>NW_024412434.1:21769123-21818387 GCF_014898765.1 Herpailurus yagouaroundi
AAAAAAAAAAAAAAGAATGCAATCTTGCCATTTGTGACAACATGGGTAGATCTAGAAGGTACTACACTAGTTGAAGTTAGAGAAAGACAAATAACATATGATCTCACTTGTATGTGGAACCTAAAAAAATAAAAGGAACAGACAAAATAGAGACTAATAAATACCGAGAACTGGTGATTGCGGAGGCGGTGAGGATGCACAGAGAAGGAGACTAAGAGATACAAACGTCCGGTTATAAGACTGATAAGAAATGGAGATAAAAAGTACAGCAGTGGGAATATAGTCAATCGTGTTTTCTAATGTATATTTTTGAGAGAGAGAGATAAAACAACAGCGGGAAAGGGGCAGAGAGGGAGACAGAGAATGCGAAGCAGGGTCCAGGCTGTCCGCACAGAGCGGGATGCAGGGCTTGAACTCACGAACTGTGAGATCATAACCTGAGCCAAGGCCAGAGGCTCAACCGACTGAGCCACCCAGGCGCCCCGGGTCAGTAATATTTGAACACCTTTGTATGGTGACAGATGTTAACTACACTTACTGCGATGGCATTTCCTAACGTTTAGTAATTGCCGAATCTGTTATACACCTGAAACTAATATAATTTTGTACGTCAACTACAGTAAAAAAGAAAAACTTCTCAGCTTTGACTTCTAATGCGGTAAACATCGATAAACACGTAATCAAAAGCCCTTCGTGATCCTCAACAATTTGGAAACGTGTAAAGGGTTCTCGAGGCCCACGGCTTTGAGAACAGCTGGTCTAGTCAGTTACGCAACAAAGCAACGAAGATCAAGTTAAGGAAGTAATTTTCCTCGTTCTCCCTTTATTCCACTGTCTCGCCCACATCGCTTTTAGCCGTCCCATCGGCGAAGAGCTGGCCAACAGACTTTTGTTATGCGTTGGGAGAAGGAGGCTGGGGAAGGTAATAAAAACCCAGGTTTTAGTAGCAAGACGGAGTCAAAGATTTTTATTAAATAATTCTGGACCTGCCTTTTCTCTGTTCCAGCTGGGCACAAGAACTGGGGTACGTTCGCAGAACTCGGACAGATCAGAGTGGACAGAAGGGGCAGATACGGAAGCTTTGAGGAATAAGGGGCAGCTGGGGGGAAATTTGCCAAAATGTGGGGGGTTTGCTGCAACTCCCCACTTCCTAAGTCACCCCAGGGAGGTGTCGAGGGGTGGGTCTAAAGGGGCCGCTCCGGGGTACTGGCGGGCTCTCGTTACGCTCCATCCCCACCAGGACCCCGTTACCGCCCCCCCCCCCCCCCCCCCCCCCCCCCACACACACGCGTCTTCGATCGCCAAAGCCCCACGACCCCCGAGGATCCTCACCACCAGCAGGTTCCTGTCCTCCACCAGCTGCCGCTTCCGGAGGATCTCCGATTTCAGAACGTCCATCTCGCCGCCCGGGTTTACGCTCGAGCTTCCCTCTCCAGCTCCTCCGTCCGAGCCTCACTCGGCCAGGGGCCGCGAACCAACACAAACAAGCTCAAACGCCGGAGGACGACTGACAGGAACCGCTTCCGGCGGAAGCTGAGGTGAGCGAGAGGACGGAAGGAAGCGCTCCAGGGCCCCTGTTGTTGACGAAGCCGCTTGGATTTGCACCCCCTGGCGGCGCCCTCCGGAAGCGCGCCTGCCGTTTATGCTAGTAGATAGAATTGAAAGCGGACTGAAACGCATTTTTAATGAGAAGTTATCACACCTGCTTGTACCTGCTAGTTCAGGTGCAAAAGCCTCCTCGTAGAACACTTCAATTAAGTTAACTAGGGCCAGATCTTCACTCCTTATACCAGAAGTTCACATCAGAGTTCCAAGTTACCTGCTCACCAATATGAATGCTCTAGAGTGGGAAAAACCTGAACAATACAATTAGCTCGTAAGTACAGAATAAAGGGGCAGGGTTCATTGCCAGCCCGTTAAATTTCCTGTAAAGTTAAGCAACTACATCCATTTAAGTCGTTTTGGAAGTAAATGTCTCTTCTTCCTCAGTTCTAGATTGCCTATATACCTTGGTCATAATTGAACATTTACCCTAAGCTAACTCAGATCATTTTTATGGTCATGTGTTCAGCAATCAAGATTTTCAGTGATATGATTGGAGTTGTAATCAGAAATAGTTGCGTGTTTTTTAAGTCCAACCCAAGAAGAAAAATTAAATTGTGGAGAAAAATTATATCTAAGATTTTAATTTTATGTTTATAATTTTTTGATGTTTTATTTTTATTTTTGAGAAAGAGAGACAGAGCGTGAGCAGAGGAGGAGCAGAGAGAGAGAGGGAGACCCAGAATCCGAAGCAGGCTCCAGGCTCTGAGCTGTCAGCACAGAGCCCGACGTGGGGCTCAAACCCACGAACTGTGAGATCATGACCTGAACCAAAGTTGGATGCTTAACCGACTTAGCCACCCAGGCACCCATAAGGTTTTAATTTAAAAAGACCCTAAGAATTGTTTACAAAGCATTTATCTTTGGTTCTATGCCATTGAAGTTGTTTTTGAAATTCTAGTTAAGTCATAACTAAAAATATTTGACATGTTAGTTTTTCCTACTCAAAAAGGAAAGAAATATCATTCAGTTCCATCAACTGATACTAGGTAAGATGATTTATCAAAATAAAGATGGTAGAGAATTGTTCAGTTTACAAAGTTTTGTATACATGTGTATGTTGGTTTTACCAGAAATAGATCGACAATAGGAAGTTAACTGACTCTCTGACCTAAGAGGCTTGGCTAATTTTTAGGGCTTTTAAAAGCTTAAAATATTTTACAGAAAAAGGGTCCTTGAACTAAGAAACATGACAACACTCTTATATGGATATCTATTTCCTGAGTCACTTTTAATTCACTAAGCAAATAATTTGTTAGCACTTTCCTGTTTTAGGGATTATTACACAAAAATCTGAATGAAGGACAGACAGAGATGACCGTAACAGTAACGGAAGTTGACAGCAAAGGGTTAGCTGGCCAATAGGAGACAGTTAAGTGTTAAACCAGAGAAAAAACTAGCTACCATAAACAGGCTTTTACATTTTAGACTTTCACTGATTTTGATGTTTCTGTAAACATGTGCACTACATCCTGATAAAAGCTTGAGATGGAACAGTGAGAGATGTGTACTTGAACAAGCAAACTGACAAGCTTTTTGGGGCGCCCTGTTGGCTCAGTCAGTTAAGTGTCTGACTTTGGCTCAGGTCATGATCGCACAGCTTGTGGCTTTGAGCCCCACGGGGGGCTCTGTGCTGACAGCTCAGAGCCTACAGCCTGCTTCAGATTCTGTGTCCCTCTCTCTCTGCCCTGCCCCTGCTAATGCTCTCTCTTTCTCTCAACAATAAATAAACACACAAAAAAATTAAAAACCTGACAAGTAAGATTTTCAATAGAGAAGGGAAAAAAAGACTCTAAGGGAGAACATGTCCATTTTCAGAATATGCATCCCGATCCATAATGGCAGTTATTTAAAAAGTGAAATATTGGAAGCAACCCAAATATCTTAAACAGGGGAATGGTTAAATAAGTTGTAGTTCACACATACAATGCAATAATATGGAACATTAAAAACCAGGTTTCACAAAACATTCATTTATATGAGAATGCTTGTGATATAATGCTTTGTAAAAAAAAAAAAAGTAAACTAAAAAAACTAGAAATATAGCATATGGTCCCTTTTTGGATAGAAAAGCATATAAACCTAGAAAAAATGACTGGAAGGAAACATATCAAAATTTCAGGTTGTTATCAGTCAAGAGTAACCACTGGTGATTCTTCTTTTCTTCTTCATGCCATAATTTGACACAAATTCCATAATGTGGAGAAAATATCCAGAGAGCAGTCATATTTTAATTATTGACATTCATTACACATTTTTCTAGCATATCTACTTTAGAATGTATGTATGATAAATTGTAAATAATGCCATTGAAAGAAAGCAAAGGACTGGACAAAAAAACATTTGTGTAAATCTTCATAATTGTGTAAATCTTCATAAGTGTCCTTCTGTGAGCTCTGCACTGCGATCTCGAGGTCGTGAATTCAAGCCCTACGTTGTGTGTAGGTATTACTAAAAAAATAAATAAAATAAAACTTAGAAAAGGAAGAAAGGAAAGACTGGTCATTGTCTATGGGAAGAGATAGTCAAAACCAACATAAGATGGATGAGACTATTGCTCTGGTGGAGTAACTCTTCCAACAAAAAAGATTATTTGTCATTTCTGAAGGGTGGAAGAAATACCAAAGTAATCAGAATGACCTGGGGTTTTTTGTTGCTGTCCTAACGGATAGAATGTAACTTTTTAAAAAGCTACCTAATCTAGGGGTGCCTGGGTGGCTCAGTTGGTTGGGCATCCAACTTTGGCTCAGGTCATGATCTCACGGTTTGTGGGTTCGAGCCCTGCATCGGGCTCTGTGCTGACAGCTCAGAGCCTGGGGCCTGCTTCGGGTTCTGGGTCTCCCTCTCTCTCTGTTCTGCTCATGTTCTGTCCTCTGTCACTCAGAAACAAAAAACAAACAAACAACAACAAAAAAGCATTAAAATATTTAAAAATAAATAAATAAAATATCAACCAGCATTCATGTCAGAGCTAGACTCACTCATCCTTTATACCCACAGACTGGCTGGGGAGACAAGAGTTCTACAGAAATCAATGAAAGCATTCGGTGAGATTCAACGGGCTATATGGGCTTTACAATAAGAGTGCTGTATAGCTCATCATTACCTAAAATTGTGTCCTCCGCATCCCCTAGATCAGTAAAAATTACATGAATACATGTGCACACTTCTTTTCCTCCAGAGAGACAATTTTGAAGCATTCACCAGCACAGTACGGGCCATCATCCATGTCCTACAGGGGCGTGGCTAAACGGTTTAGCAAAGAAGGCTGTGATATCAAGGAGGAAGAGTAAAATAGATTTGCAAAAAGACCCGTGAATGACAGATAGTGGAAAACAGTCCCTGAGACCCTCTGGAGTTCCAATTCTCTACTAGAATTCTTCCACAAGTCCAGCTTGCTCCTCCATACCAAAACAAACAAACAAACACTACTGAATCCTTATACGGTATTTCTACCCTGCAAAGGTGCACTTTCTTCACATTTCACGTTTCTGAATTCAGGATGTATCTTACAAGCAATGTGTTTGTAGTGAGTGCTGTGGTGCTGTACCCAGAAACTCTCTTCAGGGCCAAGGCACCTGTCGCCCATCTGCTGGAAATAGGGGGCACACAGCTACAGCCCACCCCCGGGCACAGCCCGGGGCTATGGGGCTCAGCCAAGGCTCCAGGCCCTCCCAGCAGGGCATCCATACCCAAAGACTGAGCAACCCACGGACACGGAGATTCCAAGGCCCAGCTCGGTTGCCTCGATTTAGAGTATCTCAAAGGGTCCTTCTCACTGCAGAGCTCTCGATGGGGTCACAGGAGATCTGCCAAACGCTGCTCGTTCCCTCCCAGCTGCATCTCCAAGAACAGTCTCTAGGAAACCACACACACTTGTATGCGGAAGAAAGAAATGCGTTGATCCGTAGGCACAGGTATTTTGGTTCATTTGTTAGGAGACTATTAACCCGGCATTCCAGTTTTTACAGGAGTCATTTTCATAAATATGGTTAGCCAGTCACTCCAGAGCCTGACCCAAACCTGGCAACACAAGCAAACCTGAATTTCAGGATGCTAAAGTTTAGGAGGAAGGGCTGAGATCCTGACTGGGCTACGAATACCCACGGCGCTGTGAAGCCCAGGCTGGGAGACCCGCTGGCAATGCCCACGGATGTCTCTGTCTCGAATTTGTGCCGAGATCACACCAGAGGGCACAGTCCATACACCCGGTCAGCCCCCTTCCCTTCTTCCCGGGTTGCTTCTTGTCCGCTGTGCTCTCCCGGCGTATTCTCTTTGTACTGTTTCCTTAGTGGGGTGCGGGCAACAAATGAAATAGAGAGAGGGCTGAGGAGAAAAAAAAATTCAAGACCAGGAATAAGAAAGGAGAATTAACCTAGGATACAAAAAGCACTGAAGGAAATATGAGAAATTCCACCTGCTACACAATGGTAATAAATCCAAAAACCCAAAAGATACGATTTCTCAACAAAAACTTAAGCTACCAAATTTGTTCTGCCCAAAGTAGAAAACAGAAATAAGCAATTGCAGCGGAGAGGAAGAAAAGGGGATTATAGATTCCCCATTCAAAAAGCACTAGGACCAGGGCGCCAGGGCGGCTCAGTCGGTTAAGCATCCGACTTTGGCTCAGGTCATGATCTCACATTCGTGGGTTCGAGCCCCGCATCAGGCTCTGTGCTGACAGCTTGGAGCCCAGAGCCCGTTTCAGATTCTGTGTCTCCTTTTCTCACTGCCCCTCCCCCACTCGTGCTCTGTCTCTCTCTCTCTCTTTCTCTCTCTCTCTCTCTATCTCTCTCAAAAATAAAAACATTTTGAGGAGGGCACTTGTTGGGATGAGCCCTGGGTGTTGTATGTAAGGGATGAACCACAGGAATCTACCCCCAAAACCAAGAGCACACTGTATACACTGTATGTTAGCCGATTTGACAATAAATTATATTAAAAAAATAATAAAAACATTTTTAAAATTTTTTTAATTTTAATTTTTTTAATTAAAAATTTTTTTTTAATTTAAAAAGCACCAGATCCTGATGTGTCCATTGCATGTGATCTTTAAAGAACAGAAATTCAAACTTTCTGGCTCAGAGCCCCTCTCTATTCTTAAAAATTATTGAGGAACTCAGAAAGGCTTTGTTTACATAAGTTAGACCTATCAATACCATACTAGAGATTAAAACAGGAAAAAAAACTCATTGAAAAAGATGACATATTCATATAAATCATTTTGTGAAAAATATTTTCAAAAAATTTAAAGTGAAGAATGGTATCTTTTACATTATTGTACATCCCCTTTTTTTTTTTAGAGACAGAGAGAGCAGGGGAGAGGCAGCGGGAGAGAGAGAGAGAGAGAGAGAGAGAGAGAGAGAGAGAGAATCCCAAGCAGGCTCCACACCGGCATGGAGCCCGCCAGGGAGGAGCCCAAAGCAGGGCATGATCCCACGACCATGACATCACAACCTGAGCCAAAACCAAGAGTCAGACTGTCAATCAACTGAGCCACCTGGTGCCCCTCCTTTTTTTTTTTTTTAGTGTCAGCCTCTTTGATGTCTGTCCTAAGTAAAAAAAGAAATCCAGATTCTCATATCTGCTTCTGCATTCAATCTGTTATAATATCTTATTTTATTCGAACTACATGAAGAAAGTCTGTTCTCACACAGATATGTAGGTGGAAACGTGAATATCTTTATTATTTTTTTTAAGTAAGCTCTACACCCAACGTGGGGTTTGAACTCATGACCTCCGGATCAAGAGACACATGCTCTACTGACTGAGCCAGCCAGGTGCCCCAAGAAGAGTGTCTTTATCAGACAATTGTGGACATTCTTCTTTGATGGTACACCCGAACACGACAAGTGGTAGTGTTCTTTTTTTTGTTGTTTTAATGTTTATCCATTTTTATGACAGAGAGAGAGAGAGAGAGCACAAGCAGGGGAGGGGCGGAGAGAGGGAGAGGGAGACACCGAATGTGAAGCAGGCTCCAGGCTCTGAGCTGTGGGTACAGAGTGTGCTCACGAACCCCGAGTCATGACCTGAGCCAAAATCAGATGCTTAACCGACTGAGCCACCCAGACACCCCGACAGGTGGTAGTTTTCCAAAAGTGAGTTGCAGTGTGGAATTCATCAAAAACCATATTGATAAACTTTTCATACTCCTTTACATTAAAATCCATTGGCCCATCTTGAAGTTTGAATGTATCTTTTAGTTGTGCATAATTTTGTAACATCATGCATTGGTCATTTGGAAAATATTAGTTCACTGATTCATGTGAATCTTCCAAATGTTGACACTCTTTACTACACAATATTTTTAAAACCACATCCATTAATATCACCCCTCCATCTCATCAGAAAAGCCTTTTAATTATTGGGAAGCTATTAAGCTCATGGTGGCAGACACAATTTACTAATTGTAAAATGCTAATTTTTACTGAAAGCTCATATTTTATCACTAGCAACAAATATTGCCCTTTGTTTTCTCTAGGCGACAGGCTCACTTTGTTGATTTGCAAGAAAACATCTGCCAAATATCCAAATCTGAATACCCAAATCTGAATAACTGTATTTGACCATTGGTTATTCTTTTTTTTTTATTTTTTCAATCTTTATTTATTTTTGAGAGAGAGAGAGACAGAGTGAGAGTGGGGGAGGGGCAAAGAGAGAGAGGGAGACACAGAATCTGAAGCAGACTCCAGGCTCTGAGCTGTTAGCACAGAGCCTGATGTGGGCCTCAAACCCACAAACGGCGAGATCATGACCTGAGCTGAAATCAAGTCAGACACTTAACCAACGGAGCCACCCAGGTGCCCCTTTTTAAGAACATTTTTTTTTTAATTTTTTTTTCAATGTTTATTTATTTTTGGGACAGAGAGAGACAGAGCATGAACGGGGGAGGGGCAGAGAGAGAGGGAGACACAGAATCGGAAACAGGCTCCAGGCTCCGAGCCATCAGCCCAGAGCCTGACGCGGGGCTCGAACTCACGGACCGTGAGATCGTGACCTGGTTGAAGTCGGACGCTTAACCGACTGCGCCACCCAGGCGCCCCAGAACATTTTTAAGTGAAACTGACTTCTGTGTGTGTGACCACATGGGGATGTAGAATATGACTCCCTGTGCAATTTAATGACCTCGTTCGATTCCTACCAACACACCAGCAAACTCGCTATTGCCTTTGTAAATTCAGCGCCAATGTCAACTTTTGAAAGGTAATATATAAATTCCATGTTTCACTTACAATTGTCACCGAGCAGGGTTTCATAATGGGAGATAATTATCTTAAAGATCACGTGGAAACAGACGTTTCCAATAATGGTCACGAAAATGGTGAAAAAGTGTAGGAGATCGTTGCTTTGGGCCTGAAGAACGTACTGCTCTAGGGACTGCTGTCCCACCATAAACAACTAGAAAAGCAGTTGTAAACTAAACTGTTTTTCAGACATTGGACAACAGACTACAATCAGGCTCTGATTCCTAAGAGAAGGAAAACAAATGAGGTGAGCCCTAGCCCTGGATTATTACCTGGAGACAGTTTCCAGGATACAGCACAGGTACAGGAAACCTAAACAGGGCCGAGTTGTCTCACTGAGATCAGGAAAAAGTGCTGGCAGGTTGAGGAAGCTACATTTGTGGGGCAGAGCACCAGAGACGAGAGAGGTGTCCAGGGGGAGAGCTCGAGAGATCTGCAGAGGGCACCCTTCAAATCATTGGCAGATGAAATCCTGATCTGCATATGTTTGGATTAAAAAAAAAATTTTTTTAATGTTTACTTTTAGAGAGAGAGAGAGAGGGGGGGGGAGGGGCAGAGAGAAAGGGAGACACAGAATCCGAAGCAGGCTCCAGGCTCTGAGCCGTCAGCCCAAATCCCAATGTGGGGCTCAAACTCACAGAGTAGGAGATCATGACCTAATCCGCAGCCAGACGCTTAACCAACTGAGCCACCCAGGTGCCCCTGATCTGCATATGTTTGGATGAAACTCCCAAGACTGAGTAAGAACCACCATAAAGCAGTGGGCCATGCAATGCCCAGAGTCTACACCGGAATGGACATTTTCCAGACACAGAATAAAATCTTCAGAAAGGAATCACCCAAGTTGTGTGCCTAAATTATCCTAGACTGAAGACTGCTTTGATTCACCCTAACACAGCAGAAAAGCAAGCCTCAAAAGGATCACACTAATTCTAAGTAACTTAACTGCCCGTCAGATCAAAGGCTTGTATTTTTGAAGGAATACAACAAAATCCCACACCCAACAGCATAAAAATCCAGCGTCCTGAGATCCAAACACAATTGCCAGACATGCAGAAAACATAATCCATATCCAGGAGAAAAACCAATCAATATAAGATCACCTAGAAATGACAGAGATGATGAAATGGGAGAGCTTCTAAACCAGCAGTTATAAATATCTTCTAGATACTCAAGAATCTAGAGGAAAACATAAACATAATAAAAAGAGAAATGGAAGAAAACAAGACCCAAATGGAACTTCTAGAGATGAAAAACACAATATCTTAAATTAACAAAAAAGTATACACAGCATGAGTGACCAGTAGAACAATATCAAGCAGTCTAGCGTATCTGTAATTGGGGCCTCAGGAAGTCATAGGTGGGGGGGGGGGTGGATATTTCAAGAAACAATGGGCAGAATGTTTCTAAATTTGATGAGGACTAGAAATCACACAGATCCAAGAAGCTCATGAACCCAGGAGAAAATCACACCAAAGCCCAACATAATCAAGTGAGACACAGTGATAAAGGAATATTTTAAAGCTGCCCTCCCAGAAGTCATTACATAAAGAGCAAAGAAAAGAATGGCTGCAGAGTTCCTGTTAGAAATCACACAAGCTAGAAGACAAAGGAACAACATTTTTAAAGTATTGAAGGAAAAAACTGCCAGCCTAGAATTCTACACTCAGCAACAGTATCTATTAAAAATGGAAATGAACTAAAGATTATTTTTCGACAAAAAAAAAAATGTTGAAAAGATTTATCAGCAAGCCTGCACTACAAGAAATGCTGAAGTTCTTCAAATGGAAGAAAAATAAAGCAAAAGAACTAAGAATAGTACAGAAATGCTGAACATGTGGATAAAATATAAAAGATGTTTCCTAATTTTTTAACATCTCTAAAAAAAAAGGCAACAGAGAAACAAAAGCAAAAATGAACTACGGGGACCTCATCAAGATAAAAAAAGTTTCTGCACAGTGAAGGAAACAATCAACAAACCTAAAAGGCAACTGATGGAATGGGAGAAGATATTTGCAAATGACATATCTGATAAAGGATTAGTATCCAAAATCTATAAAGAACTCATCAAGCTCAACACCCCAAAAATAAATTATCCAGTTAAGAAATGGGCAGAAGACATGAATAGACATTTTTCCAAAGCAGACATCCCGAAGGCTAACAGACACATGAAAAGATGCTCAACTCATCATCAGGAAAATATAAATCAAAACCATGTTGAGATACCACCTCCCACCTGTCAGAATGGCTAAAATGAACAACACAATAAACAGCAAGTGTTGGCGAGGATGCAGAGAAAGGGGAACCTTCTTGCTCTGTTGGTGGGAATGCAAACTGGTGCAGCCACTCTGGAGAACAGTATGGAAGTTTGTCAGAAAGTTAAAAATAGAGCTACCCTATGATCCAGCAATTGCACTACTAGGTACTTACCCAACGGATACAAAAATGCTGATTCAAAGAGGTACCTGCACCCCAATGTTTACAGCAGCATTATCAACAATGGCCAAACTATGGAAAGAGCCCAAATGTCCATTGACTGATGAATGGATAATGAAGATGTGGTATATATATATATATATATATATATATATATATATATATATACACAATGGAATATTACTCAGCCACCAAAAAGAATGAACGCTTGCCATTTGCAATGACATGGATGGAGCTACAGTGTATTATGCTAAACAAAACAAGTCAGTCAGAGAAAGACAAATACCATACGATTTCACTCATATGCGGAATTTAAGAAACAAAACAGATGAACATATGGGAGGGGGGGAAAGAAAAAGAAAAACGAAAGAGGGAAACAAACCACAAGAGACTCTTAAAGGTAGAGAACAAACAGAGGGTTGCTGGAGGGAGGGAGGTGGGGAATGGTCTAGGTGGGTGATGGGTATTAGGAGGATACTTGTTATCATGAGCACTGGGTACTATATGTAAGTGATGAATCACTGAATTCTACTTCAGAAACCAATGTTGCATTGTATGTTATCTACCTAGAATATAAATGAAAATCTGAAAAGAAAATAAATAAGTAAAAGAAAGGCAACAAACTATTTACATCAATAATTGCATTAAATATAAATTGCCTAAACAGCATACTTGAAAAGTAGAGATTATCAGGTGGACTTAAAAAAAACCCCAAGGCCCAATTATATGATGTCCACAAGAATCCTAGTTTAAGTATAAAAACACAAATAAGTTAAAGGTGAAAGGATACATGCATGCCACCACTAATAAAAAGAAATTGGGAATGGCTATATTAACATCAGACAAAGTAAACTCTGGAATAGGGAATATTATTAAGGAGAAAGAGGGATATTTTATAATGATAAAGATGTTGAAGTATCGAGAGGACATACAATCCTAAATATATATGTATCTAATAACATAGCATCAAAATACATAAGCAAAAACTGTTAGAATTGAAAAGTAAACAAGTCAACAATTGTAGGTAGAGATTTCCCTATATTACTATCAGTAATTGATAGAATAAGTGGACAGAAAATCAGTACGAATACAAGAGGCTTGAACATTACCCAACTAACATGAGCCAATCAAAATTTAGAGAATGCTGTAGCCTGAACTTCAGAATGCATACATGCTCTTTGACTTAATTTTTCACGTGAGCTCTACACCCAACATGGGGCTTGAACTCATGGCCCTGAGATCAAGAGTCACACGCTCTACCAAGAGAGCCAGATAGATACCCCTATACACGTGCTCTTTTAAAGTCCATTTGGAATATGCACTAAGATCATATTCTGGGACATTAAACATGTCTCAATAAATTCAAAACAATTAAAACCATACAATGTATATTTTCTGATAACAAACGAAAGTAGGAATCAGTAACAGAAAAATAACTAGCAAAATCCCCAAATACCGGAAATTAAACACACTTATAAATAACTCATAGAGTCAGAGAAGAAATCACAAGGGAAATCAGAAAGTATTTCAGGGGCGCTGGGGAGGCTCAGTTGGTTAAGCATCCGTCTTCGCCTCAGGTCACAATCTCAGTCTGTGAGCTCGAGCCCTGCATCAGGCTCTGTGCCGACAGCTCAGAGTCTGGAACCCACTTCAGATTCTACGTCTCCCTCTCTCTCTGCCCCTCCCCACTCACTCTCTGTCTCTCTCTCAAAAATAAAATGAAAACATAAAAAAAATTTTTTTAAATTATTTCAAACTGAATGAAAATTAAAACACAAGACATAAAAATGCAGAAATCTGCAGGCCTTGATAGATTCACTGGAGAAGTTACCAAATATTTAAAGAAGCATTATCACAAATTTGGGACAGTTTCTGCCAGAAATGGAAAAGGAAGGAATGCTTCCCACCTCACTTTATGAGGCCGGCATTCCCCTGATACCAAAACCAAAGACAGTACAGAAAAAGAAAATAATAAACCAGTATCTCTCATAAACTTCAGACACAAAATTCCTTTTTTTTTTATTTCTTTTTTTCAACGTTTTTATTTATTTTTGGGACAGAGAGAGAGAGAGAGAGAGAGAGAGAGAGAGCATGAACGGGGGAGGGGCAGAGAGAGAGGGAGACACAGAATCGGAAACAGGCTCCAGGCTCTGAGCCATCAGCCCAGAGACTGACGCGGGGCTCGAACTCCCGGACCGCGAGATCGTGACCTGGCTGAAGTCGGACGCTTAACCGACTGCGCCACCCAGGCGCCCCAGACACAAAATTCCTTAACAAAATGTTGGTAAATGGAACTCAACAATGTGTAAACAGAATCATGTACCTTAATGAAATGCTATGTAAGGCTGTGTTTCAACATCCAGGAATCAATCAATATAATCCACCATACCAATCAGCTGAAGAAGAAAAAGCATGTGACTTAATTGACAAAGAGAAAAAAAGCATTTGACAAAATCCAACACCCAAAGCCAAAAGACAGCAAACTTGGAAAAAGAGCATTTACAAAAAAACTACAGCTAATATCATATTAAATGGTGAAAGACTGAATGGTTCCCCATTCGGTTGGAGAAAGAACCCAAATGTATGCCAACTAATAAACGGATAAATAAATTGTGGTACAATCCATTCAAAGGAGTACTATTCTGCAATAAAAAAGGAACAAATAGCTAAGACAAGCAACAACATGCAAAAGTTATAAAACATTGGGCTAGGTGAAATATCCTGGACACAAAATACCATAATACTGCATGATTCCATCCACATGAATTAAAAAAAATTTTTTTTAATGTTTACTTATTTTTGAGAGGGAGAGAGACAGAGCATGAGTGTGGGAGGGGCAGAGAGAGAGGGAGACACAGAATCGGAAGCAGGCTCCAGGCTCTGACTCCAGGCTCTGAGCTGTCAACACAGAGCTGGATGCGGGGCTCAAAGTCACCAACTGTGAGATCATGACCTGAGCCGAAGTTGGACGCTTAACAGACTGAGCCACCCAGGTGCCCATGCACATGAATTCTTAAACAGTTAAAACAATAGTGATAGAAAGCAGATCAGTGATTGCCAGGAGCTGGGGTTTGGGCTGACAATTGAATACAAAGGGGCAAGAAGAAATTTCTGGAGGCGGGGGCAGGGGGGAGGATGGAAATATTACATATCATGAAAAGGTAGAAGAGACACTTCTAGAACCTCCCTAAACTCCCTATCATCTGATATATTCCACACTCCGACCGCACTTAACATTCACTACCATTCTTTTCTCTTGTCTGAATCACCACACCCAAAAGTATGCACACTTCACCAGTATTTGGAAGAAGGCCCTATTTGTGACAATAGCTGCTACAGTCCACAGCACCCAAAAGGAGGGACAAACATTGCGAGTTGGCAATGGCAGTGGTTACGAGAAAAGCTGGCTACAAACAGCCCCCAAGTGTTAGAAAAATCTATCAAGACACATTTATATGCTGTATTTCATCAATTTTAAGATGCTTTTTAATATATATACACATTTTAACTTCTCTGAAACAGGGACGCATCACCTTTCAGTTGCTGACACCATGCCATTAAAATTGGGTGTGTTTCTTTTTCTTAGTGGTAAATTTCTTGTAATGGTGAACCTCAGAATTGATGGTTTCCACAGAGTCCATAAACTGCAGAATGGCTGGGCAGCGGACGCACAGGGTTCTGCTGTGGCTGACAAGGGTAAGATAGCAGAGATGGGAGCCACGGCAGAATCAAGACTGGAAGCCACATCCTGGGCCGGAGTCTCCATGTCATGTATGGAATCATCAGCCCTGTCGCCGCCTATTTCTGTCCCCGGTTAAGGCCAAGGGGGATACCCTGGCAAACGGTGCCAACAGACTTCAGAACAGGAAGTCACTACTAGAAGTGGCTGGAAGAGATAGTGGTCGGGCAAGGTAACAAGAGCAGGTCGCCTCTCCAGCAGGTGGCATCACAAACAGAAAAGACAGATATAATGGACTTGGGCCTGGCTTACTCAAGGAAGAGCGGGGTCAGCTAAGTGCACTGTGAAATTCAGTAACTAAGGACCTTGTTACTGTGCTGCTAGTGGACTAGGGAACAGAGGCTCAGTACTTTAATTACTTAATCCTTCTGGACTTCAATTTCTTCATCTGGAAAATGGGGAATAATAGTAACACCTACCTGAAAGAATTGGTGTGTTGGTTCAAAAGAATTAAAGGCTAAAAACAGGGTCAGGCATATGTAAGTACTCAATGCTTTTACGTTACCATTATGGTCATTTTCGTAAATATTTTATTTTTTTTTTGAAAGAGAGAGAGAGAGTAAGGTAGGGGCAGAAAGAGAAGGAGAGAGAGAATCCCAAACAGGCTCCTCACTGCCAACGCAGTGCCCGATGTGGGGCTTGAACTCACAAACTGTGAAATCATGACCTGAGCTGAAATCAAGAGTCAGATACTTAACTTATGGAGGCACCCCTCCGTAACTATCTGAAAATGCATCTATTCGCTTATTCATTCTTTCAACATTTGTTTAGCAGTTATGATGCTAAAATCTGAATAGTGTCTTGTTCGCTACTGTTCGTTATGTCTTATTAATTCGTTTAGCGATGGCCAGTAGCAAATGCCAATTCCTCCTGATTCTTACTGATCTTCCTCAATATATTTATTTCTGTTTCGTCCTCCTGCCAGTTAGGCAATTGATCGAACACAGGGCCAGAGGTTTTTACTCTTTACATTAAAACCAATACTACTGACTCATCATAAAATATACAGTGTCAACAATGACTTAAAAAGATACTTAGGACTGAAGAAAGAAAAATCGAAAATGGCTTTGTCACATAAGGAGGTGTGCCTGTAGGTCAGTCAGTTGCAAAATAAAAATAATACTTCACTGGCAAAGATTTGGAGAGAAACAAATGAGATGATGGATGTCAAAATGCATAAATTTATTATGATGAATAGACTCTTAATCATAATAGGTTTTTGTTATCCAAAGTAACATACTCCTGAAACTGATGTTATTTGTCAATTATATCTCATTTTTAATTTCTATTTATTTATTCAAATTTAAATCCAAGTTAGTTAACATATAGTATAACACTGATTTCAGGAATAGAAATCATTTAGTGATTCATTACTTACATATAACACCCAATGCTCACCTCCTTAATGCCTCTCACCCATTTAGCCCATCTCCCTGGATAAAATGTAGTGATTAAATGTATTTACTTAGTAACTTCCTACTAAAAAGTCCCCATGTTTAATTTTCCAAATTCCTGAGAGAAACAAGGGACAGAAACGATGTATTACCCTGAGTTTATATACGAGCTGTTACTGTACTGATGACATTGTCCAAGATGTATAAATGGGCACTCATGCTAAATCTAGAATCTGTACTTCCTATTTCCCAAATTTGTGTTTCTCCCCTTGGATACTATGCCTCTCAACCTTTCAAAAGAAAAATACATACACAAATACTAGAGGTTTCTCAATCCTGGCTGCTCATTAGAATCATCTGGAAGCTTCAGAAAAACACTAATGCCCAGGCTTGACCCCAGACCCATTACATCAGAATCTCTGACTGTGGGGTCCAGACATTGGTCATTCTAAGAGTTTCCCAAGGGATTCTTACGTGTATCCAATGTTGAGAATCACTAGTAAAGAATTAAATATCAGCTATGCAATTTGAAAAGCACATGTGTACCCTTTCCAATGTCAGCTTTTCTCCTGAAACGGTTCTGTTGAGTACGTACTCCATACAAGGCATAGCACTAAGTGTTGACTGTCATGGCATCCTTTTTTCTGGATCCCCATACCCTTTATTTGTACTTTTCTTGTGGCTAATAGTCCGCCTTGTTGTAGTTATTTTTGTACTTATTTAAGCCATCTTTTAGAATATCCCTTTCTTGGGGTGCCTGCCTGGTTCTGTTGGAAGAGCATGTGGCTCTTGATCTTGGGGTCATGAGTTCGAGCCCCACGTTGGGTATAGAGATTACTAAAAAAACTAACTTTAGAATATCCCTTTCTTGAAGAGAAGAACTATGACAGTGCCCTTTAATGGGAGTCCTCTGCTAGGTGTTTTAGTTGCCCACTCTTATCATTTCACCTTGGAATGGTCCTGTATCTCACCATCGCAGCCCTCACTCCTGCCATGTACCTCCTCTCTATCACACCTATTTTCTTTTCCTGTATTCGGCTCTCACCTCTACATACTTTACTTTTGTTCTCATGGAATTCAAGTTTATGTATTTATTTTGAGAGAGAGAACACAAGCGGACAGGGGCAGAGAGAGAGAGAGGGAGAGAGAACCCCAAGCAGGCTCCATGCTGTCAGCACAGAGGCTAACACAGGGCTCGATCCCACAAATGATGAGATCATGACTGAACTGAAATCAAGAGTTGGACGCTTAAGCAACTGAGCCACCCAGGCACCCCCATTTGTCTTCATTCTTTCAAATGTTTTATCCCCCAAATGTTACTTGAACAGCCCTACTATTCTTCCTCTCCCTCCATAGCTCTTCCCTGGCATTTTTACCCTTTCCCACTTCCTCATCCCCTCTCCCTATCACTTAACCACCTGTCTTCTAAATTCCCTCTAGGGGGTATTAATCCTATTCAAAGGTATCTGTTGTCCATGGGATGGATTTGGGGTGCTCAGGAGCATTGCTTCTGGTCAGTTCTGGTGAGGTGCTCAATTAGCACTAGACCCCAAAACAATGAAAAGTGTAGCAGCTGGCGGAGGAGAACCTAATCATTCCACACTGGGCAGGCAGGGTGGAGGACAGGCGGAATGTTAAGTAGAAGAGGTAAGCCAAGAGCTTATTCATGGATCCAGCAAATTCATGGATCCAGCCAAGAGGAAACAGGTTAGAGTCAGGGACAGATAGAGAAGTAACATAGGTAACAAAGTGCAGAGATCAGAGTCCATGAGCAAGACAGTCAGATGAATATATTATTTACAGCTTCCTAGTTGCTCTTCACACTTCTTTTTGCTGTACTCTGTCTTAAAGTGTTCACACTTGACTGGTTTCTGACTCTGCTCTCTATAAACCTTGCCCCTGAGGGTTACTAGATTGGGGCTTTGCAGGGTAAAAGGGGTGAAAATGGCTATAAAACTATAGTCCTTACAGTAGGGCGGTAGACTGATATGTTAATTCCTTATGTGCGGTTCCTATTAACAGGGCTAGGGTGAAAATACCTGCCATGAGACGGTAATGTCAGGTGTTATGGGGGGAGGACTGAGCCAGGCAAAAGTGTTGACTCAGAGAGGTAGAAGCAGAGGTAATCCTAAGGGTAAGTGAAAGTTGTTGTAAAGAGAAACAAGAAGTTCATGCCCATAAGCCAAGCATGAGATCAGAGGGACAAGTATATGCCTATAAACAGGAGGTAGGGCAAGGGATCAAGAGCCAAAGGCATTAGAAATATTTTCCTCAAGCAGACTGCAATCATGAAATAATATTTGGCATTCTAAGCTGTGCACAATGCGTCAGAGTAGGAATTCATTTACATTGAGAATTGGACTCATGTGTTAGGGGTGCCTGGCCAGTTTAAGGACACAAAGTCAGGTTAATCTCTTCCAAAAGGTCCCTCCTATCAAACAGGATAGGCCCAGAGTTGCCCATCTGGGTATTCTTGATGGAAATGGAGTTGCTCTCTGGGGTGTGTAGGAATATCCTTTGAGCATCCTTCAATCTGAGCCCTTCCTACTGGGCCAAAGTTGAAACTATTCTTGGAATAGTTCTGGAACTGTTCTACATCATCCTCACTAATCACTTCTTTGGGGGCCCATGTACGATTGCTGGGATGAATCTTTCAGAGTATGGAATAGAGAACAGGTGCTAAAATTGGAGGTAGAAATGTATAAATAGGGGAACTGAATATGGGAGGCAACCAGAGTTATGAACTTTGTCATTACAAAGGGGTCCAGACTCTATGACAAGGACAGATGAGGAGGGCAGTAGAAGGACAGGCAGGACATCTCCCATCTGAATCATTCACCTTGCTATTTGGTAGTTATTGACTATGGCCTTTATTATAATGTCCCTTGTGATGCTAGAGGGTGTCCTGTAGGCTGAGCAGCCTGAGCTACGACAGAGATTTGACCAGTAGCTGGGCTCACAGAGGTTCAGGATAATAGCCGGAAGAGGTGGTGGTAAAGCAATAAATACCACCAAAGGGGGCATTCAGGGGAGATGTGTTCAGAGAGCTATTATATATAAATTCCGAGGTTATTTGTGGACTACTCACTTATCTGTTCATCTTTGCCACCATTAAGGTGTACAAAGAGTGCCACCTCCACAGCGTCCTCTGGAAATTATTATCCTCAATAAATTCTGTAGCTGCCTAAGAATATCTGGGCACTAGAGCATGGTGACTTCCAAAAGTCCCAGGAGAGTCATTAATGCAGATGGTATTTTAGAGCCCATTGTGTCAAAAGACATAAGGTTTTTGAGCACAGTCCTGCCCTGACCTCCCTTGAATGGAGGATGTGGGGGTTATAGGATCCATTCAGGGGCCAAGGCCCTTCTCCCTCAGCAGCAACTTGGTAAAGTTGAGTGATGGCTCAACTTGGCCTTGCTTCAACAACCCTCCCATCTCCAAAGGTCAGTAACATCACCCTCTGAGCAAACGAAGACATGGCACGATTATGTAACTTGCCCACAGTCCCACAGCTATGAGCAGAGGACCTAGAATTTGAACCCATTTCTGCCTTACTTCAATGTGCATGATCTTACCAACTAAGTTAGCACCGCCTCAAGGTAGAAAGCCCAGCTATGCTAGAAATCAACATAAATCCAATTATTTCCAGTAAACAGGTATTTCTTGAAGTGCCTGGAAAAAGATGTTTTTGTTGTTGTTGCTTCTTTGTTTTTATTTTTCATCAATGGCCAAACCTGCTTTTGGTAACGAAACGATGACTTTTTCAAAGTGGCTGGCTTTATCCTCACTCAAGGCTCATTCCAGGACGTAGGAGACATGAGAACACCAATAAATATGTCAAAATAATCATTTAAATCAGAGAAAGAATTAGTCTCAGTAGGAGGCTGGAATCCCAGAATCTTTAAAACTAATATACCATGTTATAGAAATTTGGAAAACAGAGAAAATGAAAGCATACATAAATCCACCTCTGCCACAATCATTGTTACCATTTCATACAACTTTTACACATATTTTATATGCATATTCAGATTTTGTAATAATTGTGTGCATATTTTATACCCTGCATAATTAACATACAACGTTACATTAGTTTCAGGTGTACGATAGACTGATTCAACAATTCTGTACATTACTCAGTCCTCGTAAAGGGAGCTCTTAACCCCCTTCACTTTTTTCATCCATCCCTCTACCCACCTCCCCTCTGGAAACCCTCAGTTTGTTCTACTACATTCTCTGGTTTGTCTCTTTTTTGTTGTTCATTTGTTTTGTTTCTTAGATTCCACGTGAGTGGAATCATATGGTATTTGTCTTTCTCGGACTGACTTCTTTCACTTAGCATCATACCTTCTAGCTCCATCCATGCTGCTGCAAATGGCAAGATCTCATTCTTTTTTATAGCTGAGTAGTATTTATTGTGTATACGTACCACATCTTCTTTATCCATTCACCCATTGATGGACGCGTGGGCTGCTTCTACAATTTAGCTATTGTAAATAATGCAATAAACATAGAGGTACAAATACCTTTTCAAATTAGTGTTTTGTGATTCTTAAGGGAAGTACCTAGTAGTGGAATTGCTGGATCACATGGTAATTTTCTTTTTTTCTTTTTTTATATTTTATTTGTTTTTGAGAGAGAGAGAGAGCATGAGCAGGGGAGGGGCAGAGAGAGAGAGAAGGGGAGAGAGAGTCTAAAGTGGGCTCTGTGCTGACAGCAGTGAGCCTGATGGAGGGCTCAAACTCATGAACCATGAGATCATGACCTACGCCAAAGTCAGATGCTCAACCAACTGAGCCACCCAGGTGCCCTGGTAATTCTATTTTTCATTTTTTGAGGAACCTCCATATTGTTTTCCACCGTGGCTCTACCCTGCATTTCCAGGATCCTGCCTTTTTTTCTTTAATATTTCATCATATGCACTTTTCCATTTTGATTAATAACCTTCTTAACTATTTAGTTAGCTTTCTAACATTTCATGAAGCAGTCTATAACAAAATTTGCCCAAATCATTTCCTGCTGTTGGATATTTAGGTCATTGCAAGTTTTTGCTATTATAAATTATTCTGCAGTGAACATCTTTATGCAAATAAAATTTTATTGGCATAGAGTGTTTAGATTCTTTACTTCTTTTTTTTTTTTTTTCAACGTTTATTTATTTTTGGGACAGAGAGAGACAGAGCATGAACGGGGGAGGGGCAGAGAGAGAGGGAGACACAGAATCAGAAACAGGCTCCAGGCTCTGAGCCATCAACCCAGAGCCTGACGCGGGGCTCGAACTCACGGACCGTGAGATCGTGACCTGGCTGAAGTCGGACGCTTAACCGACTGCGCCACCCAGGCGCCCCTCTTTACTTCTTCTTATATTCACTACCACTCTATGCCACTTAAGCATCACATTCCTCAATTAATAGGTTAACATGTTAGCCAGTCTCCCCTTCTTCCAATCTATCCTGAGTAATGCTAAGAGATTAAATTCCCTAAAATACCATTTTCATCATGTCACTTTCTTATTTAAGAATCTGTATTTGCCTGTCTTCCATGTGGTGTGATTGGAATACTGTATTATAACCCCTTACAGACCAAAATGTGAAGCATGTTGGGCCCCCAAAGGCTAACCAGAAGAAACCAGGAAATTAACTGGAGACAATGGAACTAGATTCACGATGTATCAACACAGGAACAATACTGGGTCCCTAAACGCATGTCAGTGTCCACTGCAGCGAGGAAAAATCGGGTCCAGTTAAAGTTGGACCCACTCAGAAGATCTTACTCAGTAAGGACACGGCACTGATGGTCACCGAGGGGTGGTAACACACACAGTCAAGTGGAACCAGAAATCAAAGTTCAAGAGAAGTTTATCCAGGTTGAACAAGACTTAGTGGAGTGAGCAGCGTCGGACACCCTGGGGCATAGGAACCAGCATACATTGGGTAGGGGATCAGAGCCCAGCCAAATAGGTCTTGGTTTGTGGCATGGTTCCAGAAGTACCAGGTTACTAGAGTGCAAACAAGGAACCAGGGGAGGATCCCAGTTGTATAAACCGGGCCCTTGTAAGGGACGGTAGGGAAGGCTGTGTCTGCAAGAAGCAGGCAGGCTTGTGGGCAATCAGGTTTGGGGGAGGGTGCGGAATCACCGCATTAGATGTCTGGTTGACAGCAGCAGACTGCGTCTGGAACTAGGGGACCTGGGTTCTTAACGTACCACCCGTGGACTGAGAAAATCTATTACCAGACTGTGAAGACTTAGCCTGCCGTTGCAAGCGCCGACCATCCACAGCTGGCAGAGACTGACCTCCAGAAAGCGACTCCAACCAAAACCCAAATTAGTAAAAACACATACCTGTGTACAGAAAACTGATGCATATGTATGGTACAAGCCGCTAACCTTTTAGCACTCCTCTCTTTTGGCCTGAAGGCATTATCGTTGTTTAAGAGGCACTACAATGCCCTATCCACTTCACGTCAACAACGCCTTAACATAAACTGCCTATTTTTCCACACATTAAGAATGAGCTGGAAGCCGATTTGGGTTGAGGGCAAAGAGGCAAGAGGAATTCAGAGCTGGAACTGAACTATTAGCCATTGTATTGGCCAGAGCGGTTCTCCAAAGAAGCAGAACAGCAGCCTAAATAAATACACAGATTTATTTTCAGGAAATGGCTCATGGAGGCTGGCAAGTCCAAAAGCTGCAGACAGGCCAACAGGCTGGACCCCGGGAAGAGCTGATGCTGCAGTCGATGCAAAGGCAGCCTGGAGGCAGAATTTGGGGAACCTCAGCCAGTCTCTCTTAAGGCCCTCATCTGATTGGATGAGGCCCAAACATTACAGAGGGTACCTGCTTTACTCAAAACTCTGCTGACTTAAATGCTAGTCTCACGGAACAAACCACCTCTAAACTGGTGCTGGAACAAACGACTGGGTGCCATGGCCCGGCCGATCTAAAATGAATTGTTACAGCCCCTGAAACAAATCCAGGCCACTCAACTCCTGAGTATGGGAGAAAGATAAATGCATCTCCTCCCAATTATTCCAAGATTATGTGACCAGCCCCCAATTTCTCATTCTTATGTTTAAGTACTTATTTCTCATGGATCCTAAATACAACCCTCCTCTTGCGGAGTCTGGTCAGCTCTGCCTCTTTCTTGCTCGCTAGCACTCATCCCTGGATCATGGCCACTCCTGCTGCCACGAATCCCAATTTCTCGGCCTATGCAGACCCCTCACTTCCTTCAAGAACAAGTTCACGACGGTGCTTCTCTCCCAGGATTTCTGTCACATGTGCGCTCAGACCTCAGGTGGCATTTCCCCTCTGACTAAATCTGAAAGAAAAGATATAATCAGGCATCAAAAAAAAAAAAAAAGCCACGGAAGAATGGAATATGGAGCTAGGATTGTTCCCTCTACATATTAGCTAATCTGAAAGGCTAGCTGCGCAAGGAAATGCATTTGAGAGAGCCATTCTCCACCTCTTCATGACACAGCAGCATCTTTCCAAGGTCAACAACACTTACGTACAGCTGAGTCCTGCTTCCTTTAAACTCTTCAGTGTTGTATCAGCCAAATTAAGAACAGGTAATAATATAGAGTTGATTTTTTTACCGAGGGAAAATTTACTTGCCGTTGAACGTATAGATCTTAAGTGCGTGATGAAATGAGCTCCCATGAATCCACACACATGTGTAGACACCCCTTCTGTCACTACAGCTCTTTCCTCATGGACTTGGCTTTTTAAATATCCTCTCTTTTCTTTCTCTTTCTTTTTTGCAAATAATAGACTGGGGCGCCTGGCTGGTTCATGAAGTAGAGCATGTGACTCGATCTGGCAGTCAGGACTCCATGTTGGGTGTAGTTTACTTAAACGGACAAAACAAAACTATATTTTATATATATAAATATACATGACATATACATAAAACTATATTTGGACAATATTTTATGACCTATATATAAAAGTATATAATATACATAAATACATGTGATATATATTTATATTTATGTATTTGTTATATTTATATGTATTTATATGTATATATTTATATTTATTGTATTTATTTATATGTATATATTATATTATTATATTTATATATATACTTATAAATATATGACATTCTTTTTTTTGATCTGCAGTCAAGACTCCATGTTGAGTGTAATTTACTTAAAAAAAAACAAAACTCTCTCTCTCTCTCTCTCTATATATATATATGAGACATTCTTTCTTGGAGCAGTTTTAGGTTTACAGAAAAATGAGCGGAAAGCACACAATTCCTAGATACCTTCTCTTCCCCACCTGGTTTCCCCCCATTATTAACATCCTGCATTGGTAGAGTGCATTTGCCAGAACTGATGAGCCAATATTGATACATTATGATTATCTGAAGTCCAAATGTACAGTCGGGCTCACACTTTGTGTTGTATATTCTGTGGGTTTTGACAAATGTATGATGGCATGTATCCACCGTTACAGTATCATAGTTTCACTGTCCTAAGAATCCCTTGTGTTCCACCTCTTCCTCCCTCCCTCCCACCTTCTGGTCCCTGGAAACAACTGGTATTGTTCTCTCCATAGTTTTGCCTTTCCAAGACTGTTGCATGTTTGGAATCACTCACCGTGAAGCTTTTTCAGACTGGCTTCTTTCAGTTTTCAGTCTTTCAGTCTTTCAGATTGGCAACATACAGTTACATTTCCTCCATGTCTTTTCATGGCTTGATAGCTCATGAGTTTTTCATCGCTGACTAATATTCCATTGTCTGGACGTACCACAGTCTATTTATCCATTCCCTCGGTGAAGGACATCTTGTTTGCCTCCAAGTTTTGGCAATGTTGAATAAAGCTGCTATAAACATTTGCGTGCAGATTTTTGTGTGAATGGTAAATTTTCAACTCATTTGAGAAAATACCAAGGAACATGACTTGCTGAATCATATGGTAAGTTTTGAAAAAATACAAACCAAACAAGCAAACAAAAACAAAAAGCAAAAAAGAGCTGCTAAATTGTCTTCCAAACTCACCAATATCGTTTTGTTTTCCCCCCAACAATGAATGAGTTCCCCTTGCTCCACATACTCAGTAGCATTTGGTGTTGTCAGTGTTTTGGATTTTGGCCATTCTAACAGATGTATAGTAGTATCTTGTTGTTGTCTTAATTTGCAGTTCTTTTCTATATATGATGTTCAACACCTCTTCATATAATCATTGGCCATTTCTATATCTTCTTTGGTAACGTGACTGTTCAGATCTTTTGTTCATTAAAAAAAAAAATTGAGTTGTTTTCTTATTGTTGACTTTTAAGAGTTTTTTATATATTGTGGATATCAGTCCATTATCAGATATATACTTTGCAACGATTTGCCTCTCAATTTCTGGATTATTTCATTCTCTGAACAGTGTCCTTTGCAGAGCAGAAGTTTTTAAAATTTTAATGAAGTCCCACTTATCAGTTTTTTCTTTCATGGATCATGCTTTTGATGCTTTATCTGAAAAGTCATCACCAAAACCAAAGTCACTTAGATTTTCTATTTTATCTTCTAGGAGTTTGTATATTCAGGCTTATGTTTATTTTGAGTTACTTTTTGTGAAAGCTGTAGAGATTCTTTTTTTTGCATGTGGATATCCAGCTGTTCCAGCACCATTTGGTGAAAAGACTATTATTTTTCCATTAAGTTGCCTTTTGCTCCTTTATGGAAGAGGCCTTGACTATTTTTGTGTGGGTCTATTTCTGGGCTCTCTATTCTTGGATTAGGATTGCATTCGATCTATAAATCAAGTTAGAAAGAATTGACCTCTTGACATATTGAGCCTTCCTACCCATGTGCATGGAATATCTCTCCATAACTTAGATCTGCTTTGGTCTCTATCTCAATGTTGGTGTTAATGTAAATGCTATTAAGTTTTTAATTTTAAATTCCACTTGCTTGTTGCTGGTACATAAAGAGGCAATTGACTTTTGTCAGGTAACCTTGCATCCTGCAACCTTGCTATGACCAATTGCAAGGTATCTTTTTGTTGTTGTTGATTCTTTGGGATTTTCTACAAAGACGGTCATGTCATCTGCAAACAAAGACTATTTTATTTCTTCCTTCTTAGTCTGTTTATGTTTTCCCCCTTTTCTTGTCTTATTTCATTAGATATGACTTCAAGCATGACGTTGAATAGGAGTGTTGAGACAGTACATTCCAGTCACGTTCCCAATCAAGTGGGAAAGTACTTTGTTTCTCATCATTAAGTATGATGTTAACTGTAGGTTTTTTTAAATAGACATTTCTTTATCAACTTAAGGAAATTCCCCCCCCCCCCATTCCTAGTTTTTTGAGAGTTTATACCATGAATCAGGGTCAGATTTTGTCAATTTATTTTTCCGAAACTATTGATATGATCATATGATTTTTCTTCTTTAGCCTATTGATGTGATGGATTACATTAATTGATTTCAAATGTTTAACTAGCCTTGTATAATTGGAACAAATCCCACTTGGTTGTGGTGTATAATTTTTTATGCATTGTTTGCTTTGATTTGCTAATATTTTGTCAAGGAGGAATTGATTTTTGAGCAGCAGTGAAACACATTATTTTATAAAAATCCACACGGGTTTGTGCAGAAAAAAAATTTTTTTTTACATCCTTTGCATAGCAGAATGATTAAATAGTCATGCTAATTGGGACTATAGATTCAAGAATATAAAGTAACAGGACTGGGTTAAAAAATGACATCTAGGGGCGCCTGGGTGGCGCAGTCGGTTAAGCGTCCGACTTCAGCCAGGTCACGATCTCGCGGTCCGTGGGTTCGAGCCCCGCGTCAGGCTCTGGGCTGATGGCTCGGAGCCTGGAGCCTGTTTCCGATTCTGTGTCTCCCTCTCTCTCTGCCCCTCCCCCGTTCATGCTCTGTCTCTCTCTGTCCCAAAAATAAATAAACGTTGAAAAAAAAATTTTTAAAAAAATGACATCTAGATATCTTTTGTATTTGTCTCCTCTCCCCATCTGCGGTCTCTCTCTCCAGTTGTGATACCCTACCCTGCACTTTCTACAGCTCCAAATCACACTACTTTTTAGGAAAGCACGGAAGGATTTCCAGTTTTTCATGGTAGATTAAACTAAAGATCAAATTAAAGTATTTTTACCTGCTGACTCCTGAAACCAAACAAAAATGATAGTAAAGAATTTAAAAATGCAAAACCACAAAAAGGGACAAAGAGAGACAGAGAGAGAGAGAGAAAGAGAGAGGGAAAAGGAAGGAAACAACAGATAAGTGTTATCAATGAAATTTTGGAAAATGGAAAACAGATGGTGGAATGGAGATTTTCCTAGCAGACAGGAGAAAGCTTAAGAAAACCCAACCAGGCTTGTTGGCAATAGCATGCCAACAGGAAGCAATCTGATTCACCTAAAAGAACCCTGGGAAGGCCTGGACAGTAGAGGCACCAAATAAGACAAAAAGTGGATGTGACAACGGGATTAAAGTGTCTATAGACAGTCTCTCCCATACTTCAAAAAGTTGGGTACCCTTTACCAGCCCACAGAAAGGGTGAGAAGTTTAACCCTACACTCTGGACACAGACACTAAACATTGTAGAGGAAGGCGGTGAAGAACTGTCCCTGAAACATTTTTGCAATAAAGTCTGCATGGTAAATGGTATCATCCAAGGTCCCCTTTCCCACTGTCATCTCCCAAGCTTCTGCCACCAACCACCACTGCACCACACCAGCACCCCTCACCCACCCCTATTCTCCTGCAGAAACGTGCAGAAACATTTGCATTTGGTGGTCGTCCAATAAAACAACTTTGTGCCTGTCAATTATCCTACAGTGAAGCCCGCCAGACAACAAGCCCTATTCATACACATTAAACTTTTAATTATTTTTTTAATCTCTTATTTCTATAGGTAAAAGGACAGCCCATGATCACTAGTTGAGGATCTCCTCTAATGTTCTTTTCCAAGATTGCTTTGAATATCTTAGGTCCTTTGCAATTCTACCTAAATATAATTGGCTACTCAATTTCTACACACACACACACACACACACACACACACACAGCCTGGTGGGACTGAAATCAATTTGGGGAAGAGTAATATATTGGCAATATTGGGTCTTCCAATTCTTCAGCATGGTATCTGCCTGCATTTCTTGAGATATTTTCGTTTGTTTGCTTTTTTTTTTTTCTCAAAGGTATTTTGTAGTTTCCAGGATAGGCGTCTTGGATATCTTGTGCTAAATTCTTCCTAAATGTTGTAAATTTGACATTACTGTAAATGGAATTTAAAATTTTCATTTCCGGGGCAACTGGGTGGCTGAGTTGGTTGAGTGTCCGACTCTTGATTTTGGCTCGGGTCATGATCTCACATTCCGAAAGTTTGAGCCCCGCTTTTGGCTCTGCGCTGACAGTGTGGAGCCTGCTTGGGATTCTCTCTCTCCCTCTCTCTCTATCTCTCTCTGCCTCTCTCCTGATCACTCTCTCCTCTCTCTCAAAAATAAATAAACCTTAAAAAATTTGTTTTAATTTCATTTCCAATTGTTTGCTGCTAGTATATAATATTAAAATTGATTTTTGTATATTAAATTTATATATATAATATATATATTATATATATATATAAATTATATTGTAACCTTGCTAAATTCTTATCTTTTTTTGAGGATTCCTTAGGATTGTCTACGTAAACAGTCTACAGTTTAGACTGATACACCTGTGTAACCCACACTCCATCAAGATGTAGAACATCTACGTACCCCAGAAATACCCCCAGTATCCCTTACCAGTTAATCCCAGCACTGTCAGAGGCAGTAACTGTTCTGAGTTTTTTCCATCATAGATTAGTTCTCCCTCCTCTAAAACTTCATATAAATGGAATCATGCATTATGTACTCTAATTTTGTTCACTCAGCATAATGTTCTATGTAATTGACCCATACTGTTACATGTATAAATAGCACATTTTGGGGCACCCATGTTGCTAAGTCAGTTAAGCATCCAACCTCAGCTCAGGTCAAGATCTGCTAGTTCATGAGTTTGAGCCTCACATTGGGCTTTCTGCTGTCAGTGCAGAGCCCACTTCAGATCCTCTGGTCCGCCCCCCCCCCCCCCGCCCCTCCCCTGCTTGCACTCTCTCTCAAAAGTAAACATAATTTTTTTTTAAATAGTACATTTTGATTACTGAGTAACACTACATTATATGATTATATTAAAAATTTTTTTTAATTAATTTATTTATTTTGAGGGCGAGAGTACAAGTGGGGAAGGGGCAGAGAGAGAGAGGCAGAGAGAAAGAATCGTAAGCAGGCTGAGCACTGTCAGCACAGAGCCCAACGCGGGGCTCAAACTCACTTGAACTGTGAGATCATGACCTGAGCCAAAGTCAGATGCTTAACCGACTGAGCCACCCAGGGGCCCCTAAATAAATATTTTTAAATCAATTTTCCTACTGATAGATATTTTGTTCCAGATTTTGGCTATTAGGAAGACAGCTGCTGTAAGTATTCCCATCCAAGTATCCACATGGGCATACATTTTCATTTCTCTTGGGTACATACCTAGGAGAGGGACTGCTAGCTCCAAGGAAGGGTAAGTTTATAAGAAACTACCAAAGCTTTCCCAAAGTGATTTTGTAATTTTACATTACACTAGCAATTTATGAGCATTCTGGTGGCTTCGTATCCTGCTCTCGACATTTCTATCATCCTTTTGTATTTATTTTAGCCATTCTAATGATATCTTGTGGGTTTTCTTCCTGAGTGGGTATTTGTTTATTTTGGAAACAATCTCAAACTTACAGAAAAGTTGTGGGTACAGTGCAAAGTACTTCCACCCTCCCAAACCAGCTGAGAGAAGTTGTTAACATCCTGTTAATACTTTAGCGTCTATTTCCTAAAGATAAGGATATTCTCCTGCATAATCACAACGCCATCATCAAAGTGAGGAAATTAACATTAACACCTTACTACCATTTAATCCTTCTACCTCATTTAAGTTTCACCAATTGCTCTAGTAACAATCTTAATAGCAAAAGGAGCTGGACCAGGCTAATACATTGCATTTATTTGTCACTTTTCTTTTGTTTCCTTCTATCTGGAATAGTTCCTTGGTCTTTTCGTGACCTTGACAATTCTAAAGATTAACAGAACAGTTATTTTGTACTATGTCCTTCAATTTGTCTGATGTTTCTTTGTGATTAGACTCAGCTTATGAATCTTTGGTAGGAGTTCTCACAGAAGCGATGTTTTGTGTGTTCTTCTCATTGTGTTCTAGAAGGTGGTTCTGATTTCAATTTGTCCTGTTACTAGTGATGTTGTTTGGGCTCATTTGGTTAAGAGGGTGTCTGCCAGGCTTCTCCACTATCAAGTTACTTTTTCCCTTTGTAATCAATAAGTGCTTTACAAGGGGTAATTTAAGACTATGTAGGTGTGTTTATCATCTAACTTGCAATTTATTCACATATTTACTTAGAGTGGATGTGGACTCATGGATTCTTGTTTTATTCAGTGACTTACAGTTTGTTACCATTATTTACTTTGAAGTCATATTCTTCCAGATTTCACCAGTGAAAGCCCAGTCAGGCCAGATTCTGCAGCCTTTGACAGATCCCCATCATTCCTTGGGGACTTCCTTACTTTGGGGCACAAAATGTTCCAGGCTTATCCTGTGCATTCCCTACCCCAGTCCTCAAGTCAGTCACTTCTCCAAAAAGCCATTCAGACATTTACATTGAGAAGGGTTTTCAGAAATCAAGATTGGACCTCTAAATATGCTCTTGGTTGATGCTTTCAAACCTTGTCAGTGGTCACAGCTAGAAATCATATGGTTGTGTGCATCTATGGATATCTATGGATATCCACATAAATAGATTCACAGACATAAACACAGGTATGTATGTATATACATACATACGCATATTACATCCATATTTATGTATTACTTATATGGGTAATTCCAACACCACTGGTTCATTCTTGCTTCTACATTTGTAACTCCCTTCTCTGACAATAAGAAAACGAGCCGCCATTATCATTAATATACATTTTTCCCGTTTGTTTTCTATTTGTCCACTTCATTCTTTTTTCCTCCCTTCTTGCCTTCTTTTGGGTGATCTGAATACTTTATAGCATTCCATTTTGATTTCTCTGTTGACTTTTTAACTGTATATCTTTCATAATTTTGGTGGTTACTCCAAAGCCTTCGATATGCCTCTTTAACTTATCCCAAGCTACTTAGAGTTTATATTGTTCTACTTCACATAAAATACAGTAGCCTTCTAATATTACAGTTTTATTTACCCTTCTCCCAACTTTGGGAGATTTTTGCTATATCTATTACATCTACTTATGTTACAAGCCCAATACAGTGTTATAGGTTGTATTGTACAATCACGTGATTTTTTCAAGAAATTAAGAAAATGTGTACGTGGCACAGCTGGCTGGCTCAGTTGGTGGAGCATGCGACTCTTGATCTCAGGGTTTTGTGTTCGAGCCCCACTTTGGGTATAGAGATTACTTAAAAATAAAATCTAAAAAAAAAAAAAGGGAAGAAACTGTGTACCTTCCCTTATATTCATCCAAATATTTACTACTTCCCGTGCTTTTCATTCTTCCCCTTGCGTCCAGGTTATTGTCTGGTGTGATTCATCTCCCACTGGAAGAATTTCTTCAGTCCTTCTTATAGCACAACATACACATTCTTAGCGTTCGTCTGCCTGAAAATATCTTTATTTTTCTTCATTTTTGAAAGACAATTTTGCGGCATATAGAATGCTGGGTTGCCAGTTCTACTTATTTCGGCACTTAAAGGTATTATTCAGTTGTTGTCATGGGTTGGGTTTCTGAGGAGGTAGGCTCTGAGCTGAAATTTAGCCAGCAGAATGCTTCCTAAGGAGTCCCCTGGGTATCAAAACCTGTAGGAAGGAGAAGGAAGCGAGAGTAGTCAGAAGGAAAAACTGAGCTGTGATGCACATCCTCTGACAACCTTGACCGATGCCCCGGGGGAGCTAGAGCAAGAACGGCCCTTCAGATTTGTCTTGCACTGGGCCAAGATGGTCAGCTCGGGCACTGATCGATCAATCGCTGGCTATAGGTTTCCCAGGAAAAAGCAAGATCTTAAGTGAGTCAGTGCTCTACAGTTGAGGCATTCTTGAAAGGGGCTGAAAACTGAAGGTACTCCGCTGACGACACTCCTCTCAACTGGGGCAATCCTTCCACCGATGTGATCTGGGTGTGCTGCTTCTGATGAGAAGTCTGCCATCATTTGTCTTATTGTTTCTCTCCAAGTGATACACAGGCTTTTTTTTCCCTCCAGGCTCTTGTCTCTTTATCTTTGGATTCCAACAGTCTGTCGTGTGCCTAATGTTATTTGTTGTGTTTTGTTTGGTTGGTTTTGTATTTATTCTGCTTGCGCTTCACTCACCTTGGACCCATTAGTGTTTTTACTAAATCGGTAAGTTTTCAGCCATTATTTCTTCCAAATTTTTTCTTCCAAATTTTTTCTTCCCTATTCTCTTGGTTCCTTCTAGTATTCCAAATCACATGTATCAGATTGCTTATATATCAGAAACTATAGCTCTCTAAGAATCTACTCGCGTTTCTTCTTTTCTCCCTTTTCTTGAATTTGGATAATTCCCATTTACCTGCTTTCAAATTCATGGACTCTTGTGCAATCTCCGATATGCCATTAAGCAAAGCTAGTAAATGTTTCATTTTGGTTGCCGTTATTTTCCACCTAGAATTTTCATTTGAGTCGGCTATAGACTGAATGTTTGTGTCTCTCCCCCCACTCACATGTTGAAAACTTAACCCCAAATGTGGCGGTGTTAGGAGGTGGTGCCTCTGGGAGGTAACGAGGTCATGAGGTGGAGTCTCTGTGGATGGGATTAGTGCCCCCATTAGTGCCCCTCTTGTAAAAGAGGCCCCGGAGAGTGCCCTTATTCCTTCTGCCATGAGAGTACACAGTGAGAAGATGGCCACCTGGGAACCAGTTAGCAGAACGTCACCAGAGACCAAATCTGTTGGTGCCTTGATCTTGGACTTCCCAGACTTCCAAAACTGTGAGAAATCAATGTTTACTGAAGCCACTCAGTCTATGGTGTTTTTGTTACAGCAGCCTAAACAGAGTAAAATGGGAGCTTTTCATTCCTTCTATTTTGCTGCTGTTTCTCCATCTGTTCATTCATTAAGACCACGTTTTCCTATAAGTCTTTGAGCATATCTATAATAGCTGCTTTAAAGTTTCTGTCTACTAAGGACCACTGAAGGTTCGGTTTTCTCTGATTGTTTTTTCCTTCTTCTTGCATATGGGTCATATTTTCCTATCTCTTTGTACATTTGGGCATTTTTACTGTATACTAGACATTAAGAATTATACATTGTAGACATTTGTGATTCTGTTATATTGCTCAGAAGAGTGTGATTTTTCTTCTAGTAAGGAATTAAATTGGCTAGCCTCAAACTCCTAGGTCTGTCTCTTCTATTTTGGGTGTAAGCTGAAATCTCTGCTCAATTCTTCCTGTCCCTAATGGTCACTTTTTCTCTGTACTCTATGTGGTCTCACCCACTGATGCATATTTCAGTGGCTGGACATGAATTTGAGAAGAGTTTATATGCAAATTTGGGGTGTACCACCTCCATGACCTCCTCTTTTCTAGGATTCCCCTTCTAGCTGCCCAGCTGCTCTTCCAGTCCTGAATCCTATACTCTGACACTAGTATTCAGTAATTCAGCTGAATTATTCAGTAATACAACTTCATTCTGAGCCACCTAATGGATTGGTGAACAACTCTGAACATAAACTGCAAAGCCAAAAATCACATTTGTGTAGTTCCCATATTTTAAGGGCAGACTCCTCTCCAATATCCACCTGGTTTTAGTTCCTGCTGAATGTCTTCAGATAGTTGGTTTTTAAAATTCCCATCCAGACTCTATCATGCTCGCCTGTAGGAAGATTATCCTGACCAAGCTACCCTGCCATTACTAGAAGTCAAATTTCCTCCATATTACCATTGTGCTCCATACTGAAATCATATCTAAATCCTGATTTGTCTTATGTCCGTGCTGTAATTCATTTCCCTTGCATCAGTGCTATGCTTAGGAAGGGTCACATATCAGTCCAGAAAACAGAAGTTCCTCTTTGCAGTCTAGCTATAAATGACTTTAATACAGGGAATTGGTGGCTTATCCCCACCCCCACCCCCCAAAAAAATGTCTCTAGGAGTATCACACCTGTTCACAATTCTGGCTGCAGCTGACTGAAGAATAATGATCTCTCCATCATTTTGTCTCAAGGATGCCTTTCATGAATACGCTCTAGGCTGAAACCATACAATAAAGAGGAATGTAGCACCTGGCTTCTCTCCAAAGCAAAGGAGACCATAGAAGGGGTGGTGGTAATGCCGAGCTGACCAAAGATAATCCAACACGGGGCATATGACCCGAATTATCCAAAAGCACGGGAGGGGCAGAGAGCTTTGGAGCTTCTGGAAAAAAAATTATTTGCTGATAAACAAAAACGAAAACAAGACCACACACACACACACACACACACACACACACACACAGACTCACCAGAAGAATAATGCCTCTTCTTACACTGGATTTTTTTTCATGTGACTGTTGTAATAGAAGCATTGATCTCGTGATCATGATGAGAAGCCAACTGAGATGGAAGCAAACATGGTGTCCGAAGCCTGTCCAGTCTGGACTTCCTGTTGTGAGAACAAGTGGTATTATTTAAGTCATTTTCAATTGGTTTATTTTGTTACTTTCCACAGACACAGTACCTTATTTAGAACATAGAAGTAAATCCCAGAAGAAACCATTTAAAGGGGGGAAAGTGGTAGCCTTTAAGGAGTAAGACTGGAGGTAATGAGACGTGGTACCGTGCACATTGGTTTTTATTCTATGCCTTGTGCTATTTTACATCGTAAAGAAGATATATACACTACTTGGATAAAAAATTAATTAGAAAAGAGTCAATCTGACAACTCCTCTCCATCTCCACATCACAGTTTTCTTGATTAACTCTGATCCTAGCACAAAAGGAAATGGCGGCTAAATTCAACAGTTCTCCCTTGCTCCTTTTTTTAAACTTTTTTTTTTTCCTTTTGAGAGAGAGAGAGAGCTGGAGAGGGACAGAGACAGAGGGGGAGAGAGAATCTTAAGCAGGGCTTAAGAGGGTCTCACAACCGTGATTACATGACCTGAGCCGAAATCAAGAGTCAGATGCTTGGGGCGCCTGGGTGGCTCAGTCAGTTAAGCCTCTGACTCTTGATCTTGGCTCAGGTCATGATCTCACAGTTGTGGGATGAAACCCCATGTTGGGCTCTACACTGATAGCATAGTGCCTGCTTGGAATTCTCTCTCTCCTCTCTCTCTGCCCCTCCCCTGCACACATGTGCTCTCTCTGTCTCTCTCAGAATAAATTTAAACAAAAAAGAAAAAAGAAGAGTTGGATGCTTAACCTACTGAGCCACCCAGGCACCCCTCTTCCTTGCTCTCATTTCAGGCAATCATAAATTCTAGCTGCCTACTGAAGAGCGTCCTGAGTGAACGAGATCCTCATACCCCTGAACCTACTATTTGTCACCAAAATAATTGTTCTGAAGGACAAATATGATCACGTACCTCTCCTGCTTACAATCCCTAATTGGCTTCATATTGTCTCTACAGGCGAAAATCCAAATCCTGTAATATGACATCCAAGACTCTTGCTGATCTGGCCCCTAAAACTCTCTCATGTATATATTCTAGCTATTTTTAAACTTGCTTTTCTCCACACTCAGATCTCCGTTCTGTTGGCATTTCTTTGATTGGAACATGCTTCCTAAAGAATCCACTTTCAGTTACCTGTTCTGTAAAGATCTCTTTCTCCTCTAGTTCTCCTACAGTCTCTTCTTCGACATGTGTTGTAAATGCCTATCGCCTCCATCAGCACAAATTATATTACAACTCAAAAACCACTTACTAGAAAGTCTAAAATCCAGAAATATCTTAAAAGGGAAATATTTTTTGGAAACCCATTTGGTGACAGAACCTGAATTGAACTATTTATATTTATAATCTCAATTTAGGGGTGCCTGGGTGGTTCAGTCAGTTGGGCGTCCGACTTCGGCCCAGGTCATGATCTCACGATTCGTGGGTTTGAGCCCCACGTCAGGCTCTGTGCTGACAGCTCAGAGCCTGGAGCCTGCTGTGAATTCTGTGTCTCCCTCTCTCTCTGCCCCTTCCCTACTCACACTCTGTCACTTTCTCTCAAAAATAAATAAACATAGAAAAAAAATTTAAATAATCTCAGTTTAGTCCACTTTAATATTCATTCATTTTGTTGCAGAAGTATTCATGGGTTTCATCGCACAGTGAAGCCTCAGACAGCACTGATAATGGTCTGGAACACAGGGTACACACACCTAGAGTATATGCACCATTCCAAAAATGGCTACTGCAGCATTTCTCATCCCAGAAGTTATTCTAGAACTTTTACTACTTATCAAGAGGGGAAGTCTATTTCCTCTTCCCCTTGAAAATGGGAGTGCTTTTACGAATAAAAGTGGTGGAAGTGACATGGCTTGACTTCCAAGGTTAGGTCATCAAAGGTGATATGGCTTCTGCCTATTTTCCCTTCTCCCCCAAAATGCTTGCCCTTTGAACTCAGCCACCATGTTGTGAGGAAGCTCAGCCACAGTGAAGCCACCCGAAACTGTTCTAGCCCACAACCCCAGCCAAGGTCTCAACCACCAGCCATTATTAACCACCAACCAGCATCAACTATCAGACATGAGGGGGTAGTTGATGCCTGTCCTCAGCACTCAAGTGCCCCCCACTGTTGGCTGAATGGAGCAAACATCAGCTGATGCCAAGCCTTGAATGCCAAGGCTTGATTCATGCCAAGCCATGAATCTAAATGTAGATTCATGAGAATGACAAACGTTTTTGTTGTTTTAAGGCACAAAATTTTGGGTAATGTTCTACAGCTATAGTGACTGGCCTCTTATCCTATTTACTCTGTAAAAATGTGAAATATTCTGAATTCTAAAACCCATCAAAGGTTTCAGATAAGATCTGCATACTAAAATCATGCTTGTATATCTTTTTCTCTATAGAAATAGAAGTTCTTTGAGGACAAGAACAAAGTTTTCTTCTTGGAGCTGCCATTTAAGATAGGGTAGGTCCTCATGGCATGTCTACTGAATTAATGTTGAATGAATAGATGAATGAACAAATAAAGTAACACAGTTGCAAACAAATGATTATTTTGAGATAGTTTTTCAGTAGACTACTCTTTTATTCAACACAATCCATTGCTCAAAAATAACTTAGAATACCTTATTTTTTATAATTATTTTCAGTTTATGAGCTATACGAAAAGCACCATCAATTTTCCTATCTTGTTTTTATCCAGAAGTGTTATCTATTATCATTACATGTTTTATCCATCAAGGCATGTTCCAAATAATCCTTGGCTGTTTCCAGAAGTCAAATACATCGTTAAGGATGAAGATTTTCCATCACTGAAGACATTCGAAGTAACCTGACAAAACTCTGAAGGTTATGCCACAACAGGAGATCCCAATGGTTTTGAACAATGCAATGTTCAAATGTAATGCAATCTGAGACAATGACGCACAGATGCAAAGACTGTAGCATCCGTATCGACAACTTTGGGAGGAAAAAAAAGAACATTAATTTGGAATGTAACTTCCACCTTGCATGACAAAAATAAAAGTGTATTTATCTCACGATCCTATGTCACATGTATGTCATGTCACACGTGTATGTAACTATGTGAGGGAAAGGGAGGAAGGTAGAGAGAAAATCCATAACGTCATAAAGACATGAACAGACAACGTCAATTTATGTTTTAGTGTTCCTATTGGGAATAACTGTTTTAGCTCTTCCCGGGGGATGTTGTAATGATGAAATAAGTGAGGTACTAGTTTTACAGTTTTGCTGCCAAAATAGGTGTCTGATTGGAATTTAATGGATCCTTACTGCCCTGCTTTTTCCTTCTGCCTCATGTTGTGTAAACTGCGTAAGCTAGGTTGCATGTAGGTGTATTTCAGGATCATTCCCATCCAGAGGAAATCTCTGAGAAAGTAAGAGTCATTAGATAAATATAATATTAACCACGGTCTCTCAAAAAATGCCAAGAGGGTGACGAATCCTACAACACACAGCACAGCTTCCTGAAAATCTTTTCTTTCTCCTCTCTGGTATCTCACAGAGCCGGGCAGGCACACTGCCTCCAGACCTCCTTTCCATCTAAAATCCCCCCTTTTCGCTCTTTCCCCTATGACCCCTTCCACACACATACCCCTCTGTTCTTTTTCTGCCTACCACTCTTATCTTCTCTATCTGTTCTTTTCTCACCGTACTGCTTCCTGAGATCAAATGAGCTGGCCTTGGCTGCATTTGATTCCCTCTCTCATGCATTAACCTGGTCCTGTGCAATCCTAGGACCAGGGACACAGCACAGGTAAAAAGAAAACTCTCTTTTTCAAGGTGAGGAAGGGGAGAAGGGGCTGTGAATCCTGAAATATGAATTTTTTCCTTGTCATACCAATGTCTTACAAGCAGAATTCCATTTCACTAAATAGCAGTCGTGTGATGAGTGATCTCAACCAGATAAACTGTCAGGACAGCATAAAGTACAACATGACCTGACTATAGACTCTAGATGAACAGTTCAAGGACCACATATTCACTGGGATATACTGCTGCAGGCCCGCTGGGGTCTGGATAACTTGGTATTGATTTAAATGGATGCGTAAATAGTGTCATAAGAAGCTACCTCATCCCTGGAGCTACATTATTCCTGGGGTCCCTCCCCTTTTACCTGATACCTAAGTACCACTTTTCTAGGTTTAAAAGGGAGTTGAAAGCCCCAGAAACTGCTAAAGACCTGATAATGAAAGTCAAGTATCCATTCCTATATCCCTACTCCCTCTCCCTCTCTTTGGACTCCGAACCCCAGAAGAAACACTGGGGATTGGAGGGTAGAGAAACTGCAAAGCAGAAATTCCCATGTATGATAAGGTGGCCAAATAAAATACAGTACACTGGGGGCACCTGGGTGGCTCAGTCGGTTAAGCATCCGATTTCGGCTCGGGTCATGATCTCACGGTTTGTGAGTCTGAGCCCCATGTCAGGCTCTGTACTGACAGCTCAGAGCCTGGAGCCTGTTTCAGATTCTGTGTCTCCCTTTCTCTGCCCCTCCCCTACTCACACTGTCTCTGTCTCTCTCAAAAATAAGTTAAAAAAATTTTAATACGGTACACTGAATTAAGTCTGAATTTCACATAAAGAACAAATAATTACTTAGTATAAATATGTCCCAAATATTGCATGGGGTATCTTATACTTGAAAAAAAAAGTATTCATTCTTTATGTGAAGTTCAAATTTAATTGGGTGGTCCTGTTTGACTTTTCTCTGGAGATCTGGTAACCCTAATTTAGGACAATCAGTGAGGAGAATATCAACCACAAGTGAATATCTTGGGCTTAAAAATGAGAATTCTTAGGGATACACTTTCTCTTGAATTGCCCACTAAAAATGTACCTAAAACATCAGAATATTAAAAAAGGTGGGGGGGTAGGAAAAAGGAAGTCTCTGAAAACAGCAGGATCAGGCAGAGGCAATCTGGAGTAGTAAGATGCTTAAGTAGCTGGAAATGTTTTGTTGATGTACTAGACATAGAAACCAAGTCAGCTTGTCCTCACAGCGTACATGACGCTGTAGCCAGGTAACAATTTGTTTGTCAGCTCAGCTTGCACAGAGGAGTGCACAGCCTTTTCTCCGTTTCTGGAAGGGAGATGGGAATTTCAAGGCAAATTGCTTGCGGGAACATTTTTGTTTAAAAATCTGAAAGAAATCTGCATTACCAAACTGAGAAGACAAATAGATCAAAGACACTATGGTAAAAGAGAACCATGCTGACCTGGAAAACTGAGGGGTGAAGGGTAGGCGTGAACCAAAGTGCTCAAAAGCTCATGATGTTTTTGTCTTGCAAAATGCTAATGTAGACCAAGTCAAAAAGTGAAGACTTTCAGTGATAAACACTGTCTAAACTGGCTTATTCTCACGTGCCTACCTTCAGTCCTGCTCATCCTCTTAAGAAAAGGAAAAGGAGTCTCAGACTAATTCTTCAGAGACTGAAACTATTGCAGCATGGGGGTGGGTCATTACTTTCAAAGCAAACATGGAATATATTTACATCTTATTTAAAAGGTAATTAAAAACAACTTCAATCAAATTAGTAAAAATTAATAGAATTGTATACATAGATTTACATCTTATTTAAAATGTCATTATCAATGACTTCAATGAAATTAGTAAAAATTACTAGAGTTGTATAATGTATTTACATGGATTATTAATTACTAACAATCAAATTATGAAACCAGAAGATGTACCAGATCACTTAAGTTTTATAGCTGACATCCAATTTTACTTGTCTTGCTTTGCTTTTTTAAAAACTACATTTCCCCCAAAAGACAGATCTCATTCAAGCATTCTTCTTTTTTTTTTACACAATGTTTTAAAATGTTTGTGTATTGGGGCGCCTGGGTGGCGCAGTCGGTTAAGCGTCCGACTTCAGCCAGGTCACAATTTCGCGGTCCGGGAGTTCGAGCCCCGCGTCGGGCTCTGGGCTGATGGCTCAGAGCCTGGAGCCTGTTTCCGATTCTGTGTCTCCCTCTCTCTCTGCCCCTCCTCCGTTCATGCTCTGTCTCTCTCTGTCCCAAAAATAAATAAAAAACGTTGAAAAAAAAATTTAAAAATAAATAAATAAATAAATAAAATGTTTGTGTTTTTATTTATTTATTTATTTATTTATTTGAGAGAGAGCAAGAGGGAGGGAGAGGCAGAGAGACAGAGACAGAGAGAATCCCAAGCAGATTCTGTACTGTTATAAAATTTTTTTTTAATGTTTATTCATTTTTGGGAGACAGAGAGAGACAGAGCATGAGCAGGGAAGGGGCAGAGACAGAGGGAGACACAGAATCCGAAGCAGGCTCCAGGCTCTGAGCTGTCAGCACAGAGCCCGACATGGGGCTCGAACTCACAAACTGTGAGATCGTGACCCGAGCCGAAGTCAGACGCTCAACCGACTGAGCCACCCAGGCGCCCTGATTCCACACTGTTAGTGCAGAGACCCACACAGGGCTCAAACTTACAAACCATGAGATCATGACCTGAGCCAAAACCAAGAGTCAGGTACTTAACCAACTGAGCCACCTAGGCACCCCTCACGCAAGCATTCTTAACAAAGTTTTAACAATCCAGGATTCTGCAGAGGCAATGAAAGACCCTTGGTTGGCCCCATCAGGCTGGACTGGGTCTGTGCTAGTTCAAGACAGCAGCAGCCCAGGAGGTGGGGAGTAGAGAACCTCTTCCTGTGCCTGTACAGTGGGGGACTCATGGGGGATGGGGTCAAGGAGATTCAGCCCATGTGACAGCAGAGCTTCCGGGAGAACAGAGCAGGGGAACAAGGAGAGAGAAGCCCTTCAGTGTGTGAAACAGGATGAGGCTCAAGTGAAGGCTTAGACAGCAACAGGTGTCTCCTCTAAGGAAGCCTAAAACTTATGCTATTCACGACTGAAAACTTACGCTGAAATACGACTTAAGAGTTGTGATGGTTAATTTTATGTGTCAACCTGACTGGGACATGGGGAGCTCAGAGTAAATGTTATTTCTGGGTGCATCTGTGAGGGTGTTTGCCACGAGATTAGCAGGTGAGTTGGTGGCCCCAGTAAAGCAGACCGCCCTCCCCAATGTGGGTGAGCATTACCCCAACCATTCAAGGTCCAAAGAAAACAAAAAGGCAGAGGAAGGAGGAATTCTCCCCTTTTGCTTCCTCCCTGCCTGCCTGAGCTGGGACATCAGTGCCCTCCTGCCCTTGGACTGAGATGGACACCATTAGCCCATCTGGTTCTCCAGCCTTCAGACTCGGACTGAACTACACCACTGGCCTTCCTGGGTGTCAAGCTTGCAGAATCAGATTTTGGGACTCCTTACCACCTGCAATCATGTGAGCCAATTCCCTAAAGGAATCTCTTTATCTATCTATATCTATATCTATATCTATATCTATATCTATATCTATATCTATATCTATCTCCCATCGATTCTGTTTCTCTGGAGAACCTTGATTAATGGGAGAGTAAAAACAAGGCCATTAAAAAATCACAGGGGGAAATAAACTTATTCCCACTCAACCTGGTGATCTCTTCCTGCAACCCCTTCTCCCCAGCCCCTCATCACTCACCTGTCTGAATTCCATTTCCCATTGAGCATTCACTGTTTTAGAAGTGATGGCCCATGTAAAGACAGCAGCTCTTTTGAGGAGCCTGCGTGGCTCAGTCGGTTACGCTTCTGACTCCGGCTCCGGTCATGATCTCGTGGTTCATGAGTTCAAGCCCCACGTCCGGTTCCGTGCTGACAGCTCGGAGCCTAGAGCCTGCTTCAGATTCCGTATCTCCCTCTCTCTCTGCCCCTCCCCTGCTCGTGCTCTGTCTCTCTCTCTCTCTCCCTCTCTCTCTCTCTCTCTCTCTCTAAGACAAATAAACATTAAAAAATGAAAAAGACAGCAGCTGTTTCTCATTTTAGCAGCTTACCAAACTGTACTCTCACTAAAGGCAGGAGCAGTCTCCCAGAGATCTTGATTTTCTACGGAGCCTAAAACCCAGAAGGGCTTTGCACATAAGGAGGAGTTTCAGGGAATTAACGAATGCAATCTCCAAATTGCTAACATTCAAAAATGCTGATTAGCATTGTATTATTAACCTCAAAAACAAAACAACACCACATCACAGAGAGAGCATCCTGCCTTTCTGGTTCTCTCCCTCAGAGAATGAGGCTGAGCACAAGGTCAGGGGAGTGTAGGGCAAATGGCGGCCTCCCGAGCTATGGGCCTGGCACCCTTTACCAGCCTTAAATTAGCCATAAGAAAATGGATGACAGTCCTGTCAGCATGCCATACACTTTGGTGAAAAGAAAAAATGAAATAATACTGAAAAAATACATCTCCCTCTTCTCTACAATTGTTCATTTGATCTTTATCCCAAACCTACTTTGACAAGATTAACCAAACCCTGAAAGCTGAAGGTACAAGACACGCAAAAGCCTATTAGGTTATCTAGTCCATTTTTTAGGCCACATGTACAGTTACGTGTTCCCTATAGAAATATTTTCGAGAACTTTGTCTGCCCCTTTCCCAGGAGACTTCTCTGGATGTTTTAAAGTCTTTTCCGAGGAGCGTGTTCTAGTTAGGCACATCTTAAGACACCTGACAGTTTTTCTGAAGCTTCTATTTCAATTTGTCTTATTTAAATTTTGCCCCATTGCTCCTACTTAGGCCCTTTTCCCGTCACCATATTGTAGATAGTTTTCATATTCCTTTTTAGGCGTAATTTAACCATGCTTCACACATTAACTTGAGTAGACAGTATATGGTATAAATTACACAAAACAGCGATGTGTGAAGACATTCTGTGGTGAATAAATTAAAGCATTAATTTCAGACATATCAAACTAACACTTTTTAAATTTGTGGTTCCTATAATTTTCAGACCTGTTTCTGAAGTCTCTGCGGCGGGGGAATTAAATGGAAGAGATTAGTCCAAAACTTTTACTTTCAATTCATAGGTTGGAGAGCAGCCATTCCCATGAATATTCAAAAGAGAAAAGATTTTTTTTTTTAAGGATTTAACACAGAGCGGCGCCTGGGTGGCTCTGTCGGTTAAGCGTCCGACTCTTGATTTTGGCTCAGGTCATGATCTCACAGTTGGTGAGTTCGAGCCCCGCAGCGGGCTCTATGCTGCCTTGGCCTCTCTCTCCCTCCCTGTCTGCCCCTCCCCTACTCGTGCTCTCTCTCTCTCTCTCTCTCTCTCAAAATAAGTAAATAAACTTTTAAAAAATGTGTTAAAATTTTCTAAAAAAAAAAAAAAGAACTTAACACAGAGGGCTTACTCAGATTTAAGGAGATGTTGCCATTGAGACATAAAGTGAAAAAGACGGGGTTCAGCAACTCACCAGACATCATCACCACCAGCCTGGCAGGTAAGAGAGAACTGAGGGAGAGGGCTTCGTTGCCCACAGAGTGTTTGTGAAACTCGGTACGACGAGCCTGGATGGACTGAAGAAGGCCGCCTGTCTTCGGTATGGAGAGAAGATTGGCACAAAGAACCCAACTCACATTTAACCCCAAACTGTCCCGGCACAGGCTTTCCCGGGCTCCTCGGGTTTCTAGTTTCTACCAATGATACGGAACCGAAGAATGGACCAGGGACTGGCACCAAACCACAGACGCACACAATTCCTCTCGAGGAGTGAGACTCGAGAAGAAGAATCGAGTTGGTCCCTGTTCCCGGTTTTAATTATCACCAGAGTGTTACCACTTGGGCCGTAGTTTTATTTAGTTTGCTTACTGCCTGTCGCCTCCAGCCCCCACCTAGCAATCTAAGCTCCACGCGGACAGAAACCTCTGGTTGTGCCTTGTTTGCATCTATATCCCCAGTGCCTAGGACACTGGCTGACCCACGGCAGCCAGTTAAGTATCGGATCAAGGAAGTTGCTGATTTGGCACCGATTTCTTCATTCACAGAGTCAGAAAAATAGCACGCATATGTCCCTGCTGAAAAAGCTCCAGCAAAAAAAAAAAAAAAAAAATTGTTCTACTATGGGAAGAAGTTTTTAAAATTCTTGGAGGTAGGCTTTGAGACAGTGTTATTCCTTAAAATATAAACTAGGAAGTATCTCAAATCTGACCAGCCTCAAACTAAAGGGGAGGCCCTGTGAGGGCAGGGGCCGCATCGTCTTTGTCCCTCTGTGTCAGCTCATGACTCGGACCTGAGACATAAGATCCAGGAGGAACAACTGACCGAGGCTGTGCCAGCCGCTCGTCTGAGTGCTCGCCTGCGTGAATTCATTACTTTCTACGATAATTCTATGTGGGGGGCACAACGATTCCCCCCCAGCTCCCAGGTGAAGAACACACAGCATAAGGGAGTAAATAACTGCCGGTTATCAATGTTTGGTTTCTCAGCTCCAGACCCACCCTCCTTTGCCCGGCTTTGTGAGCTGGGACTGGCCGAATGTTAGGCAGCAGCCCCAGGATGGTCCTCCCTGACAGGCCCTGGCCCTCCGTGTTTGTTAGGCAGCAAGGGAAACCAGAAGCCAGCTTTGGGCGAGTCCCCAGCTGTACCCCAGGGCCACACCGTCCTCACAGATAGCTGCTTCTGCAGAATGGCGCTACCTTCTGGAAAGTCCTTTCCCACCAGCGGGCTGCATGTTCCCGAGGTCCCCGTGGCTTCTCTGGAGAGGACTGACTCCCGGCCGGGTCCTCAGTTCCTTTATTGTCCCCTCTCCTCAGCCAAGATGTGGTGGGTGCACCTTGTGGATCCCTTACACGCCTTTTGCTCCTTTAAGTAGCTAACCTCCTTCCACTACTTAACAATTCTTTAGGTTCAATTGTGCCTGGATAGAGCGCTGGGACGGTACTCTATTATTTCAGACCCCAAAGAGCTCCAGATTGTACCACGGGGAAGCGATCAGGCTGGGCTTCAAACGCAGCAAGTCTGAAACCAGAGGATACACTCCAAACTCTGATACTACACTGTCTCCAATTTGGGGAGAGAATCCAGGTTAACTCCGCCCACTGCCCGGACACCTCTGAGGATGCAGATATGAGAACTGCAATTTCAAGGGCCAGACACTGAATCACGTCTCCTCTGGTACGACACGGATTAATACTACACGACCCTAAATCTTAATAGCTCAAAACCCTTTTACATGCAGAATTCTACAACTAGACAACTCTGTAGAGTTGAAAAGGCATATGTTATTATTCTCATAGGTAAAGAAACTGAGGCCCACAGACAGTAAAATTTTGCACAAGCGGTCACACTCAAGTCTTCCAGCTCCCAGCCAGAACTTTGCCTATAATGTCACTATCTTACCTTGGGGTTTCGTTACACTGGAGTCAGTTTGACTGTGAGACTGAATGGTGGATCTCCAAAAGATCCGTGTCCAAACCCTTGAGGCCTGTGAACATAACCTTATAGGAAAAAGGGATCTTCGCAGATATGATTACATTAAGGGGAGATAGGGAGTTATCCTGGAAAATCAGGGTGGCCCCTAAATGCCATCATAAGAGTCCTTAGAAAAGAGAGGTAGAGAGAGACTTCACACACACAGAGAAAAAAAGGTTGTGAAGCCAAAGGCAGAGATGGGAATGATGTGGCCACAAGTCAACGAATGCAAGTAGCCTCCAGAAGCTGGAAGAGGAAAGGCACAGAAAGCGGCAATGAACAGATTCTCCTCTAGAGACTCTGTAGGGAACACAGCCCTGATGACACCTTGACAATAGCCCAGAATTACTGATGCCCAACTCCTGGCCTCCAGAGAGACCAAATTCTACTGCGTTAAGTCACCAAGTTTGTTGTAATGTCTTACAGCAGCCTCAGGAAATTAATATACTGACAAATTCAAGTTTAAAAAAAGTTTATACAGATAGAAAATAATATCTAAGCATGACATAAAGTTTTATGAAATTAGCTTCATTAAAAATGAAGGATGTTAAGACCATTGAGAATGAAAACACGAGCTACATAGAAACATAAGATCTTCCAAAACCGAATAAGGGAGAAATAGAAAAATCTGAATAGCTCAATTACTAGTAATGAAATTGAACTGGTAACCACAAAACTCTCAAGAAACAAAAGTCCAGGACTAGCTGTTTTCACAGATAAATTTAAAGAAGACTGAATTCCTATGCTCTTCAAACTATTCTAAAAAATAGAAGGGGAAGGAAAGCTTCCAAATACATTCTACAAGGCCAGCATTACCCTGATACCCAAACCCAAAGACACTAGAAAAAAGAAAACTATAGGCCAATATCCCTGATGAACATAGATGCAAAAATCTTCAACAAAATATTACCAAACTACATTCAACAATACTTTAAGAGGACCATTCACCATGTTCAAGTGGAATTTATTCTGGGGATGCAAGAATGGTTAAGTACGTGTAAGTCAATCAACCTGACATTCTACATTTTAAAAAGTGAAGGACAAAAATCATATGATCATCATGATGGATGTGGAAAAAGCAATTTGACAAAATTCAACATCCATTTATGATGAAAATGCTCAAAAAAGTGGATTTCAAGGGAACGTTGAATCATTATGCTGAGGCCGTATTTGAAAAACTCACAGCTAACATCATATTCAACATTAAAACCTTTAAGATAAAGAACAAGACAAGAATGTCCATTCCCTTCACTTTTAGTCGACATAGTACTGGAAATCCTAACCACAGCAATTAAACAAGAAAAAGAAATAAAAAGACATCGGAATTGGTAAAGAAGAAGTTAAACAGCACTATTTGCAGATGACGTTATACTGTACATATAAAACCCTAAAGACTCCACCAAAAAACTATTCAAAACAATAAATAAATTCCATAGTTGCAAGATACAAAACCGATATACAAAAATCTGTTGTGTTTCTATACACTAATAACAAAGTAGCAGAAAGAGAAATTACGAAAAGAATTCCATTTATAATTATATCAAACAGAATAAAATACCTAGGGACAAACTTAATGAAGGAAAAATGAGGAAAGATTTGTATTTTGAAAACTACAAAACACTGATGAAAAAAACTACAGATGACACAAACAAATGGAAAGATAGTCCATGCTCATGGATGGGAAGACTTAATATAGTTCAAATGTCCATGTTACCCAAAGCAATCTACAGATTCAGTGCAATCCCTATCAAAATACCAATAGCATTTTTCACAGAATTAGAACAAATAATACTAAAACTTGTGTGGAACCACAAAAGATTCCAAATGGCCAAAGCAATCTTAAGGACAAAGCTGGGTTATCACAATCCCAGATTTTAAGAAATACTACAAAGCTGTCATAATCAAAACTGTAAGGTACTGGCATAAAAACAGACACATAGATCAAGAGAACAGAACAGACAGCCCAGAAACAAACCCATGCTTTTATGGTCAATTAATCTATGACAAAGAAGGAAGAATATATAACAAGGAAAAGACAGTCTCTGCACAAAATGGTGTTGGGAAAACTGGACAGCTACATACAAAAGATTGAAACTGGACCACTTTCTTGTACCATATGCAAAATAAACTCAAAATGGATTAAAGACCTAAATTGAGACCTGAGACCAGAGACTCCTAGAAGAAAACATAGGCAGTAATCTTTTTGGCATTGGCTTTAGCAATGCTTTTCTAGATAGATCTCCCCAGGCAAGGAAAACAAAAGCAAAATTAAATTATTGGTACTATACTAAAATAAAAGGTTTTTGCACAGCAAAGGAAACCATCTATCAAACGGTCAGCAACATACTGAATGGGAGAAAATATTTGCAAATGATACATCTAATAAGGGGTTAATATCCAAAATACATGAAGAATTTATACAACTCAACACCAAATAATAATAATAGTAATAATAATAGTAATAATCCAATTTAAAAATGGGCACAGGAACTGAATAGACATTTTTCCAAAGAAGTCATCCAGATGGCCAACAGACACATGAAAAGATGCTCATCATCACTCACCATCAGGGAAATGCAAATCAAAACCACAACATGATATCACTTAACACCGGTCAGAATGGTCAGAAGCCAAAACAGAAGTGGGACGCTTGGGTGGCTCAGTGGGTTGAGCACCCAACTCTTGATTTTGGCTCCAGTTATGATCCCAGGGTTGTGGGACAGAGCCCCGCATCAGGTTCATGCTGAACATGGAGTCTGCTTGAGATTCTCTCTCTCTCTCTCTCTCTCTCTCTCTCGAAGAAGAAGAAGAAGAAGAAGAAGAAGAAGAAGAAGAAGAAGAAGAAGAA
>NW_024412434.1:21818397-21823397 GCF_014898765.1 Herpailurus yagouaroundi
AAGAAGAAGAAGAAGAAGAAGAAGAAGAAGAAGAAGAAGAAGAAGAAAGAAAGAAAGAAAGAAAGAAAGAAAGAAAGAAAGGAAGAAAGAAAGAAAGAAAAAAACAAGTGTTGGCGAGGATGTGGAAAAAAAGGAACCCTCATGAACCATTGGTGGGAATGTAAATTGGTGCAGTGTGGAAAATGGCATGGAGGTTCCTCACAACATTAAAAATAGAATTACCATATAATCCAGTAATTCCACTACTGGGTATTCACCCAAAGAAAATGAAAGTAAAAATTTGAAAGGACATATGCACCCCTACACCTATTGCAGCATTTACAACAGCCAAGATACAGAGGCAACCCAGGTGTCCATCTACAGACGAAAGGATAAAGAAGATGTGGTATAGACATACAATGGAATATTACTCGGCCATAAAAAATTGAGATCTTGCCATTTACAATAACATAGATGGATCTAGATGGTATAATGCTAAGTGAAAGAAGTCAGTCAGAGAAAGACAAATAGCATATAATTTCACTCATATATGGAATTTAAAAAACAAAACACATGGGGGCACCTGGGTGGCTCAGCCGGTTAAGCATGGACTCTTGATTTAGACTCAAGTCATGATCTCACAGGTCATGGGATTAAGCTCCACGTCAGGCTCTGTGCTGACAGCGTGGAGCCTGCTTGGGATTCTCTCTCTCCCTCTCTCTCTCTCTGCACCCCACCTCTCTCTCCCAAAATAAGTACACTTTAAAAAAACTATTTTAAAACAAAACAGAGGGGGGAAAAGCGACAAATAAAAGAAAAGAATCTTAAAAACAGAACAAATTGGTGGCTGCCAGAGGAGGGATGGGTGGGGGAAAAGACGAAACAGATAAAAGGGATTAAGAGCCCACTTATCTTGACGCACACTGAGTAATGTACAGAATTGTTAAATCATCATACTGTACACCGGAAACTGATGGAACACTGCACGTCAATATACTTCAGTTAAAAAAAGAAAAAAAAATGTACAAGAATATCCATTAACAGAATGGCTAAAAAATATTCTGGTAGGTTTATACACGGCAATGGAAGACAGAACTGCCACTATACCCAATATGAATGAATCTCACAGATGTAAAGTTGACCAAAAGAAACCTGATCCAAGATAGCATACACTACGATTCCATCTATATGAAGTTCAAGAACAGGTACAAATTGAGCTGTGGTTTTAGAACTGTGGTTTCCCAGGGGGGCGGGGGTTATCTGCTGGGAGGGACCACAGGGAGCATGCTGGTGGGCTGGAAATGTTCTGTATCTTAATCTGGGGCAGGGGATTTACATGGATGTATATCAAAATAAAAGAAACTGATTGAGGTGTATGCTTCAGATTTATATTCTTTACTGCATATGAGTTAGATCTCAAAAAAAAGAACATTAAGTATTTATTTTAAAGAAATTACAGAAATGCAGCAAGGTTAATGCATCACATTCAAGATTGTCAGAAAACCAGTATACCATTCCCAAGTTGCACTAAAAATTAGTCTTGGGATTTTCCTCATTTGCAAAATTGGAATAGTAGTATCAACCAACCTCATATAGCAATTCAGAGAATTAGACAATGTATAAATATCTTTGCACTCCTATAAGAGAAGTCCTATATAAATATAAGGTAGTATTTGTGGAGTGTTCTAAGATCTCATTTTCACTTAAGTAATCTCTTAGAGATACTTCTTCCTTTCCTTTAAAATACAATAACTATGGGTGCCTGGATGGCTCAGTCGGTTAAGCGTCTGACTTCAGGTCATGATCTCGCGGTTCACGAGTTCAAGCCCCACATCGGGCTCTGTGCTGACAGCTCAGAGTCTGGAGCCTGCATTGGATTCTCTGTCTCTCTGTCTCTCTGTCTCTCTCAAAAATAAAGCACTAAAAATAAATAAATAAATAAATAAATAAATAAATAAATAAATAAATGAATGAATGAATAAAATAAAATAAAATGTAATAACTAAAACCCATAAAGTAAATGAAAGAGGAACTATGAGTTAGGCCAAAAACAAATTGATAAATTGGGACCAAAGCAGGGTTGCCCATTCTTTCCATGACCTTTCTGATGGGGAATTGTCATTAAACTGAAAAGTCAATATTTATCTTTATTAAAGCTTCCTGAAAGATTCCAGAATCTACCTAGGACAGGATTTTCAATTCCAGACACTCCAAGCAAAGATTTATAAAGTTTTAAATCCAATAATACCATCCTGCTTATCTCCTTTTTTGAAAGTTATTAATAAAACAAATAATGTTGCAATCATCTGTATGGATATCAATAGCATGGTTCAAATCATAGTTCCTCTAAATCAGAGCTGTCCAGTGAGGTAGCCACTAGCCACATGTGGCTATTGAGCACTTGAAATTTGGCTAATTTGAATTGATTTGCCCTCCAAGTATAATATACACACCATTTTCAAAATTTTGTACCAAAAAAAGAACGTAAAGTATCTCATTAATGTTTATATTGATTACATGTCAAAATGTATTATTTTTAATGCACTGGGTTAAAGAAAATATATTACAATGAATTTAACCTGTTTATTTTTAGTATTTTTAATATGGCTAATAGAAAGCTTTAAATTCTATGTAAGGCTTGCATTATATTTCTACTGGACAGCAGGGATCTAAAGAAAGATGGAAATTTTCATCTCAAGACAGAGTTTTCGAAAGGGTTTTAAGAATTAGGATTAAGAGGGGCGCCTGGGTGGCGCAGTCGGTTGAGCGTCCGACTTCAGCCAGGTCACGATCTCGCGGTCCGTGAGTTCGAGCCCCGCGTCAGGCTCTGGGCGGATGGCTCAGAGCCTGGAGCCTGTTTCCGATTCTGTGTCTCCCTCTCTCTCTGCCCCTCCCCCGTTCATGCTCTGTCTCTCTCTGTCCCAAAAATAAATAAAAATGTAGAAAAAAAAAATTAAAAAAAAAAAAAAAAAGAATTAGGATTAAGATTGCTTAAATGTTTTCCAGCCAAACTACCTGTCTTTGTCAAAGATTATAATCTATGTTTAATCTTTATAATCAACTGAGTTTTAGGATGGTTATATGAGGTTTGGCCTCCATGAAGTCACAGAACATTTACTGGTTTTCCGTGAGCCTTAAATAATATGTAAACCTGCAGTTCTAAAACATTTGGGGGCTTTGTACCGTTGAGGCAGAGAAAGGACCTTAACAGATCTCCAACATGACTTTCCAGGATACCCTAACCCAAAAGCTATATTCAATCAAGCAAAAATGATGCCGCTATGAATTGAATTGTGTTCCCCCAAATTCACAGGCCGAAGCCCTACCCCCCAATATGATGGTACTTAGAGGGCAGGACTTTGGGAGGTAATTAGGTTTAGATGAGGTAAGGAGGACAGGGTACCGATGATGGGATTAGAGTCCTTATAAGAAGAAGAAGAGGGGCGCCCGGACGGCTCAGTTGGTTGGGTGATCAACTCTGGATTTCGGCTCAGGTTGTGATCTCACAGTTCATGAGCTGGAGGCAGAGTCCAGCTCCACGCTGGTGGCGTGGAGCCTGCCTGGGATTCTCTGTCTCCCTCTTTCTCTGCCTCTCTCCTGCTTGCACTCTCTCTCTTCCTCTCAAAAAAAAGAAACAAAAAAAAAGAAGAGGAAGAGATCAGAATTTTCTCTCTCTCTCTCTCTCTCTCTCTCTCTCTCTCTCTCTCTCTGCAACAGGGAGGACACTGTGAGAAGGCAGCCGTGTACAAGCCAGGAAGAGAGCTCCCACCAGGAGCCGAGCCTGCCAGACCTTCATCTGGGACTTGTAATCTTCAGAACAGTGAGAAAATAAATTGTGATTCACAGTCAACTGTATTTTGTTATGGAAGCTCAAGCAAACTAACACAGAGACCTAATGCTTAAAGCAATCTTTTTTATTAAATGTCATCGTTAATCTTTACCTATATACATTTTGCTATGTAAAGCATGGTGATTTGCACCCTGTGATGAATAAGAATAAAAAAGTATTGATTTTCTCTAGACGTTAACAGGACAGGTCTGACCTCTGGCCTCTGTAGACCACTCACTCACAGACCATCTTTGTTGAGCCAGGAGAAAGGGGTCAAGGAAAATGATTGTTATTTAAAAACATTATTACTTCAAAAAATTTCATCCTTGATTATATTGAAAATATTTTCTTCAATAAACGGAATTTATACTTCCATTCTAACCGAAAATGCAAAGTTGTTCATCTCTCCCCTAGGGATTTGCTTCTTGGTGGCACTTTCAATGGTCTCACCACAGTTTGAGCATAATAAAATCTCATTTTATGCTCCAAGGCAGGAAGCATCCTAAAAGCTCCTCAACCAGTATAGTACACAACCTTGTGGCTTTTGGACTAACATTTAGACTTCACAGGGGCGCCTGTGTGGCTCAGTTGTTTAAGTGTTCGACTTTAGCTCAGGTCATGATCTCACAGTTTGCGGGCTCAAGCCCCTCATCGGGCTCTGCACTGACAGCATGGAGCCTGCTTCAGATCCTCTGTCTCCTTCACTCTGTGCTTGCACTCTGGCTCTCTTTCTCTCAAATATAAATGAACATAAACATTTTTTTAATAATTTATAAATAATAATAGACATCACAAAAAAGAAAGGAAACAAAATGGAGTGCTTATTTCCTTAGAAACATTCAAAACATCTTCAGATGTTTACTGCCTGTTTTCTTTTAACTTTTTTTTAATGTTTATCTATCTTTGAGAATGAGAGAGACAAAGTGTGAGTGGGGGAGGGGCAGAGAGCGAGGGAGACCTAGAATCCAAAGCAGGCTCCAGGCTCCTAGCTGTCAGCACAGAGCCTGCTGTGGGGCTCGAACCCACAGCCCATGAGATCATGACCTGGGCCAAAGTCAGACACTTAACAGACTCAGCCACCCAGGTGCTCCTACTGCCTGTTGTAAAGAAAGAAAGAGGAGGGGGGAAATGGAAGAGAACCAAATAGCACAGTTGATTTAATCCCTGTTATCACTTTAACCTCTTTTGCCAC
>NW_024412434.1:21825217-21959841 GCF_014898765.1 Herpailurus yagouaroundi
GGCCGCCGCTCCCTCCGCCCGCCGGCCGCCCCCCGGCCGCAGCCCCTGCCTCCTGCCTCCTGCCAGCACCATGGAGTTCTCCGAGAGGAAGAGGAGCAGGAAATCCCAGAGCTTCAAACTGGTGAGCCGAGGTAAGCGGCGGGCCGCGCCGGGCCGGGCGGGGGGCGTGCGGGCGGCGGAGGGAGGACTTGGCGCCGCGTAAACAGCCCCGCGCCCGGCCCGCCGCCCCGCGCCGCGCGTCCCACTCCGGGGGTCCGGGCTTCCGGGACCCCCGAGTCCCCTCCCGCGGTGGAGGGGGGGCCGCGGCCGCACACGCCGCGCGGCGGGCAAAGTTGTGCGGGGGGAGGCAGGATGCTATTCAGCGTAAACAAGTCGGAGGGCACATCAGGAAATTAGCAAACAATGACACTTGGGGAGCCGAGAGCCTTCTTTGGTATTCCACTCCTGTGGCTAGGTTGGGGGGTGGGGGAGAGCTGCCGCTCCGTCAGGCCGTGCACACACGAATCCCGACCAATGGTTGTGGGTTTGCTTTTTTCCCCCCAACAGAAGCAAAAAAGGTGGTGGTTCTGTTAAGAACCAGAAAGAAGCTCATGAGGTGCACGAGCCCAAAATGAGAATTGCTGACCTCCGGCGTCTTTTCTAGAGACGTTATTTGGGTTGGAAAGGTGTTTTGGAATAGATCACTTATCGGTCAGAAAAGTATCCTTAAAAAAAAAAAAATAATCCAGCCGGGTCCCGACGATTTAACAGGTGTACATCACGGTCTTCCGGCTTAGGAATGTTTTATGGGGGAAGGGGAAAGTTGAACCGTCTTGTCTGTGTTCGGTTACTTGTCAGAGGCTTCATTTTCCTGATAGGACTTTTAAAAAAACGCTGAGAACTTAAGAGCGGACATAAAAATATGTCTATCCAAATGCATTGTGTCACCTTAAATTAGAGGCAGGTGACTTTTTTCGTCCTAATGTCCCGGGTCCCGATATTGAGTTGAGAACCACCTTGCTTAAATAATCTTCTTTGAATCAACTTGAGGTCAAAAGCAAACCACAGAACCTGTCCCCTTTTTCCTCTGTTGTTTTATCTAGCACTGGCATCAGAGTAGAGAGAGCACTGGCATCAGAGTAGAGAGAGCACTGGCATCAGAGTAGAGAGAGCAAGGCGACCAACCTGGGGAAGTCACATGTGAGCTGATGAACATTAGAGGGCAATTCCAAGTAACAGAGCTTTTCAAGCTAAGCTGAGCTACCTATATGATGTAGATTCAATAAAGCCTGTTTTCGGCAAGCCTGAAAATGGTTTGATTGTAGACATTTTGAAGATCGCCTCATACCTGTTTTCCCTGATTTAGTTTGGATACTGCTGCATGAAAGAGGCCTGACATAGTTTTACGTATTCAAAATATTTGGCTCTTCCCTCTGTTTCCGTGTTGATTACTCAGTCATTTGTACTTTAAAAATCTCCATATGTGACCGGCCTGTTGGTCTCTTGATTCATTGGGGAAGGTAGGCTGCTTTCCTTATTTATGACCTCAGGGAACTTAACTAGTCTATCTGAAAAGTGAGAGTGGTTTTGTAGACCTTGTCCTGTCAGGTCTCAAGCCACCAAAGAAAACAAAACAAAAAAGGAATAGCTTTTAAGAAGGAACCTCTATTTTCTTACTTAGACAATCCTACTTTTCAGAAATAGACCATTGACAAGTACAGGAGCCTCTGTAGAAAAGAAAGAAGCTCTTAAAGTACTGTATTTTAAAGTTTGCCTGACGAAGCAAGTTTTTCTTTTTCCTTTTTTTTTTTCTTTCTTTAAATTACGGGTCTGATTCTTCTCTCTGCTCTGCAGGTGCATTTTTAGAAAATAAACTATTACATATTAAAGTGCCATAGCTGAATGCAAAAGATTCACTTGTGTGAAAGATGAGAATCTTGCTTTCTTATCTAAGCTACACTATGTTTGAAATAACAAATCAGTTTTTTCGTGTGTGCTTTCCTGTAAGCTGCTTAAAGGCTGGTATTTTTCTGGGTAAACTGAGAAAACAGAGTGTCAGGTTACCCTAAAGCATGCTGTTGATATACTGTACTCATGGAAATGGGTTGTGGAGATAATTTTGGAATCACCCCCGCCCTCCCGGCCTATGATTGGGCAAGGTTTTTCTTTTCCTTATAAACATGCTTGTCATTTGAAAGAAAAGAGGCCTAGTAATTGGCATCTGTGGGCCAAATTTACTGGGAAAACTATGTGATCAGCAAAGCCGTTTTCTGAAGTCAAAGTAATAGGTCAAGTTTGCGTACTTTTTCAGAGTAAGCAAAGTTTTAGGGATTACTAAAGACTATGAATTCCGTGACTAACCGAGTTCTTGGAAATTATGTTTATAAATTAAAGTATAGATTATACATCTTCTCTATAACGAGAGTCTAGTCTTTATTGCTTATTCATATCTTGCTCGCCATTAGAATTGTAATTTTTGGTTGTTTTCTCATCCCAGATTATCACCATGAGGTATATAAGATCTCAGAATTCAGCAACGATGTTAATGGGGAGGCCAAAGAGACACAACCCATTTATTTAGGTAGGTTCCTATGTCAATTAATTTCTCAGCAAAACAGTGTGGCCATTTGCAATTAAGGGGGAAGGGGAAAAAAAAAAAAAAAAAAAAAAAAAAGATTGTGCCAGAACGGGAAATGTCTGCCATTGCTTAATGTATGACATTCTTTTCAAGACCTTTTATTTTACAGATTGCCAATATATCCCTTATTAACATTGCTAAAAGTTGTAATTTCAGACATAAATGTTTATTAGTGTCTACACACAGTGCTAATTATCGCTCACTCCCAGAGCCAGATGCTGACTGAGCAGTTTTGTCGCTCTGTGCTCACCCCATTTCCATTGCATATTCGCTGGCATGCTTCACTGGCAATAGTTTGTGTAATTGGGGTATTACATCTTTGACATCTGGATAACAGAAATTCAATTTCCAGGAAGCCGCTATTTGTTTGGTTTTGCTTCTGCCTTGGGTGGGATAGAGGATTAATATGCTGTCTTATTATAATGTCCCTTCACCTCTGTGGCCTGGTTGCTAATCCTGCCATGACAAAATTAAATTAAATCTACAGTCAAAAAAGCGTAAGGAACATCAAAGTGCGATTGTCCGCCCAACCACCTCTTGATAGCTCCAGCTCTCCCCTTCCTGGATTTGTGGGCATTTCACACCAATGTTTTTGGTCAGAGGGACTAGCCATGCTGCGTCTTTACCATCCTCATTGCCAGCTCACCTCAGGGTCAAACGGAGCCAAAGCATCTCCTGTGAGACCCATCGGACGAGGGTAGCCGCCTGGTGAATGAGAGGTAGTCCAAAACATTGCCACTCTTTCCAAGTGCAGCGTTTGCTACAGATATCATACGTGAAGGACCTGGCATGTGCAGCTTGTCAGTTGCAGACCACGAACCAACAATTAAACAACTTCAGATTTTGCCACTAAGAGTTGCAGTCCCCCTTAAGGAAGAGCGGAGAGCAAATGGTGGCTTGTGGCTTCACCCTTGCCCATCGCGAACACCTTCACCACCCCAAAAGTAGGTTGAGAGCGGGTGCCGCGCAAGAAGGGAGCAGAAAATGGGAGACCGTTGGGGCGAGAGTGATGAAAAGCCGAGGCCAGACTTGCCAGACCTCTGGTGAGAATTGAGAGCAGAAGGAAGTAGGATTGCTGTTCAGACCCAGTGTGAGGGGTACTGAAAAGCCGAACAACGTGAAAGCCAGATGGCGTAGTATTCTGTCACTGAGATCTCTCTTTTTTTGCTTTGAGGAGGAGAAAGGGTGGGTTGCCAAAGGACTGAGAAATCAAATGGATACTTGATGGAGGTAAAATAGGAGGGGAGTATCAGCACGTCTTACATATGCAACCACTGAAGGCGCATAGATCTTTCCATCCTAGGGGAGAATATTACTGAGGCCAGCAACTACACTCACCACCTGTTTACTGTTAAGAGGACTAAAAACCAAAAAGTTAATAGTCAAGTGAAATGCTATGACCCAGAAGGAGAATATTCTTGGATTGTGCTCTCTTTAGTTCCTTAAACTTAATGAGTTGGAATTCTGTACTTTCCATTCCCTAACCTTATTGGTTCGAATTCTGTATCTAAGTACCACTCGACTTGGCCATTTGAAATGAGGAATTTGCCTATTAGTAGAAAATTTACATTTATCGTCAAAACGTAACATCATGTCCTTGGTTCAGTTAACGTCCAACAAAGCAGGCCTTTTTCCGCCTTTGTGCTGTGTATTTGGAAAACAGTAATTCTGGGTGTGAGAAAGTGGGGGATGACGAAGAGGAAGATGCGAGTGGTCAGAATTCGGTAAACTGTACACTCTTGAAGGGGGCAGACATCGCTGCTTTCATTTTTCCCAGCTCGAGTCCAGGAAGATAAGGGAACATCAGCGAAAGACCAGGGTGGGGATCAGCTTTCCAAGTTACCGGGCAGGAAGGCCTCAGACATCAAGAGACAAAAGTTTGAACAGTGGAAACGTGTACCTGGGTGACTTCTCAATCTTTCGCTCATCCTGGGAAAAGTGTGATATGGTTCCCAAAGACCAATTTTATTTTGTGATCTCTGGGTCCATTTTTTTTTAAAAAGTGGAAAAGCAAATGAGAGCGATTGGAAATAGTTACCGACAGCTTATGAACTTAAGAATTTGGTTGTTGATGATGTTATAAGACATAGGCATTAGGAGTTTGTAGGTACTCTTCTCAAAACATAGCTTTACATCACGTTTGTTTTTGTAAATTGCTAGAGTCTATCCATAACACTACTCGCTAGGGTGCAGATTTCTGTGTGAAGTTTCTGACGCCCAAGGGTGTTTGTTAGCAGGACACCAGAAGAACTGTTTCACCTATAATGCAGTCCTAAAACGTGGCCCCGAGATGCTGTGTAGGATTTTCTGTGTTCAGACGTAGGTATAATCCCTAGAGCTATCTGCACCTATAAGATTAAAGTTCATATCTCCGGGAAGGGGAGCGCTCCAAGTTTTGGCAGAGTTCCCACATGAAATCTATTTCCTTGGAATATATTCAGGCTGTTGACTAAGGAAGCCCACGAGTGAGGCAGGGTAGCTCACTGGTGTGAATGGCTGGGCTGAGTGCTTTGCGACTCACGCACACAGTATCAATGTGATAATAGGGCCAGACGAGGGTATTTTGCCCTGTGGACTTTGATGTGGCCCAGCTGGCTGCGGTGGGCCTACAATAAAAATTTGAGCACCTGTTTGGAGAGGAACAGCAACTCGTTTTAATCAGTCCAACAGATGTCTTTTTTAAGAAAATACTGTGCACTCAGCACTTTTCTGGAACAGGGTGGGAAATGGATAGGACCAAGACATTTGGGGAGATAGGACAAATTGAGAACACCATCAAGGAGCAGTATTCAATAATAATAACAGTTTGGACACTTTGCGCATGCACCAGTATTGTGTTGAGTACCTCACATGAATTTTCTCATTTACTTCTCACAGCAAATCTGCCAGAGTCGTTATCATCCCTGTTTTGTACATGAGACTTAGGTGTTTGATAGCCTGCCAGAGGCCTCTCAAGTAGCAAGTGCCATAGCCGGGATCCCAGTGCACATCTCCATGTGCTGGAAACACCCCACCGCATGCCTCTCTGTGTGAACGGTGATTCATTGGCAGATGTGATCAGTTAGGGCAACGAGCAAAAGCGGCGTTGGAAGGGACGGATCAAATGCAAGGTCAAGTGGAGAGCTCTGGAAGGGCTGGACCTTGAACTTGGGGAAGATTTGGATAGGCAGAGGGGAGGTGAAGAAGGGGCTAAGTGTCACAAGACCCAGACGTTAAGTGAAGGTCACACATGTAGTTTAAAAAGTGTTTTCACATCTGTCATCCTGTGGTTTTTACAGTAGTCCTGTGAGGTCACTGGGGCCGTTCTTACTCCCATTACCTAGAGGAGGGAACTGAGGCTCAGAGTGAAGTGACTTGCTCATAAATAGTGGAACCTGGCAGAAACCCACGTCTTCTGTCCAAAGATCTTTTCCCTCTGTCGTGTTGGGCCAGACAATTCAAGGATTATCAGGAGACCTTAGCTGGTAGCAAAGCACTTTTAGCAAGTATTTTAATGAGACAGTGAGTTTATTACTCATAGCTTTAAAGGAAACATTTAATGAAATCTCTTTTTATACATTGGATTTTCTTTTGGATTTACCATTATAATATATAAATTTGAAACATGTCTGTTTTTCAGGTGTTCACTCTCTTTCATTTATTCATTCAACAAATATTTATTGAGCTCCAATTATGGGGTCAGGCCCCGGCCCTCTTGGTCCTCTTCTGGTTCCTTTTTTTGTTTTTTTGTTTTTTTGTTTTTTTTTTTTTTTTTTGTTGTTGTTGTTGTTGTTCTTGTTCCTTTTGACACTAAGTTATACAGCTTTCAGAAGATGAACCACAGGGTATAGTAGCCATGCCAGATGAGCACGGTCAAGATCTCTGAATTTTTTTAATGTTTATTTTATTTATTTTGAGAGAGAGAGAGTGAGCAAGCAGGGGAGGGGCAGAGAGAGAGAGACAGAGAATTCCAAGCTCACAGCACAGAGCCCAACACGGGGCTCAAACTCATTGAACTATGAGATCATGACCTGAGCCAAAATCAAGTCAGACACTTAACCGACTGAGCCACCCAGGTGCCCCTGAGATCTCTGAATTTTTAAATCTTTTTTTCAGTGACTTTGTTGATGACAGCTGCCCCCACCAGGGTCCCCAGTCTTTTCAAAGGTGACACACTCGAACAATCCCTACCCACTTTTCCAGGTTAGGGAGTTAGCCTCTAACGACAATGGGAGTCGTTAGAGCCCTGGAGAAGTGAGCAGGTGCATGTGTGAAATGGGGGAGGGGGGCGGCCTGGGTCCCACCTGGTTCCTGTTTCTTCCCAACAGGGAGGGGGGCCCTGATGTTTCACCTCACCTGTAGCTAGAGTTGCATGAGTGAGAAACAACCTCAAATAAAATGAAGGGCCCAGCGGACCTGAGTGTTTCTTGGGGTTAGAAATAGAGCTGATAACAGCAGGTGTCATTTTTGGAGAGGCTGCTGCGTGCAGGGCACTATGCTAAGAACTTGGTGTGTAATCGCAGGGCACCATGCAACATGCCCCACGTCTGCGGGACTCCGCACAGCTTTTAGGGTGCCCTTGCCACCACGTATAAGTGGTTTCTAAGGCTTCCTACAGCACTAAAAGTAGATCTGCTTATCCTTATCCTGTAGGTGCACAAACGGCTTCACAAATCCAAGCAAAGTCAAAGCCGAGAGAGCCTCTGAAGCTCTTGACCACCGACGGCTCCCTTGAATATGAGCGCACGTGTGAGTGTGCTTCTGTACCCGTAGGCGCAGCAGTAGACCGCTTGGATGCTACTTGCTGCCTAAAGTTCGGGAGGCGTCTGCAGTCAGGCCCGTCACACTCTTGGATTGGTCATTTAGCCAACATCACAACCACAGTGTGAGGCAGGTGTTCCATCCGTCATTCAGACAGGAAGCCGAGCTCGGAAGTGAAAGTGACTCACGCGAGGTTATACTGTAGTTAGTAGTTGAGCGTGCTTTAAAACCTGGGTTCCTGATGTCCAGCTCTGCCCTCTCTCACCACGTGGGGGCTACCTGTGGTCCTGCCTACCTGTGCCATTCTGCCCACACGGGCTCATCTTAGTGTGTGACTGCTCATCCTCTCCCCGCCCCCCCCCGCCACCGACAGAGCGGGGCTCAAGACATGAGAGGGGCACCGTCGGTAGAAGGGAGGGGTGGGCAGAGCCTGGGACCCGCTTGGGAAGAAAGGAAGTAAAGTTGGTTGAACATCTGCTGTACACTGGGCACTTTCCCAAACTGGAGAAGTATTGTTATTTCCATTTTTAAATGAAAAATACAGGCCTTTGGAAATGTCAGTTTGCTCAAGGTCAGAGAGTTCGCAGACGAGAGCTTGGCCGTGGACCCGGCTCCCGCGGTATTTCTGCTCTGCGGTGTGGTCTCTGAGAAAGCCGGGGCCCCTCGCCTCCTCCCTCTGCTGTTCGCTCTCTGCTTCTAGCTCACCTTTCCAGTCTTTTCTCCCTCTTCTTCCTACTGAAAACATTGGCCTGCATCAGACTGGTCTCTTAGCATTAACTTCCTGGGGCGCCTTTCCCTGTCTGTGTGTGGGCTCTTCACCATCCCTTCCCTTCCAGGCCCTCCCACGTGTTAGCCCGTTTCCAGACCCCATCTATCACCAGCCTATCGCCTATCGGTTTCTGAAGCCCAATTCCAATATTACCTAAGCCTGGAAGCCTTCTCAGTGCGTATAGCACAAGAGAGAGAAGTCAGCTTTAAAGTCAGAAAACCTTGGTTTGAATCTCAGGCTAACGGTTAATAACACCTTGCACGAAACTCTTGAGAGGCTTTCTTTATCTTCCATAGTTGAATAGGAATGTTGGCCCTGACTTCCCCAGCAGGCTCCCCTTCAGCGTCTTGGAAATCCTATATGATAAAACACTTTTTCAGAGTAGAAAATGCTGTATTCTTATTTTTATTATCCCCTTCTCCTGAAATAGAAGTTCTGTTCTTCTGAACACCTTAGCACTAAATAATAACATCATCCAGCATTTGCCACATACTGCCTAATACTTGTTTTGTACACAGCTTTATGGTGCTCCAGGTCAACCTGCAGACACCCCTGTCGCCCCCAACCCTGAACCGTTACCACACTGAATTGTGGTTGTTTATTCGCACTGTCTCTCCTCATGTAAATTGTAAGATGACAGAGCAAGGGTGACCTGGATTCTTTTTTGTATCCTTTGAAGCACCCAGCACGGTGTTGTGTTCATAACAGGAACCCAGATGACAGGTACTCAAGTATCTAAACGTGTGAGTATGTTGGACAATGTCGTACAGAACTCTGAAGACTTGCTTTAAAATATATCACTGTGGGGGCGCCAAGAGTCGGTTAAGCATCCGACTCTTGATATTGGCTCAGGTCGTGATCTCATGGTTTGTGAGATCGAGCCCCGAGTCGAGCTCTGTGCTGACAGCAGGGAGCCTGCTTGGGATTCTCTCTTTCCCTCTCTCTGCCCCTCCTCCGCTCATGTTTGCTCATGCTCTCTTTCTCTCTCTTATTTATTCAAAAGAAATAAGTAAACTTTAAAATATGTATACACACACCACACTGTTGAGATTTTGGAGACATTTAGCGAGCCAAACTAAAATATTCCTCATTTAACCAGAAGAATCTTTTATCATACATTAAAGCAGCACAGAAACTTGGGACTTCTGATGTTGATGTGTGAGATAGAACTTGAAATCTTTTTGTTTTCCTTCACATCTAGAAAAGACCAAAAAGGAGAGGACCTCACCTAGGAAAGCCAGCGACATGTTAAAAACCAAAACTGAAAAATAGTATATGCTCTGTTGGCTCGGTATTGTGCTGTAACGTGGGCACAGCTTTCTAGAGGCGCTTGAGATAGTATTGACCTGTTTATCAACTGACTTTGGCAGGTCTGGTTGTCCAGCTCCGTGGGAAGCAAGTTTACCGACCTAAGTTTCAGAAAAATAGCAAACTGTGCATTCAGCAACAGGCTTGTCCCGCTATGAGGGAACACTCAAGTCGGACCTGCTCCCCTAGGCCCGTGTCTTGAGAAAAAGTTGCCTCTTTCCGTTTCCCATCAAGACTTGGTGTGGTTCAGGAGTGAGCGAAATGCGTGATACGTTTTGATGGTTTGCTGTTCCTACTCTGATCGTGACCAAATCATTAAAAAAAAAAAGAAAAACACAAAACAAAAAACCCCCCACGAAGGACAGACTCTAAGGAGACGTATTAACAATTTAGCCTCTCTGGTTCCCATGGGAATATGGATTTTTACTTTTGGAAGAGAATAACATGGCTATCTATAAGATAAAATAAAGATTTTGGAACAGTGTGTTTTGCATCTCCGAGTTAAAAATAGACCTAGGACATTTACAAAGCAACTCTGTTATTCTTACAAGTCACAGATTACTGGAGAGAACGCCACCTAGACTGGAATGTGCGTGCAGAAGCAGGGGGTGGTGGGCCAGGAGGGAGCAGACGCCCACGCCGGCAGGGATTCGCCCAGGGGCCCCGTGCGGCTCCAGGGCCTGCCTGCCTGAACCTCTTCACCGTCTGTGGCTTCCTAGTTAGGACTGAGACTCCTAGGCCTGACGGGTGAGACTTTGCACAAACTGCCCCTCCTTGGGGCTCGTGGCTGAGGCTTTCCTTCCACCTCCCAGGCTTCGGCCATGCCACACCACTTTCATCCGTGCAGCAGGATTCTGCCCTTGCCTTTGAGGCCAGGCACTTTGTCACCCGGGTGGCTGCACATACCACCTCCTCTGCTTGGAATTTCACACTTGGACCATCCTCCCTCTTCTGTCCATGGCTCTCTCTTATCCCTGAAGACTCCCAAGTTGATGCAGCTTCCTCCAGGCAGCCTTCCCTGATTCCCCTCACCTCTCCTTCCACAGCATCCAGGGCTGGGTGCTATCACAGCAAAGCCAGTTTGCTTCTCTCTCTCTCTCTCTCTCTCTCTCTCTCCCCCTCTCCCCGCACTGGGGTGTAAACTCCCTGAGAATCATCTCCGTGTCCCCACTGCCCAGCCCCACGATGGTCACATAAGTACATGCTCAGGGAGTGAATAAGATGTCCACTTTAAATTCAAAATAAAGTGGGGGCGCCTGGGTGGCTCACTCGGTTGAGTGTCCGACTTCGGCTCAGGTCATGATCTTGCAGTCTCTGAGTTTGAGCCCCACGTCGGGCTCTGTGCTGACAGCTCAGAGCCTGGAGCCTGCTTCGGATTCTGTGTCTCCCTCTCTCTCTGCCCCTCTCCCACTCATGCTCTGTCTCTCTCTCTCTCTCAAAAATAAACACTAAAAAAAATTTTTTTTTAAAGAAATAAATAAAGTGGTGGAATCAGCCATTTTGAAACTTTATTACCCAACTCTTTTACCTCTAAGTCCTGCCCTGGCTTCAAAGGGTGAAAATTTACACATCCTTCTTCGTACCTAACTGGACCTCCCATACCAGGCGTAAAATTTGTGAGCACTGGCTATCGAAGCTATATTTTTCATTTGTTTTTTTTTTCTTTTTTATTAGGTTAATGGCAGGTCCCCCTCTTCAAGTTTAACCCCGAAAGAGGATGCACCACTGTGCCTTTGTGTGTATTCTAGCCCCTGGCCTCCAGGGCCTTGCATATAACAACGCGCTGTGCGGGCACCTCTGGATACGGCCGCACATGGGCCTGGCGTCTGCCCTGCTGGGCTCTGCCGGGAACAGTGTCTGCCACCCGGGCTGTTTGAGCCTTCATTGCTCAAGTCTCATCTTGAATTCCTGCAGGCAAGGCTCCATTCACCGTGTTCCTGGTGCCCGGTACCTGACACGGAGTAGATTCACAACAACTATTTCTGAATAAAGGAAGGAGTCCCATGTTTGGAACATGTTAAAAGTGTAGTTATCATCTGATGTGAGCGGGACAGTCTGCTGAGGGGACACCGTCTTCTTGTGCAGGACTGTCCCACATGTTACAAGAGGTCTGAGTGTGGGCGGCACAAATGTACATGGATGTCAGGAGCAACCCCCCCCCCCCCCAGCCATTGTGACCATCAGAAATGCCCCCTACACATGAGTTAGAGCATCGTCTTCTGCAGTCCACAGTTGTGGGGTCAGTTAGCTTTGAGCCAAGAAAAACGATTGCATTGCTATAGGCTGGACGCCCTTCCCTTCCCAGCTGTCTCCCAGATGCCCTTGTGAAGCGTGGGCAGAAACGAGGGGCTGGGGTGGACCCAGCCAGCCACATCACCATACCCAGAGCGAGCACATCCATTCACGGCCAGGTTCCTGAGCCTCCTTTCTATGCAAAGGACAGCTTCTTACATGCATACTCGATCATATATTTTAAAATCATTAAGAAGTTCAGACAGATTTCCTTTCAGCATTGCAGACAATGAGTATCCTTGTAAATAAGAACCCATAAAATTGTTTTCTTAGTTTTGCATTTTTTTTTCAGGCACGTACAAATATACTATACCATTTGAACTGCAAGGGTTTTACAATGTTTTTTTTACTCAGAAATCAAATTTTATATCTGAAAGGTTAATGGAGAAAACTAATTATGCGATCTGGTAACCAAATGTGTGATGAGACATTTGTCTCTGTAATTAACAGCAAGGAACTTTTATAGTTTCATAAAATCGAATGGTACATGGAGTGTTCTGTGAGCATTTGTTTGGATGAGGTGTCCAACACAGAGATGTTTATGGATGATATAAAGATGAACTGAAATGTAATGCAGGTGTCTGTACATCTCACGGCATTTCTCATTGTTGAAATGGAAGCTGGAAGATTAATAACTTTACTTTGTCATGATAAAATAAGTAATGTGTTCTTGGAACAGTGGTACGGTACATAAGTTACTCAGTAATTCCAAGAATTTATTCTGTTCCAGGAATAATATCCTTAACAATTTATTTTTACAGAAAAAGTTGATGCCACATAATAGCCTCTGAAGTTGCTTGTATGGCTAATGGAATTATATCTCAAATATGACTTTACACCTCCAGAGAAAATGTAAAGAACCCCACAAAAATGCAAGGTTAAGGTACAAGCTAAAAGTTAAAAAGTCAGGAGATGCAAAAGTTAAGGTTCTTCAGTTAACGTTAACTCATTCTCATTGCACATATATAATTTTTTCAATTACTAGCAAGACTTTAATGGGTCCCTTAATAAGCCTTGTGTGAAATACGGTTGGAAAGGAGTTGTTGCAGGTGTGTTTGCCTTAACCACTCTACGGGAGAGAGCCTGGTGCCTTGAGCAACACAGACGGGCCCAGAGCTGATTCGTCTTCCTCTGGTCTACTTTGGTCATGTGGGCAAGCAACTTACTCTCATTCTTTGCTAAATGGGGGACATGAGTCGCTGTCTATCATCTCTGATGAGCTAGGAAGACGACAAGGATGAGATATGTGCCTTTGGGAAAGCTTTCAGAAGAAGGCACGATTGAATTTAGGCACCAAGTGTTTGCCTCTGTTTGCCAGGCCTACACCATGGAAACGAGCATCTCTTTCCAGGATGTCACAGATTTGGTTTACGTCTTACCCATCGTCAGTAGTGTTTTTTCAGCCTTTCTCAACTGTAGTGTTTTTTCAGCCTATCCCAACTTCTTGGCATAACTGATGCTTAGAATTTACTGAATTCTTGTATTTGTTTTGTAGGTCTTTATCGAGTAGCCATTAGGGCCAGGCTAAGAGATTTTAAAGCTTAGGAGGGGGGCGCCTGGGTGGCGCAGTCGGTTGGGCGTCCGACTTCAGCCAGGTCACGATCTCGCGGTCCGTTAGTTCGAGCCCCGCGTCGGGCTCTGGGCTGATGGCTCAGAGCCTGGAGCCTGGAGCCTGTTTCCGATTCTGTGTCTCCCTCTCTCTCTGCCCCTCCCCCATTCATGCTCTGTCTCTCTCTGTCCCCAAAAAAGTGAATAAAAGTTGAAAAAAAAAAAAACTTTAAAGCTCAGGAGGTAGCGACCAGGGGGATGAAGGGTTCTATGGGAACATAAAGAGGGGCCTCACCAGGACCGGGGGGGGGGGGGTTAGGGACTATGATCCTTGAGGAGATGACGTTTCAGTAGGAGATGGGGCTGAGGAGGTATGAAGGCCAGGAAGTGAGTGCTTCCAGACTTTCCTTCCAGCTAAAGCAGAGGGCCTCTGGCTTTCCATTACACCCACCAGCTGGGTTGGTATTTAATTGTCCTGAAGTGAGGCCTGGGCACTGGTCCTTTGAGAAAGTTGTCTAATGTGCATGCAGCCACACCCAAGAGCCACCAGTTTAGAATAAGGGGGGTGGGGGGGTAGGGAACATGGCAAGGGCTAAGGTGGAGAAATGGGCAAGGAAGGCCAGATGCAGAGCCGGGCTGCATCGGAGGTGGTTGGCATTCCACTGAGCTGTGTCACGTGATGAGGTTTGTGTGTTTGGAGATAGCCCTGGCTTCGGGGTGAAGAAGGTTTGGAGGAAGGGGCGCAACACTGGAGGCTTTTGGCAGTAGCCCCATCAAGTGATAATGGAAGCGGGGGGCGGGCGGTGGGTGTGGAGAGAAATGAGAGGGTTCAGAAGTGATTTGGAAGTCACAATAATCAGGACTGTATGATTAATTGGCTTTGGGAGGGCAAAGAGAGAGAGGAGCCCCAACTTTCTGGCTTGTACAGCAGGGTGGATGCTGTTAGTAAGGCTCAGGGATGGTCATCATTAAATGCAGTTTGGGGACGCGATACTAAGGTTGCTTTTGAAATGTGCAAGTGGGGCTATTGGGTATGTGGGTCTGGAGCCCTGAAGTGGGATCAGGGCTGGAGTCCTCACATACAGATGGTCACTGGGGCCAGGAGAGAGGATCGGGGGACCCAGAAGGTGTGTGGGGAGTGAGAAGGCTGTTCGGGCAGCATCCTGAAAACGTTCGACATTTAAGGCAGTGCTTTTCACACCAGTGGTTGTGACCTGTAAATGGGTCAGGAGATCAATTTAGCAGATTGTCACCCGCACGTGCGATAGTGGTAATAATAATAACAAAGACAGAGTGGAAAAGAAAATGTCAGAATGCATTGCATGCAGGAAGGATAAATTCGTGAAACTTTTTAGTTATATATGTAGTATACGTGTGTGTGTGTGTGTGTGTGTGTGTGTGTGTGTGTGTGTGTGTGAAATTGTCATGAAAAATATATTTCTTGCTGTGAACTATGGTCAAAAAAGTTTGGAACCCATTGACCTAAGCTGCGTTTGTCTTACTCCTAGAGAGTTGTCTTTAGTCTGACTCAGGAAAGACTGCCAGTCTCTAAGTGCTTTTGGACCCAGAGTTATCAGAGTTCCCTGAAATCCTTGGAAGAAAAAGGTGCTATGAATGTGACCCATTCTTCATTGTCAGTAACACTATTTACATTGAAGATGAAACCGTACAATGGCATGTATATTTAACTTGGAATATATTTTTAAATGTATTTATTTTGAGAGAGAGAGAGCACGAATAGGGGAGGGGCAGAGAGAGAGAGAGAGACAGAGAGAATCCCAATCCCTGACATGGGGCTCGATCCCACGAACCATGAGATCATGACCTGAGCCGAAATCAAGAGTCGGACGCTCAACCGCCTGAGCCACCCAGGCGCCCTTAACTTGGAATATTTATTAAAAATTTTAAATGGCTGAAGAAATGTAATACAGCGAGTACTTAATCAAGTTCATACTTAGCTGATCCAAGATGTAGATATGCAACTTAACAGCTCGGTTAGGGGAGATTTGCACCTCTGTATAGCATTCTTCTAGAAGTTTTCTGTGCAGGAGAGCAGAGGGTCAGCATTTCAAGTTATAATGAGAAGGATCGTCTCTTTCCAGGCAGTGAGTTATGAACATTTTCTTTCTTACTGAATGAAGGCAAGACGTTGGTTATACTACCAGAGGCATATGGGAGCTGCTCTTAACCTACAGTCTTGTATTTTACCTATGTGAATTACCGGCATTCGAAGACTTTTGCTATATGTTTCACAGAATCATGAACGTAAATGAATTCTTACTTCATGTCTTCTAAGTGTTAATATGTGGCTTTGGTAGAACTAACAGGATTCACGTGAACCATGCTGCCAGGAGTAAAAAGAAATATCTGAGCCTTATTAGTTAGAAACAGTGCAACTAAGTTGGAATCCGCGGATCGTTTGGGGCCGTGATTTCACTGTTTCTACCACGTGTGTTCACATAGCTGGGTGGTTAAGATGCCAGCTGGTTCAGACAGCACGGAGTGTGTCCCCTGACCGCTTCCTGGATACCACGCAGCTGGACTGTTGTGTGAATGGCCTCCGTCCTGCCCGTCAGCCTGTTCCTTGAGCGCCTCCGGAGAGTAGCTCAAGGACCTTGGAGCCTGACCCACCTGGTGTAACTCTCCAGTCTCAAAGTCCCTGTTTTCTCCTGGGTGGAATGTGTTCAGCAGCATTTGAACCTCTTAGTTTGTTATCAGGATTAAAAATTGGCAGAGCGTTTGCCAGAGGGCCTGGTACATAGTGAGTGCTCTGTAAATGGTGGCTGTAGCACTTTTACCCCTGCCTGCTGCCAAATTACTTTTTAAAAAAAAACACACGGCTTGGGGTGCCTGGCTGGCTCAGTCGGAAGAGCACGGGACTGTAGATCTCGGGGCTCATGAGCTGGAACCCTGCATCAGGTATAGAGATTACTTAAATAAATAAACTTAAAGAATAAAAACTAACTAACTAAATAAATAAATAAATAAAAACAAAAAATGCACGGCTTCTATGAGCTTCAACAGAAAGTAATCTTAGGCCTGTACACCAAGGGTTGCAAAACAGACCACACCCAGCACCCTCTTTCCTTTGACTTGCTTTCACTGCTCTCCCTAGCCACCTATCTGTCACTCGTTCCCGTCCAACTTCGTCTTTCCTGGGTGACATTACAGAAGATGTTTTTGCGTCCAGTGCCACAGGGAGAAGATTGTACATAATTCTTTTTTTTTTAATTTTTTTTTCAACATTTATTTATTTTTTGGGACAGAGAGAGACAGAGCATGAACAGGGGAGGGGCAGAGAGAGAGGGAGACACAGAATCGGAAACAGGCTCCAGGCTCTGAGCCATCAGCCCAGAGCCCGACGCGGGGCTCGAACTCACGGACCGTGAGATCGTGACCTGGCTGAAGTCGGACGCTTAACCGACTGCGCCACCCAGGCGCCCCTGTACATAATTCTTTTAGGTCATCTTTTTCTTCCAAAAAAAAAATAATAATTTTTTTTTGTTTTTTTTTTTTTAAGTTTTATTTATTTTTTGAGAGAGTGAGAGAGCATGAGCGAACGCAGGGGAGGGGCAGAGAGAGGGAGAGAGAGAGAGAGAATTCCAAGCAGGCTCCACCCCCAGCACAGAACCCAGCGAGGGGCTCCATCTCACAATCGTGAGACCATGTCCTGAGCTGAAATCCAGAGGCAGACGCTTAATGGACTGTGCCACCCAGTTGCCCCTCAGAACCACTCTTAAAGTTAAAATTTATAAAGGTGCAAATGAGGTATAAAGTAAAAAGGAAAGCATCCTGTCCCTTTCATACTCTCCAGTAACAACTATTGTTAACAATAGAGGGGTGTGTGTGTGTGTGTGTGTGTGTGTGTGTGTGTGTGTGTGTATTACAATGAAAGAAATATGGGATCGTGCTATGTAATATAAGGCTTTGTAACTTTTTTACATAACTGAGTCCCCATTTATTCCACAAGAATCGAGTGGCTAGTTTGAGACAGGCAGTAGACCCTAGTTGTAAAGTAGTGAAGGAAGTCACCGTGATGTCAGCCATCATGAGTTTACAGTTTGTCTGGCATGTAACCTCTAAATGACTATAAAGGGGTCATTTCATTCTTTACAGATACGTAAACATACACCATAATTTCATTATACCGACATGCCATGATTCATTTATCTAGTGCTCCATTGATAAATGTTTGGACTGTTCCCAGTGTTTCACCAGTAGGATGCTGCTGCAGTGAATAGCCTTGTACTTGTGTCCTTGGTACTTGTTGGGATGTCTCTGTAGGATAAATTCCTGGAAGCTGAATTGCTGAACTTCCCTCCAGAAAAAGGTCCCTACCAACAGCATATGAGAGTGACTGTAACTCTATCCCTTCACCAAAAAAATGGGTTTTATGAATCTATCGCCTTTGCCAAATTAATAGACAAAGAATTTCGCAGTATTTAATTTCCATTATACTAATAATTATGGAGATAAAGGAATTTAAACTATTTCTCTTGTGAATTACATGTTCATGTCCTTTGCCTTGTTTTTTATTCTTAGTATTTGTCTTCCTCGTTGATTCACAAGACCTCTCCCTTGTATTTGGGATTTTAACTCTTTGGCTCAGTTACTCTTGAACATTGCTTAGAGTGGTGGCTTCTGACCTACTCACTTCATGATGGCTAGAATTACTTATCCAAGGAATATTCAGTTGGGCAGCCATGTTATATTTATTATAAAATTTTATTTTCCGTGATATAAGAACATTCAGGGAGAAAGAAGCAGGCCCACTCTTTGAGTTGGTCGAGGAACTTCAGCTTTGTTACATATCACTGTTTCATGGAAAACCTTTGTTGACTTCCTGTCATTTGTAGGATAAAGTAAAAGCATCCAAGGCCCTTCTGTTGTTCACTCTACCCACTCAGTGCCTTAACTCCAAGTTAGCTTATTTACCATTGCCCGTTGTGTTTTTCTCTGCCTTTAGACTTGGTTCAATGCTTTTCCAACTCTTTTCTCTTCCCAAAAGTGCCCGTGGAAATGCTGGTCATCTTTAACTGACCACCTCACATCTCACCGTCTTCGTGAAACTGGCCATAATCCTCTCAGTTTAAAATGATCTCTTCCTTTCAGGGCACCTGGGTGGCTCAGTCAGCTAAGTGTCTGACTCTTGATTTTGGCTCAGGTCATGATTTTGCAGTCTGTGAGTTCAAGCCCCACATAGGGCTCTGGGATGATGTTGTGGAACCTGCTTGAGATTCATATTCTCTCTCTCTCTCTCTCTCTCTCTCTCTCTCTGAAAGAAATAAACATTAAAAAAATCTCTTCCTCCCAATTCCTGAACACTTGTCATTTACACAATGTCCAAGGCATTTATCACACATCCTCTTGATTTTGTCTGTTTTGTCAGTTCAGTCACAGACACTATAGATGTACTCCTAGAAAGTGTAGCTGGGGCCATTCAAAAGCCTGACCGAAAAAGCTAAGCCCTTTGCCTTCTGTAATGGGCCAGCCGCTCCTCCCCCTGGCCAGTGCATTTTCAACTGCAGACTGTAACTGGGACCCGGTGGTGTTCCACGGGCTGTGGGAATCTGCACATCTTGGTGGGTGGAGAGCAAAGTATAATACTGGCATTTATTTTTTAAGGTAAAACATGAAGACATCAAAGAAGATTGTTCCCTTGGGGACTTTGCCCTCGAACTGCTTGTAGTTGTTTATTCTCCTTGTAGGTGTTCTTTGAGGACACCTTTGAGAAGCAGCTTGACAGCCCATTTTTTACAGCTTTCCAATGGATTCTATTTTTTTGAAGTATGGTTGACATACAACATTATGCTAGTTTCAGGTGTACCACCATAGCGAGCTGACAACTGGGTACGTGACTCAGGGTTCACCCTGGTAAGCGTAGTCCCCCATCTGTCACCCGACAGTATTATTGACTCTATTCCCTAGGCTGTACTTTTATGACCGGACGTTTGTACCTCTTTTGTTATGTTCATTTATTTTTGAGAGAGAGACAAAGACAGAGAGAGTGGGGGAGGGGCAGAGAGAGGAGGATCCAAAGCGGGCTCTGCGATGCAGGGCTTGAACTCGCCAGCGGAGGGATCATGACCTGAGCCAAAGTCCAGACGCTTAACTGACTGAGCCACCCAGGTGCCCCTGGATGTTTGTACCTCTTAATCCCCTTTACCTGTGTCTCCCAACTCCCCTCCTCTCTGGCAACCACCAGTTCTATGTATTTAAGAGTTTGTTTCAGTTTTGTTTGTGTTATAGGTGTTCCACATAGAAGTGAAATCATATGCTATCTATCTTTCTCTGGCTTCTTTCACTTAACATGATACCCTCTGGGTCCATCCGTGTTGATGCCAACAGCACGATCTCATTCTTTTTTGTGGCCCATTTTGAATCTCAAGTCCTTGATTCATTTCCTGGTGTATCTTTGCTCGTTTGGCCTTTAATAGGCGTCTCAAGCTCTTTTTGCTTTGAAGGCCTATTTTCCAGCTCAGATCCATGGCATTCTCTCTTGGTGCTTGTCCTGGCCTCACATGCTCAGCCTTGGACAGAAAGAGCTCCAGCCTCCCACCCTGGCAGCAGGTGTTCGCACTGGGTAAGCCTGCCATTCATCAGCAGAGGGACATCATACCCTTAGAACTGCCCGTACAGTCCTATGTCTCCACTGCTGGACTGTGCACTCCTCAAGGGGAGAGACTGTAGCTTATACTTCTCTTCCTCTTTTTACGCACACAGTGTCTCATATTCAGTAGTACAATAAATATTTATTGAATGGATGAATGAACCTGATGTTATCTAAACAGACTTGAAAGGAACTCAGTTGCCCTTTAAATGAGAGTGCCGTGTATACACTGAGCTGCTAAATTATTTTCCACCTATAACTTCCAGTTTAACAGGGTCCTCGAACCTGTGCCAACATGTACACAGTTGAGATACTTCTTATCATAGTATTTGATTCAACCAGTTACATGATTCCGTAGCCACTCTTTGCCTCTTTCCATCTCGGTGGCATTTAGAATATGTTGTGTGCTGCCCTTGGAGTTCCTGAATGCACTCCAGGGACTGGCTCAGGAATGTGGGTTCTGGCACACTCTCCTCCACACGCTTTGCCCTGCTTTATTTATTGGGGTTTTGCTGAAGGTTGCATTAGAGAAAAGGACGCCCTTGGAAACCAGTGCTCTGTTCTATAAACTAATGCGTTTTCAGACCATTTTTGCTGAGTTAGAATCTCAGCCTTGCGTGTCCCTTGTAAACATGGTTCTTGTCCCTGAGGGTGGCCAGGTGGGACCTTGATAGCATCTGCACGTCAGTATGGCCTTGGGAGGAGGGTGCCAACCTCAGGCCTCAGAGCACAGAGTCTGCCTCACATTCCTTCACTCTGAGCCCCGTTCGTCGAGAGCTGTAGCGCTGGCGGGAAGGACCCTGTCCCCCCCTTCCTGCTCTTCCTGTCACCGCTGTCATCTTGCCGGCGGTGGGCGCGTCTTTTCTACGACATGGCTGCGCGCTGCTTCTACTAGGATTTGAGAGGAGATGTTTAGACTGTCTGGTACAAAGCCTGAGCCCCTTAGTATTTCTCAACCGATGCCCTCAACTTTTTCCTACTTTAACATGTCGTTACCTGAAAAACGCAAAGCATTGCTTGAAAGCATTCTTCTTTGTAAGTATATTCAATGCCGTGCAACCACCACCACTGTTTCCAGAACTTTTTCGTCATCCCAGAGAGAAAAGTATTCTTGTCACTGCCGGGGCGTGTGTTCTCGGACGCTGCTCTGCTGTGTTGTTGGTGTTTACGGACTGACTGCGGGGGTCCTTTAAGACCATGGGTTGCCCAGTCTCCTGGGATGCAGAACTGTGTCCCTCCTCCACACCAACCCATAGTAGTGAAGACCAGTCACCCAGTAACCATAAACCTATTTCTCGGTGAAACACCCAACTTGTGTAGCCTGTCCTCGTCCCTTGAATCTTCCCTGCTGACTTTTCACGATCTCCTAAAGATTCTCGACGGCCTCTTTAAAACAGTACAGAACTGGACACGATACTGTAATGAAAGTCGACCGGTACTGAATACGGTGGGAAAAGTGCCCCTCGGTTCGGTTCGTGAAGATTCTGCCCTGTTGCGGCACGTGACCGGGTGCGGCACCTTGGCGGTGGACTGGATGCTGGGGAGGGTGGCGGGGTGGGTTGGAGGTAACTCAGTTCTGACCGAGGCTCCCATGGTAGGGAGCCCAGGAGGGATGGGGTGACCCACTTTGCTGGCTCGGAAACAAATGAGCTCAGGGTTCTTTTAATGTTGAAAGCGGGCGGGGGGGGGGGGGGGGCACCCTTTGCACGTTAGGTTGATAGGAAATATGGCACCTCTGTGTAGGGTGTCCTTCTAGCCCCTGACTTGTTAGTGATCCCCAGGGGCTTACCCAGTCCAGAGGGCCAACTACTGCCAGTAGTAGAACAGTTCTGGGGTCAGCTTCATGTACCACGGGGCTGCAGCCCCGCTTGCCTGCTTATTATCTGGATCTTCTTTGTCAGAACTAGGCTCATTATAACCTGACTCCGCAGCAACCTTTTTCTCTAACTCTGCCCGGTGTTAGTATCCATCAGCCACCCAAGCCAGAAACCGTGGCTTTATCTTTCACGCACCCTTCTTGTTCACCACCCTCGCCCCTGGCCCCACATCCAGTCCCTCGCCAGGTCCGTCTGGTGAAGTTCCTTAAGTGTCTCTCCAGCCGCACCCCCTCTGTCCTTCCCCCAGCCTTTAGCAGCCACACCGTAACTGGTTTTCTCTCCCCACACCACAGCTCACCACAGTTTTGCCAGAATTGTTTTTCTAATAGATAGCTCTGTGTTGAAAGAGATAATGAATCTAAAATTGCCCAGAGTAATAGCCCAGTATCTCCAGTGTAAAATTATTCTTCCTTCGCCTGGCATGTGTGGCCCATAATGGGATGACCTCAGTGTCCATTTCAGCTCCATCACCTGTCCTTCCCCACAGAGAGCTTGAACTCCTGGCACACAGAACTGCTGTTCAGGAAGAAGGGGGAGGATGCCAGAGCTCTGTGACATCAACTCAAACAACAGTGAGCTTTCTCCTGGGGCCGGAAGCGTGACATTTTGGGGAGCCACCATCCCCAGCCCCAAGGGAATGGGCAATGACCAGCTTTCACCCGGGGGCTCCAGGGAAAGCAGGACCCTCAGGGAAGGTCTTCAGCTATAGGAGGAAGCAGCGTCATCGAATAGTAGGGCACTTTGTGCCCTGGCATCCCGGGGTGCACAGTTAACAGTTTGGAGTCAGCCAACAGTCCAAGAAAAATCAGGGTCATTTTTCAGTACAGCCAATCGATCTAAAGGGATTTGGGTAAAAAATGTTGAGACATTTGGACAGGGGCTACCTTTGAATTTGTACCGGATGATCTTTATACCTCTTGAGCCCATAAGGTGTTTGCTAAATGCTCGTTGAGCAATTTTATTCTACTTTGTCACTCCGCTCTATTAACGTGCTGTTTGCTTATAACCTTAATATTACATTTAATTCTGCCGGATTCATTCTGGTTTGGATAAGCCATTTCTTGCATTCACTTAAAGTTTTATGGAGGGGCGCCGGCCGGGGTGGCTCAGTCAGTTGAGTGTCCTACTCTTGATCTTGGCTCAGGTCATGATCTCATGGTTTGTGAGATCAAGCCCCACACCAGGTTCTGCACTGACAGCATGGAGCCTGCTTGGGATTCTCTCTCTCCTGCTCTCTCTCTCCCTCTCTGCCCCTCTGCAGTACACTTACTCTTTCAAAATAAATAAACTTAAAAAAAAAGTTTTATGGAATACCTACTCTACATCAACACCAGTACATTTGTAGGGTAAAGATATGATTGTTTCATGAATCTTCGTAGTAAGACGTTTCTAGATAGACCTGACATGTTCACATACAGTCTCTTGCTCTATGTTTATACATCACCATCTTTTTCTTTTATCATCCCAGACCGTGATGGTCTGTGTTGTATATCCTTAGTTAAGAGGATATACAAGTTAAGAGAGTTCTGGCCAAGTTAAGAGAGTTCATGTATGAGGACTTATTCTGTATGTATTATTGTGCATAATCAGTAGAATTATTACCACGTATCTGTATGTGTTATGTAAAGACACATAATCTGGTAGAGTCTTGAAATTTAGCCAAAGATAGAATTCAGCCTGCAGTTGTAGACCTGTCCAGACTCAAAAGAATTTCAGTTAAGGCTGTTTTACCTTTTAGTAAGATTTCTTTTTGTTTGTCTTTCCTAAAAACGTTCAGCCTCTTGGAGTTGAGTGTAAGTAAAGACATAGATTTGGAAAGAAATCAGGAAATGGCACATGTTTCCTTATAGAATCATGCTCTGGAACTAGCCTGTGGCTCCTGGGAGCTTCCTTTCCCCGGCCTTATACATGGAAAAGATGCTGACTGATTCCAACTGGAAGGACAAGTAGACGTCAACTGACACTTCCAATCTCAGTCTTATACACTTCCCACCATTTCAAGTCAAAGGACTGCATGCACCCCTCAATTAAAAAAAAAGAACAAAAAACAGTGGGCCCCATGTGAGGACGGAAGAAGCCCGCCGGTTCTGAGAAGGGTATTTGTGACCTTAGCGGCATCAGGTACTCTGTGAACATCCCACATAGCCCCCCAGCGCTGCTGTGCGTCCCCCTTCAGACCTTCCTTTTGTGATTCAGGAGGCCAAAGTCGGGGGGCCCGTGGGTGACTTGTCTCCTGTTAAGCAGCAGGTCAGTCTAGCTGAGGGGAGTCCAGCCCAGGCCTGTCCGCTGGACCACACCAGCATCCGCTGCTCGAGCCTCCGCCGGCTCGTCCCGCTTGCCTGTGTTGGGCACCCGCTCCATCCCAGTGTATGCGTGCTCACCCCGCTTCTTATGCCATCCCTGCGTTTGGCCTTCAGGTCTCACTTCTGACCCTCTGCTCCATCCGCCCCCAACGTGCAAGGCAGCATTTCCCCTCTCTCTGCTGAAGCCCATCATCGCCTGCAGGTGCAATGAGGCTTCAGGACTCTTCCCCAGGGGGGGTGGTCAGGGCTGCTCCCTGCTTCATTGGCCAAAGGAGGGACAGTTCCCAGTCCCTCCCAGTCCCTGAGACCGTTTGCACACATCAGGTTGTCCTCTAGGGATGCCCAGCCCGTCTCCTCTGAAAGCCTCTTAGGTCACCCCTTCCTCCACCTTCCCCGGTCTCTCCACTGTCCTCTCGTTGACTTTTACAGCTCTGACTTCTGCACCTGACTGTCTTCTGTGCTTTATGAAGGACACCGTGCACCGTGTCCTGAGTGAGGTCAGTCGGGTCTGCCTTGGCCTCCTTTGCAGCACCGTGATTTCCTCCTTGGGCCCTGCCAGCTCCTGATTTGTCATTTGGTTGGCTTTTGTTTTGACTTTGGAAGACATGTTTCTAAACGTTTGCTGGGACAGCCCACACCCAGAGGCACCCTTTAAAGTCTCACCTCTTCCCCTGGACTCACCCTGCGGCATAAGCTTCTGGTCCTCCACACAAACATAGAACGTATGTGAAACTCAAAATCGAATGTTCATTCTGGTAATTTTCAGAACCGAGAAACTAAGGTTGCAACAAAGCAGATTTGCTTTTAGAAACTTCCAGAATCCTGTGACTTTCTTTCTCCCCCTAAAGACAGCACTTGATCGTCATAGAGCTCCGTCTCCAGAGCAGAGGTGGAAGCTTTGAAAAGACAGCATCCCTTTTGCTTCAAGTGTCAGGGTCTGTGTGGAGAAGTAAGCTGGCACCGACTCAAGACCCAGGCAGAACGCGGCCGAGTCGGCGCGGCTCTTGCCTGGGCGCCAGGAGGGAGGGGAGTGGCAGCCACCAGCATTGCCAGCTACGATCAGTGTGCTGCAGCCTGTGATGCGTGCACGACTTCCCTGCTCTAGAAAATGGAGGATAAAAACCCCACAGGAAAGAAGCTTCTTGCCCAGATGGTGCTGTTCACTGGCCAGGAAAGTTACGTGTTTGGGTGCTGAAACTGACACCAGTTTGCCTGTGCATTTCCTTCCGAATTCCTCCGGGAGCCCTTCAGACACACCCTGCTCCCTGCACATCCTGAGGAGGTCACAAGTTTTGCTGGCTCTGCATTATTTAAATTGTGCTTAGTCATCCATTCCCATAAAATCTGGAGTATCACTTAGTGTTTCTGTATTGTAATTTTCACAGGTGTTTGATATGAAAAGAGTCTTATTACAAATGAAAATATTTCTCCTCTCCTCAAGAATATACCAACACATAACAATACTGTAAATTTGGAAATCTGTGTCATTTCTGTGTTCACCCATGTTGGATATCAAAGGCAGAATTAATATTTTTATTACCTTTTTGAAAATTGGGGATACTTATTTCAAAACAGTATATAAAAGTTTCTTTATAGTCAGTAATGTATCCATATGTTAATTAGCTAAATACCTAACCAGGCAACACAAAAATACCTAGATTCATTGTGTAGTTACTAATTCTACAGAGAAACCTGGCTTATACGATGCTAAGTGCATTAAAACATCATTTATATTAAATGTGCTGTATTTATTTGCAGGAGCTATGTAGAAAAAGCCTTTTCTTTTTATCATAGTTTAAATTTCAAGCATTTAATAGAGTGACTGTGAGAGGCTTTTAACACCCAGATTAGAGGGGGGAAAAATCCTGGTATAAGACTTTTATTTTAACACCCAGATTAGAGGTAAAAAAAAAAAAAATCCCCTTTTCTCGGTCTTTGTGAAGATACCAGCTGATGCACAGTTTAGTAAGATAAGATGTTCAAAAAAGCTCCTAATAACATCCTGTAATGTCATTATTTACAGAAAATATTTTACGTCTGTGTAATTTGAGAGTTATCTTTAAATAATATTTATTAAGCACCCCTAGTGCAGTACAGAGATACCTTAGTTCAAAAAAAAAAAAATCCCCTTATGGAAAAGGAATGTTACTTAATGTAAAGGTTCTGGAGGTCTGTTGCACAACAGTGCAAATAGCATTAACTGAATGGTGCCCTTAAAAACAGTTAAGATGGTAAATTTTATGTTACGTGTTTTTTAACCACAGTGGAAAAAAAAAAACAACAACAAAGGTGAGGTGGGGTTCTCTTGTGCCTGTAGTTACAAAGTGGAGGTGGCAGTGGTCTGGGCAGGTCCGTCCAGGGAGACGTAGTTCCAGGGGTGTCTCCCCACCGTGAGTCGGGGCCAGAGAAAGACAAAGCCCTCCTCCCATGTCTTGGATGTGTCTGTGCTCCTGCATTGTCATGTCTGAAGGTGATGCCCCCACTGACAGTGTCTTACTGGAGTGTGACCTCTGCCAATGGTGCTAGGCATTTTCTTGCCTTTAACTTTTATAGATTAAGTTTCTAGAAGCTTGCATCTGGACTCAGTAATCATTCCTATTTCCAAAGAAGGGGCGTGGTTTTTTTTAGTAGTGGATTATTTTTTTCTGCTCATGCACAGTGATCTCTTTGGCCCTGTTTCCATTAGGAAACGAAAGCATGGAAATTAAAAAACAAATTACAGGAATGAGAAGATTACTGAATGACAGCACTGGGAGGATCTATCAGCGTGTCGGCAAGGAAGGAGAAAAATTAAAAGAAGAACCCCAGGATTTGGATTCAGTCTGGCCTCCGCGTTTGAACTCCACTGCTGAGGCCCCCCAGAGCCTCCACCCTTCTTCACGTGGTGCGTGGAATGAGTTACCACCCTCCAGCGGGCAGTTCTCAGGGCAGTATGGCACCCGCTCTAGAACCTTCCAGAGTCAGCCCCACACCACTGGGAGCTCCAACGGTATGGTTTGAGAATGCTCGGGGCCGGGGGGGGAGAGGGCTGTCCAAATGTTTTATATTTCTAAATATTCATCACGGGTTTTTTTTTTTTAATTTAAGTGTATTTATTTTGAGAGAGAGCACGCACGCATGCGTGCAGAAGCAGAAGAGGAATAGAGAGAATCCCAAGCAGGCTCCATGTTGTCAGCACAGAGCTAGCTGGACACAGGCTTGATCTCATGAACCATGGGATCTTGACCTGAGCCAAAATCAAGAGTAAGATGCTTAACCAACTGAGCCACCCAGGTGCCCCACAATATTCAGCATGGTTTTTGAGTTCAGTACATTAAAGCCTCCCCTAGTCACCTGCCTTAGCTGAGTTACACTAAGAGAGTAAAAACTGGAATTGAGAAATAAGAGAGACTGAGGCTTTATATTAGAAGTGACGGTTTCTTCGTAGAGATTTTAGCTCCTCGAGAAGTGAAAGCTATCATTTGCCAACATACAGATATTATTGCCATGAAAGACAAACATTAGGGCAGAAGGAGCTCACTTTGTCATCAAAAGAAGCTTCTGGTCGTACGGTATGTCATTAATACATCCTCTTGCTTTATTCGCTTTTCTGCATTGTCGGAAGAAGGGGGTGGGAGACACCTGTCCCAGCATCCTAGTGACTAGTGATACCTTTGCTTTAACCTCACATCCCAGTAACTGAACTGGATGATCCATGTCGTAACACTTGCTTCAATTAGGGCTGAAAATTACCCTTTTAGAGTTACATTTCCTTAATTTAAGTTCCTAATTGTTCAGGGGAAAAAAATGGCAATTTTTCCCTTAAGGGAAAAGAACTGATATTTTTCTGGACGTGTTAACTTACCATCCGGTTACTTGCTCCATAAATTAACCTATGGATGCGCAGATCTGTCGTCTTCGCAAAGAGAACAAGGAAAAAGCAAGACCGCATTTTCAGTTTCCTTGAAAAGTTAAGGCTTTTTCTCCCACGGTCGCTATTCCTTCAAGAAGAAGAGAATTGTTTTGATTTTTTTTAACACAATTTGCAGTAACCAGTTCAGGCATAAAAAGCCATCCCGAGACACTGCCGATGAGGGACCCCAAGAGATGTATGGCGTCTTCTCTTTCTCTCAATATTGCATAAGCCAGGATCAGGTTCACCTGCTGGCACGCTTCCAGGTTAGGGGACATGGCTCTTGAAAGACTCCTCCATGAAAATGAAAAGTCAGTTCTCCTTAAAATTAGAAAATGATTTATAACAAGCTGGAAACGGTTGGTTTTGTCCTCTAAAAATGATAAAGACAGCACTGAGAATAGTGACTAGGAATATTCTCTAAGGCCCTCCTAATTTGACTGCCGTGGAAGAAACAGTAAGAGAAACAGAACACCCCTAGGTGTGTACGAGGCTAAATAAACGCCACATCAGTAAGTTGTGGGTGAACAGCGTTCTGTTTTCCAGTCCACAGCAGGCATGGTGGATTCACTCTGGAAAATGTTATTAACGTTAAAAGTTACAAACCTAAGTTCCCCCAGGTTGGTTTGAAAATAGATTTTTGCGTTTGTCGTTTGCATTATTTCCAGTAGAAACCCATCACATAGAACTGTGACTACTTAGAATTCCATTGAAATTATTTGCAGTTTTAAAGCTGTAACATCTCAGTTTGCTACAACTTTGGATGTAAATAATTGCATTCCTCCAGGCATTAAGTTATCCGTATGTATGCCATGGTTTTGCCGTGAATTTTTTTTTTACAGCGTCCACAAATAATGCATACAGTGGGATTAAAATTATCTGTAGTGTATGATAACAGGTATAATTGGATCAGTGCCTTAGAACTTTCCCCCTGCACCTCCGACAGCAGTCACAGTGGTCGGATTGGACACAGATGCTGGAGGGCACGCTGCGGAAAGAGCAACTTTCCAAATGTTCCATCGTGTTCCAAGGACAATGGGACAATCTGTGTTTACCTAAATAGGATCGTTTTATTAAGGAAAAGATAACTAAATTTAAACAGAGATAAAGAGAGTAAAGTGAGGGAAATGTAGGATAGGGGAATGGAAAAAAAGGTGCATGAAGATTGAGCTGGAGAACAGCCAGCAGCCCAACACCCTATAACCCACCAAGTTCAAATACGTCCTCCCATAGACACCCTGCTCCCCTGGCTTTTCCCCGCCCCACGCATACCACCCCCAGAGAGTACTCTCACAGTTTTAATGTGGTGACAGTTCCTAACTTGGGAAAACGTGCTTAATACTACAAAACTATTTTTAATAGTTTGACACATTTAATTTTTTTTTTAATGTTTATTCATTTTTGAGAGAGAGAGAGAGAGAGAGAGAGAGAGAGTGAGTGGGGAGGGGCAGAGAGAGGGGGAGACACAGAATCAGAAGCAGGCTCCAGGCTCCCAGCTGTCAGCACAGAGCCCGACGCGGGGCTCGAACCCGTGAACCGTGAGATCATGAAATGAGCTAAAGTTGGCTGCTCAACCCCAGGCACCCCATAGACACTTTTAATTTTTAAGGTGAACGTTTATAACATGCAGCGACCAGGGTTTTTTTTGGAAGGCTTGTTCTCAGAGCTGGTGTTTCTGTGCAACATAGTGTGTGTTTCTAGTGAATTTTTATGGGGGTGTGACCTGAGATGCACTGGTTTGGCACTAGGGAGGCCTGCCCACAGCGCATCATGGGCGCACGGTCATGCAGACTCCACCTCCCACCCCATGAGCCGCCAGGCACCTTACAGTGCAGAAGCCTGGATAATTTAGGTAAAGTCAGACCCCAGCATTTAGGTGGTAACAGTTATTGGATACGTTTTCCTTACATGCTTCAAAATGCTGTCACTATGCCTTCTTTTTTTTCTTTTTTTTTTTTAATAATTTATTTTCAAATTGGTTTCCATACAACACCCAGTGCTCATCCCACCTTCCGTGCCCTCCTCTGTGCCCATCACCCACTTTCCCCTCCCTCCCACCCCCCCCATCAACCCTCAGTATGTTCTCAGTATTTTTTCCTCTTTATAATTTTGGTGTTGACATTCGGAGTATGCCCTTCTTTTCTTTGATGCTCAGGAGAACTTCCAGCAGTGAATTCGTCAGGTGGATCAAACTGCTGTACTTGTAACTGCCAGTCAACGTTGCAGGCCATCCTCCAAGAACTCAGGACCATGCGGAAATTAATGCAAATTCAAGCAGGTACGGAGACCGGCCTCGGGTGGAACCCCCTGATTTGTCATGCGTATCTGACATCTTCCGTCAGGATGTTTGTTTTGTTTTTGGTGGTCAGCTCTTCCCGCCTCGCTGTCTCGCCATGCTTTTCCAAGTGTCCGTCTTCTCAGCTTTTTCTACAACGCATTTTTCCTTTAGCAAATCTAGCAGATTTGTTACTGCTAACCGTGCTACTCACGTGCCGATGTACGTGTGCTCCACATCGTTCACGCCCTCGTCTCCTAGGACTTCACAAGTGTCAGTTACTTGAATTTTCGAACAGTCGTACTTGAAGGTGGGCATCATTCTCCAGCTCCCTTCCCTACTGTGAGTCGACAAGGAAGTTCACATCAGGAAAGAAAGTGAGGCTGACTCACCTTCACCTCCTGAAGTGCTCTGTGTGGGGGCTGTATGCTGGTCAGCAACCCCCACGCCCGTCCCGCCCCTTCTGGGGCCGCTGTGTGACAGTAGGGAAGCCACGCACTGTTGTCTAAGGGCCGGGGCGGGGGGGGGGGGGGGGGGGGCCCTATCGGGAGCGTGGGCTCTCCTGGCGGAGACATTCAGGAGCATGAGCACTCCGAGCTCCCGCCTGTGGCTTGTCTCCTGGATAAATATTCAGGATGTGGAAGCTCAGGGACCCCTCACATCTCGTCTTCTTTATTTACGTGACGCCTCTCTTGTTGTCACAGGGAGTCCGCAGGGTGGGGTCCGAGTCCCAGCTCTCCTCGGGAAGCTGTGTAACCTCTCTGCGCTCCGATTTCTCATGTGTAGCTGGAGCATTAATATCAAACTCACAGGACTGTTTTCAAAATAGAAGGGGTTGGTAAATGCAATGAGCTCTCTAAGGGACCATCCAGGCTCTGGTGTTGTTCTAGAGACCAGGAGCCGTTCATCTCGAAGACTGGGGCATCATGACAGCAGCTGCCGTTTCTAATCTCCACACATGGGGGCGGGGGGCACGGAACTTTTTTGTCACAGGTACAGGAAATAATAAATCACTTCACGAAGGCCTCCTCTGGTGAGGGAAAACTCCTTGAGCAGGTGATAGAACAGTCGTATGTGACCAGCATCCCCACCCTTCCCCTGTAAAGAGATTCAGGAGGGTCATCGCTCAGAAATCGTACCTGGTGCCATTTAGTGAATTCTAGTAAAATTTGAATATTCAATGATGTGGTTTTGATATAAAAAGCTTAATACTTAAGCACACCCATCACCCAAGAGCACATGAAAGTAAGGTTTGCAAAAGGCCGTCTGAAAAGCAACATCTAATTTCATGTGCTGAATTTGGTTTTAGCCCAAGGAAAGTGGGCTCACTGGTCAGGCCAGTGAGCACGCAACTCCCCCTGTTCTTCCACGGTAACCCGTCTTCTCCTTGACCCGGCAGAAGGTACCATCTCCCAAGTAAGGAGCTCAGAAAGAAAGGTTCCTTCATGATGGACAGGTTCTTTTCTCAGAGGAAGAGTGTGTTAGCACTTAAGAAAATATGCATATGAAACCGTAATGATTTATTTTGTTACTTAAGCTCCTTACTACTGAGATGGCAAACTGCAAATTGCAACCATCTAAATCCTCGACGGAAGCCCTTTTGGAATCTATTAGGTAAATGCCACTTTGTCACTGTTGTTTCCCTTTCTGAACGTCTGTAGGTGAGGGCGGTAAGCAATGCCAGAGCTGTAGGATAGCAGAAAGGATAAACTATTACTCTTTAATTTCCGTAAACTTAAGAATTTGTGTAGTGTGGGTAGATTTACTTAAGATTTATTGCCTATAAAACTTAGACTTAAATTATATTTAGAAAGTTTTGCCTTTACTTTAGGGAGAAAGGGCAAGGAATAAGATGAAGCGATACGATCTGGATACAAGAGACTGTGTCTAGACTTGCAAACGGAGAAGAAAAACTCAGATAGTGCCTGTGTTAAACCAAAAGCACTTTCACTTTTAATGTAGAATAGTGAGTCTTCTTCTTACTATTATTATTATTTTGCTTCCATTGTCCATTTAACCTTGGGCATGGAGGCCTAGCCTTGGGTGAAAATCTGGAGAACAGAGAAAAGTTCTCTACTCAGGCTTGCACAGTGGATCACTTGAGAAGCTCAAAAAAAAAAAAAAAAAAAAAAAAAAAAACAACTCAGTGCTGGGGAACCACCCCTGCAAATTCCAATTCACTTAGTCTGGGGTGAGGCTGCGAGGCACTGACTTTTTTTAAAAGCTCCCGGCTGACTCTAACATGCAGCCAAGGTCAAGCGCCAATGAATTAGACTAATTACTGTACAGGTGGTTAAAAGCCTTTTCAGTGCTCCTATGCAAGGCAAGTATTTTGTTTCTTGTTATTTTATTTTTTTAAGTAATCTCTACACCCAACGTGGGGCTTGAATTTACAACCCCGGGTTTAGAAGTGGCACCCTCCACCGACTCAGCCAGCCAGGCACCCCAAGTAGTTAGTTTCTGATGCTAATAAATTTCTTGCCAGTCTGGGAAATGCAAATACCAAGTTCAAAGTATAAATATCCTTTATTTGCAAACTGATAGGAGATGATCCATATTTATGCGCATTTAAAGATCTTTAGTTTTCATTCAGCTTATTTCTGTAAAAAGGCAGGCGTATCCTATGATCATATTTAGTAAGCCATATTGATACATGAAGATTTAAATAATGATGCCATATTTTTCTATTACACTTCCCATCAGAATATTCTTAAGTGGTTCACGAACGCTACTTGCCGAAGTACATCTGTGAAAACTGGAATTATCATCCTTGGTTTCCTTAAGTGTATGTTCAGTACTAGTACTTGGTCCTTGCTCAGTGCTCTTCATCTCCAGAACTCCACCTGGATTTTCTGGATTTTACTAGTCTTCTTGACTTGCGCAGAATTGTATCATTCCTATTTTGTAGCTACCTGAAACCCAGGTATGGCGTGGAGCCTGGTCAGAAGCCAGTAGTGTGGTGCCGTGGAGGTAGCTGCGTGCGGACGGCACTGGTTCGTGAGGAAGGGGCAACTGGCCCCGATAAATGACCAGCGGGCTTTTGCCCACGTGCTTCCTGGTCATCCCAGACTGATTCTTTGATAAATGATCATCATCGCTCAGCCCTGGTCAGTTGCGGTGCCTGTAGACTGCTCACAGCTGAGGAGCTTTCCCTCGGAGGACGATCGGAATATTCCTGAGTTGGGCTTACCTCAAGTTCTGAATTCCCGCTTATATAAAAATGTCCTGCGACCGGTCAAATCACGCTCAGGTGTTTTGCTACAGCTCAGAATGCCCTTTCTTCCACGGAAACAGGGGCAGCAGTCAGTGTGGCCCACCAGCGGCAAGGACACGGTTTTATCTGAGCTGCTTTTCCGCGTGTCGAACTTCAAAGTGCTCCAGAGACATCATTTGGTGACCTACAGGCCCGACTTTGGTCTGCCTTCTTGACTGAACTCCATTTCCGTCTCAGTGTTCTGGGCCGTGTAGACAGAGGGGGTGATCACTTTTCCTCAGTGAGACTCAGGTGTCTGAAGCCCATTTCTTGTTTGTTCTTCACAGCTGGAGCCCAAAACAGACAACAACCCCCCATTTCCCTCATGTGCTCCCAGCGAACCGCTGCCTCGCGCAAGAGAAATAAAAAGAAAAAAGTGCCCCCGAAGACTGTCGAGCCTCTGCCCGTGAAACAGAAGGCCGGCGTGTCGGGAACCGAGAAGCCAGCCGTGGCCTCTGAGCAGTCTGGTCCCCCGGCGGCCGAGCACCCGTCCCCCGGGGACAGCCGCGTCCTCGGATTCGGCATTGTCCTGGAATCGCCGGCCTCAGATGTAAGTCGATGTTTTCTGGCTGCTGACACGAATGTGACATAACTTTCAGGATTTTGCCGTATGAATACAGTTTCCCCTGAACTCATCCGGGCCCAGAAAACTAGAGAAACTTGCAAAAAGACGCGTGGGGAAGAGGAAAGGACGACTGTTCATCATTTCCTCGCCTAGAATTTCCTCTCCCGAAAAATCTTCTACCTTATTTATTTGAACGGGTTTCCGTTCTTTGTCGCTGAGAGAAGGAGGGTGATGGAGTAAATAACCTGCTCACTAATTTCTTTACCAGTTTTAATTCTGAGGTGGCCGTTTTCAATTTCCTCAGTGCAGAGAGCTACAAGAACATAATTAAATCCTTTGTAAATGGGCATACATGAACAGAACCTTACAGATAAGGTCAGACCTTTCTAGAAACACAAACTAATAATAAAAAAAAGAGCAGGAGTGCTAATTCTATTTTATAGAGGCAAACCACACTGCTAATTAGGTGGTAACCGCCATGCCATTTACTCCGTGTAATGATAGGTTAACGCTCTGCAAAGGTTTTTCTATTTTAATATCCTAGCCAGAAAGTTGTTGCGGTCCCAGATGTTGGATGACATCTAGGATACCCATCTTGCTGTGGCTGGCCATTTCGTATCCACGTGACCATAAACGAATTTCTTTAAGAACGTGCCGTCTTTGCAACCGCAAACTCTCCTCACAGTACCTTTATCTACGTACGTTGATGCGAACCCCATCTTGTTGGGGGAGTTCTTAAAATAAACGAGAGGGAGTGATCTATTATTATCAGATTGCATAGGATGAGAATCCTGCCGCGAACACCCACAGGCCTATATGGGATTGGAGTTTGGCCCCTACCTTTTAAACTTTAAATAAAAAATAACTGCTATTTTCTTTTTTAAAAAGCCCTCCCTTTCAAATCGCAGGAAGACAGTTTGGTAGCACATTTCCACACTGGGTCTTTAATAAATGGAGGAGACTTTTTTAGACTAGAAAACCATTTGAACTTATCCAATCCTTGGTGTTAAAGGGGTTTTAACTTTTTAATCTTTGAACACACGTTAAAATGTTCTTCTAGACTCGAAACTTAGCTTTAAAAAAGTCATTAATGATGATAACGTTCTACCCCAGGCCAGCCAGCTGATTTGTTTCTATCAAATGATTATTGCCACGAAGGCCCTGGTGTCAGAACCCAGGTAAATCACATATTTGGAAACGGGTAAATTATTCTAAAACACAAAGTACATTGAACCTTAAGCAGTGTTCACAATACTTATATATATATTTTTTTGTATTTTGTAAGCATTCTTTTCAGATAGACATTAATATATCAGGAGCAATCATTTGGGTTGTATAAATTGTCTCCTAAATGGGTCAATTTAATGCTAATAACCAAACTTTCTCCTTTATTTTTAAGCTCCAAATACACTTCAGAGAGAAGTTTAAGAAGATCTGATTAAGGCCATATGTACATTAATGAAGTAGAATAGAATTGTTCTTATCTTTACCAATATCAGCATAATTTTGTTTTCATGCCCCATAAAAATAATTCGCTTTTCATTCATGATTATTTTTGCTAACAAGAGCTGTTCAGTTTAACAAAGCACATTTGGAATTGTCCCTGAAAACTCAGTTAGGTGCTGATTATCTGTGATTGAAGAATAACATGCTTCTAAAAGCAAAAAATAGAGAGAGATAATTATCTTTGCATTATCCAACTGATAGGCCATTTGATTCATCTGTTCAACGGAAAGTGTAACCACACCTAGAGGACTGGGCAGTGAATCCCATCATTGGATAAGGAAGTTTTGTCCACAGATTGTGTTCACCAGCATTAGTGAGTCTAGCTTCTGAAGTCCCTGGGCAGGGCAGGGCAGACCAGGAGGGTTGTGGGGGGTAAGGGTGTGTGGATCAACTCCCTCAGGTGATGGAACCATTGATTTAAAGGCCTTCAAATTTAGGTGCCCTTCTAGTGTTTTATTATTTCTTAGCCATGGTCCTTTTAAATTTTGGCAGAAGTCCAGAGGAGAAAACAGAAAATATATAATAATCTTGTAGGAATTACTGTCTAAAATGGACTTGAGAAAATGTAATACCACAGGATATATATGAGCAGATGGAAACTCTGTATTTGTGTATTTGAAGATGGGCCCTGGGAAATACCCAGCATTGGGATTGGGAAGATTAGGTCCAAAACTGTAGGACTGGGCAAGTGGTCCAGTGCTGCTAGCACAGCTGTCTGGCCAGCATCGGTTGCCAACGATGATGATAAAAAGGTAGGATGGGGCCAGGTAGTGAAAGCCCTAAATATGCCATGCCAGTGCCCTTGACCTACCTTCATCTTGTGGGTGCTAGGGAGCCACAGCAAATTTCAGGTAGAGGACTAATCACACTTGTGTCTTTAAAAAGTGGAAAGGGGAACTGCCTTGTGGGTGATAGATAGATGGAGAGAAGGTAGTAGAGACAGAGAGACCAGAAGGAAGACAAGTACCGTCAGTCAGGCATGAGAGGGTCTACATGAGCCGTGAGCCTGAAGAAAGAGAAATGGGGCATTGAGGAAGTCCCCACACAGAGGACGTGGTGGCTCAGAAAACACCGCCCACATTTCTCTCTTGGAAAACCAGGTGCGTTGCTGGGTGGCGGCAGCTTCTTTAACTGAGGCAGGGAGAGCAGGGGCAGAAGCAGCCTTCAGTTCTGGATGGGAAGTACAAGTTTGCTACCGCAAAGCGGTCACTAGATGTTTGGAGCACAGGAGAAAGATTAGAGCTAGAAGCACCGAGAAAAGGACACGTAAAACCTAGGCTCCCGTTGCTTTGTAATGTGTGAACATTCACATTAATTCTAATTCACGGTGCAGTAAGTTATCTGCCTTGCACTGTGACTTTTAGCGTCGCTGCCACACAAATTCACGTAGGGCCCGTGCAGGGCCTTGCGGGCAGACCACCCGCCACCCGAGCCATCATGGCCGCCCCCACTCAGATGTGGAAAAACACTGAGCTCCCATCACAACCAGCTGCACCATCCGCCTGCGAAGCGTTCACACTAGACGATGGAGGGCATGCGAGAAACCCCTCCCGCAGAGCCTGGCACGTAGCGGGGACTCAATACATGAGAGCTAGTCCGCCACTGACAAAACGTCTTCATTTGCTTTGAGCACAATATTCACAATAAGCTTTCAGAACTTTAGGCCTAGGACCCTGCTTTCGTCAGAAGCTTCCCTTCAGTTTAACCCCTGTTTCCTCTCCCACAGCCCCCAGGCCCCAACATAATTTGGGCAGTTCTCTTTCATAGAACCTTCTAAACTAGTTTGTAACTATTCACGTGATTCCCCCTCCGTCTACCCCGGTCTCTCCAGGGCAGGGACCATATGATAATAGTATTTCTGTGCCACCCTGTGCTAAATAATGTGCCTCTGAGGCAGCGTTACTGTCCTCGTGCTGTCGACGAGGACCCCATGGCCTAAAGTGCTTGCGTAGCCTGCTCAGGGTCACAGCCAGAAAGGTGAGCTGGCCCTCACACCCGCGCGTGTAGTTGCCCTTAGCCACCGCATGACAGACTCGGGCGTCCGGTCTAGCTCAGTTCCTGCACGTGACCAACGCTCAGGAACCAGTCACGGGATGATGGCTGTATGAGGAGAACTGAAAGGTTGGAGCATGGCAGTTTACTCTGTTTACTTGGAAGGTTCTGGAGGAGAAGTTAATGGTGAAGAATGCAAACTCTGACGTCAGGCTGCCTGAGCCAGAAGCTTAGCCGTGTAACCCCTCACCTCAGTTTTTCTCTCCATAAAATGAGAATAATAATAAAGAAAGAAAGAACCTCCTAGAACTGGTCTGCTGGAGGAGTTAACTGAAGTAATCTGTGTGAAGCAGAATAGATCCTGATCCACGTAAACCCTCAATAAATATTGGTTCTTTTTTTAAACTTCAGCAGTCCTAGCTAAGTACCTTATAGGGACAAACATAATGTTAAATAAAACTTAAGTGTACATATGAATGAACAAATACCCATGGGTAACTAGTGAGTATAAAAAAGAGAGTGGCCAGAAATGTTTCCACTTTGGGCAGCATTGTTTGACCCATTTAAAACTAGCACATTAAATAAAACCCAGGCCTCAGTGACACGGAAGCAAAAGCGGGAACCCCAAACCCAGAGCCATATTTCACATTTAAATCCAGTATTCCCTTCTTTCTCCATATGTTCACAACCCGAGTAGTCTACCGGCACTCGGACGAGGCGGCTGGGGACTTTTTGCCATCACTGTTCTTTCCGACTTGGTTGGAAATAGTGATTTGGTTTTTTCTGGGTAGATACACCCGGCCCACGCTTGTCTCATTGTCATTGCTTTTTGTTTGGCTTGTTTCTTTGCTTTAGTGAAACACTCTGATCAGTTTTTAAAAACAGATTTATGACAATTTTTAAGAGTAGAAAACCTTTTTCTCTTTGTTAGGATTACTGTGAATATTTCCCAGTAATCCTAGATGACACAAATTTAGAAGTTATCAGAAGATAAATCTACGGTGACCCATCAACTGAAGATTAGTTCACTGATGTTTGTAGTATGTCATTTTTCTTCCTTTTTCTTTTTCAATGTTTATTTATTTTTGAGAGAGGACGAGCAGAGGCAGGGAGGGCAGAGAGAGAGAGGGGATAGAGGATCTGAAGCAGACGCTGTGCTGACAGCAGCCAGCCCAATGCGGGGCTTGAACTCACGAACTGGGAGATTATGACCTGAACTAAAGTTGGACGCTCAACCAACTGAGCCACGCTGGTTCCCGAGTATGTCATTCTTCTTAAAATAACTAATATTAAATGTACTGTTGCTTTCCACAGAAGTAGCTTCTGAAATCAGAACCTGTTCTCTTAACACCTTCTTAGCCCAATAAATACGTAATCCACTGGGAAACAGTAAAGCGGGCAATCAGTCAAGCAAGCACCTGTTTATTCCTTCATTGACTCATTGAACTTCAGCATATGCTTCAGAGTGTAGGTTCCGGTACAGACTGCTTGGGGTCAGATCCTTGCTTCATCACTAGTTGGCTGGATAACCTTAAACAAGTTACCTAACCTCTCCAAGCGTTGGTTTTTGCATCTGCAAATAATAATAATAGTCATAGGGGGACTCTCCTATCCCCTCCTCAATAGGGATAATAAAATAGTCACTCCACAGGGTGAGGACGAAATGAGAAAAGCCACTTCATGCATGTTAGCCCAGGGCCTGGCACATGGTAAGTAGTGAACAAATGTTCCTTGTTATCCCCATTTTCTGGGGTGCACCGAGATGAATGCAGGAGTCATCGCCCTGCAAGGAGCTTAGGGAGGGAGACGTGTACGCAGTGAGGACACTGTACTGGGACACGGGCTCTAGGAGTGGCTGTCGGAAGACCACAGGGGAGCCGGGAACAGCGGGAGCTGCCCGCGGCCTGGAGGGTCAAGGACAGGCTCTCAGAGGTGGACATCTTCTCAGAGCAGCAGTCTCACTGGAGTTGGGTGGAAGAATCCAGACAGCAGTGGCCACGATCTTCCACCTGATGCATTTGGGCTCAAATATCTTGAGCATAAATCAGGCCATAGTGCTCTGAGTCGTTAATTCACTGCCCGAGGAAGGAGAAGCTTAAAGACATCTCTGAAACACTGTGCACTATCTTATTACACAAGAGCATGGAGAAATTTTGAGGGGCCAAATCGTGTTGTATTTTCTAAAATTAAACACTTAGGGGTGCCTGAGTGGCTCGGTTAGTTAAGCATCTGACTTCGGCTCTGGTCATGATCTCGCGGTTCGTGAGTTTGAGGCCCGCGTCGGGCTGTGTGCTGACAGCACAGAACCCACTTCAGATCCTCTGTCCCCCTCTCTCTCTGCCCCTCCCCTGCTCTCTCTCTCTTTCAGAAATAAACATTAAAAATAGAGAGAGAGGGGGGCGCCTGGGTGGCTCAGTTGGTTAAGCGTCCGACTTTGGCTCAGGTCATGATCTCACGGTTCGTGAGTTCGAACCCCACACTGGGCTCTGTGCTGATAGTTCAGAGCCTAGAGCCTGCTTCCGATTCTGTGTCTGCCTCTCTCTCTGCCTCTCCCCTGCTACTGTTCTGTCTCTCTTTCTCGCAAAAATAAATAAACATGAAAAAAAAGTCTTTTAAAATTAAACACTTAGTTCTACCAAAATTTTATCAAATAAAAAATCTACAAAGGATTGGCCCTTTAATGACTTCCTATAATTTTTATCTGATTCACCCTTAAATATGTGCCAGTATGTAGCTTACACATACTTTGTGATAGAACTTCTGCCCGAGCATTTTTTACTTAATACAGAGCATCTACCTTTCAGTACAGTTCTGTTCATAGTACATCCAATGTAGAGCCTCATCAACACGGATTCTCAGCGCCAGGTAGACCAGCTAGACCAAGCCTGCCCTCCCATCCAGGGTATTCTCATGGGTTCCCAGCTCACTGGCCGTGCTCTGGGCATTGCATTTAATAAATAGTAACGGGGGGTGCCTGGGTGGCGCAGTCGGTTAAGCGTCCGACTTCAGCCAGGTCACGATCTCGCGGTCCGGGAGTTCGAGCCCCGCGTCAGGCTCTGGGCTGATGGCTCAGAGCCTGGAGCCTGTTTCCGATGCTGTGTCTCCCTCTCTCTCTGCCCCTCCCCCGTTCATGCTCTGTTTCTCTCTGTCCCAAAAATAAACAAAAAACGTTGAAAAAAAATTAAAAATAAATAAATAAATAAATAGTAACGGTGCTTCCTGCCAAATCTACCTGGAGCAGACCTGTGTTCTAGGAAATGATTTCAGTTTTTCTCAAATAGAAGCAGATCGTGTTTGTGAGCACAATAAAATCAGTTAGGAGGGGGTTTTGGTGGCTTTTTAAAATTTCATCTCGTGAACTAAAACTCATTTTCCTAGAAATACATCTGACGTGCTGCAAAGTAAATAGCAAACAATAATAAAGGATCATTGTACATGGAAGTATTACGAGCAGAAAGACTTAACCTCACGATCTTTCAACCATCTTATAAATTCTCTTATGTGCATTGAGCCCCAAATCAGTTAGGATTCCACAGAATCCTGACTCTTCATCCACTTTTTTTTTTTCCTTGAGCCAGTCTTAACTAGTTAGCCAGTTGAGTATACAAACTACTGTATGTAATTTATTACTTTTCAGTTGAAAACCTGAGACCAATGTCCAATATGAATACTCATACAGTTCTTTTTACTTCTTTAACCAATGACCACATGTAGCTATAAACATGTTTTACTGTCATTCAGCATTGTTCATACCTGATGTAAAATAGCCTGTATCAGTTGCCTCTGTGATTACTTGACATGATCTCTTTAAAATTGTTTTACATATTTTCCTTTGGATTATACAGGGGAATCACATGATATGTTCATAGGGACTGAGGGGGAAATCTTTTGATTTACCTGGTTAGGGGATTCCCCCACTCAAACTAGAGCTTGACCCCAACTTGTACTAAGCAAAGGGAGGCCACAACTGAAATGCAAAGAGAAACAAGAGAGTTAACGTCCACAGGCCCGGGTCCGTGAACATTTTCAAGAGTCATTATGACTACATGTAGTTTTTGCCTTCAGAACTTTACCCAGTGCAAGATATGATGCCACTAGATAAGGAAAATGCAACATTTGATAGGCTATTGTGCTAAGTAGCTGCGGTCCTGAAAATAAGCAAGACGTCCACGAAAATCCAAATTTACAGTGTGAATTCAGACTCCTAACTCTTAAAGTGATGCCTCCAAGTGTCATAAATTCTGCCCCATCCTTTGGATGTCATCATTTAAAGATCATATGACTTCAGGAATCAACAGAATCCGTAAATTAGCGTATTAGCCATCTGTCTTCGCTGGAGTCAAATAGCGATTCTGTCAGAGGATGCCTAGTTTGTAAAATGATAATTCATTTGGAAGAGTGTGGCTCCTAGCATAGCCATCATTAGTAAGCAGAGAGGTCTCGTTTAAAGTAGCACCAGTCAACAAAAAGAAGGGGTTCGATGATACAATGGAGTTTTAACCTGTTTTTAAAAATATATGCACAACATTGTCAATCGTTACGTGGTAGTAAGGCACTGTCACTGTCTTTATAAAATGGAGATCAAAAAATTTTGTAGTGAAAGTTTGAGATTAGTTTTCTTCATGTCTCAGAAAATAAAGCTACCCTCTCTTTTTAAGCAATTAGTTTGCTGCTTTGCGGCACCTTGTAAGACACAGCACTAGCACCCGTTGCTACGAAATCTGCATATGAGAAAGGACAGAACAGGGGCACCCGGGTGGCATATGAGAAAGGACCGGAAAGGCAGGAAGGGGGCAAAGGTTAGTCACCTCTGCTCCTGCCGCTGCTCTTACTGCCTCAACTGGTAAAACTGACTCCTTTGTAAGAGGCTCATAACTGGGTGAGCTCACGTTCCTTGATCTGGAGAGAACACTTCAAAATAACAATGTTTGTCCGTCAGTAGAAAGCGGACCAGGACACGCTGACAGCTTCTGCATTAGGACAGCCTCTCAGAAATCAAGATACTATTATCTGTTAGTGAATCCCTGGGCTCCACAGAAACCTCCAGATACTTAGTTTTAGGAGTCGCAGCAAATGCTAGAAACAGTAACTGCATCTCATAAAATGCTATCCCGTCCCCTCCTCGATGATGCCCACCCCTCACCCCTCACCCCGAGGCAGACGTTCATCCACACTTCCTGTGTTTTGGGATAAAAGGTCTCTAAGTCAGTATTATTTTCAAATGGATGAATTTTGAGTGAATTCTTACACAGTGTTTTGTTTACTCTGTATTCTGACAAATAGCTATTGGGCAGTGACTGGGCGTTTGGCACCGTGAATACAAACAAGCACACATTCTGATGAAAAGCACAAACTGCCAAGCAAATAAATGCAGTGTGGAAAGTGCCGGAAACACAGTTCACAGACAAGGCTGAGTATGTGAAGGAAGGAGGGCTCATTTCGCCTGATGGCTAGTTCAGGTCACTATTCCTCAAACCGGGGTCACGTCCTCCAGGGTGAGTCCAAGGGCAAGTTCTGGGAGTCTCAGGTCAGGTGGCTGAGCTTTAAGCACCTGTTGAATGGTTTCCCAAGTTCAACAGAGATAGATGAACAAGTTCAGTTGGTGTTTCCCCCTTTGGACTCCTGAAAATTTGAAAGCTTTAATACCACCCTAGCCCCTCAGATAGTTGCTTCTGTAAAGGAAATTGGGACTCTTTTTTTTTTTTTTTAATGGCTTGTAAATGATACATAGGAGCATGGAGCAAAAATCTGAGATCAATTCATTTAGAATAAGGTCTAAATGCAGCCAGCCATAGGATATGCAGAGCAAAACTCTGGTTATGAATAAAAACTTCCCCTTAGATTATGATGATAAAAGTCTCTCAATGTGATATTTCCACATTGAATCATTCAACAAACCTGCATTGAGCCTCAGGTATGTGACAGCTTCTTTTCCAGGAGTTGGCGGTGCAGCCTCTGGCTCCCAGCCACCCCCACCCCCCCACACACACACACTTTTACCAGCTGCCAAGACCCAAAACTCAGCAATCAGTCTGACGCCACTGCCCTTACGGTGATATTTATCAAGCATCAGGGACTAAAAGTTGAAAGGCAAAGTGAGGCAGAGAAATGAGACGACCTGGTGGATAATCCAGTCGAGAATTGCATTTGGAAAAGGCAGGACCCAAACTTCCCACGTCATCAGAATCATTTGCAGCCTCCTCTGGACCCTCTTTACTCCGGCTGTAGTGTGTTAGGCATTCTGGGAAGCACGAGGCCAAACAAAAGTGATAATTCCTGTTCTCCAGGAGAAAAACTAATCCCGGATCCTCGTGTTTGTAATATGGTTTTAAAAATCCAAAGGAGTGCCGGGCTTGCAAAGTGATTAAGTATGGTTATCCAAGAACAAGCTTTTGTAACACATCTTAGAACAAATGAGGTGTTCTTCTGACTTTTTTCCTAATCAAAGTTTACCAAGTGCATCTCATCACGTTACTGTTTTAGAGTTATCATTATAATCAACAGCAGATGACTTAATAGCTTAGATTATGACTAATGAACTTCTGCCCATTCGACAAGAACCTATCGAGTATTTACGATGTGCCAGGCCTGAGCGATACAGAGTCTGACTTACAGGCATCAGGAAGGGCCACAGTCTGATAACTAATTATACGGTATAATAAATACACCCATAAATAGCAGTGACAAAGAGTGGATGGCCACCTCCACGGGAAGGCATTTATTCTAAATGTTCGCTGGGCTGCCAAATGAAAAGACAAGCTATCCGCGTCCACGAGTGCTGACAGACAAGATATTATTACTGTCTGAGCGTATTTCACACTACTTAAAGTCCAAGTTGAAAGGCGCCTTCCAGGTCTTCTGCTTCAACATCCCAATCGGAAAATCCCTGATGGGGAAGCAATGTGACCAGAGCATCAGTTTTCCAGTGGCGCTCTGAGACATAGCTTCAGATTCTCCTCCCAAAAGTAGGGGTGAGAGGTGGAAATGAATTACCTTGGGCACCTGCTCGTTGCTTTTATTTATTTTATGGGTTAGTTTACATAAGGTTTCACTGGAGGAAAAAAAAAATACAGTTCCACAGCTGCAAACCACTGGCATGGGCCTGTGGGGCAGTTCAATGTTTGTGTCCGTAGGCAAATGAAATGATTTAATGTTGGGGAAAGTAATCTGGAAAGTGTAATGCACTGAGCACGTTTAAATTATTTTTAAGTCATTTGGTTACCATCTCTTGGGACCGTAGTGCCTTCACTTAAAAAATGAGGGTGTTCCACCCAGAAATCTCCCATCCCGTGTAGCTCTACAATTACAGGAGTTTGTGATGATCCTCTTTCTCTTGACTGTTTTCGGAGACAAGAATGCATTTTCAGCATGCTCCTCTCCATTGCGTTCGAAGAGACTTGATGCTGGAATTAGAGCATCGTATTTTGCAATAACTAGTCACTGGTTTTATAAGTCGCAAATACTGGCACACAAAAGCCAAAACCATATCGTATGCAGGGTATGGACACTTCAGTAGCTAGTGATGTTCTTCTGTTGCACATATGCCCAAAGGCACACGCTTCAAATGTTGCTTTTAATGAAATATTTATGTTCTTTTTGGTAGCCAGAAGTGCAACTTGCTGAAGGCTTTGATGTGTTCATGCCTAAATCACAGCTGGACTCTATATTGTCAAACTACACTCGCTCAGGAAGCCTTCTGTTTAGAAAGCTGGTGTGTGCGTTTTTCGACGACAAGACTTTGGCTAACTCCTTACCCAACGGGAAGAGGAAAAGAGGACTCAACGACAACCGGAAAGGACTAGACCAAAATATTGTGGGTGCAATAAAAGGTTGGTCTGCATCATTTCATTTTATGGGTTCTTGGTTGAGCTTTGCCTTCTTTTCATAAAGACGCAGCTGAAATTGTACTCAGCTAACTGGAAGCGAATTGAATTTGCCCTTGGCAGTTTTCACCCACTGGTGTGGCTTTCCGGTATGACCTCTGACACTCACCACCCCAAGTATCACTAGAATTTGGTATTTCAAGGGTGATGTTGGCTTGTTAAAAATCGTCATTTCAGAGCCAGTTTGATCTGCTGCAGAACCAAAAAGAAGTGTTTTTCTTCATTGTCTCTTAACATGAAAGTATCTTTCTTCGTAGTAGTTTCTAACTAAGAACTTCACCAGAATATGATTTTGACCTAAATTGTTAGTTATAAATAAGAATAAGGCTCTGATGCTTTTTTGAAAACAGTTCTCTCCCAAGTTTGGAAGTTGCTTTATGAGGTCATTGTTTGTAAAGACTATTTATTTATTTATTTATTTATTTATTTATGTATTTATTTCTTTTTTTTTTTCCAATAAGGCTCAGTGAGGAAGTTTTAACAAACATTAACATTTTTTTAATGTTTTATTTATTTTTGAGAGACAGAGCATGAGCAGGGGAGGGAAGGAGGGGCGGACAGAGGATCCGAAGTGGACTCTGCATGGACAGGAGCGAGCCGATGTTGGGCTCGAACTCACGAACCGCAAGACCATGACATGAGTTGAAGCTGGATGCTCAACCGACTAGGCCACCCAGGCGCCCTTCTAAAGACACTTTAAATGTCAGTGACCCCACTCTGAAGGCAGATCCCGTGTCCCTCCACACATCCCTGGCCTGCTCTGCTCCCTCTGGTTGTGTATGCAGTCATGCCAGCTACATGCAGAGAAAACCATGAGTCTCCCCGCCTCCCCTTAGCGTCACGGCAGCCAGGCAGGTGCAAGTATGAGTTCATTTACATCCAGTTCCACATCATAGACCTATTTCTTAACTTTAAAATGTCCGTGGATAGGACTCTGATAAATGTAATTTCAGGTAATAGAAATATTTAAATGTTATTTTTTTTTAATGTAAATGAATTCTCAAATATGAACACAGCTACCATGAAAGTGGAATTTGAGGATCAGGCCTTAATTTACACTGGAATCACTGATAAGGATTCTTCACTGTTCAGTCCCGGCCTCACGTGGCTTGTGGGCTGGGACTGGACCCAGAGAGCCTTCCTGCCTCACTTCTGCTTCCTGTTATCTTGCAAAATGAGTAAATGAATTTAATAGCGCTTTAAGGATACTTGGAAACCCACAATTAACTTTACAAAATATTGTGATTTTTTTCTAAACAGAGTTAGCAAGTACCAAACAGCCTTTGTTGGTGGCCGGAAGGACATAAGCCTTCAGTAACAGAAAATTTATCATCCTCCAACAGAGTTTTTTCACTTAAAGTGACAGTTGAGTTGTATGAAATAAAAGCTACAGAGACATTACAATCCCTGTCATTTCTGAAAAGGATGATTCAGCCTGAAGTGACACTAAAAACAAGATTACAGAATTTGAAGAATGGTCAGTGATGTAACTGAGACCAGCTAAAGTTGAGAAGGGTCTCATTTCCATTTAATATGTTTGGAGCCTTCTAGAAACACGAGGGGTCAGGCTGATGACGCTTTTTAGGCCGAAGCTTTTAAACACATTGAAATGTAGCTAGGAATTGTTTTAATTTCCTTCTTTTCAGGACAGTGTATTAACATTATGCAAGTATTTGGAAATGAGGGAACTGTAAATGACCGTGTCCCATTTGAAATGACAGAAGAGGAGTTACCTTAATACTAGATGGTAATGAAACATGTCATTACAAGTAGAGTGATAGGGGTTGCTTCTGCCATTTTCAGTTGAGACTGGACATCATACAATAGTTTGAAAAAGTGTATTGCACAGAGAAATAGAGAACATGCCTTAATTTCCTTCACAGCCCTACTCTTTAGCTAGAAATAAAAATGGTAACAAGGTGGGCCATCTGGGGGTGGCTCAGTCGGTTAAGCGACCGACTTCGGCTCAGGTCATGATCTCGAGGTTCGTGAGTTCGAGACCCGCATTGGGCTCCGTGCTGATAGCTCAGAGCCTGGAGCCCGCTTCGGATTCTGTGCCTCCCTCTCTCTCTGCCCCTTCCCTGCTCATGCTCATTCCTCCCCTCTCTCTTTTTCTCTTTCTCTCAAAAATAAATAAACATTTTTTAAAAAGGATAATAAGGCTTCTGCTCCTCATACTCAATAAAGCAGATTATTCAATCAAAGACCTTAAGTTTTCCATACACTGTTTTGTTGAATTAAATCTGGCATTAAAATTCTATTGAAACAACAAAAACACTTTAAAATGGACAGAAACCCAACCATAAGCCACCAACTTAAGTCGACAAATATTGTATATTCACTTGTTTCCTTGCAGGATTTACTCATAAACATATATTTTGATCTAGACTTTCCCCCTGGGTACAAAAATAGTACTTGCTTGTAAAAAATCCAAACCATAAAAACGTATAGAAAGCTAAAAGGCCTCCATAGTCCCACTCTTCAGAACTTACTGCATACATTCCTACACTCTTTTTTTTTTCCTAAAATCTTTATTCACAATATGGGTATAGTATCCGATTTGTCTTTCTTAACAAGGACATTCTGTTTATACTGGTCAGCCAACATCTTTACCTGATTTATTCTGATAATCTCTTGTAAGCGTCTTGAGGACAAGCTGTAATCTTAAATATGTTTTATTACCTTTTGTGCTTCACTGAGAGCTTTACCTATAGTAGGGTTTCCATCAGTACATGTTGGGTGCGTTTTTATTTTTTATCTTGACTTTGGCCCTAGTTCATTGACCTAATAGTTCTGGTACTAAATTCCCATCCTTCTGTCTTCTCCCAAGCAATCTGAAATGATAGATACCAAAAATGTTATAAATTTCTCCCAGTTTTAATAAAATGCCAATGAAAGCAAAAAAAAAGGGGGGGGAGCCAAAGTTCAGTATAAATTTGGGTACAACTCTCTTAATTCTTTGATACTTTCTTCCATAATTTCCTTAATTCCTTTGATATTTTTTTCCTTTAGCTGCAAGTTTATTAACCCACATATTACGATATAAAGTGGTTTTTGAAAGCAGCTAGTAATTGAAGGTTACTCTACCCGGTTTTTCTTGCTACTTATTGGTAGAGATGAAAGGGGAAATTTACTTCCCCCAGCCCAAGTCTTTTGAATCTGAGTAATTTGGGAAAGTGATAAAATGGTTTCTTTGTACACAATAGCAGCAAAGCTACTCATGTTACCGTTGGTGTCTGCCACTTACTTTAAAAAAAAATTTTTTTTAATGTTTATGTTTTAGAGAGAGAGTCAGAGCGTGAGCAGGGGAGGGGCAGAGAGAGAGGGAGACACAGAATCCGAAGCAGGCTCCAGGCTCTGAGCCGTCAGCACAGAGCCTGATGAGGGACTCGAGCTCACGAACCATGAGATCACGACCTGAGTCGGACACCCAACCGACTGAGCCACCCAGGTGCCCCTACCACATACTTTAACAAAATTTTATAGATACGAAGTATTGTTTTTCTTCCTCTATCCTTTAGGGGATAGTGCACCAATACTGTATTAGTTTCAAAAGTCCTGCAACTCGGAATATACAAGACTGGTCAATTTTATAAAATATTAGAACTAAAAATAACAGCAGATGCTGACTTTGTTTCAAATGAAGTCACTGTGTTGGTTAAAGCAGCAATGGGGGTGGGGGGGAGACAAACAAAAATCTGTAAAATGTTTATAATAAGAACAGAAATGGGCTGAAGAAGAATTTATTGTGGGATTATTAATGAAGCTCTTTGTAGTGATAATTAATATTCCCCCTGACAGTATCTTGAAAATAAAACATAAGCCTCTTTGTAGAGATCACATTTTTGACATATTTTCCTCTGTTTTATGGTAGTGAACACTTTCTGGTAATTCATTAGAAATTCATTTATAAATATGATGCAAGGTATTGATGATGAAAGGGTCTTTAATGAGAAACAATCACCTGAGCACTTTGAGTCTAACTCTGGAAAGAAGCATCTTACGATCTTATTAAGTGGAGTCTTAGATTTTAGTGCCGGGGTGGTTTAGTATCTTGAATTTAATTCAGAAGTGATTTCATGACCAGGATGTAGAATGGAGGTCAGTACCCAGGTATGCTGTCCTCACTTCGTGCTACACCTGCTCAAGACCAGCTAATTCTTGATATCAGATGCCAGGAAACCATGCGGTGTGCCTTAGAGTTATTTGAATACTGATACAATCCTCGGATCTGGTGCTCTTCAGAAGACATAGTTGCAGTGAAGCAATTTGTAATAATTTTTTAAATGTTTACTTATTTTTGAAAGAGAGAGAGACACAGTGAAAGCGGGGGGTGGGGGGACGCAAAAAGAGAGGGAGACACAGAATCCCAAGCAGGCTCCAGGCTCCGAGTTGTCATCCCAGAGCCCGACGTGGAGCTCGAACCCATGAACCACGAGATTATGACCCGGGCCCAAGTTGGACGCTTAACTGACTGAGCCACCTAGGTGCCCTGCAGTGGAGCGGTTTTTAGAACCCGGGTTAGGGTTTTTAATTCAGCTTCATAGTGATTAGTTGAGAAAGTTTTATTACTATCAAACTCTGCTAGATTCTTGAATCGTCTTGCATTCAAAGGAAATTATGTGCACCTGTCAAGTGAAAGACCTGGCCGACTGCTTACTTAGTTTACTTTGTTTACTCTGTGCAACCCCCGTGTGCAGCCCAAACTGTGGCTCCCCTGGAGGGTAGTCAGCGCCGATGGTCCGCAGGGGTCAGAACCTCCCTGCGAAGGAAGGGAGCTCTTGGTTGGTGCTCCTCCAGAAACTGAACTGTGCCTCTAACAGGTTTAGAGAGCCCGACCACAGTCAGCATCACCCCTTCAGAGGCTCTGCCCAGCCGACCACCAAAAGCTCGCGTCTTATTCCAGCAACTCTGGGGACCTGTGGGGTCTGTGTGAGTCCTGTCACAATACTTTCACCTTCCGTTTTTATTGTACGTTGTCACCATTCTGTTTTCAGTTTGACCTCACAGGGATGTAAATTAATATGGTTGGGGTAGAATTTATGTCCACTCTATCATTCATTTCTTGACAGTAAGTTGTGTGTATCCTGAGAACTTTCTGTAAGACCAGGGAGGGAACGTCGGCTTGGGCTTGAATCCTAACAGTGCTGGTGATGTGCTCTTCATTTACACGAGAGGAAACTGAGGCTGTGAGAAGTCAAGTCAGCTTCCTTAACTTAAAGATACACAGGAAGTGATAGGGCCGAGATTTAACCCCAGGCCTGTCTGGCTCCAAAGCCACTGTCTAGCACAGCTCATTGCTTCAGAGTATCTGGGAGGAAAAAAGAAAAGGTATCCCAACTTTAAATTTCCATCTCAAAATGCAGAATTTTGGATTCTTTATAAATTCCCCTAGGAAACTCACCATACTAATCATCTAAAACGACTCAGTCGTTGCGACTGTGTACGCAAGCACATTCAGAGTGAATTTCTAGGTAAAAGGGTAGCTTTACCTCAATTTACTCTCCAGCTTCTAGGCAGGTCTTCCCCGGAAGCTAGTGATCGTCGGTCCCGTCATGCTAGGGAGGAGAACAGAAGGGTGATCCCTTCCCCAAGGAAAAGAGTCACGGCTCAGACTCTTGCAGCATACAGGACCACAAAGAAAGAGCTTGAAAGTCACGCTGCACGTAAGTAATTTTTCAAAGTTGCCTGTAAATTAAATTTTAGCTGCACTGTTTGGCAGTTGAAACCAACTGATGAATGCTTTAATTCAGGAATCCTTTTGGAAGATAAATCATCGTTTGTTAATTTATCTGTTCGTATTTTGACATATCAGATCAGCTTAAAACAGGATACGCTGCATAATGTATAACAGCAAAATAATACGTAACAAGTCTATAATTCTCTCACACACACAGCCCGTCTCTCAGCTTTGTGACTCTTACACAGTTGTTGATTATTTTTCCCCACTCTTTATGGAGGCCCCGTGACAAGTAGGTGGTATTGAATCTTAGCCATTCTATGTGTAGAGCTCTGTACGTTCAACCCCTTCCATGGCGGGTCTCGTATTTTAGTGTGCATGAGGATTACCTGAAGTGTCGGTTCAAAATTCAGATTTCTGGGTCCCATCCTCGGAGACTGATTCAGTAGGTGTAGGGTAGTCCCAGGAATCTGCCTTTGAACAAGGCAGATGGTTTGACACGACCCTTGGAGAATCTGAACCATCGAGCTCCTGATGCTGATGGCCGATTCTAACATACGACAGCCCTCCTGGGAAACCGTCTCCTTCCTCTGTTCCTTAAGAACAGCCCTTTTTCTGAAGGCTGCTCCGCCTGTCTCCTGGAACAAGCGAGACGATAGCGCGTGTCGATGCCTCTCATCCTTTTAAACCTCTGGGGTTCGACGTTATTCGTGCCGGCTGTGTTGTGCAAGGTCCTCGTTTCAGACATGCCTGTGGTACTTCACCAGGACTTCCCTGAAAAACTGCCTAGTTTACCAAGGCGGGCGAAAGGCCTTTCCAGACTTCAGCACGACTCGAACATCTGGATCCCAGAACAAATGCTGTATAGTTTTCCCTATTAAAGGCTGGAAGAAAGCGTGGCCTCCCTTGTGGGCAAGTTCCCGGCCAGTCTCCTGGGCCGCAAGTTTAGAGCACTTACTTCGCCAGCTTCTTCACCAAACATTTGACACCAAAAAACATCGTCCTTGCTGCTTCTCCACGCCTGGATAAGTCATGAGAACAACTAAAACCTTCTCAGTATCATTAACCTCGCAAACGCAGAAATCATCAGCAGGCGTGAAAGCTCTGTTAACAGGCCCCCACCTTGGTGCCCACCCGCTGTGAGCCAGGAACGTGTGATTTACGGCTGAGTAAGGCATGGCCTCTGACCTTCAGACGAGTCAACAGTGAGCCACACACACAGAACTGTCCCCCAAGGCAGAATAAAATGAGCGTCAAAGTGCCTGTTCCTGAATGGAGGGAGAAAACACAGAGGACGGACTGCCATGGAAGAGAAGGCCTCACACAATAGGTGACTCTGAACCAGACTTTACAGGATGGGAAGTGTGTCCCGTGCAAAGGGATGAAAAAATTGACTGCAGAATAGGTTTAATGAAGTTTACGTTAAATAAAACATGGGTGAAAGCCTTCCGCCTCCAGAACTCTTTGAAGTCTGTTCAAGTTGATGGGCCTTGAGTCCTCACCAACCTGTTTGTTTACCTGGAAGCATTTAACTGCGTGAATATAAATATAAACGCCAGTGAAATGGGCCCCGGATGAACGCCAGTTTACCCCCCCGGGGGAGGGGGTGGTGGTGGTGGTGGGTTTCAAGCAGAAGCTGCTTTTTAAATCCTCTTCCTGAGCTTCCGAAGGCAACATCCCGGACCTGATGAAGCAGAATTTGGGGGGTTGGGGCCACAGCAAGTCAAAAGTCTGTTCCTGCTTTGTCCCTGGACTTCCATAAGCTCAAAAAGGAATCTCACCCTCCTCAAAATTACACATCCTTTTGCTTGCCACGTAAGGCACAAATAGAGGTGTGGGGAGATCTGTTAAGAAGGTCACGGCTTTTGGGGTCTTTATCCAGCCTCTCACGTAATGGGCAGGAACCAGTTGTGGGTTAATTTGCAGGGATTCAGCTCTGACTCCCAGTCACCGAATTCTTACAAAACCTGCGTTTTAACACCCCTGCTGGGGTTGACAAAGACAGCCTCCTGTCAAGAGAGATCAGTTTCTGTAGCACAAACAGGGCCACTCCAGTGTCCTTGTGGGTTGCACAGGGTTACGGGGACCCCCTTCCCGTTGTTGACATTGTCGACTTGCGTACTTATTATGACAGTTTTCTGGCAGATTCAAGAAAGAATGTCGCAAGGAAGGGGTGCCTTCCCGGTTTGCACAGTGGCACCGTACGGGCCAGCCAGGGCCCGGGAAATAGAAAGCAGTGTTTTCTGTATAGCCCATCTCCTTTTTCCATGGATCCCGCAACAGACTGGCTGATCTCAGACGCCTCCCCACCCCTCCCGCCAGCGTCACAATGTAATGCCACGTCTCTGTTTTCTTTCCCATCGTGGGGAAGCAGAATTGCATAAGAAGTCCAGAATTGGTGAAATTATGGTCCTCATCACTTTTCTCCTGGGCCTATAGTTGGTGCCCATAATCTGGCAAATGTTTCAGTTCAGTTCCATGAATGGTCATTTACGATCTCATATGAGGTGTGCCTCAAAAATCTGAGAGACGCAGGAATTGATACTCACTTGAATTTCTGCCCTAGAAGTGCGTATGCGAATGATCATGGAATGCATACAGTCCCTGCAGTATTGTGGACTGATGGTAAGCCCACCCAAAAAACAAACAAACCAACAAAGGAAAAGAAAAAAAGTAAGAATAAGTCAGCTTCCATTAAGAAAACCCCTTGAAAATCCATCGACCTTCACTTAAAATTGAACCGAGCACTGTCATCGATTTTGCCTGCCTTTAAGACATCTTTGTATAAAAGCAAGCGTGGCTGTGTCTATCCCGTTAAAAGCGCCCTTAGAAGAGAGAGGTGTTGCTTCTTGGAAGCAGCCCAGTCTTCCCAGGGGCTGCACCCCTACACTCAGGTCTCCCGTTACACTGTGTTTCCAGGCTCTGTCTTTCCTGCATCTGGCTCTTGGTTCGATTCTGACGCTTCTCTATGGCCGGCTCCTGGTATCTCTCAGAACCTTAGCCTCCCCTGCTCAACCCCTTCCTTTGATCACCGAGTAAATCCAGTATTCCTTAAGTACCTCCCACCACACCTCTTCCTCACCACCCACACCATCAGCCTAGCCATGTGCAGCTCAGTGAGGGCCACTCCTAACTAGAAATGTGCACAGAAGTCAGGAGCGAGTGAGACCGGTGACGGTGGGGACTAAGACACGCAGAACATTCCAGCTCAATCGCAGGGCTTGGGGCCCGGCCTGGCCTTTTTTTGAAAGAGTCACGTGTGCCCCTCCTACCCCCACAGCCTGAACGGTGGCACAGGGCTTCTAACAGAACTCGCCGGAGGTGCCTACATTCTGCTTGCTACCTCTGAAAGCTCGGAATCCTCATCAGTGCCTTTTTGCCTTTGCCGCTAATCCCCCTCCTAACCCAGCCCTGCCGGTTCTTTTTGTCCTTGCTCCCTCGCCCCTGGTCTTCCGCTTCTCTGATGCCCTCCTGATCCAGCTGGGCATCACCTCGTCCTTGACGCTCTGCAAAAACCTCTGTAAATATCCTTCCCGCCCTGCGTTTCCCCCTCGAGTGCATGCTGTATTAGGATGTGACCAAGTAACACCTTGTAAAACAAAATTTCCTGACGTTTCCCCACCCAGCCCCTCTTTGCCCATGACGTCAAGTGCAAACTCCGGCCATTTCCAGACTCGCCATCACTGGGTTTCTCTCTCCTTGCAACTACATGTCTGAGTGCTCCCTCCCACCAGGTGACCAGCCCAGTGCTGGCGCTGTTTCTCACGCATCCCGTCCTCCTTGTGGACCATGAGTTACGCTGTGTTCCCAGGTCTGCGATGCTTTGCTCCTTCTCTCTGAGCGAATCCAGCTCTTCACGGTCTAGCCACCTCGCATGACCTCTACCGCGAGATTTTCTCCAGGTCCCAGCCTGCACTGATTTCTGTTTTCCCTGCATTCCTAGAGCACGCGTTACCAAGGCTTAACCCTTCACTTTGCTACTCATGGCTTATGTGGAAGATGACAGTGTCATTTGTTTCCCAAACCATGACACTTTGGAGAGTGAAAATGGTCCTCTTAACCATTTCACCGGGAAAACGGGCATTTTGAACCGTCCTGAACAAATCAGGATACGCGGTCATCCTGTTTATGTTTGGGCATCTTGTCTCCTCAACAAGACTGCAAGCCCCTGTGGGGCAGAGACCATGTTCTGTATTTGCTCTGCATATGCCTTGTCACATGAAACAGTGCCGCTCACATAATTAACGATGAAGGAATATAGGAAAAAAGGAAAGAGAGACAGAAGGAATGAGGCGGTCAATTTCTCTTCACTGAAAAACGTGGCTTCTTAAAAATGTAAATACAACTCCACTACATCGGATAGACACAGGGCACGAATAATGGGATAACGACACAGCTTCTCCATGACGACTCGGAGGAGGGCAGCTGAAATCAAAGAAGGCAGAATATAAGTCTGAAGGTGCAAAGAAACACCAACAGACAAATCGAGTGGTACCCAGCAGTCGGCCAGATTGCATCAAGGTAATCCCGGATATTAAACCCAGTTTGGACAGGGGAGGCTCTGAAAACTCTTGATTGTTGCTGAATGTCCTAGAGCAGCCTCCATGGTAGGTAATGTGGAGAGACTAGTGGGTCACGCTTCCATTCACACCGGAGAGTAATTCTCTTCCAAACGTTAAGTATAATAATGGTATTACGGGACCATGATTTGAATAAACCCAATAATGGAAGCCATAAGCAGGCCTGGTAAGCCATTTCCTGCTTTGGCCATCTCAAGACTTCTTGATACCTAAGGATGCTTATCCATCCATGTGGTTTTTTGGCCCTCAGCATCATGGCACCGTGGCGCCTCAAGGACAGTATCAGAGAGAACTCTGAGAACTTTTATTTCGACAGCCTCAAAATATGAGCTCCCAACTCTCCTATAACTGACCTCATTGAGGAGGGAGTTGTCACCATTAAAACACAACAGAAAACAAAAGCCTTGCTCTGAGGCATCGGGCCAGTCCTGACGCCCAGTGTCATCACCCTGAGGTCACACTGCCACACGACAGCCACGGGGGGGAGGGGCAGGGATGGTGGCCAGCGGGTCGATCTGGTGACCGAATCCTCATAGGCGAGACCCTGTCACTGCCACTGCCCTCCTAGCTCCTTGCTCTTGTCTTCATACCTCGGCCGTCCCTGAGTGCTAGTGAGGGACAGGATGGTACCTGAACTTCTGGAACGTGCCCTAACGGACTCTAGGACTGTGAGTACAGCTTCCAGCCTTACTGCTCAGGGCGTGAACTCTGGACTTCACGGAGTGACTTTGAAAGTTCCTACCGCAGGGAACCCAAGCTTTAAAAACGGAGAGGCGAACTCCGTACTTTCTCCTCATCATGTCTGTGCAGAGCGGACAGACACAGAGGCGCTGTGAGCGGCCGAGCTCAGGCAGAGGGAGCACTGGTGTCCGTGTGGCCCTTCTGCCACTTGCCTGACTCTTGGAACGGATGATCCTCTCGGCTCTGATCTGTAAAATAAGTGACTTCTATATTTCCAAGATGCCTTCCAAGTAACATTTCTATAAATCTGTGATTCTGAAACATTCTTCTTTGCCCAGAAAAGGGAGTAAATAGTAAAACACCATGACATCAGAACTTGTTATTATCCAGACCTTAATATCTCGCAGATATAATTTATTCCGTTGAAATATAGCAAACATGTTAAACAAACATGTGTTGTAGCAGCAAGCCAGGGGAAAGTGTTAATCATATTTCCCACCAAGCCGTATTATAAATGAGCCCTGCTGAGGGCTCTCTTAAGTCGAAGTAAATTTAAAATTAACTTTGTTTAATTTGAGAAACCACTAAAGGCACTTTCTCGTAGACAGAGATGCCATTGTAGCAAAAGGAAGACAAGAGTATTGTTCTTTTCCGCCAGACTGCCGTGGCCTCAAATCTTTGAGAACCGCTGTGATTAAACATGATTGCTCAGACCTCAAAGTCCCACCAGTTGGGGGGTACTGAAAAGGAGCCTTGTGGGTGTAGATTTACCCCTGATTCTGCCATGAAGGTCTTGAAACATGACCTCTCGGAAAGAAAAAAAAAAAAAAGGTGGGGATTGGCTAATTTTTAAAGTCTCTCCCAGTTCAGAAATTCCATGCTTCCGTAATCTTAGTCCAGATTCTCAGAAGCAAACCTAGAGAATTAAATAAATATAACTGGGAATCAATTTTCTGGATAGCTAGGGCCCTTTCCATTACAACAACCAACTGAAAATCACGGCCCTGCACAGGGATCCGCACTAGGGGACCAACAATTTGACGGTCAGCATGGTCAGGTTTCGCTCTCCTCGACCAGCTGACTGCCCTACAGTCTCTGGCATAGATAATTCGGTAGGATATTCTCATTTCACCAATAAACACGTTATTGTTGGCCTCACTGTCTTTTCTTCACGTGTGAGTTAAAGATTTCGTTTTTAGGCACTTTAGTTGACGGACTGTGCTAAATCTCATTGTTAAATGAAATCCTAAATGAACTTCGAGGGCTCAGGGTCATCTCAAGACCTGTGGCCATTTACCGAAGGAATTCTTGACTTCTTTCAAGTTAAGTCACAGACCAGAGCAAAATGATTCTCAGGTTTATTCTGTCCCCAACTGCTGCCTGACCTGTGCCGGCCACGCACGAGACAGCCGTGATCTCTGCCCCTGCCGAGCACGGCGTCTCGGTGATCGCTAAGCGTTGTTATTTTGAAAACCATGGGTTAACGAACTTGGGGCGGGGGGAGGGGGGGGACTTGCCTGGGAAGGTCACGTCTCAGCCGAGACCTGGGGGGTGATGGACTGACGCTTTTAGGCAGGCAAGCCGAAGCCTTCTCCCGGCTGACCCTGAGGGAGAGCGGATGGAAGCAGTGGATTGAGATCCGGTCAGGATTGATGTCACGGCATTGTCCTAGGAGAAACTTTCTGGTTCCTTCATAGGCTGGCATTTGTCCCCGTTAGCGGAAGCGGGAATAATAGTATTCCTCTTCATCGTGAATGTGTTGAAGACATTTTCCAAGGTTCATTTTCTCTCCACCTTCCCACCGAGATTAAAAACAGATGTCATATTTAGTTCGTACCCACCTTCTTTATTTTTTTTAAAAATCAAAACATTCTGCCTTATATATCCTGTCTGTCTTCCTCCCGCTCCAAGTAACCTGGAGTTGGTGTGAATCTCTCCCATTTATGTTTTTCTACGTTATTGCCTAGGTGTGTGTCCGGAAATCCCATTGACTATGGTCTTATGAATTTATGAACCTACATACACAGCCTCATACTGTACTTTTGCAAATTTGTGTCCTTTTTTTCCCCAAGATTTATCCATCTCGGTATATTATAAATCTCATTTTTTCATCTTAACTGCAAAACCATACAAAGAAAGCAATTTTTTTCTCCAGTTTTCTACTAAGGGACAGTTAGGGTGGTTCTTGTGCACGGTTGCCTATGGCAACAGTCACCTTTGTGTTTCCTGTGGCTCATGTAGGAGTTTCTCCAGGGGACACGCAGGGAGCGGAATGGAGTCACAGCGTATGAGCAACTTCAGCCTCATTAAGCGTTGTCAGATGGCTCTCTGACGTGACATATCATTTATATATCCACCAGCAACGTAAAAGAGATCCTATTTTTCCTCGTTCTTGCCCACACGTGGTGTTAACAAACTTGAATTTGTCCCAGTCTCAAATGGCGCCTCAGTGGTGGATTCCCTGATTATTAATAAGGTTGACCATCATTTCATATTTACTACCGTTTGGTTATTTGCCTCTGTGAATGTCCATCCTTTGCCTGTTTTTTCCATTAGGCTGTTGTATTCTTATTGACTTCTATGAATTCTTTTGTCAGTTGCCTGTGTTACAGATGTTTGTTTTCTCTTACTTTCTAGCCTGTGAAAACTTTGCGTGTGACCTCTTCAGTCACACCAAAGTTTCGATTTAACAGCCAGATGGACTGCTTTGTGCTTTGTGGTTTCTTCTGTGCCCGTTTTAAGAAACTCTCCCGACCATAATAGAATGGTATTCTCTGCTTCTTTGTCCCAGCCCAAGTTTTACCTTGTATATTCAGATCTTTTTCATCCACTTGGAATTTACTTTTGCCTAAAACGTGAGGGAAGGATTTAATTTGCTTTTCTCCCTGGGCAGTCAGTTATTTTAGCCTCATCCTCTTCGTTCACACGAATTGTCAACCCCTCTCAGTCGTACACTGAGCTCACGCTTTACCTGTTTGCACTGGTCTTTTGTCTGCCTCTGAGCCTGCGCTACCCAGCTTTCATTCGTCTAGCACTGCACGAGCTCTTAGTGTCTTACAGCTCCTGGCCTCCCTCCCTGTGTCCCCTCCCGCCCTTCCCCTCTGCTTCCGGTGGGTGTTTGGAGCTCTTCCTCCTCGGCTACAGCCTGTAGCAATTCTTTGAATGAGGGTCTCTGTGGTGTGTCATTTCAGTTTCTGTTCTGGACGTTTCTTTGTGGCACCCTCAGTATCGAAGGACGTGGAGTCTAGGGGGATAATCTGTTCTGGACTGAGGGTTGCTTCTGCAGGGCAGCTTGAAAACCTGCCACCGTCTTCCAGATTTTGTTGCTGTTGTGGGTCTGCTCCGAGTCCGTTGTTCTTTTATAGATAAACCATCCTATCTGTCTGGCTGCTTTCAAGACCTCTTTGCTTTCCGTATTCTCTGTTTTCTTTCTAGCTATATATTTTTACGAATTTGCTGGGTTGTCTAATTTGTCATCGTAAGAGCAGGGTTCAGTGGTCATTCACGTGTAATCGACGGTGGGCTAAGAATCAGGCTCTACTCCAGGGGGTAAAAAATGCTCTCTTCGGGAAGGCTCTTTTGGTCTCCAAACACAGTGTTACTATCGCTGCCTTAGGAAGAAGCTGTTTTGTGAGCCTGCAGGATAGAAACAGCCTGCCTGCATGCTGCCTGCCTTCCTCCTAGGTGACACCCATTCTCTCTGGCTCCTTTCTCTCTGCAGTCGGCTTCGTCCTCCTCCTTACCGGCTTCCTCTGCCCGGTTTCTGTCGCCTCCCCCCTGCCACAATTCCGGTTTGCAAGGTGTGTCGGGACCACTCAACACCAGGAGGTCTCGGCTTTGCCTACTATTGCTAAAGCCCTCATCCTCTCATTGTTTGCTGTTCTGAGGAGCTCAGCCTTTTGTGCAGTCTGCAGCTTAGCCTTAGGTCAGGTGCCCATCGCTGCTGTGGTCAGGCTGTGCTGCGGAGAGCACAGGTACGAAACATCCCTGCCCAGTTCGGCAGCGGGGGCTGGGGTGGGCCGTTTCCCACAGGCGTCCTTGAGCTTGGCCAGCCCCACACCATCCAGCTGCCTTTGGTTCAACTCAGACCTTCTGCATAGTTTTTCTTTCCAACATCTTGATTCCAAGAAGTGAGAGCACTGGGTTGTGACATCAAATGCTTCAGATACTGGAAAGACAACCCCTCCCCCCTTTACACATTAATTAGCTGCATCATAGCTTATCCATCAGGCCCTTGTAGGTCTGGTTATCGTGAGCTGGTTTCTCGGGCGTGAACCCTTGGGTGGTCTAGTCAAATCAGAGTTTGTACCTGCACGGCAGAGAGCCAGTCCCTAGGCCAGGAACACCTGCCCCAAGATATGGAGCATCGGCCCACCCCACACCATCAGCCAACCCTTCTTCTAGCTCTTTCCCTTTCCCTCCTAGTACCTGAACTTCTACACTTCTTGTGACTTCAATAAATCACAATGGGTTTGGAACGGGTAGCAAGCCCATGACTTGTGGATTTCAGCTGTCCCCATGAGTTTGGTAAATGAAGCACCATAATATCATCAAAGGAAAGATACTCTATTAGAGTCCTAGTGGGCCAGAGTCATCAGTCTCCAAGCCAAAAATACCTGTAGACCCATCCTACCCAAGGCCCATTCTCCTTCTCCCTTCCTTGCTTCAGGCCAGCCGGCCCCTTTGGTCTAGAAGGGAGGTGATCTCACAACCCACCTGGCCCTCTGCCCTGCTGTCCACTGTGCTTCTGTTTTGGGCAAATGAAAGCGAGACCAGCATTCACAGCGTTCGCAGGGAAGCCTGAACTTAGCTATTGATTTGCTTATATTTAGAATTCAGTCATTACTCTCTTACAAGATCTTTGTGCTCATATATAACTTTAAAGTAAAAATTAAATAATTTAGGGTGCCTGGGTGGCTCAGTCGGTTAAGCATCCAACTTCTGCTCAGGCCATGATCTCACGGGTCGTGGGTTCGATCCCCACATCAGGCTCTGTGCCGACAACCCAGAGCCTGGACCCTGCTTCGAGTTCTGTGTCTCCCCCTCTCTCTCTCTGCCCCTCCCCTGCTCACGCTCTGTGTGTGTGTCTCTCTCTCTCTCTCTCTCTCTCTCTCTCTCAAAAATGAATAAACATTAAAAAATTTTAAAAAAAGGAAAGAGCAAAAACAAAATTTTAATTTATGCACAAAACAGTCCCTATGAGCCGTGCGGTCTGGGGCCGATTGTTTAACCTGCCTGTACCTTGACTGTGTCTATAATGCAGGATTGAAAATACCTGCGCCATCAGGTATTTTCAGCAAACATTAAATGAGATAGATGTGTAAAGTGCTTAGCTCGTGGGAAGCTTCACAGAATAAAGAGTAAAGGAAAGAGGAATGTGCCGGAAGGTGCCGGTGGCCTTCCAGCAGCTCCCAGGTGAGCAGGGGGAATGTGCACAGCCTGCAGGGAAAGCTAGTCTCCTCCGCCTGAGGGCTGGTCCCAGTGCTCCCACTCCTCGGCCCAGCCCCAGGACCCTCCTGCAGGGAGCTCTCTTTCTCACCCTTGTCCCCGGCCCCTCTCACGCTCTGGGAGATTGGCGGCGCCCGCGAGGCCCCGGCCTTCAGTTTTGCTTGACGTCCACCTTGATTTCCACTCGTCCGTTTGACCATAACTTAGAACTGCGTCATCAGAGCCGAGGTTGGGCTCTCACTGCCGGCCAGGTGTAGCCTAGGTAGAAGGCTCCACAGCGATATTAAAACTCCGTAGGTCCCCTCTTGCTTCTCAAAGCGTGCGATCCAGTGACTTCCTTCAAAAAGCCACACCATATTCTGTTTCTCCCAGCAAAGGGAGCCAGAAGATTCCAAATTAAGGGTCCTCTAGGAACCATTGTGTGAACAGATAGCTGTTTGGGGAACGCGGCCAATCCCCTCTGTTCTCGGCATGTCACATTCAGACACACTATATACCGCCTGTTCATTGATGATTACATTAAATGCCGCGTTCCCAGGGAAGGATCTGCTCAGCCACCACTAGCTTATTCATTATTTATATACAATTAAAGGGCACGCTTCGAATGAACACGAACGTATGAGAAAAGCCATTCTTCATGTACACATCAGATTGAACATTTGTCATTTCCCTAGTGACTTAACGTACTCTCTGTACCTTGGGACCTCAAATTATATTAAGCACCGGAGATGCTTTAACTCTTTTATTTAGTTTAATTGTTGGCCTTAGTCCGCTTGTTGGGATTATTTGGACTTGTTTAAAATTAGCCCTTGCTTCTCCTTAATATATTAGAATGGAAGAAGAGGGAAATTTCTTTTTAGTACCTATTGCATTCTAAGGATGAATGCAAATTGTTCTATGATTCTTAATGACCCACTATTAACATAGTAGGAAACCCAGTGCATTAATGCAATGCCTCTTTTCACATCATTACTCCTAATGGAACTGTTACCAGGATAATAGCTTGACCTTTCGCTACAGATTCAGACAGCAAAATATATTCTGCTTACTCGATACCTCTATTCACATAGCATATTGAGCATTTTCGGATCAATACAATGACAATCTTTTTGGCCTTGTTCTAAGGTCTCATCTGCACAAGTTACACAGTATAGGATTGTATCTTCGGTAGACAGATTCAAGTTAAAAGTCTCTTTTAAGTTTGAATGTAATCCATAAAACAGAATGTCAGTAATACTCACAGTGGAAATATTTGTTTATATAGGTATTTTTCGAGAAGCCTAGTGCTGTGCCTTCAAAGGTCTTAGACACAGACCCGGGAGACAGAGATCTCTCTGGCTTCTTTTTATTGTACCCAGATAAATTTTGATTTTTTAATGTTTATTTATTTTTGAGAGAGAGAGACAGACAGACAGACAGAGCTCTAGTGGGGGAGGGACAGAGAAAGAGGGACACACAGAATCCGAAGCAGGCTCCGGGCTCTGAGCTATCAGCACAGAGCCCAACGCGGGGCTTGAACCCATGAACCGCGAGATCACAACCTGAGCCAAAGTCAGACACCTAACCGACTGAGCCACCCAGGCACCCCTGTACCTGGATAAATTTTAACTGAAAAAAGAAAAAAAAAATAGCCAGAAATTGTTGCCATTTTAGTGGGTGACGGTATTTGGGCCCAAGATTAGATTGGAAAGATCTGCTGAGAAGCCCCTCACGGAATGGGAGAAAACATTCCAGAGCCTTCCCTTTGGTTCTCCTAAACTTGGTTGTTGACATTGACATATGTGGTTGCTGGGAGTCATTCTGCATAATCCACATCAACTTTGCAATTTGGAACCACTACTTTCTAGTGTGTGCTAATTTGGATGCATGGATCTCGCAATCTAAGAAAAGAGGGGTTACTATGGAAATGAATTATACAAATAATATTACAGGGAGGGAAATGTTTACCTGGTAAGATGATATGTAAGACCATTTGTGTGGTACACATTTTCATATAAACTAATAGCATGCTAAATGCGATTAATTATTCTCTCCTGTTTGTTAAAATAGGACTTCGAGAACCTTTTGGCAACTCTCTGGTTAGGAAATGTTACTGTGGGCATCTGGATGTGATACAGCCTTGTTTCTTTAACTGTATTCTATGAATTTAAAACTTCCTACTAATGCAGATAGGTGTTTCTTCCCCAATTAGTCTAAATTCATGAGCTCTTGTAATCGCTGCCATTAGAAACCAAACTGGAAAATACGCTTGTTCATCAAATATTTATTGACTTCTCGCTCAGTACGGGACACTGTGGTCAGTGCTCTGAGGGAGACCAGATTAATGAAGACCTTTGAAGTGGTCTACAGTCTGGCAGAGGAGATTCAAGATCACACCCACCTCGGGGATATCGTGTCCCCGGCATCCCTCCCGAGGGGAGACCGCCTGCTCGCCCACGTTCACATGCCATGTCCTGGGGAGCCTGGGGGATACTCCCCCCGACCCCTGACCCTTAGTTCTACTTCCCAGTCATCACCCTTCCTCTGCACGGCTGGGGCTGGGGTAGACCCTGTCCATCAAGGCTCTTATCACAGCTACGCGCCTTCCTCTCTCTCTCAAGTCCTGCTGGCATCTTGAGTGGCTTCACTGTGCCCATGAAAGATCCACCTGGCCTTCCAGCCACATCATGCCCGGCCCTCATCCACGGTGACCACACCTTAGCGCTCTCCTACAGAGCTCCGCTGCTGATGCTCTCTACTCCAGCCTGACACTCTCAATTGCCCTTACTCTGTCACCTCCTTGCCAACCCCACTGCTAGGCCATTCCCCGATCCCCAGAGATTTCTCCAAGTGTGTGAGCCTCTTTCTGGCTTTACTTCCTTCCCAGATTCGTGTAGGGAGGCAGGGAGCAAAGAAAGCAGAGGTAATTAATTGCAGCTGACCTCTTCCAGCGCTTTGTATCCTTGTCCTTTTGCCAGAACTGTCCAGCAGAGTCCTACCCTGGGCCGGTCCTGCCATCCGGTGGTACCACACCCAGCTCGGAGCTGCGAGGTGCCACGGGATCGTGGCCTGCTCTTGTGCTTGGTGTCCTGACATCCTCAGTCGGCTGCCTTCCTATTCTTCTTCTTATCAGGGGCAATTCCGGACCTTCCCCACGCTCTCCGTACCCCTCACTGTGGAGCCACTGAGTCTCGGGAGTGATTGGCCCAGCCTGTGCCACTTCTAAATCTACCCCATTCCCCATCCCGTCCGGGCTCAGAGGGGGCATCTTCTTCCTGTTCAAGGACAGCCTCCGCTTCTGGACCCCACCACCTCAGCCGTGGTTCCCGTGACTGCCTCCTGCCTTCCCCAGAATCCTGGCTGCTTCCCTCAGCCTGTAAACCAGGCCCGAGTCTCCCCAGCCTGCAGCCCCCCCCCCCCCCGCAGCTTCCCCTCCAACCCCTCATCTCTTCCTTCCCCCACGGAACCCGGGTTTTTCTGGAATGCCATCTGTGGCCACCCTGCCGCTCCCTCGAGGGCCTCCCGTGACACTGCGAGAACCGCCCTGCCCGACCCTCTCTTGCACTTCAGACGGTTGTCTGTTGTCCTCTTTAGCACCACTCGCCCTTCTTTACGAGACCTCACTTCCGGTTCCCCCGACTTGGCCCTCAGAAGCCAAGCTTGTGCGTTCATCTCCTTCCAGCTGGGGTTCCCTCTGGCCCTGTACTCGGCCCACCCAGTGCTGTTCCGTCGCTGTGTTCTCGCCGGCCGACGTTCTTTCTTATTGCCTCAATCACCACATAGAAATATGTGCCTCCCGGGGCGCCTGGGTGGCTCAGTTGGCTGAGTGTCCGACTTCAGCTCAGGTCATGATCTCATGGTCTGTGGGTTTGAGCCCCATGTCGGGCTCTGTGCTGACAGCTCGGAGCCTGGAGCCTGCTTCGGATTCTGTGTCTCCCTCTCTCTCTGCCCCTCCCCAGCTCATGCTCTCTGTCTCAAAATGAATTAAAAAAATTAAAAAAGAAAAAGAATCATGTGCCTCCCAGGCCCGTATCTTCTGCCTGGACCCCCTTCCCCGAATCCTGTCCCCCCCATGGGTGCTCCGCCAACACCCCAAATCAGCATGGCCCAAACCAAACCCAGTCCAGCCTGCCTTGTCCCTCAGACATTCCCTTGCTCCCATGTTTACCAGGTCATAGGATTCCCCAGAAATGCCAGTTCTAGATACCATTCCAGTCACCTGCCGCCTTCGCTCTCGCTGCCCTTACACAGAGGACAGCAGTGGCTTCCTGCGGGGAGCCCCTGCCTGCTTCCACTCCCAGACCTAGACCCCCCACTGCCCCACTTCACCACGTCCTCCATGACTGGATGGGCTACCCTTGTGTATGGGCTTCTTCCTCTTTCAAATGATTTCCTGATGCTAAGTTCCTAGGAGCAAGATTCTCAGGTATCAAGCCCCTCTTTCTGTATTGACCACCTCACTTCCCAGAAGAGTTCTGCCATTTATGCCAATGGCAATGTTTGAATGTGCCGGGTCCCCACCATTTTAGCAGTGTTATTAGCTTAACATTCATTGTCTTTCTAATTTAGTAGAGACAAAGTGTGTTTTGCAGTTCTTTGGTTTATATGTTTTCTGAACATCTTTCCTAGATATGCTTTGTTCATCTGTAGAGACTTTTGAAGTTGCTCCTTTATTTGAACGAACTCTTTTGGGGCAGGGGGTAGATATTGAACCTTTTTGGTCGTATTTAGCACAACGAGCTTTTCTCGTTCTAAGGAAATGTTTCTTTTTCATTCAATAGAAATGTTACAGTTTGGGGGCACCAGGGTGGCTCAGTCAGTTGAGCATCTGACTTGGGCTCAGGTCATGATCTCATAGTTCATGAGTTCGAGCCCCGTGTCGGGCTCTGTGCTGACAGCTCGGAGCCTGGAGCCTGCCTCGGATTCTATGTCTCCCTCTCTCTGCCCCTCCCCTGCTCTCTCTCTCTCTCTCTCTCTCTCTCTCTCTCTCTCTCTCTCTCAAAAATAAATAAACTTAAAAAAAATAGCTTTATATAACTGAATCTGTCAACATTTTCCTTGGTCATCTCTTTTTTAAAAAGAAACCTTTAAAGCTTTAAAACCACCAGTACTTTAAATACCAAGAAGGCAACGTGAGTGTAGGTCTTGTCCTTACAGAGAGCAGGTAGCAAAGATGGGGTGTGAAGGCGCTCGGGGGTAGAGGGAGTCAGAAAGGTCCACAGCAGCTCTGAGATGGGCAGCCACACACGGTGTAGCTTTCATAAAGCCATTGTCCTGTCTCCCTCTCGTCCTGTCACACGATTCTCTCCATAGTTCCCTCTGCTTACCAGGTAGCTCTCCTAGGTGCTGGCACAGCACGCAAGAGGCTGACTCAAAGTACAAATGGGGACTTTCATTAAGACATACTGCACAGGGGCGTCTGGGTGGCTCAGTCAGTTAAACTCCCGACTCCTGGTTTGGGCTCAGGTCATGATCTCACTGTGAGTTCAAGCCCCGTGCTGGGCTCTGCACCTGCTTGGGATTCTCCCTCCCTCTCTCTCTGTGTCTCAAAATAAATAAACTTAAGAAGACACAACTGCATTATTATTGAGTACTGATTTAGTAGGAATCACCACGAGAACACCATCTTTCTGTGTAATCTTGCATGAGATTAGATTTAACAACAGTAATAATACATTTGCTGAATTTTTTCATGGGGCCAGTGGACCCATAGGAAGCGTTTTCTTCTCTGCCCATAAGACACATATACGCAAGTGGAAAGAGCAGTACCATAGAACTGCTTCTATTTTATAGCCGGTTTCGTTCTGAAGCACAGTTCACTGTATATGAGCAGGGCCCCTGCCAACCTCCATCTTTACCAAAGGAATGTAATGTGGGGATTGAAGCCACGCACTACGGAACTGACGTCTTCTAGAAATACGCCCTTTTTTTTTTTTTTTTTTTTTTTTTTTATTCTTGGGATATATTCCCATTTCAGATCTGCATGTTTTTTTATTTGCTGAAGTATTTAACACTATTTCACATTTTCTTTCAGTCTTCACAGAAAAATACTGTACCGCTAATCATGTGGATAAACTTCCTGGCCCGAGAGACTGGGTACAGATTCTACAGGATCAAATTAAACTGGCCAGAAGAAGGTTAAAAAGAGGCTCAGGTATGAATAAGCCGTGAGAAAATAATTGCCAAAGCCCTCAATTGAAATCTTGGACGTTGTAAAATACAATTCTTTGCTCTAGGGTATTTTCACTGTCTTTTTGTCTTTTGAAGGAAAAGCTCTACCTAATGTGCTGTGGTTTCTAGTTTAAAGTCTTAGGCAAATGAATTTGGAAATTCACCTGAAGGTTAAATAGTAAAAATTCTGTCAGACCATTTAATTTTAACAGTATAAACGAAGAAGATGGCTAATCTTATTTTGTGGCTTTATGTGTCTTATCTGTGAAACTGGGTCTCTCTTGTGTGACTTTCTTCTGTTTGCTATTGACTTTTGTTTGTTTGGATCTGCATGACTTTCATAAAAAATACCAGTTGCTTAAGGTAACAAAAATAACAATAACCCTCCTATCAGAAACACCACATGAAACAGATTAAGTCAAGTGTGTATTTTTCAAATCTGGCTTTGGGGATTCTGAGATTGTTTTAGTTGAATTATGACTATTTGGATTTGGTCATTTGAGGCCTCAAATGACAGCCAATGTACCAGTGAAGAATCCCCTTGAGGCCAGTTTTTTGCCATCATGTAAGAATAATCATCTCTAGGAGGCCACAAACCTCTAGATACTATTTTTAAAATAAGCAATCAGGGGCACCTGGGTGGCTCAGTCCGTTAAGCGTCTGACTCTTGATTTTGGCTCAGGTCATTATCACAGTTCGTGAGTTCGAGTGTGGAGTCGGCTTGAGATTCTCTCTCTGCCTCTCTCTGCACTCCCCCCCTCCCCTGTCTCAAAATACTTGTCTCGGAATAAAAAATAAATGCAGCAAACAATTCTGATCAAACCTCAGGACACCCGGCCTGCTAAGAGCCTCCGTGTTTCTGTAGCTGGAGAACGCCCAGTTTCGGAGACGGGCTCCAGACAGGGACTGTCATACATCTGGCTGGTACAGAGGCCCGGAGAACAGCAGCACAGATGCGTGGGCCTGTGTCTCTACCAGATCCTTTATGTGAATTCACAGTGTACTAGAGCAGTGAGCGGCCTGAGTCAGCGAGCACCCCGGGGGAGAGCTCCCGGCACAGGCTGGGAGCGCCCTAGAGGCTGCAAGACTTGGCCCCAAGGGACCAAGTGCATCTTCACTGTGAAAAACCTTACAGCTCGCTTCTGTAAAGTAGCCATCAGGACTTCACATACTTAGCTGTAGAGGATTTTTTTTTTTAATTAAAATCTTCCCTTCCTCTTTTTTTTTTTTTAACCATTTGCTTCCTTTTGTACTAATTGATGCTCTTTATAAAGAGCAGTGGACTACTGCTTCTTGTCATTGGTGGAAACGTATTGGGTAGCCTGCGGGCAGCAAGGTGAAGCGGAGTCCAGAGACCTGGCTCTGCGGTCTCTCTGCTCTTTACCAGCCCCGGACGTCAGGCAAGTCACTCCACCCATCCGGTCCTCTGTGTCTCTCTCACGACGCAGACAGAAAAATAAAGTCTGCTTCACAGTTGTCATGAGGTTCCAGATCTGTCATACAGGAATGTCTTCATAAACAAAACGAGCGTGCCCTCTGAAAACGTCTGTATTGGTGCTCGGCGGCACTGGGAGCCTCCCTGTGTCCCAGGTCAGAGGTCTGAGCGCCCCCTCTGTGCCCGGCGGGGGCCCCCCTCTGCTCCTGTTGTCCCAGCGTAACTGCTCCTGATGCCCTCTTCACCCACAGAGGTTTTGGGGCTTGGGTGATAAATCATCCCCTCACCCTTCCCCCAGCTCTCTCCGTTTCTCTGCCTTCTTTTTTGTAATCTACAAATCATCACAAATAAATGCAGCGAGGTACACTGGGGAGAATAGGCCTGAATTCCCAGCTCCCGTCTGCCATTTACAAATTCCTGGGACCTTCTCTGAGCCTCAGGCTTTCCATATATATAACAAGGCTAATACCTACCCTCTTGGGTGTTTTCAGTGTCAGAATCAGACAATGTAAGTTTTGCCACTAATATAGAGCTGACGCGGAATGCTCAAAAAGTGTTCATGCCCTCCCCTCCTTCCCTCTGCCTCCCAAAACAAAGCAGAACTATTCCTTCAACCCTACCATTTCTTTTTTTAAAATACGTTTTAAATGTTTATTTATTTAAGAGACAGCACGTGTGTGGGAGGGGTAGAGAGAGAGAGGCAGACAGAGAATCCCAGGCAGGCTCCTTGCTGTCAGCTCAGGCCCTGATGTGGGGCTCGACCCCACAAACCGTGAGATCATGACCTGAGCCGAAATCAAGGGTCAGTGTCTTAACCAACTGAGCCACCCAGGAGCCCCTACCCCTGCCATTTCTTAAAACCGCTACCGTCTCTTTCTCCGGAAGGTGTTGGTCAAATTTCCTCCCAAAGGGTTTGCATTCCCTGAGTTGGCTTCCCCGACCTGTTTAGAACCCATTGCATTTTGTCCTCTGGCCCCGCACCTCTACAGACGCTCTTCCTGCAGTCACCACGGAGATCAGATTCCCCTTCTGTTACACCAACACTCTGTTTGACCTGCATGTTGATTTTGACTCCGTCGGATCTCATCCTTCTTAAAGTCTCTTCCCTTGGGTTCTGGGGTTTCCCTGTCTTTGCCTCTCCTCCCGGTTCTCCCGCACTGCCTTCCGTCTAATCCACGGCCTCCTCCTCCTTCGGTCTAATCCACGGTCTAAACCACGTGGTTCGCTTTCCATTCCTGGTGCTGTTCTCATTCTAAAGCCTCATCCGGGACTTGAACTGTCCCACCATCGCTGACTCACCAGTGTGCAGCTCTAGATGTGGCCATGTCCCAAGACCCTAGACTTCATTCTTTGAGAATTACATCTGTTTCGTGCCCCAACCCTGATTAGACACTTCTAGCTTCCTGTCTTCCCCAAACACAACCCCTTCTACACACCCCTCCAGCACAGCATGCGGGGTCCTTGACAGGCTAGCCCCACCCTCCTCCCCCACTTCTCTTGCCAGAGGCCTGTGCCTGCCTGCCTCACCAGCGCCTCCTTACTCTGAGAAATGCTGGGCTCTCACACTCATGCTTTCCCTCTGTCCAGAAAACAGCACCTCCTCTTGTCACAGATCTTAAAGGCGACTTCCTCCTGGAGCCTTCATTGGTGGCCCCAGCGCTTTGGTCTTCTGCCAGGGTGACACTCCGGGCTCCTCCAGTGACCACGAGACCCTCAGGAGCAGAGTCTGCATCGGGGTCGTATTTCTAACCCAAATGTCTAGAACAGCATGTGGCACATTGCAGACACACAAGAGTGTTTGTTGAATGAGCCAACGAATCAGTCGATGAAAAAGAAGAGACGATAATCCACAACAAAAAGGTCTTATCGTTTAGCTCAATCTGGTTGCATGAGATCCTGGATAATATTCTATATGTACCTTACCTGATATTCAAATATTTATTCCACAGGGTGGCAACATCCCCAAGCTCTGTCCCCAGGGACATGGTCCCTAGGACTCCTGGGGATGCCTGTGACCACTTACATGGTGTCCCTTAGTCCTTGGCGTCCCTTCCTTCCCCCTTCTCAAGCCCGTTTTCTCATTTCCTTGTGCACACCCCACCTCCTTAGTCCCCTCCCACTTTCCTCTCTTCCCCCTTCTTCTCCCAAAGGTTCAGAGCCGTGTGTCATGGCGGCCTGACCTCACTCAGGGTAGATTAACTGAATAACATGTAGGAAGAGTAACTTCCTGCTAGAGGGTCCCTCCTCCCTTCCTATTCCAGGTGTCTGCTGCCTCAGCCTTACTTGCCTTACAAAGGCCCCCTTTTATTATGTAAGCCTCCTTAGACTTCAGTCTCCAGGAAAGGGTTGGGGGGTGAAAGCCTTGTTTTACAGTTGAATGACAGGTGTTACAAAGATAACTGCCCAGTAGATACACAGCAACTAACCCCTTACTGAGCCCTGATGCCATGTTGGGTGCTGTGTTCTCCTCAGTTTTATATCCCAAATCAAATGTCATTTGTTAAGCCTGAATGGTGTCTTTGCTAGTAAGTATTAAGTTGGTCTTGTGTTGCCTAAAATCTGCCTTGGCGATCTTGCCTGTTTGGGTACGGAAGAACTTTGTTTACCTGTTGATTTGCCAGGGGAAATGGTTGAAGCCCAAGACACAAAGACGCTAAATAGGCAGGCCTGAAAGAAATCAAAAATTTGCCATAGTGATGAGACCTGAATTTAATACTCCGTGAGCCCAAAAGAGAGGAAAAGGGCCAAAGTACCCCAAGAACCAGCCACTCGACTTCCTTTGGGTTCTTCCACACACCGGTCCCAGTGATGCCGCAAACTTGTAGCCGGAGGTCGGCTCGCATATTCCTGCACCCCTGCCTAGGGTCCACAGAAGCTGCCTGGTGTCGGCCTGCTCCACAGGGTGGAATGTGAAACATGCCTGGAACAACTTGGGAGCTTGAGGGAAAAGAAGTGTACAAATCCAGAGTATGGACTCTACTGGTTCAGGTACCGCAGGGTCAGCTCGGAGAAAGGAAGAGGGCTTTGGGCTCCAGAACACGTGCCTCTCGCTGAGGAGATGATTACAAGTCCCTAGGGGACCTGAAAAGTCTAGGTTTGAAGAGAAACCTCTGAAGGGAGAAGACATGAAAAGTAGAGAGAATACTGAGTATATATGGAGTGCACCGTGGAAGGCTGGTCTCAGACACACAGAAACAGCCTTCCTGGTGTTAAAAGGAAAACCAGCGGCCCAAAATGGAGTCTCTTGTGCTAGGTCACATCACCAGACTGCACTTTCAAGCTCCTCCAGAAATGTAGTTTGAACTGGTCATTGAGGAATCTTCTGTTTGTCCCAGAGGAAGGTGGCCTTACCCGAAATAATCGTGTTTTCTCTTGATGACTTGTCCCATCTTCTAAAACCTTTCAGTCTGCTGGAGCTCCCTTCTGCCTGCCGGAGGGGACGCTGCCTGATTCATGAATCACTTGGTAAAGCTAACTCGATCTTCACATTTACCCAGTTGAATTGTTTTTAACGCTGGAAATGGGCCACATGACTAAAATGGGAAGTTTGGCTTAAATTTTGTTTCCTCTTTGTGAGGTATTCTGGAAACCTCTTTGACGTATAGTTTCTATACCATACTTTTTTTTTTTTTTTGAAGTTTATTTTGAGAGAGAGAGAACGAGAGAACAAGCAAGGGAGGGCAGAGAGAGGGGGACAGAGGATCTGAAGCGGGCTCTGTGCTGACAGCAGAGAGCCCGATACGAGGCTTGAACTCATGAACCATGAGGTCGTGACCTGAGCCAAAGTCAGGAGTTGGATTCTTAACGGACTGAGCCACCCAGGTGCCCCTATACCATTCATTTTTTAACAAAGAGAGGGAAAGATCCATGTATAAAAGCTGGTTGGAAAAAAAGTTAATCCTGATATAAATTTGTGTTTGATAAATTAAAAACAACTGTGTTTCCTCATACTCTATCTTTTATACATAACCACACCTTTTTTTGTTTTTACTACTGCTAGATGCAGAGACCAATTACTGTGAGCTCTGGAATCCATTCCCTTCCATGCTTCCCCCCAGTGAACACATGTGCACACGGTGGGGACGTCCCTCCACATTGCTGGTTCTCTTTCCCACAGACTGGCCACTGAACACATTTCTTAACCATCCAGCATTTATATTAGTAATTCACATGACACACACATCTCACACACACGTGCCTGTCTGTGCCCAGCGGGATCCCAACCGTAGACCCTTCCCTTCCTGCGGGAGCGCCCTGGTCTTTGGTCATCATCGTATTCGATTCGGGACATTTTCACGTCTGACCACTGATCTGCCTAGATATTTGTGACTGGTGCCTTGGCACTTCTCCTCTGCCTTTTCGGCAGGTTCCTTGTGCATCTGAGAAGGTGGAGGTGGCCAGAGGACAAAAATAGCCCTGAAGTACAGACCCAGGTAGACCAGATGTCAGCCTATCAGCAGTGACCGGCCACATAGGCTCTATTGCCTGATTTTGTCAAATTCTATTACGCTAAAGTCTCCTCAAGCGGCTTCAAAGTGGGACCCTTGCAGATTGAGACTAGAGCCACTCGCCTTTCCTTCCTGAGGCTGATAGGAACGGAGAGGCCAACATCAATGACGTTGCTCCCTCTCGTGTTTTTTGTCTTGATTACTCAGTCCAAACGATAACAACAAACAGTGTCTCATAGATGTTCCCACAGCTTCAACCTTATTTATCATATTTGGCTCAATTCCTGGAATTAGGGACAAGCTAACTGGGCAAGCTAATCAACTCAGTGCTCGAGGAAGCCCAAACTGCCTCTAGGAAGAAGTGCTCCATACAGGTTTGAGAGGTTGTTGTGCAAACCCAAAGAGAAATTCATTTGGGGCTCCCATCACATGTAATAATTTTTTTCTGTAACTGGAATGATTCCTTTCCCGGTGTGGATTTTTATCATTTTCATTACATTATTTCCTCAGAGCTGAAATCACAATTTTTTATTTGTGTTAGATCTAAGAGTAAAACTGTCACTGCTATTAAATTTTTATTGGACTTGCTCAATCTTTTCTAAATTTCACAACTTGACTGTCACCGGGGAAGAAAGACCGTGAGCTTGTGGTTACAGACAGATGTTATAATTAAATTTCAGTAACACAGCCACGTTCTTCATCCGTGACACTTGGCCCCATGCGTGCAGCTAACATACACTAATTTACATATAATAATTTGTCTGTTTTTCGGATGCATATGTTCTGTTTTTGCTAAAGCCCAGAATTGCATAGGCCTGGGTTATGAAAGTGGGGATAACGGAGTTACAAAGGGAAGGGCTTTGTTATAACTACATAGAAAGTCATTTTACGTGTAAAGTAGAGAAAGTTACTGAAGTAGAAAATGAACTAGAAGTTGAAGATTTAAAAAAAAAAAAAAAAAAGCTCATAGGGATGCATAGGGACGTACATTTGGATTATTAACAGCAAAGAGGGAGATTAAGAGCCCAGGCATGGACCTGACTCACAGCCGGGACGGCGTCACTCACTGGCTGTATTCCCTTAGTCTCTCTCTCTCCCTTTTTTTTTTAAGTTTATTTATTGTTTTTCATAATCTCTATACCCAGCGTGGGGCTCGAACCCACAACCCCGAGAAGGAGAGTTGCACGCCCCACCAAGCCAGCCAGGCGCTCCAGATTACCTTAGCCTCTTAGCCTCTCTCTGTCCCAGTTCCGTTTGCTCAAATGGGCATAAAAACAACCCCCCTCCCACCCCTTTGTAGGGTTTTCTAAGAGTTAAATGACGCGATGTACGTAAATTGCTCAGTAAACGGTAAACATCTAATAAACGGTGGTGGCAGTCGTTGCTGTTATTATTACTGAAGACTTTTTAAAATCCTAGACAACTCATCCAGAGAGGAACGCTGTTAACATTTTAGTATGTCCTGTACTTCATCGATAAGCCTATTTTAAAGTGTTTAATCTTTTCCATCTGTCCTAGCGCTTGAGTCGAATGTCTTACGTTATTAAATATTCACCTACAACATCATTTTAGAGGGGAAGAGTAGACACGCTTCTCCAGCCCAAGCTGGTCTCGACTGTGGTGTCTCCGCTGGGCATTTTCTTTGTGGTGGACGTAGCAGGTCAGCAGACAATGGTGTGCAGCAATCTGAGGACAAGGTGTTAGAGAACGAACTGGAGTCGAAATCTTTGAACGTCTCTGACCCCCTGATTGTGTTCAAAGCCACAGCGATAAAAACAGGGGCATGGTGGGGCGCCTCGGTGGCGCAGTCGGTTAAGCGTCCGACTTCAGCCAGGTCACGATCTTCCGGTCCGTGAGTTCGAGCCCCGCGTCAAGCTCTGGGCTGATGGCTCAGAGCCTGGAGCCTGTTTCCGATTCTGTGTCTCCCTCTCTCTCTGCCCCTCCCCCGTTCATGCTCTGTCTCTCTCTGTCCCAAAAATAAATAAACGTTGAAAAAAAACAGGGGCATGGTATTCGCTTCCCACCAACTCAGCATTACAGCCCGGTGGCACAGGGCAGCCCCATGTGGCTGGCCCCACGCGCGCGTGTGCCGCGGCGGGAAGGTGGCCTGGAGAGGAAGCCAGCCCCGGGATGGAGGGAGCAGTCGCCGAAATTCTCCACTTGGCCGTAACGAAATGTTCTGACCTGTCCACAGCATCTGCCCAGAGAGACTGATGGGCCCCATCGGTTATCAGGAGACAAACGAGCACTTTCTTTTTTACATGTAGCGGAAGGTTTTCTCTGACTGAGGGTCTGCCTTTGGAAAACCCTTAAGGAGATTAAAACACAGCAGACGTGAGCAAAGGTTTGCATTTTGAAACGGAGACGTGACAAAGCTTTTGAAGATACACTTATTCCTTCTGATTTTCTCTATGACTAAATTGATGCCAATTTCCAGTCATCTCCGAAGAAGGGCTGATTCTCAGGATTTCCTGAGCCTGGCTCGCGGGGATGGTTAGGGTGGTTCTGGGGATGACCGGGGAAAATTCTGCCACAGCGATTCACTGACCTCTGTGCCTTTGATGATCATATTTGAACAATTCACCCCGGATTCTGAGCGAAGATTTTAAGTCCATGCAAACAAGTGAAAATGAACTGAAATCGTCAATGATTGATAGAATAAGGTCACAAGATAGCAAAAAAAAAAAAAAAAAAAAAAAAAAATGCAGGAGCAAACCTCCTATCATTATCTTAAAAAAATGTTTGATTTAAATAATGGTACTAAAATCTGTAACGCGAACCAACAGACGCCGAAAAGGGGAAAGAAAGTTGAGCGTATGCATACTGGAATTTTTAAATTGTATTACTGTATTCCGTAAAATCAACGCGCTCCCCGAAACTGACGAGATTTGTGTTTTCTGTTTGCCACCAGCAGAGGCAGCGGACGGCGATGAGAGACTGGACGGCATCTCTCTACCGCCAACAGGTAAAACACATTTCCATTTCCAACACCCGCTGGAAAATACAGCCCCTGAAAACACTGGCATTGAAAATGTGCGTAACGTCAGAGGGGCAGAGGCTTGAGCAGACTGCTCCTGGCCCCGGCCCTAGGAATCAGAGCTTCTCAGTGCCTTGTGCTCAGAGGTATTTTTACATTGAGTATGAAAAGCTCCTTTTGCCTCACGCCCTGTCTCCTAGTCTCAAAAACCTCAGAACAGCAAGCCCTAAGACCTTGGTGTCACAACATGTGCCTCCCCAAACCTGCCGCCGTTGAAAGTACTTTAACAGGAAATGATATTTCTTTTTAGAACAAGGATCACCAGTTCTGTGGTGAAATTCATGTCCGTTCTGTCCCCGTCCACTGCCCCCACCCCAAAAGGGTTTTGAGAGGCAGTCAGTCATTGCTCTTCTTATAACGGGCACCTGACGAATACGGGTGTTTTAAGCGAGTGACTGAAGCAGCCAGTCCGTCTAGCACGGGTGCACATTCCTAGAACCCGAACCAGATCAGCCATAGAACATGGTAAGCCATAGACATAATTCCAGGTTCGTATCCTTTGTGACCCTGGCCTCCTGCCTCTGCGTTGGTTCCTCCCCGAGAGCCCAAGAGACGGGATCTGACCAGTTTGCCAGATGATGATTTATTCCCTCAGTAGTTGTGGGGGCTCTTTATTGACTGCCCTCACGAGACTACCTGGAGATTCTCTGCCCACCAAACCCAGACACCCGCAAAAAACCCTCTAAGTGAAAATGCTCAATTCCAGATTTGGGGTGGCCAAGTTTTAAATAAAATTCGGCAAATCTCAGTACAGTAGCCAGTCTGTGCAGGAACTCGGCTAGGTCACCTGTTCCTTGATGGCACTTGTCCCGGGGTGGCAAGGAAAGCAGAGCTCGCAGGTAGGACAGACACGGGTGAGCGAGCCTCAGAACGATGAGAAAGCTCAACCGTGCGAACGATGCAGAACCTTCTCGGTCACCGCGTAGCTAAGCAACAGATCGATGGACAAACAAATGAAATGAGCCGCCTGGTGCGAAAAGGACCTGCTTATATCAAGTTCTTCCCATATACGGCCATCTCCTTGTTGGGCTCTGTTCCCACATTTATGCATTAAGATAACTGAAATGCATGATCTCTATTGTTCCTTCCCATCGTGTCCTCGTCCGTCAGGACAACTCGGGTTAGCCTTGTTCTCATCACACCTGGCCCCCTCCCAGCAGATGCAGGAAATATTACTACCAGTAACGAAATTGTGCATTTCGGGAGGCAGACTTCCTCCCCCGGCTGCCCCAGCCCCACTGGCCCCGGGGCATTTGGGCCGCCCGTCCTCACTGTCTTCCGACACCCTGGACTTTTGCTGTTATTGAAAATACTACTATAATCACTTGAAAACCATTCCCCTTGAAATAATACCTTTGCATTTTCCTGTCCGAAGATGGAGGCAGAGAGATGTTTCAGATGAGGAAATTGAACACGGGATGGTAGAACCACCTCATGGAACTGAAAAGAATGTCAAGGAATCTGAGAAAGAAGGAACGTTAGAGATCATCTAGTCCCATCCCTTCTTTTTATCCAGTCCTTTTATTTTACAGGTAAAAAAGCCTGAGGCCCAGAAACACTAAATGACTTTCTCAAGGTCTCACAGCTGGTTGGTGGCTGGGCCGGAGCCCAGGCCTCTCGACTTCCAGCCATTACACCGCATAGCTTTCTCATACCTAAGCCAAAGCCAGCTTTTCTCCGCATGTTTCTTAAAGATCCTAAGAGCTGATGGATGTACTAATCCCTTTAGGATTCCATTCCAGTGTCTGTCTCCACCGTTAGAATGTCCGTCGTTAAGTCTGCCCGAAATCCTCCTGCAGTTTAAACTCAATGAATGACCGGAGTCAGTGATGAGACTAGCGTGTCTTGATGGGCCCTAAAGTAAAACCCGGGGTCTGGGCAGCGTCTTTGAACACAGCGCCACTTCGGACCCTTCCCTCGCGTGTGCCCTAACGAGGCTGCCCCAGAGGTGAAGTCCACCCTTCTTGCACGTGTGAGACTCCCCGGCCAGACTTTCCTGATCTGCTCGATCTGAGCTGGCAGCGGTCGGTCCTGTTTCTAAAGATCTAACAACGCCTTTATTACCTTTTTAAGGTCTTTTTCCCAAACCCACGTGTGTTGGGGAGGGGCGGGGAGAGGGGCGTAAGTCCTTAAGCGTTTGCAAGAACCGGGATTGAGCAGGTCAGGGGGGGACAGTCAGGCAGTCCAGGGACATTCGCGTCCATCCATTACAGGCAAGCAGCCTTCCGTCTGTCTAGCTTCCACAAGAGCGCCTACGGCTTTTGCAGCGGAAAAACGTAGTTTCTTCGTTTCTTTGCCCTCACGCCCCTGCCGGTAAGTGTGTGTGAGCAGCTCGCAGGAACCCACACCGTTGGGTCCTGGGCACAAACGCCCGCCCTCGGGGAGCCCCCCGTCCTGGGCGGCAGGCCGCGTGTTGGAGGGCACTGTGGCAACCGCGAGAAAGCACCCGGGACGGGCGAACACTTTGTGTTGGGGGAAAAAAAAAAAATCAGTAAAGAGCAAGTGAAATCGAAGCAGTGCTTTCTAAAATTTACAAAGGGGGCTTCTCATTTGGAAATAGGGTAGAGCAAGCCCCCCACCCCCCAGGCCGAGCCCAGCGGTGTTTGTCACGAATTGGCAGTCTTTTACATACTTTCAAAGAAGTAACAAAAGTACGAGGAAGAAAACAAATTAACTTTACCACTCAGAGACGACCATTACTGGGTGTTTTCCCCCAGACTTTTCTCTAAATTTATTTATTTACACAGTTGGAGATCAAGTAGATAAAATTTTCTTTTCTGGGTGTTGTTTTTTTTTGTTTTTTTTTTTTTAACCTAACGAGCATTTTCCATTTTTCACACATCTTCATACACATTACCTTAATAGCTGCACCATGATCTCTGTTACAGGTAAACTGTATTTTGTGTAGCCATTGTCTCTTCCTGGACAATATGTGGACATACTCCAGTAGTAACACACATTCACGGACTTCCCTGTAAAAGTCATCATTACAAATTTCTAAAACGGCTCGCGTAGCACAACCAACTAAAGCCTTGGCTGAGAACTTAGGGATTTAAATATGAAACAGAGGCTTCCTTGGGGCGCCTGGGTGGCGCCCAGTCAGTTAAGCCTCCGACTTCGGCTCAGGTCACGATCTCACGGTTCCCAAGTTCCAGCCCCGCGTCGGGCTCTGTGCTGACCGCTCTGAGCCTGGAGCCTGCTTCGGATGCTGTGTCTCCCTCTCTCTCTGCCTCTCCCCTGCTCGCGCGCTGTCTCTGTCTCTCAAAAAGCGACTAAACATTAAAAACAGAAAAAGAAACCGAGGCTTCCTCAGCCAGGTTCTCTCCCCACCTGGAGCCCTCACCTCTAGCCCTGTAGCAGAAAACTGTGCAGCTCTTCTTTGGAGAAGTGCCCCCCCCCCCTTTCGTTGTCTTGTCTGTGTCGTAGGTAGTGTATTTGACACCAGGAGAGAAAACACGGAAGACACAGAGCCAGATGTCACTGCGCAGACTTCCCTTTTAGTGACAGTGTCCATGAGCACACGTGACTCTCCCGTTTGAATCCCCTCAAAGATCCACGTAGCATTTCAGGTTACTTCCTGCCAAGTGTGGGTGTTCTGTGAATCTTTCCCGTCATACCTGAAAAGTTGTCACCTACTTTCTTCGTAGTATGTGATCATCAAGCCTCCAATTTGCCCTAAGAGTTTTAGAAATCGTTAAGAGTTGACTCATGCATTCCCTCTTAGAAGTCCAGCGTATGATCCAGTCAGTTCATTGTTCACTAAAAGGCAGTCCTCTCTTCTCTGTTCTTTTCCTCATAAGCTCAAGGTGAATATATAGAGTTCTGACGCATATTTATTTTAATGTGCACTGCGTAGACGCAGCCTACAGGAGAAGAGCTCTTCTCGGCACTGAGGGAGCAGTTGGGAAGGCCAACGTCAATTAGGCCTTCAGCGGCCCGGAAGATGAAACCGTTGATTGGGGAGATAAGCTAGCTCTGCCCTATTAGACAAAATCATCTGTGACATCAGTTCCTCCAAAAATAGCCACTTGTAACTGAATAAGCGCAAATGAGCTATGAATTCCTAGGGAAGAAAAACCTTTCGCATGGGTCGTATCAACACAGTGACAAAATGACTAGTTAAAAGGCGAGACGCTCGGGGCACCTGAGTGGCCCAGTCGGTTAAGTGTCCGACTTGGGCTCAGGTCACGATCTCACGGTTCGTGAGTTCGAGCCCCGCGTCGGGCTCTGGGCTGACAGCTCGGAGCCTGGGACCTGCTTTAGATTCTGGGTCTCTCTCTCTCTCTCTCTCTCTCTCTCTCTGCCCCTCCCCCGCTCGTGCTCCGTCTCTCAAAAATAAACATTAAAAAAAAAATGAAAAGGCAAGAAACTCAAAGTAACCGGTGACCAACATGATACGTAACAACTGTTTTCACAGATGGCCTAAACTCAGCCGTTGGTGTCTTGGCGTGGTGTGGCAGCCAGCCACAAATGTCCTTAAAATTACATACTTCATTTTCCCGGTACACCTGCCTTCTGCTTCATGTGAAATCAACATACGAAAATATGGGTTTATACTAAAGCGCTATCTTGCCGTGTGGGTATCTGTGGTACAGAAATATTTACCTCCAGGTTCCCTTCTCCAAAAAGATGGTGACTCTAAGCCGTTTTCCTCACAAACACTGCGTGTAGACCTCATTCACTGTATAAAGCCAACTCCCGTGAAATCTTTAGCACTTGACCCAGATGCCAAATAGTTGGCCAGAAAGAAACTTGGACAGTAGAAATGCCAAAGCAGAGGGGGAGAAATTGTTGTGCTGACCATTACCTACCTTTGCCTAGCACTGGAACCAAGTCAGAGGGGGAGAGCTCAGAGTTACTGTAGAGGCGCCCTGTCCGAGGCACTTGCGCCCCATCGCACTGAACCTGAGCCAGGAGGGGGCCCCGGGCCGAGTCGGTGGTCCACTGATGACCAGCTCATCAACCGGAGGGAGATGGTTGGAGGCGTCCCTGAAATGTGACGACACTGCTTCTCGGTGCGGCTTGTGGACTCAGCCCAACCGCTAGACAGCTCCCTCTCCCTCTCCCGTCTGTGCGTCTCCTGTCTTATTCCTGAGGCGGGGAGGAAGGTCCCGAGAAACCGTTGCCACCACATCCCAGGGTTATTAGCCTTTTACGTCTTAGGCCGGTGAGCAGCCCCTTCCCTGAGACCGGTCCTAACGGAACACTGCACACCAGGGCTCTTGTTTTCCTGCAGCTTAGGTTTGGGAATTTGTCCTCTGCCCCTCGGAAGGAACTACTGCTCAAGGGAACTGGAAAGATTAATTAGTGACCTTTCCACTCTATTACAGTTAGATGAGTGCGTTGCTAATGCAGGTAGAAACATTTACCTTACAACTGTGGGATCTGTTAATTATACATCGTGAACCTTCCAAAGCCCTTCCTTCCAAGACGGGGCGACAGCTTGGAGGTTTCGATACTTGAGGAGGAGTAGGGATTGTTCAGCTCACAAATACGTGCAGTGCATCCACAGATGGGAGCCACATACTCACAAAACCGCACCAGTGAAATCCCATTTTGTGCACTCAAATTGTGTTTGCGTTTACTTACTGTGACTACTGTTCAGACTTTATTCAGAAATCCTTTTTATAGGCTTTCTTAGTAAAAAGAAAAATTCCATATCTACGGATAATGTCTCAATCTTCTGTATATATGTTTTATTAATATGTAAATATTTAGATTTTTTAAAATTACTATGTTCTTTAAAAAAAAAATTCAACACAAGGCTAGTTGTGAAAATGGTGTATAATGTTGTGTTGTGATATCAATTCCCAAGATGCTCTTTATGTCCGTTCCAGAAGAATACAATAAATTACTTTAATCGAACATGCCTGTGTTCTGTGCCTGTGTGCCAGTCCTGTGTTTATGGAGTCAGTGCTAACGACTAATTAAAAGGTATTTATTAATACTCTGGTGGTCTTACGCAGAAAGTTGTATCTCCTTAGGAAGTTAATTTTTTAAAAATAAAGAAACAAACTAGATAGCCATCAGGAAGAGCGGCTTCAAATCGAGAAAATCGCAGGCGCCGCCTGGGAGTCAGATCACTGTCTGCCTCAAGTCCCACAGTAACACTTGAGCATTAAGCGCTGATAGAATTGAAGCCTAATTTTAAATGAATTAGGTAGCTTTATAATCTTCACTTAAAAGGTTAAGCCCTGCTTCTATGGAAACAACACATCAGAAGGACAAATCAATCTTCTTTAATGCAAAGTGGCTGGTAAAACGTAATTGCTTTAGTCCCCTCTCTGAACACGGGAGGGCGCTGCTCCTCACTGGGCGCCCGCCCCACCCCCCCCCCCCCCGCCGTCCCCCCCCCCCCCCCCCCCCCGCCGCCGCCCCCCCTGCCTGGAGCACCCCTGGCCTGGAACACCTTCGGCTGGTCTGCCGGTTCTCTGGGGGCCTCGCTTGGGAAGGCCTGAGCTGTTCCCGCTTCAGGAGAAAGCCACTGGACGGCTGGTGAGGAGGCCGCGCGGTGAGGTGCTCCCAAAAGGCCAGGATGCCCTCGATCCCACACGTTCGGGCGTCATCCAACTGACAGCCCTAAAGGGCTCCCTCCAGTGCAGCGTGAGGGGGCCCGGGGTACCACAGGAGGCTGCACCGGAAGGGGGCTGTCCTGTCCCCGGAGACCAGAGCCGTGTCCCCTCCCGCAGGCCCAGCCTCAGCCGTTTCCTGAACACCCACTGCGGCAGGTGCCGTGTCGGGTCAGTCTGGCAGGGAAGAGAGGAAAAGAGTGGAGAGGTTGTGTAGACCATCCCAAGAAACTGGGAGGACTGGGGGTTGGGGGACCACTGAGGCACCCTCAGAGGTCTTGATCTCTGAATGGTCATCATATGAATGTTTCATCATCTGATCATCATCATATGATGATTCATCATATAAATGTACTGACCTGTCTGGCAGAAGTAGGGACATTACTGGACAGGGGCGAGCCTGAAGCAAGGCATCCCATCAAGAAGCTGTTAGAATAGCTAAGGCTACTTAACTTCTTTACAGGACGGAACCCCAAATGCCCAAGCGTGAGAAAGGGAACCAAGGGGACTTGGTGACTCTCTGGCTTGGGCTGCAGAGGGGAGTGCAGCTGTAAGAAGGGGAGGGGGCTCGGGCTGGGGAGCCCCAGGGTGTTGTGTGCGCTCAGGGAGGGAGCACGGGGAGGGGCCGCTCAAAGAATGGCAGTCGAGTTCAGGTACAGATGTTCTTCCGTTCATTCACGTGTCTCTTGGACACTGAGGGTGTGCCTGGTGCTGTTCTAGGGGCCGGTAGAGCAGTGAGCCACGGGCCCTGGGGCATGGAGCTCGCCAGGACCGCCACAAGGCGTGAGCCCTGAGAAAACGGCCGCACAGAAGGTGCAGAGTGTTCCAGAGCTGTAGAAGGGAACTTAATCTCAGACCAGGGGCTTTGCCCCAGGCGAGAGGCAATCAAGATCTGAAGCACCATCCATTGAGCAGAATTCGAGTCTCAGCTCAACATCAGCAGGGAGCGACTCCTAACCGTTGGCTCACGGGTGGCCCCTGGTCTCCGTCAGGTCACAGGCTCAGTCCCTTCTCCTCACGTACCACCCTCTGACGTTGTCTTGCTTAACGACATGGCTGTTTACTGTCTACTTTCCACTGGCATCTAAGCCTCGTGAGGTCAGGGGTCTTATCTGTAAGGCCATTAAGATTTCAGACCCTGGTGAAAACACCGTCAGGACATCCCTGTCCCCGAGCAAGAGTGGACTGTGACAGGCGAGGGCTGTCCGGTACTGCCCTCTCCCTTCTTCTGTCCCTTGGTCTTAGATCATGAGCCCCTCCTCTGTCCCGGTATCGACACTCTTCAAAAACGGCAGAGAAATTGCATCAACACGAGATGTCCTCACGAGACATGCTGCGCGGGGGCCCGTGAGAATTTGGTAGCTCGAATGATGCAGAACAACACTTGGAATTCACACAAATCAACAATGTCTGTACTTTGTAACCTCAGAAGTACGACACTGATCGTCCCCCTAAATTATATATACACGCATTTATACATCTATGTGTGTATTTATTCTCTATTTCTATTTTGTAATCAGTGAGGTTAAAAGAACATAAAGGAATCATTATGAAAAAGCCAAACAACAGCCTAGGAATGAGGCCCGGGCGGGACAGTACGCTGATGTCACAAACAGCTTTGATACTTAAGGGCCTTTTCAATTGCTTTTTTTTTTTTTTTTTTTCTTTTTGGCCATTTTTATCTGCTAATGCTGAGAAATTGAGGGACATTTTAAACCTAAATTCTGAAACTCAGCTACTTTAGATAATTCCTTTAAAGTACTTTCCAAACATGAAGCTGATGGGAGCACGCGCAGTGGAGAAACTGCTCAGACACTAGCTCTCTCGACTTCCGGTTGTTCATACTCTCCACCACGATGCCGTAACAGATCCAGAAAGTGGAGGGCCCTCGATGTGAATGTGGAGTGAAAATCAATTTTACAAAGGAAATTGAGCGTCCTAAGTTGGTTCAATGAAGTAGTGAACCAAATGCATATTCTGGTAGAAAAACTACTTTCTGCTGTACTCTCGCAATGCAGAGAAAGAGAGAATACGTTACAGCGGACGGCACTTTCTCCATCTGTTACTGAATTAAGCGTCCTCCAAAAGAGATGTGTTTCTAACCACCGGATAAGGGAAATCAGGAGCGACTCAATTAACAACTCCCGCGCTGACCCCGTCCCCCCTTGCAATGAACGCTGTGACACTGCGTGGTCCTCGAGGGAGGTATTTCACTGTGTGAAGCAATGCCGCCTCCTTCCCCTCCTCTCCCTGTAACACAGACCTACAGCTGTGGGCAGCCTTGACCCTCGTGGCGAAGGTTTTGTGTCTATGGTTCGTGTCAAATGCCGTTCGAGCATGTTCGTCCTACCCGCCTCCGTTGTGTGGGCGACACCCACAGCTGGTCTTTCCCTCACCGTGTCCTTATGAGACTGGCTCCCAGTGGAGGTGGAGTGGGCGTGTGTTAACATCGGGCTGACCCCCTAGACACTGGCTGCTGCCCGTATCAAGTGACAAGAGCCTTGGTCACACCTCGGCTACTGTAACAACACACAACTTTCGAAAACGAACAAACTCTCAAAGACCAAGAAACGACTTTTGATTGGAAAGGACCCAGTGACTTTGGAGGTGGGAAGGAGGAGGTGGTGAAAGTTGACAAAATTAGTCTGAATTCATTGGACAGATTGAACGCAGGAGAGCCAAGAAATGCTTTGGAAACTGAGAAAGATTTACTCCCTTCCCCTCGTTCCCTCATTTAAACATATAAAACTTCAGAAATTGCAGCTGTAGTTTAGATCAATAAAATATGGGAATTTAAGGAAAATCTCGCCTAGATCGACATACAGCATATATTAAGGGTAGTAACAAAAAGGCCTAAGTATAAAGCGGCTCAAATGACATGCAGATGTTTTTCTCTAACTCATCACAGCCCAGAAGCGGGTGGGTGGTCCACAGTGTTGGTTGGTAGCTCTGCTCCATGAGGTCATCCAGAAACCCAGTCCTATCCTTCTGCACCCCCTAGGAGACATCCACATCCATGAGGTCAACCGTGTTAATGTGGTTCACCAGCATAGGTTTCTGTTTGAGCCTATGGAATGGTGGGAAAAAGTTGGTGGAGGGAAACGATGTCCTGAAGAAAATGTGATCTTGGGCGTGTATCTCTTCTACCACTGCAGAGAATGGATACTGGGGACAGTTAGCTGTTGGTTCTACCAGTGCCATTTTACTTGGTGGGAAAGGAAAAATGATCCAGTAAATAGTGTCGAGGACAACTGGCCAGCCATTTGTAAAAACAAAATTGACAAAATGCATCATAGCCCTAAACTTTAAAAGCCAACACTATGCAACTCTAAGAAGAAAACAGAGAAGTAGATCTTCATATTCTTGGGTCAAGCAATGGTTTCTTGGATAGGACACCAAAAGCACAAGCGACAAAAGTGGATAAGTGGAACATCGTAGAATGAAGCGCTTTCTTTTAAAGATTCTATTTACTTATTTAGAGAGAGAGAGAGAGAGCATGCATGGTGGAGTGGGGGTGGGGGGGGGAGAGAATCCCAAGCAGGTTCCACACTGACAGTGCAGAGCCCAACATGGAGCTCAGTCTCACAAACCATGAGATCATGACCTGAGTCAAAATCAAGTCAGATGCTTAACTGACTGGGCCACCCAGGAGCCCCGAGATGAAACATTTTTGTGCTGCAAAGAAAACCAAAAGACAACTCACAGAAGGGACGAACAGATTTGCAAAACATAGATCTGATAAAGAATTGGTATCTAGAATATATAAAAAGTTTCACAACTCAAAAATAAAAAGATAACCCAATTTAAAAATGGGCAAAAGATTTGAACAGACTTCTCGAAAGATATATAAATGGCCAATAGGCTGATAAGCATATGAAAAGATGCTCAACATCACAGTCATTAGGGAAATGCAAATCAAAACCACTTCACACCCACAGAGAAGGCTGTAATCAAATGACAGACAACAGAAGTGTTGTATGAATGTGGAGAAATTGGACCCCTGAAACATTGCTCGTGGGAATGTAAAATGGTGCAGGCTCCTTGGAAAACAGATTGGCAATTCCTCCACAAGTTAAACATAGAGTTACTGTAAGACCTAGAATATACCCAAGAGAACTGAAAACATGTGCACACAAAGACTTCTACATGAACATTCAGTATATAGCACATGAATTTTATGTAGGTGAATTCTATCCCAATAAAGATGTTGTTAACAACTAGTAATAAAATTAGACCCTCCTACCTTACCCTGTATGTGGCAATTGATTCCAGATACTTCAAGGGTTTAAGCAAAACAAATAATAAAAATACTAGGCAATTTTAAATTAATAGTTATCTAAGCTTGAGGAAAGGATTTCCCAAACATGAAGATCATAGTAAAATCATAGTTTCAAAGTTTTGCAAAATTTAATAGCAAATGACAAACATGAGAAAAATATTTGCAGAATAAATGGTTTTTAAGAAAAACGATACTTACCGCATGCCCAACTCTTATAAATCAAATAGCCAATAAATATTAAAATGCTAAAATTGGGGCACCTGTGTGGCCCAGTCAGTGAAGCGTCTGACTCTTGATTTCTGCTCAGGTCATGATCTCGTGGTTCATGGGATCAAGCCCCATGCTGAGCTGACAGCATGGATCCAGCTTGGGATTCTCTCTCTCCCTCTCTCTGCCCCCACCCCTGCTCGTGCTTATGTGCTTGCTGTCTCTCTCTCTCTCTCTCTCTCAAATTAAATTTCTTAAAATGCTAAAATTAGACCAAGAAAAAAAAAATAAACCAGGAAAGGAACATTATAAGAGTAGTCTGAAATATTGTAGTTATTCATACAATTGAGAGAATTTGAAAGAAAAGTAGCAGGAGTGTTTCTGGTATTGAAAGGAACTTAGACACCACTAATAGACATGTTAATTAGTACAGTATTTCTGAGGGCGGTTGGCAACATAAATCAAATTGGTTTAAAACCTTTGACCCAGCAATTCTGCTTGAAGGAACTGTTCTGAAAGCAATAAAGATTCGCCCAAAGATCGAGCCACAAAGCCACAGGGTGTTCGTCACACATAGTTAAAATAAACCAACCAACAGAAAGAAACAATTTACAGTGTCCAACAGGAGCTTAAATTCCAATACACCCTTAAGACGGAATACTACGCAGCCAGTTTAAATGTTGGGCCTGGAGATCCACAATCAATCAGTGGAAAGAATGCAGGTCCCAGAACAATAGGTACCGTCGGAGCTCCTTTTCTCTTTTCGAATACACAAACTCATAGGAAAAAAAGTCTAAGAGAACACACATCGAAGTGCTGGTGACAGTTGGCCCCGGACGGTGAGATTACAGGTGCTTTAAAATGTTCTTCCTGTTGTTTACCTAAAATAATTTTCCTTTAGGGAACATGCTGCTTTTGCAATGAGAAGGGAGATTATTTTAAAGATTTTTTTTTTTTAGTAGTGTAGCATAGTTAAGGCCCCAGGGGAATGTTAGTGGCGAATCACCGTCAAATAGTACGTTCGGCCTGATCATACTTCTTAATTTCAGAAACACAGTTATAAGGTGAGAACTAACAGTAGCTGTGAGTAACTACAAACACAGACAAGTTGCAGCATTTCCAAAATATGTCTATCTACAGCTACCAACAGCTTTAAAAAGATGCAGACGAGGGCGCCTGGGCGGCTCAGTCGGTTGAGCGTCTGGCTCTTGGTTTCTGCTCAGGTCATGATCTCGCAGTCGTGAGACTAAGCCCCATGTCGGGCTCTGTGCCGCCGGCGTGGAGCTTGCTTGGGATTCTCTCTCTCTCTGCCCCTCCCTTGCGTGCGTGCTCTCTCTCTCTCTCTCTCTCAAAATAAATACAAAAAATCAAAAGGTACAGATGATGTGTTATTGTCAGCCTACTCACATTTTGTAGAAGAAGTATTTACACACATGGACAGGAAAGAGAAGTTTTTACAGTGGTTATCTCTGGGTGGTAGAATTGTATGCGATTTTAAGAAATTATTTGTGTATGTTTTCCAAAGTACACAGGTATCTTTTTCTAAAAGGAAGATAAAGGTAAAGAAAGAAAAGGCCCAGTGGTCTACATATCTGTGAATATGTCCTGCCTGCCCCTTGGATACTGTTAGGAATACCTGAAATATCACCGTAGCCTCTTGGAATACAGGCCTCTGAAATGTCACCTAAGCTCCAGTGAAAACTTCAACTTGTTACTCCAACAATATGTATGTTGAACCTACTTACTGGACTCTGGACGCTAATGCTCTCCTTTGAAAGGAAAAAGAGAAAAACCCGCTCAACAGCGTAACAGGAAAAAGTATCCTCTCGGTAGCTTGAGAGGAAACTGGAGACGATGCTTTATAAAAAATGTATTAGCTGCCAGACAACGAGAAGCCCATCTGAGGTGTAAGTGCATCTGACACATCAGTTCAAAAACAATACCATGCGGGCCATTGGGATTTGGAGAATGGCTACCTGAGAAAAATGAAACATGGGGTGCGTTGCCGTAGCAAACGAGGCCAAGAACTTCAGCGGTTGAGGCCATGAGAGTCTGTTGTCTCGTAGGGCTCTTGCTCGTCTGGGCAGTTTTGCACTCACCTAACAGATTTGTGGCTGTCAAGTCCCCGTGTAGCACCGGCTAATACCTCCTGCACGCGGTGCGTGCTGGGCACCGTTGTGATGCTTTGCACGAACAGCTTCACTCGTGTAATCCACAAAACCGTCCTACGAAGTAGATACTATCACTATCCCCACTTAACAGATGAATAAAAGGGAGATCATTTGTTTCAGGTCACAGAACTAAGGACTAGGTTTGGTCAAGATCTGAAACACAGTGAGGTGCCTGGGTGGCTCGGTCGGTTCAGCATCTGACCCGATGACGTTTAGGTCACGATCTCACGGCTCCTGAGCTGGAGCCCCGCATCGGGCCCTGTGCTGACGGTGCGGAGCCCGGAGCCCGCTTCGGATTCTGTGTCTCCTTCTCTCTCTGCCCCTCCCCCACTCATGCTCCCTCTGTCTCTCAAAAATAAGTAAACTTAAAAAAAAAAAAAAAGTAACATAGGACTGTGACTCTGACTCCCACATTCAGGTGCAGGAAGCATCCAGAATAACCCCAATGAGATGGGCTTATATGATGTGCCTTTCCAATGATTTTTTTTTTTTAACGTTTATTTATTTTGAGAGAGAAAGAGAATGCACACACGAGTGGGGTGGGGTGCGGGGGGAGGGAGAGAGAGAGGGAGGGGGAGGGAGAGGGAGGGAGAGAGAGAGAGCGAGCATGAGCAGGAGAGAGGGCAGAGAGAGGGGAGAGAGAGAGAGAGAGAGAGAGAGAGAGAGAGAATCCTAAGCGGGCTCTGCACTGTCAGCACAGAGCCTGATGTGAGGCTCAGACCCACGAATTGTTCAATCACGACCGGAGTCAAAACCCAGAGTTGGACGCTTAACCGACCCAGGCGCCCCTAGCGCCCGTGCTTCTGAGCCCTTTGCTTTAAGATGAGCTTCCATGTGAAGGTGTTGGATATTTGTTCTGTGTCAGGCCTTAAGTGTTTCACTTGAATCGTTTCGTCTGAAATATCCCCAACATCCTTCCAGCAAAGAGGCTGAGAAGTGGCCGGTGTCTTCAGCCGCCAACAGGTTCTTTATTAAAAAGTTTCCAAGAGAACATAGCAGACAGAGTGGCTCAAAGAAAGAGGTTTGCGACCAGAGCGACCAGGGTCTCAATACTGGATCTGCCATTTACTCAGCTCTCCTATCTTTCTGTCCCTCGTTTCCTGCCTCTCTCCACTGTCCATCCATCCACACGGCGATTAGCGGAGACTAAATGGAAGTCAAACCATCTCCAGAACGAGGGAAGTCACTGCAGTCGCGGAGAACCCCCTACTCTGGCAGGGAGAGGTTGCCCGCAGGTGACAGGGCTGGGGGAGCCAGAAGGAGGTGATGCCTAAACACCGTCCTCAACACGCGAACTCCCCAGGCCGGCGGCACCGATGACGCCTGGGAACCTGTCAGACACGCAGCATCTCCCAGAGTGGACCCAGGCGCACTTTAGGAAGTCCTGCAGACCCTCCTGCCGCACGCTGGAGTTTGGGAGCCCCTGGAGCCCCCGGGACACACGGTAGGCCCCCACCCTCAGAGCTGAGGTGGATTACCCGCAACTTGTGAGCCATGACACCCATGTGTGAACTCGCTCCCTTGACGGATCAGAGCCGATTCGAAGCTTCCCCTGCGAGAGCGTCACATTCTGACTGGAGACGAGTGGGTGGCGTTACAGAAGCAACTAGAAGTGCCAAAGTCTCCAAGAGGCCGTGGGGGGGGGGGGGGCAAGGTGGGAACACGGACAGTAGGGTGCCGCGATGGGGCAAGGCTGAAACCCAGCCCCGTCTTTTCTGGCTGTTGAGACCGCGGCCCCCAGAGGGCTACAGGGGGCACTGACACACCAGAACTCACCTCCTTGGGCCACACGCTCAGCCTGTCCCTCGCTTCCCTGGGCCCCTGTCAGCTAGCAGGTTCCCCCCTTCCCTCCCCTCACACGGCTGCCCTGGCACTCTGCCCACCAGAATGACCGACGTCATGTCCCAGGAGGTCCGGCAGCACCAGCCTGAGAAGATCCGAAAACCACGAGTCCCAAGAGACCCGAAGCGAGCCAACAACTGCGCACTGGGCACCTACTGTACGGAGGGCCCCGCACCAGGAAGAGAGACAAAAAGAACCTCCGCGTGGTCACTGCCTGCAAAGGGTCGGTAACGAAACAAAACATAAACCCCCACAACTACAGAGGTAATTCAAGCTCTGAACTGTAGATCCCAAGACACCACGTGGCGTTTGGGCCACAAGGAGGTACCAGTCAACCAAATTAGCGGTTGGACGTCTTTGTGGAGGAAGAGGGACCTGAGCTGAGGCCAGGGGAGGAGTACGTGCACGGGCAGGGAGCGGGGGCGGCAGTCACACCAGCAAAGCCGCCGGTCGGAGAAGGCTCGGCGGGACAAAGGGCAGCATTCAGGGAGCTTAGCAGTCTGTTACGTTGGGGCGCCCGGGTGCCTCCATTGATTGAGTGCCCGACTCTTGATTTCAGCTCGGGTCGTGATCCCAGGGTTGTGGGATCAAGCCCTGAGCCAGGCTCCTCCACGCTGAGTGTGGAGCCTGCTTAGGATTCCCTCTCTTTCCCTCTCTCTCCCTCTGGCCCTCCTTCCCTGCTTGTTTGCACGCTCTCTCAAAAAGGAGAAGGAGGAGGAAGAGGAGAAGTCTGTTCTGTCGGAGGGCAGAGAGTCTGGCAACAGTTGGAAGTGTATGTAGAGGCACAGAAGATAAAGCTTGGAGCCAAATGGTCAAAAACCTTGGCAAATTTATTCTATAGGCCACGGTTTCCCAATGTATGTGTTTCTCAGAATATTCTCCTTGCAGAATTTTAATAGACGTCATGGGACTAAATAGGTTCCACTGGGGGGAGCGTCGCCACACCAAGCAATTCTTGGGACTCGAGCTGCAGGCCCTCCAACTCATCAGTTCTGACACTTCCTATCCCGATAGCATCGGAGTCAGAGTAAGAGCTCAGTCCTACAAGACTGCTCCCCACATCCCCCACTCACCCCTCCTTCCGACGACAGTCACAAGCCCAGGTTGTCACCCACACTTCTGACTGCCTGCTGTAATTGAGGGCTCCGTGACCCCCTCCTCAGGTTTGGTTAATTTGCTTGAGGGGCTCACAGAACTCAGAATCATTTTACTTACTAGATGACCAATTTATTATACAAGGATAGGACTCAGGACGGGCCAGAGGGAGGAGACGCACAGGCCAGGAGCCTCCGCGCTCTCTGAGTGCACCACTCTCCCCCAGCCTCCATTTGTTCACCAACCCAGGAGCCCTCTGTATCACCCCCTTTTGGGTTTCCATGGAGGCCTCATTGCACAGGCACAGCTGATTAACTCATTGGCCATTGGTGATTGAACTCAATCTCCAGCTCCTGGCCCTTCACCCAAAGCGGTGGTGGCCAGGGGTGGGGTGGGGGTAAGGCTGCCAACCAGCCCTAACTTTAGGTGGGGTCCGAAAGTCACCTCCTTAACATAACAAACGACACCTTTGTTGCTCTCAGCATTTAGGAAATTCCAAGGCTTGGGGAACTTCTGTGCCAGAAACAAGACCAAATCTGTATCTCTTAGTATAAATCACAGGATCACAGGACGAGACAGCTTCGCAACCTCGTAGTCTTAGACATTTGCACTGTTTCACAGGTATCTTACCTGCAGGACCTCTTGAATTGTGACTCTTTTAGAGGGAGACGGATGCGGCGTTTTCCAAACCTGCTTCAATTCGGAACCCTCTTCTGGGGGCTAGCGCTCTGGGCGAGAAACTTGGTTTGTAGATTCCTGGGGGCGGGCCCGTTCCTGCCGCGCTCTCCTGAGAAGCTTGTGTAAGAACGAGGCCTGGGAGGTCTGCCCCAGGCAAGCCCAATGTGTAATCAAGCTTGGGAGAGGCTGGTTTCCTTTGTTGCCCCTGAATTCTAAGGTGCCAATGGTGAGGGGAAGAGAAAGGTGGGAGAAAGGTGAAGGAAGGATGAAGAAACCCTGGGGCTTGGATCTGGAGGAGCTGGTGGGAAAAGGGGTGCTGAGAGGGAGGGGGCACCCACGGACGGAGGGGGTGGGAGGAGGGACACTGAGTGGGCACAGAGGTAAAAGGGTCAGGAACAGAACAGAGATGGGAAGGAAAAACCTCACTTGGTAGTATAAACAACCTTAACACCTGCGGAGGGGCTCATGGTCTACAAAGAATCTTCCGGAATACCAGCTCCATCTTCCTTACAATCCCATGACGTGGGTGGTCAAATTATCCCCATTTTTCTTGGCTCAAGGAAATCGAGGCTAGGCAGAGTGGACAGGGGCTGTCCCGTATCCAGCTCCTGTTCGCATCCCTAAGACCTGCTAGCTCCTGGAACGCCACACTGCCCGCTGCCTTTCCCAGGCTGGCTCCTCCTTCCGGCCTGTTGGGAAAGCTGCCACATGTCTCTCCTCACATCCCTTTTCTGTCTGAATCAGCCAAAGTACATTTTCCGTAACTTCCAGGAAGCCTGACTTGAATCAGAAAGGTTAAGTGTGGGCCTGAACTCGTCTCTCAAGATTCAGAACTCCGCCCATCTTCTGCTGTGCCAGGCTGTGGCATCGAAAAGTTTAATGAGTTCGATTTTAGTCCTACGATAACGTCACTGATGAATATCCAGTGGGAATTTCCAGTAGGCATTTGGAGACGCAGGACGAGTACTTGGGATAAAAGTCAAGGTAGAAATATGGATTTCGGAATCAGTGCCATTGAAATCATAGGTGTCAATGGAGCATCTCATAACACAGGGCGGGTTGTGACAAAGCATTCAAAGTACCCTGATGATCCGAGGAACAGTTTGAAAGTCCTCCTGAAGAAGAACTTTGGAAAGAGAAGGAACATGACGAGAAATGTGGAAATGCCAGGCACTGGGGGACACTGAGAGGTAGAAGCCGCTGATGGTTCGAGGCAGTTTCCTGAGAGGATAGTAATATAAAACGTTCACTCGGCAGCATGCGCTGTATGATCCCATTTTATTATTTTTTTAAATGTTTATTTATTTTTGAGAGAGAGAACATGAGCGGGGAAGGAGCAGAGAGAGAGAGCAAGAGAGAGAGAGGGAGACACAGGCTCCAGGCTCTGAGCGGTCAGTGCAGAGCCTGATGCAGGGCTCGAACCCACGAACCGTGAGATCATGACCTGAACTGAAGTCGGATGCCCAACAGATTGAGCCGCTCAGGTGCCCCCCACTTTATTTTTTATGTATATTTGCATAAGTCTGATGGATCTACATCAAAATATTTGCAGTGATTATCTCTGGATGCTGCAATTTTTGTTACCTTCTGACACATTAAGCATTCATCAGTTTTTTTTCCAAGATAAAATTCATATACCATAGGGGTGCCTGGGTGGCTCGGTTGGTTGAACATCTGACTTTGGCTCGGGTCATGATCTTGCGGTCTGTGAGTTTGAGCCCCGTGTCGGGCTCTCTGCTGACAGCTCAGAGCCTGGAGCCTGCTTCCTTCCCTCTCTCTCTCTCTGCACCTCCCCTGCTTGCATTCTCTCTCTCTCAAAAATAAATAAACATTAACAAAAATTCATATACTATAAAACTAACCATTTTAAAGTGTACAATTCAGTGAGTGTTAGTATATTCACGAAGTCATACAACCATCACTACCTAATTCCAGAAAATTTTCGTCACTCCAAAAAGACACCCTGTACCCATTAGCAGTCACACCCGTTACTGCTCCCTGACCCAACCTAGGTAACCACTGATACCTCTATTTCCACGCATTCGCCTGTTCTGGATATTTCAAATAAACGGAGTCATCCATAGTGATTAGACTTATTGGGGTAGTCATTTCAGAACATATGCAAAGAGTGTGTCACTCACTATGTTATACACCTGAAATGAACAACATTGCATAAAAAATCAGAAAAGGGCACCTGGCTGGCTCAGTCAGAGCATACGGCTCTTGATCTCTGGGTCGTGAGTTTGAGCCCCGCACTGGGTGCAGAGATAACTTAAAAAACAAATAACTTTCTAAAAAGAAGAGAAAATGCAATTTGTAAGTGATAAATGCTTTTCAATCTTTTTTTTTTTTAATGGAATTATCCAAGAGGTAGCTTTTGTGACACATGGCTTCTTTCACTTGGTATAGTGTTTTGATGGTTTATCCACATTGTAGCGTGTATCAGTGTTATCATTGCTGCTTTTCGCCAAATAACATTCCATTGCATGGCCGTACCACATTTTGTTTATCCTTTCATTAGCCAATGGCGATACCTAAGCTGTTTCCATCTTTTGGCTGTCGTGACTAAATCGGCAACGAACACCGGGATACACGTCTTGTACAGATGTGTGTTGTTAATTCCCTGGGTGTATATGCAATCAGGAGTGGAACTGCTGGGCCAGATGGTAACTCCGTGTTTAACTTTCAAGGAACCACCAGTTTTCCAAGGGGTCCACACCCTTTAACCTCCCCGCCAGCAACACACGAGGGCTCTGGGTTCTCCACAGGCTTGCTAACCCGTGTTAACACCCCTTCTTAGAACTGACACGGCACGGGTGTTAAGGAGGCCCGAGACCTACTTTTATTTTTTTTTTCAACATACTTAATCCTTTTTGTAATTTTTCTGCAGATGAAATATAAATAAGAGATTCTCTGTAATAATAAGGATACAAAAGCTGACATTTACTAGATTCTTAACTCTGGACGGGCTCCTGTAGTACTGTGTGTTTTATTGCTTTGAATATTTGCAGAAAACCCTGAGTTTCCAACCTACAGACGAGGTACAGAAGTTACCTGATGAGCATTATTACAACACTGCCCCAAAGCCCAAATTCTTAATCATCCACTGTGACATCCAAGACCCCGCCTCTCCTTGGGGCGCCTGGGGGGGCTCGGTCAGTTGAGCGTCTGACTCCCGGTTTCGGCTCAGGTCATGATCTCATGGTTCGTGAGTTCGAGCCCTGCATCGGGTTCTGTGCTGACGGTGTGGAGCCTGCTTGGGATTCTCTCTCTGCCTGTCTCTCTGCCCCTCCCCTGCTCATTCTCTCTCTCAAAAAATAAAAAATAATAATTTGTAAATCCGCCTCTCCCTTCTGCTGAATTGTTCTGCCTGTTCACCCAAAGAACAGTTTCAATGAGCCACCGTGTGTCATCCATATATTTTCCCACTGGAAAAAAAAAAAAAGTCTTTCTTGAGATGATTTTTCACAAGTCAGCCAGGTACAATTTATCATACTCTGAATGCTAACAAATTCTGGGGATGCAAAACCTATAGCGTACACATAAATAATTTGACTCAGCAGTGTAAACATTAATTCAATGCTTTTTTTTTTTTTTTTTTTTTAAATGAACAACCTAGTTTCTCTGAGTTGTTGTGATACTTCTCTCCTTCTGGGTTTTTTATTAGCTCACTGGTGCCAATAGAAATGGGTTCGAAAACTGATTAGCCCCGAGGAAGATTCTGTAATCAAATAAATCTGAAGTAAGGCATGCTTTCAATTTTGTTTAGAGGGGAGATATTTTTCCCCACTATGCTTTGTTTCCCAAAGAAAGCTTCGTATCTTTTGTGTTCGAAAACACGTCCGCTTCTGTGATTTCAAAGGACAGGAGAACAAATTCTGTTTGTAACTGGCCAATTTCAGCTCCTGAGAAAGACTGTGGAGGAAGTGTATGTGAATAAGATCTGAATAGAGCATATTATTAGATCTCAAAGAGAATCAATAGAATCTAATGTAGTTTTCCTTGCATTGCATCAATAAAGCAAGGTTGTTAGGAAGGCATTACAATCTTGTCTTCTCTCCTTGGTTTGAAAGCTTGTCTTTTCTGTTGTGGTGGTTGATTTGCCCCCGGGTCGTCTGTCCCGAGGAATAATTTGTTTGGTTTTGTAATGCATCATCGCTGCCAGCGTCACTGAAGGCTCAGAACACCTAGGGAGATAAATAGATGTTATTTTTATTATCTGTGCTTTATAAATACATTTTAACTTGGAAAGATTACACGGTCGAAGTCCCACATTCAGCTGCGTCAGAAGGCCGCACCACAAGAGTTCTACGCTGAGCCTTAATCTGCTTACAATCAGGCTGAACCTGGGGGGATCGCAGGCTCACCCCCCATTTCACTGCAGGTGAAATTTCTTTCCTCACGGCTGTGGCGGCTAGAAATCTGCAATCAAGGTGTGGGCAGAGCTGGTTCCTTCTGAGGCCGGGAGGGAAGGGTCGGTGGGGAAGGAAAATTCTGTTGTTTACACCACTCATCCTGTGGGGTCTTGTAAGGGCCTCCCCAGCAAACGACCACGACTGCAGGGCTGTCGCCGCCACGTTACTGATGATGAATCAGAGACCCCTGGTCTCCCGACAGCCCAGTGCCCCAGGGTTGTGCCTGCGAGGCTTACGGTGCTACAGCCCAGAGAGCACAGACATCCCAGCTGTCTGGTGCTCCCGAGCCCCATGCTGAGCTTGGACACCATGGAGGAACAGAGGGAACCCGCGTCCCTCTCCTCTTTGGTCAGCAAATCTTAATGAAAGACTTGACACTTGGTCAACTGGTCGGAGGCTGAGGTGAGCTTTCTCTCTCCAGCGGCCTTGCCAGGAGAGTTTCTCCTGGGAAACCTTCACTCGTGTTCAGATTCCCAGCCCCTCTGTTCTGACATCCAGTGCTTTTGGGAAAGAGGGCCCCTTGGCTCTCGTAAAGCAGTCTGCTCTGTCCCCTTGGGAGGAGTCCCGCCTCTTCACTGGGATCTGATCTCGGGTCTCTGTCTCTGGAAGCGGCAGAGTCCCACTGACGTGGGGGCTGACAGACTATCCCACGGGGCTCCCGACGGTACCATTCAAAGGGTGGTCTGTGCAGGAGGCCCCGACAGGCTGGGTTACTGCTCCCCAAGATGAATACAGAAGGTGACAGTGAGCATTCAGCAGCATCCACACCAACTCAACAGCAATGCTCTGTCAGTGGGATCTAATAAAAACAAAAAAAGAAAGAAATGAGCTTGTATTTCATGTCTTTTTTATACAATAATTTCATTTTTTCTCACCACACATCATCCCCTATTGCGAATAAGAAAACTTCACCACGGATAGTTTAAGAAGCTCAGCCCAGAGGTCTGCGTAAGCGACTGAGGAGGCATAAAGGTAATGGTGAGGCACAGAGAGCAGTTAAAGACTGAAGCCCTGACCTTCAACTTGATGGTACTTGGAGGTGGGGCCTTTGGGAGGGAATCAGGTTTAGATGAGGTCATGAGGGTGGGGCACCCACGATGGGATTAGTGTCCCTGTCAAAGGAAAAGCCACCAGATCTCTCGCTCTCTCTGCCAAGTGAGGACACAGTAAGGTGTCTGTCTGCAAGCCAGGAAAACTCTCACCAGGAACTGCATGGGCCAGCACCCTGACTGATCTGAGACTTCCGGCCTCCACAACTGTGAGAAGGAAGTGGCTTCTTCTGTCACAGTGTGTTGTGACAGCCCCAACTGACCGAGACCCAGGCTCTGCTACTGACAGCCCAAGTCGCTGTGGCTCAGGCCGGCTCCTGCTGTCTGGGGCCACCTCCAGCAGTAGCGTGTCTTCTCTCGGGTGTTTATCAGAAACGGCCTGGGTTCCCAGGCCATGGCACGACAAAGCCACGTCCGAAGGACACAGCCCCGCCCATACAGGTGCTGTGTGTGAAGGCAGGTCCCAGGGCACATCACACCCCAGTCCCTTCCTACTGCCTGATGGGGAGGCCACACCTCACCCTCATGCCCCCTCGTGTGAGGCCACCCGACAGATTTCTGTCTCCAGAAGGAAGGGCTGGCGGCTCAGGATCCCATAAAGCTGGTCCCACCTCAAGGTGAGGCTTCCTCCAGGAAGCTCATCGCCTCCTTCCTTGGCAACTAAAAGCTTCCTTTAAGCTCCATACTGCAATAGTTTCCTCCTCTTTCACAGAAATGGTAAGTTCCATTTTTCTACATTTGTAAAAAAAACTTGTATCAAGAAAAAGGCGATCTTGATATAACGCAATCTGCACAAGACTTATTTTTCTTGTTTTAGAAAAAACGGTCCAGATGTTTTAATGTTGATGAACAGCCATCCCAACCTTTCACAACAGGCCTGAGCCTGCAGCTTTAGTCATTCGTTTCTCAATTATCTTGGGAGAAGTAGGTCAGGGAAGAAAGCAGGCCCAGGAGGCCGGGGGGTGCAGGAAAGAAAGACAGGAGATGGCCCTGCCATGAACTGAAGTGACCCTGGGCAGGTGCATGCACCCCACAAGGGCTGGGAGCGCTGTGACCCCAGACTTCTGGATGCAGTTGCTTTCGACAGCGCCCCCGCCCTGTCCTTTGGGTGACCAGACGAGCAACCACGCGGCCTGGACCGAGCCTCCCCTCCGCCCCCTTCACTCTCCGGGCCGGCCTGGTGGGAGGAAAAGCAGCCAGAAGATAAGCCGCAGAGAGAAAGCCAGGGGAGCAGTGGCTTCGGGCCCCTGCAGTTCTCTCCACAGGGTCTCTGTAGCGGGTCAGTGCACACAGCTGACACCCCGACCACTTCTCCTTCCTGCCCAGCAAGTAACTGTGTCAGCCTCCTGCTCCTCCCACCCTTCTTCCTTCCTGCCCTGTGCTGCCTCCTGCTGCCTCGGTCCCCTCCCCTGCACCCCGGCCCCCCCCCCCCCCCCCGCCCCCCCCCCCCCCCGTTCTCCTGCCACCCGCCCCCGATCCCGTGACAAAGCCTCGATATTTCCACAGCATTCACAGTGGACAGAGCATGTTCATCCGATCCTAACAGATTCACTGGATTCTGAACAAAAGTCACCAGATCTGGGGTGCTGTGATTCCTACCCCCGCCTCCCCTACCTGCCCGGTGCCGCTGTAAGCAGACAGCCTGCCCGCGGACAGTGGCTGGGGATGTCAGGACTTGATGTGCACACATTACCTCCTGTGAGCCCGGCAAACCCTGTGAGGCAGGTGGTAGTTCCTTTTTTTTTTTTTTTTTTTAATTTAAAGAGAAAGAGGGAGAGAGGAACAGAGGGATGGGGAGAGAGAGAGAGAAACAGAGAGAGAGAGAGGGAGAATCCCAAGCAGACTCCATGCTCAGTACAGGAGCCCGACACAGGGCTCAATCCCCCGACCGTGGAATCACGACCTGAGCTGAAACCAAGAGTTGGACGAGCAACCGATTGAGCCACCCAGGCGCCCCTATAGCTCCTTTTTCATAAACATGAAAAGTGAGGCTCACTTCGGTACCTGGAGGCACAGTGGGTGCCCTGGTGTGGCAACTGGTCTTGAAAAGAAACTTGGTCACGTGCTGACTCCGGGGCGGTGCAGAGCCGGTAAAAGGCAGAGGTGGGCTCAGCCGTGCCCCCGTGCCACGCTAAAGCCCCTCTCCTCCACTAGGCACCCCTGCTCTGGCCTGTGCCCTTCCCCTGCAGTGGTGTGGGCTCGAGGATGCCCAAGCAGTTAGGGGACCTGGAATCTCGTCGGGGGGGCGGGGGGGGAGCAGACTCAGAGCCTCTGCAATGGCCCAGCGGAAGGGGAGCGGACAGACCACGAGGACCAGCTCTCCACGCGGAAAGCGCATCGGACGCGGCTGCTGGGTGCCTGGGGTGGTTCTGCCCCTGGGAACTGTGGGGGCTGTTAGTTTGGACTGGGTTGGGTTAGGCCAGTAATTTGGGTCTGGATGCTTGGCGGGGTCAAGGAAGCTGGAGGTCAGCCCTGCCCCAAATGCCAACAGGGTCCCGTGAAGAATCACCGAGCCCCTTCAGCTGCCTGCTTCTTTCGCATTCGCTCCCTCACTGCTGTCTTGACACTGGCCCGGAGGACAATACCCAGTGCTTCTGGGGTCCACTGGCTGCTTTCAGGCTGCGGGAAGAGCAGGGCATTCAGAAACCCGTGACCAGGCCTCTCTGTGCTCGGGGCTTTTAATCTCCTTAATTGAAATTGATTGGTCTCTTGGGAGGTAGCTCTGCATTGGCCCTGAGCTTCAGCATGTGATCAACTTTTGCTTCTTTCTTTTAAAGACCAGTTGACACACCAGGGCATCTAATCTTATCCCAGAATCCCGGGCCCCCTTCCAGACGAGGAGCAAAACCAGAAACAAGCACACTTACAAAAACAGCTCAGGAAATAAAAGCGCCTGATAAAAATAAGGGGAGAATATTCTTGTCCCATTGTGGCTGAGCGTTATACAAAAGGCCAGTCAAAACCCCATTACCAAGGAAAGATGTAATCACACGGGGAAGGAGCCATGGCGGGCGGGGGCGGCTTGCCTTCTGAAGCTCACGAGATAAACAGGCCGGGCTGGAGCGTATCTAAGAACCAGCTGCAAAATAGATAAATGGGAAGAAAAGTGAAAGCCCTTCTTAAGTTAAAAGAAAACCAAACATTGAGAGAATTGTTTGAGCATCCAGACTTGCATTCATCCTGACGTGCAACAGTCACCCCAAAGTGGCTGGGGCTGGTTTACAAACTGGTTTGGCAGGTCATAGCTCTTGGCGAAGCCTTTGATAGGGCCCCTTAACTGACCAGGCTGATCGCATAGCCTGGAAATATCCCCCTGGGGGCTCTCCTGTGCCTCCTGTGGGTCATTTCACCAACTGGACGCTAGGCTTGAAAGAGGCCGTGTTGAGGAGGCTCGGGCCACTCCATGGCTCGCAAGCCCTCGGCTCTGTCCCTGCAATAGCGGCGTGGAGTGGCAGCAGACACAAGAAGTACCTCAGAGGTAAGGGAACCCAGCAGTGACAAGTAATCATTACAAGTAACAAACTCATGCTAAGAACATCTTGCTGCCTGGCCTTGTAAAGATAAGGTTTAAGGGGATCAGGATATGTTAGCCCAAAACATACTACCTTGGCAGAAGGATTATTTTAAGCTGAAGGCATCTGAGACTCAACAAAATGCAGGAAGAATTCTCTTCCCTCCTCTTTTCCACCTAAAAGCAGGACATCAACTTCCCTTTGTGAAAGTGTCTCCATCTCCCACACTAGGAAGAAAGTGACTCTTGCCACCAAGACAGTCCTCACTGAGATGAGTCTGTGTAAACAGACCTTACTAAAAAAAAACCCTTCATCTTCCCATACATAGCCTAGTCATTTCATAGCATGTGGTTCCTCAAAGCACAAACCTCCTTTCCTTTGAAAGAGATGGTGTACAAGCCCCCAAGTCAAGTCTAATGACCCGAGTTTCACTTCTTTTTCTGTGAGCTCCTGTCCAAGTAAGATATTAATACAATTTGTATTCCTTTTCTCCTGTTTGTCTGTTTTTTGTTGGCCACATTTGCAGGCCTCCAGGCACTGAACCTAAGAGGGTAGAAGCAAAGTTTTTCCTCCCCGACAATGTCAAGACATCCCGATTTAAAAAGCAGAGATCTAGCTTGTTTGCTGGAGAAGCTCCATTTTCAAATAAATTCAAGTTGGAAGTGGCCCTTTGTCTCCCCTTTCCCTAGGTGCAGGAATGGGACTTAAGGATCAAGGAGGGGTGAGCTCTATAAAAATGAAAGCCGAGTCTGTCCCAGTTGTCACGGAACTAGTGTCTACAGGTGCCGCCTACCACATAGCAGGCACTCAACCCATCAGTGGAAGAATGGATACTGGCTGAAATTTCCAAAAATGGGATTGGAGCAAATGCATAGTGTGGAAGGTAAAACTATAGTTTATTGAATATGGGCTCCCATATTCAATAGAAGAATTGGCAATAGGAGAGGTCACTTCTTGGCAGTCGTGACGGTGTCTTCGAGTGGGGCAGGTGAAGTCAGGATATTCCCCATTTAAGGTGAGCGTTTCAGTGTCCAGTGGATTAGGATTGAATAAGGCTCACGACAGAAAAGTTCAGGATCGTGGGCACGGCAAGGTGTGTTCACAGTCATTCACTGCTATCTTTCGAAGCGAAGCCGGTTTAAGCGGGTTTGGGGAAGTTCCTCAAGCAATAGTTGGTTGCAACTTTTATCTTCCTGGGCGAGCGTTTCTACAACAGTAAAATGATATTGGGGAAGACAGTGGAATCAAGTCTTTAGTGAAGACTGCACAGTAGTGTACGTCATAGCCATGTTGATGTAGATGTAAGCAAACTATGTGGGAGCTGGTCTCAGTCCTCAAGCTGAAGACGTAGATAAACCATTCTCCTTCCATAGTATGACATAAACAGACAAGTAAGCCCTGTTTGTTCAGAGGCTCTGAGATAGGTGTGGTGGCTAATTTCTGGCTATCGAGGGCTGACCCACCCAAGGGAGAGGTAATTCGAGTGTGTCTTCGACCTTGATATCCGCCGAAACAGCCCTGAGAGAGGACCAGCTACAGGACTGGAAGAGCCCAGTGCAAAACGCAAATGCAGGGCCCCTTGTTCAGAAACGACGAATGTCAAAGAGTTTGACAGCTCCTCACAAAGCTAAATGTAGAATTCCCACACGACCCAGCAATACTACCCAAAGAACTGAAAATGGGGACTCGTACACGTATCTGCACACCCACACTCAAGGCAGCATTATTCGCAAAAGCCGAAAAGTGGAAACAAGCCAAGTGTCCATCAAGAGAGGAACGGATCAACAAAACGTGGTGTGCATACATACAATGGAATATGACTCATCCATAAATAGGAATAAAGTTCGGGGTGCCAGTCAGTTAAGTGTGCAACTCTTGATTTCGGCTCAGATCAGGATCTCACAGTTTGAGAGTTTGAGAACTGAGTCAGGCTCTGTGCGCACAGCATGGAGTCTGCTTGAGATTCCCACCCCCACCCCCGCCTCTCCCCCCCTCTAGCCCCTCTCCCTCTCTCAAAAATAAATAATTTTTTTTAAAAAGGAGTAAAGTTTTGACACAGACTACAACATGGATGAACCCTTAAAACATTATATTAAGAGAAATAACCTGACACAAAAGAACAAATATTGTCTGATTCCACTTACATGAAATATCCAGAACAGGCAAATTCACAGAGACAGAAATCACATGAGAGGTAATCAGGGGCTGAAGGGAGAGGGGAATGAAGGGTTATTACTTAATGGTTTTAGAGTTTATCTGGGTGAAGAAAAACCTTTGGAAATAGATAGTGGGGGTAGTTGCACAATATTGTGAATGTAATTAATGCCACTGGATTGCACACTTTAAAATAGCCAATGTGTGTACACACACACACACACACACACACACACACACACACAGGAATATTACTCAGCCATGAGAAAGAACAAAATCCTAACATTTGCAACATGGATGGATCTAGAAAGTATGATGCTGAGACACCTGGGTGACTCAGTGACTTAGGTGTCCGACTTCAGATCAGGTTATGATATCACAGTTCATGGGTTCAAGCCCCGTGTTGGACTCTGTGTGATAGCTCGGAGCCTGGAACCTGGTTCAGATTCTGTGCCTCCCTCTCTCTCTCTGCCCCTCCCCTGCTCACGCTCTCTCTCTCTCTTAAAAATAAACATTAAAAAAAAAAAAAAAGGAAGAGGATATGATGCTAAGTGAAATAAGTCAGTCAGAGAAAGACAAATACCACATGATTTCACTCATATGTGGAATTTAAGCAACAAAACAAATGGGGGCGCCTGCGTGGCTCAGTCAGTTAAGCGTGGACTCTTGATTTCAACTCAGGTCATGGTCTCATAGTTGTGAGATCGAGCCCTGCATCAGGCTCTGCACAGTGGGGGATTCTCTCTCTCTCTGCTGCTCCCCTGCTTGCACTCCCTCTCAAAATAAACATATAAAAAAAAGACACAAAGAAAAAACGACACAAACACATAGCGCACCTATTAAATATAGAGAACAGACTGGTGGTTGCCAGTGGAGATACGTGTGGCGGGCCGGGGGGCGCGCCCCATGGGTGAAACAGATGAAGGGGATTAAGAGTACACTTTCCACGATGAGCACTGGGTAGTGTATGGAAGTGTTGAATCACTATATTGCACACCTGAAACTAACATAACACCGTATGTTAACTCTACTGGAATTTTTTTTAATGGCAAATTTTATGGTACGTTTCATTTTTAATTACGGCATAATGCTATGTTATATACATTTTACAAGAGAAAATTTATTGGGGCACCTGGCTGGCTCAGTTGGAGGAACATGCAAGTCTTGATCTTGGGCTGGTTGAGTTCAAGACCCAAGTTGGGTGTAGAGATAACGTAAAAATTAAATCTTAAAACAAAACTGATTAAATGAGAACAATTAAGAAATTCAACAAGGCAGCAACGGAGCATTAATCAAGGGCAGGACCCCTCCGTGCACGGGGTTGTGTGAAGCCAGGCCTGCTTGCGACGACAGAGACCGTCCAGTTTAGGTGGCGTGCCCCATTCTAGAGACCAGGAGTGCTACATCTGGGTCACAGAAGACTTGCTGAAACTGCCCGGTGTCCAGAATCCACTCAGTGTTCAACACGGCTGGTAAAAATCGAGAGCCCTCCTTTCCCCGCTGCTACCCGTGCTCTCCCTGGCCTTCTAAAGGTTAAGTACAAGATCTAGGTTCAAAGCTCAGGAGACTTTGCAGTGTCAGCCCCGGAGGTGACAATGTTTCTGGGATGTTTTTCTCCCCATCAGTTGCGTTACTTTAACCGGCTGGTACTGTTTGCGGGGCAGATATATGTAGCCGGGGGGCAGAGGGAGCAGGAATCTGAGTCCCTTGGCTGATAATTAGGGGAGCAGTCAGTACCCACACTTCCTCACCTGGCATTCACTGAGCACGCTCCCTTCCATTTCTTCTGTTCTTCCCTTGCTACAAACGGTCTCCCTTACCTCTCTGGGACTTCCTTTCACTCCCTAGTGTGCTTGGCGACTGGTAGGTGGGGCTTACTGGAGTCCTCAAGCAGGGCACAGAGGGGATGGAGATGGCAGGTTACAGACCAACCCATGTAGCCAAGAAGGATCTCGGGCCTTGTTGTCCAATCCAATCCGAGGCTACAAACCGCATACGTGAGCGGCGACAGAAAGGTGAGCCAGGCGTGGCTCTGCCCCAAGAAACCTAATGAAAGACAGATGGCTCACCACCTTTGCCACACATGCCTTAGATATCGAGCCCTTGATCTGGGGTTTACTGAGCAGAAGGAACGCCCTTCTTTTGAGCCAAGCCAAACATGGGCACTCACAAGGTGAGCTTCCTGAGCCCTGAAGCCATCTCTTGTAATACCTGCTCACTGGTGGCCTTAAGCTCTTCTGCCTCTGAGTGGCCACTCGCCAGGAGGGTGGGGACTCTGCCTCCTGGCAAAGGACAGGCCCCAAACAAGACATTTCACATTCAAGTCATAAATAGTTGTTGGTTCTGACCCTGCCTGCCACTGTAGGATAACCCAGCCACCACAAAGGCCTCTCATCCTTTCTGGGACATCTCGTGGGTATCTGTGTGTCCTCTCACAGCCAGATGGCATGCACTACCTTCTCCAACCCGAACTCTGCTTCCCTATAAGGATAGGTGCTACCCCAACCTCTGAAGGCCTGAAGGCCCCAGCAAGGTGCCTCACCCTAGTCCTGTCTCCTGGCCACATGTCTACAGGCAAGCAGGAGCTGCTTTGTAATACCCAGGACATTGACACGGCCCACCTGTCTCTCTTCACATTCTCCCTCAAGAAGAGAGAGCCCGATATCATCATCACCTACCCGCGTCAGTGCTGGGCCACCGTGTGGGTTTCCAAGCACCCTAAATTCTCCGAGGAGTGTCCAGGAGGATGATGTGAGGCCCTGCTGTGCTGAAAATTGCCCTTCAGGGTTGGTGCTAGGCCTAGGACCCGCCCCACCAGCCTCACAGGCAGATCCACATGAGGCCTGAATCCTGGAGACTTTGGAGTTTGGTCTGCAGTTCTTGACATATAGTGTAGGGTCAGGAGTGTCACAGCAGGGGAAGAGCAATACATTTCAAGTCTCCCTTGCCTTCTCCTCTGAGAGAATACCTAAGTTTTAGCATCAGAGGGATGAACCTGGTTTGGGAGATTAGAGCATAAAACTACACAATGTTCTAGTACCTTCATTGGGGGTTTTAGAGCCAAACCACTATTCTCTCCATCATATATTGAACAGACCTGCTTTTTCTAATATTTGTTTTTAAATCAAAAGACACTAACTGCCTTTGGAAAACGTTCTGAAACAGCCCCTCCAATAGAGGGGGACCTCCACCGCCATACCCTGCTTTCACAACCCCAGCACTACCATTCACAAGAGCCTTCCTTTACAAAAAACGTACCCTTAATAAATAGTAAGAGTTAACATTTACTGAACATGTTCTATGTGCCAGGCATGGTCACGTGATCTCATCTGATCCTTACAACAACCCTAATAGAGAAGTATTATTATTATCTCCTCCACTTTACAAATGAGGTTATGTGTTCAGGGATATTAAGCGACTTCCCCAATTATCACAGAGCTTGTTTGTCGAGGGGCCAAGATGTTTATTTCTCTACATGCTGTCAGGGTCCACACCCCAGTTGTAATCAGAGGAACCATTCGGCAGGTTTCAAACATGGTAACAATGACAGCCAATATCTAAGTATCTATTACCTGCCAGATTCTTTATATATTCTCTTTCATTTCACCACTTGGCATGATACGTATTTATCCCCATTTTACAGATGAGGATCTTGCGGCTCAGAGACTGAGCAATATTGTGACCCTCTGGGGGAGTCACTGACAACCTGGGCTCTGGAGTCCCACTGCCGGGCTCTATTCTTTAACTCCCCCTACTTACTAGCTGTGTGACCTCAGGCAAGTTTTGTTTTTTTTTTTAAAGTAGGCTCCATGCCCGGTATGGGTTCAAACTCATGTCCCTGAGATCAAGACCTGAGCTGAGATCAAGAGTCAGGTGCTGACCCAACCGAGCCACCCAGGCACCCCTGACCTCAGTCGAGTTATCTGATCTCTCTAAACCCTCATTTTGCCATCTGTACAATAAAACATCGGTAGTACTTATAGGATTACTACAAGCTAGTACACGTCAACTGTCCTCACTACATAGTCAGAAGTCAGCAAAGGCGATCTACTATTACTCCAAAGCCCATAGTTTTGTTTTGTCTTTTTTCCCACTAGACCGTTCTGTCTCCCAATTTGACTGAGAGATAGGAACACACCACGCATTAAAATAAACAAGATTCTTGGGGTGCCTGGGTGGCTCAGATAGTTAAGGGTCCAACTATTGATTTCAGCTCAGGTCAAGATCTCAGGGTCATGAGATAAAGCCCCAAATTGGGCTCGCTCTCTCTCTGCCCCTCCCCTGCTCGCACTCATGGGAGCACTCTCGCTCAAAAGAAATAAACATTTAGGGGCGCCTGGGTGGCGCAGTCGGTTAAGCGTCCGACTTCAGCCAGGTCACGATCTCGCGCTCCGTGAGTTCGAGCCCCGCGTTGGGCTCTGGGCTGATGGCTCAGAGCCTGGAGCCTGTTTCCAATTCTGTGTCTCCCTCTCTCTCTGCCCCTCCCCCGTTCATGCTCTGTCTCTCTCTGTCCCAAAAATAAATAAATGTTGAAAAAAAAAAAAGAAATAAACATTTAAAAAGAATAAACAAGATTCTTTTACAGCAGAGATGCAAAATGCTTAGATCAAGGAAGAGAACAAAGACCCAAACACACCTATTTGACGGCTCTCCCCGAATATTCTCAGAGCAGTGGAGCCAATGAAATGAAGGCCCAGGAAAAGCCAGGCTCATTTAAACCTCTCCTTTTTCTGCCTCATCTTCTTCCTTTCCTTCCTCACCAGGTTCTGAAGGGTAAATTCATCTTTTTTGGTCTTGGAAGGGCAAATTTGCTATAAATACCCACACTCATTGCAGCTTTATAGGTTAGTTCCTTGTATGGTATAGGGAGAAGGGTCTAGAAGTCAAAGTCTGAAGATATGGAGATTTCTCACCCAGCTTTCATCTACGTGACCAGGCACAAGTGCGCTAATCCCGGAGTTTCAATTTCATCACCTGTGGAGAATAATAAAGGTAAGGATCAAATTAATAATGTGTGTGAAGATGTAAGATGTATTCCAAACTGCAAATCCCTCTGCATGGGACAAATTGTGTGCTTTTCACCAGCTGACAGGACTCTTGGGTCTTGGCTTTTCCAGCGATCACACTCAGGAGGGATGACTGCAAGCTTCCTGAACCTATTCGCTAAAAAGCTATCCAGAATGCCGCCTTCCTTGGGGCAGGCTGGGGTTAGGGGAAGGCGGCAGTGAGACGCTCCCTGCTGACTAAGTGTTTAGCAGCAGCAGAGTGTGGGAAGGAGAGAACTAAATGGGGCATCGCAGAGGATGGGGGTGGGGGGAAGAACCCTACTAAATAATTCGTTTAGAACAGGGGCACCTGGATGGTTCAGGTCATCGCGCGTTTAGTGAATTCCAGCCCCATGTCGGGGCTGTACTGACAGCTCAGAGCCTGGACCCTGCTTGGGATTCTGTGTCTCCCTCTATCCGCTCCTTCCGAGCGCGCTCGCTCGCTCTCTCTCTCTCTCAAAAAAAAAAATAAATAAAAACAACCTCAAAACACAGCCCAGTGTGCTCTGGGGTTAGATTCCAGAACACGTTGGGTACCACACTGAGTCTGAAACAAACTTCTCAGGCTTAGGAACTAGATCCTACTTTGGGGAGACTGGAGAGCTCGTTGACAATGGATTCAGTGACAACATTTGTTTTTTGACACATTATCTCCGATCTTAGGTGAAGGGTGAGGGCCAAAGACACATATGGCTGTGAAAATGCCCCAATAAGCCTCCTCCGGAGCTGCAAGCAGGGGCTTCGGAGCAGAAAAACCTGGCACTTAGCACCTCCTCCCGGGAGCCACAGCCTCAGCCAACAGAGCTACCGCCAATGGCGGATCAGCCGGATTGTTTGGGCTCTCGGTTCACACCGCGTGCCTACACGGCAGTGGAGCCGTGGGCGGAGAAGCGTGTATGCGAGAGCCGCTCTTGCCGCCACGGCCGGAGGGACAGTGCTGGCAGGACAGGCCCAAGGACGCAAAAGAGGATACGACGACCCAGGGGGGAGCAGAAAGAGGACACGATACTCCAGGACGCCGAAAGGGTCAACCTCAGGCCCGCTTGCGGCCGCGCGTTCCGCCGCCGGCGTCTTTGTGACGAGCATCTTCGCAGCCGGCTCGGCCGTAAAGCAAACGTGCCGTAAAAGACAGAGTCACCGAAAATCGAACGGGTCTTTCGTTCAAAAGAACTTCGTGAAACATGAACCTGTGTAACAAAATTAAGAAGACTTCATTGCAAAATACAAAATATTTGAACACATTTAACATATGTGTAGATTCACGCTAATCCTGGGCAAATAACGGATTTTATTTTGTGGACTGTACCTAAGCACTTGCCTTCGAAGTCTTCCCTTCAAACTATTATATTTGGGGTTTTTTGTTTGTTTTCTTATCTTTTTTCTCTTTTCGTTTTCTTTCTCTCCTTCCTTCTTTTCTTGTTTACTTTCTTCTCTCTCTCTCTCTTGGGTTTTGTTTTGTTTTGTTTGTTTTGTTTTTTTTTTTTTTTTTTTTTTTGGTATGTTGATTCGTTTCCCAGTTTGTCGGCACACTGTTTTCTTCTTTTGCTAAAATGTCTTTCTTCATTAAGAGCAGTATCGGTTTCCAAATATTAGAATGCATGTTTGTACCTGAGCTTTGGATTGCATTGTGAAAGCCTCTACGCTGGTGTTTGTTCTCGGCATATTGTCATACGTCCACTGATAACTGGTCCAAAGTTCTATGGGAAATGTGGGTTCAAAACTTCACAGCACTGTATAGACCCTTATGAGGGCTAAGATTTATATACCATAAAAATGGGAGTACTGCATCAACGAAGAAATAAAACCAGTTGATGAAACCAACAAACTATAAAACCAGGGTTGTTTTTTTTTTTGTCTTTTACAGAAAAACTGACTTACAGTCAATTAGTTATACAGCAAAAATGTTTGCAACAAAGATCCTTATGAGGAAACTACCTAGAACCACCAAAGGCCTCCCACACCATACCTTTCCACAAAGTCACCATCATGCTCCTCTCAAAAACTCAGGAACACAAACAGTCCATGAAAATGGTCACCAACCCAGCTGTCAGACCGGTTAAGTACATTAGACTCTGCACCTGGAACACTGATCTACTCTCCCTCTGAAAGGCACCGAAGAGGAAAAGGAAGCCTGTACAATCCCTTAAGTTACACATGTCAGCCAGTCATACAGAGCAAACACACTCCTGGCCTGAATCTTTTTAAATTTTTTTTTTTCAACGTTTATTTATTTTTGGGACAGAGAGAGACAGAACATGAACGGGGGAGGGGCAGAGAGAGAGGGAGACACAGAATCGGAAACAGGCTCCAGGCTCTGAGCCATCAGCCCAGAGCCCGACGCGGGGCTCGAACTCACAGACCGCGAGATCGTGACCTGGCTGAAGTCGGACGCTTAACCGACTGCGCCACCCAGGCGCCCCTCCTGGCCTGAATCTTAAAGGCAAAACGAAGCGCGCAATTCTTACCAGCCTATCCGTGTAAATGGCCACTAGCAAGCCAAAGTTTTCAGGCACCATGGACTAGCTCTCATAGCCTGCTGTTACTACATTATCATTGCCATAGCCTTGAGCACCTACAGAGAACTGCATACAGTTAAGGCTTGGGATCCTACCCCAAGCCGTACTTAGGGAAGGTGCAAAAACCAGAAAGCTACAGAGCTCTTCTTAAATAAGCAGGTGATCAATATCTTTCAACGTCCAGAATTGAACTCCATGGAATAGGTCCCAACTTCCAGCATTTCTGATCTCTGGGTAACAATACCTTCCACCTTTTTGTTCTCCCAGCCCTTCCAACAGCTTTAAGACTTAATTCTCTGTGTTAAATCCCTCTTTGCTTGAAATACCTAAAGTGATTTCTGTTTTTTCTGGCCATACGTACTGGTGAATCTTCGATATTTTTTTTCTTTTGTACATTTTTTCTTTTGGATATTTGTGTCAATACCCAAGTTTTCGTGTTTGGGTCCCTGTGCTTTGTCCATGGAGTGATTCTTCAACAAGATCTTTGTGTGTTTACTTTGGTGGCTGTCAATATTTCTACGACCTTCTCAACGTTGGCAAAATTTGATGATGGTCCCTAATCGGGCTTCTATGCTTTTAGACCCCGTTACATTAAACAGCAAAACAACCTTAAAACCCTGAGCGGACCCAATCCCTTCCTCTGGGAACACCTCCAGGTTGCAGGGAACCTTTTGTTCCACTGGGTCATTAACAAAAAGGTCTGCCACAGCAGGACTCTGCCCCTGTTGATGGGAGCTATGCATAACTAATGAAGAAGAAAATTGCTAGCAAAACAGGCTGATCAGTCTCAACATGTTTCTAATAACTTCTACATTTTCTGATCTTCATTTCCCTATATATCTTCTTTCCTTCCTAAATGAATACTACAAATCCTCTTCGGCTCACTAATATTTTCCAGCCTGTATTTTCTCTTCCTGTCTTTCCCATCTTATGGTGCTTTGTTTTGTAGAGGATTTTCCCAGGTTCTTGGTCACATTGTACACATTTTAAACGCCAGTTTCCCTGGTCTCTAGTTGTGGACGTTAAGATGTCATAGATACCCAGTAACCTGGAAGATTAAAGAGCAGACTTTATCGGGGCACTTAGGTGGCTCAGTCGGTTGAGCATCTGGCTCTTGATTTCAGCTCAGGTCATGACCCCACGGTCATGGGATCGAGCCCCATGTTGGGCTCTGTGCTAAGCATGAAGCCTGCTTAAGATTCTCTCTCTCTCTCTCTCTCTCTCTCTCTCTCTCTCTCTCTCTTTCTCTCTCTCTCCCACCCTCTCCTCCTCCCACACCTCTCTCTCTCAAATTAAAAAAATAAATAAATAAATAAATAAAAATTTTTTAAAAAGAGTAGACTTTGTCTGTAGTACTGAAAATACCCCAAGTGATAGGTACTAGATTTGTTTCACATCCTTCCGTAACGTTTGGAGGAGTTCATTACTTGTCCAAAGTCCCAGAGATTGTAGGAGACAGAGTCAGGATTTGAACCCAGATCTTTCTGATGGCACAGCGACTAGCATCATTCAGAGGTGGAGCCTCTAATAGTGACAAGGGGAGCCCACAAAGTCTTCCCAGAGGCAGGAGTAAATGCCAAAGAACTGTAGAAAGCCAAGACAAACATAAACAAAAGCACTCAATTTTAAAATCCAGCAATCACTTCTTGGCCTTTTGGCTAAGATCAAGTGTGGTATCTATTGTCATCAGTTTAAAATCCAGCACAATTCTATCTCTACTCTGTCAGTATGAGGTACCTCTTGGATGAAGATTTCATTAAGTGTTTCTTAGCAACTCTAGAAGCACTATCATGAAACCAGCTGGTTCAGAAGTGTCTCTCAGAGTTCATGTCTCCTGCATCACACATACATGTGGGATACAGTCATATGAACGAGGAAAAAGGTGTGACAGGACACAAAGAGAAGTGAGAGCCAATAGGATGATAGAACACTGGGAGATAATTAGTTCCACTTTTATATACCCCTTGCTATAATAAGCATGTATTACTTTAGCATTTGAAAGGCATCAAATAAAAAAAAAGTTTAAGGTCACCTGGGTGGCTCAGCTTCAGACTCTTGACTTCGGCTCAGGTCGTGATCTCATGGTTGGGGAGTTCAAACCCCGCATCGGGCTCTGCGCTCTCAGCGCAAGTCTGCTTGGGATTCTGTCTCCCTCTCTCTCTCTCCACCCCTTCCCTGCTTGCTTTCTATCTCTCTCTCAAAATAAGTAAAAAAATAAACTTAAAAATGTAAGAGCTTGTGTCAAATACTATGCATTTCTCAGAACCCACTTAATTTTCTCCTTCCTGTAGACACGAGAGAACTACATTTCCCAGCCTCCCGGGCACTTAGGGTGGGGTGATGTAACTGGGTTCTGCCTGAACGGATGTGGGCAGAAGTGATATATACCATTTCCATATCATAATATTCCCTAGGTCATCAACCACACTCACATTTCCTCTTCCATGGCAAACTTGGAGGACATATGTTTAAGATGACACCATGGCAAGATAAATGAAGCCTAGATCCCTGAGTCAATTATTGGAGGAGAGCCATTGGACCTCCATTAAACAACGACCTATTCTATTAAACCACTAAGATCTGTGGTCTGCTTGTTACCGCACCGCTCCCTGCCTATCCTGACTAATAACATGCTCCTCCACGCCAGGAATTTTCAGTGACCCGTGAAGTTCTGAAAGAGGCTTTCTGTGCTTTTGCTAACTGGATTTTTTCAGATTCTAAGTCTGTGTGGGGACATATTTCTGAATATAGTCCCTTTCTCTTCTTCAACCTCTGAATTACCTCCTCCTTCTCACTTTGTTGCGGTGTGTTTGTTCCAACGGGAAATAAATCAAGGGCTTATCGGAAAGGAAATAGTACACGCACTTTACATTCTTGTTTAAACAAGACCTGAAAGGGAAGGAAATTGTATGACATTTTCTTCTCCTCGGGGACCAGTCTGCATTTTACTACCCTAATATTTACTTATCGTTATAGTAAAACCTTAGATAAACCATCAGGGGCTGAGCTCTTCTAGACAGACAAATGTTTCAAAGAACTAAAGTTTATACATTTAGGCGATAAAGTGCTGTTGACTTTTAGATGTTTTGAAGAAAATATTTATGAAGCATATTAAACGAAGGATGGTGACATGTTCTACCTTTTCCAGGAGGTTCAGGATTAACCCAAGCTCTGTGACTGTTCCACAGTTCCTTGAGAAACTTGTATATGTAGTTACCTCCACCCAGAACAGTCCTTCCCTTCCTTTGGTTACTTAAATTCTCCTCATCTTTTGGATATCAGCTCAAAGACCATTCCCCTCAGGCACAATTATGTAAATTTACCAAAATTTATCCAACTATTCACTTAAAACAGCTGAATTTGTGGTGTGTAAATTATACCTCACTATAGCTATGTTTAAAAAGCCAACAATGTTGTCAAGGAGGTAAAGCATAAACCTCCCTTTTAACTGTGGGCTACAGAGTGACTTCCTTCCAAAGACTCCAGTATGGAAAGAGAAAGAGGGAAAAGAAGTACCCCAATGCTGGAGAAACCTGACAAGAACTACGTTGGCCAAGTGATCAAGGTCAACGTCAACAATTATCAGTCATGTCGACAGTATATACCCTTGATACGATGTGGTGAATATGGAACCTTCCCTCTGTGGTCTTCCTCCCAGACACCATAACCCTGGTCTAACCATGAGAAAAATCCCATGCATCCATGGAACTAGCTAGAACTCCTCAAAACTGTCAAGGTTATCAAAAACAAGAAAAGTCTAAGGAACTTTTACAACCAAGAGGAGCCTAAGCGAGATATGACAAAGGAACATGAGGTGATACCCTGGATGGGATCCTGAGAGAGAAAAAGAGCATTAGGTACAAATTAAGGAAATGTCAATACAGCGTGGACTTTAGTTAATAACAATATATCAATATTGGTTCATGACATGTGACAAATGTACCACAGTCATGGAAGATGTTAATAATAGGGGAAACTGGATGCGGAACAGCTGAGAACTGTCTGTAGTATCTTCACGATTTCTCTGTAAATCTAAAACTGTTCTGAAAAATAAAGTTAACTTAATTCACATTAAAAAAAATTCCCCAGCCCCCCGACCAGTTCAAGCCCCCTTACGGTACATTCATATAGCAATCTAGAAAATTAACTAAATGAATGAATGAATTTATCACCATATGTGATTAGGTTTGTGCATTTTGCTCACTGTTGTATCCTGGGAACAAGGTTAGGGGCTGGTTCTTGATAGGTGTCTAGTACTAAACATAAAGTAAGGAATATAAAAATGTAAGTTCTGGGGCATCTGGGTGGCTCAGGTGTTTAAGCATCCGACTTCGGGTCAGGTCACGATCTCACAGTTCATGAGCTCGAGCCCTGCATTGGGCTCTGTGCTGACAGCTCAGAGCCTGGAGCCTGCTTCGGATTCTGTGTCTCCCCCTCTCTCTGCCCTTCCCCTGCTCATGCTCTATCTCTCTCTCTCTTAAAAATAAATAAACATACAAAAAAAAGTAAGTTCCGTGGCAATAGGATTTGTCTGTTTTGTTGTCTCCTGGATCCTCATCACCTGGAGAGCACCTGGCCCACTGTAGACACTCAGCAAGGACAACTCCCACCCCAGGGTGAGCCAAGGAATCTTCTCCCCAGTGGTTTGAGTTTGGGATAAAGATGCTTTAGTTCAGACTAATACAGTCTATTACGTGCTGATGGCAGTAACATTTGTCACCAGATGAACAGAAGCTTAGGGGATTGGTCTATAAAGAATCAAGCCAAGCACTTGGGAGGCTCAGTTGGTTAAGCATCTGTGTTTTGGTTTTTTAATTTACATCCAAGTTAGTCAGCATATAGTGTAATAATGATCTCAGGAGTAGAATCCAATGGTTCATCCCCTACATATAACACCCAGTGCTCATCCCAACAAGTGTCTTCCTTAATGCCTCTTCCCCATTTAGCCCATCCTCCTCCCACAATCCCTCCAGCAATCCTCAGTTTGTTCTCTATATCTAAGAGTCTCTTATGTTTTGTCTCCCCCTTGTTTTTATTTGCTTCCCTTCCCTTCTGTTCATTTGTTTTGTATCTCAAATTCCACATATGAGTGGAGTCATATATTTGTCTCTCTCTGCTGACTTATTTCACTTAGCATAACACGCTCTAGTTCCACCCACATAGTTGTAAATGGCAAGATTTCATCCTTTTTGATTGCCGAGTAATACTCCATTGTGTGTATCTCACATCTTCTTTAATCTTCTTTATCCATTCATCCATCGATAGACATTTGGGTTCTTTCCATACTTTGGCTATTGTCAATAGTGCTGCTATAAACATGGGGGTGCATGTGTCCCTTCGAAACAGCACACCTGCATGCCTTGGATAAATACCTTGTAGTGCAATGGCTGGGTCGTTGGGTAGTTCTATTTTTAATTTTTTGAGGAACCTCCATACTGTTTTCCAGAGTGGTGGCACCAGTTTGCATTCCCACCAGCAAAGGCATCTGACCCTTGATTTTGAGTTGGGTCATGATCTTTAGGTTCCTGCATCTAGGTGGGCGCTGCACTGCCAGATAGGAGCTTGCTTGGGATTCTCTCTCTCCCTCTTTCTCTGCTCCTCCCCCGCTCATGCTCTCTCTCAAAATAAATTAATTAATTAAAAAAAAAAAGAATTGGGGCACTTGGGTGGTTCAGTCTGTTAAGCGACCGACTTTGGCTCAGGTCATGATCTCATGGTTCATGAGTTCAAGCCCACATTGGGTTCTCTGCTGTCAGCACAGAGCCCATTTCAGATCCTCTATCCCACCCCCCTCTTGCTGCCCCTCCCCTGCTCACACTCTCTCTCTCAAAAATAAATAAACATTAAAAAAAAAAAATCAAGCCAAGACTCAGCATGAAGGAGAAGGAAAGACAAGAAAGAGAGCAAGAGGGCCACCAAGGTTCCTACCAGGGCTGTCCTTTCCAATTCCAGTAAATTCCTGGGCCACTGTGTCCCGGGAGACCCTCCTGTCATGTACAGTCCAATAAGCCCTTACCATCAGATCTTGCTCCTTAGGGATAACTTCACCAAAACCTTATCTGTGTCCTATTTTTCTAGCCTGTGTTTCTGTGGTGAAAGATGTTGAATCAAAGTAACGGAGGGAAATATCACCTGTCGTACGATGAAGAGAGAGAAAAAGATAACAGGAAGCAGACGTGGGGATAAGAAAGGGAAAGTGGAGGCTGTAAAAAGGAAAGCAGATCGATCACAACAGGCAAGATACAGAAGCGGCCCGAGTGTCCACGAATAGATGCATGGATAAAGGTGTGGTGTATGTCTGTGATGGAATATTACTCAGCCAGAAACAAGAAATGAGATCTTGCCATTTGCAACAACATGGAGGGAGCTAGAGTGTATAAGGCTAAGTGAAATAAGTCAGAGAAAGACAAATATCACAGGATTTCACTTACATGCAGAATTTAATAAAAAAAATATATAAACAGGAGCACCTGGGTGGCTCAGTCGGTTAAGCGTCCGACTTCGGCTCAGGTCACGATCTCGCGGTATGTGAGTTCGAGCCCCGCGTCGGGCTCTGTGCTGACTGCTCAGAGCCTGGAGCCTGTTTCAGATTCTGTGTCTCCCTCTCTCTCTGCCCCTCCCCCGTTCATGCTCTGTCTCTCTCTGTCTCAAAAATAAATAAACATTAAAAATATATATATAAACAAAGGAAACTAAAGACAAACTGATGGCTGCCAGAGGGGAGGTGGGTGGAGGGGTGGGCGAAATAGGTGAAGGGGGTTAAGAGTGCTGAAATGACACACCTGAAACTAACAGAACACTGTATGTTGATGCTACTTCAAGTTAACAAAAAAGGAAAGCAGAGGAAGACCTAGAACTACTTGGAAAGGACCTAACCAGTACTTGCCTAACAAGTAAGACAGTGGATTCAAAGTGTAGTGAATTCATTCATTCATTCAGCAAATAGGTACTGAGCACCCACTAGGTGTTAGGAACACAGCACTCAACAAAACTACGGGACTTGCTGCCGCAAAGAGCTATTAGAGACTGTTGAGTGCTTACACAACAACTTAAACCAGAAAGAGACAGAGACAGAGAGAGAGATAAAATCACTTCATATTGGTTGGTCAGGGGATTCTTCCTTGAGAAGGTGACATTAGGGGCGCCTGGGTGGTCCAGCTGGTTAAGCGTCAGACTTCAGCTCAGGACTCACGGTTCACCAGTTCAAGCCCCGAGTGGGGCTCTGTGCTGACAGCTCGGAGCCTGGAGCCTGTTTCAGATTCTGTGTCTCCCTCTCTCTCTGCCCCTCCCCCTCCGCCTCCCCCTCCTTCCCTCCCTCCCTCTCTCTCTGTCAAAAATAAAGAAACATTTTTTTTAATGTATAAAAAGGGTGACATTAAATTGATATCTGAAGGACAAGAAAGCTCTAGAAGCAGGAAGGTCGTGTAGCGTGTGGGGGCGTGTGGGGGCAATGATCTAGACAGAAGGAAGAACCAGTGCGCCAAGGCTGAAGGGAAGTGTTCTCAAGAATATGACGTTTGCCCTCCAGGGAACGTTTGGCCACGTCTAGACTTTTTGGTAGTCACAACGTGGTGGCAGGGAGCAGTCCTCCTGGCATCTGATGGTTAGAAGCCAGGGATGCAAATTAACATCCTACAGTGTGCACAGGACAAACCCTTAGGCAAAGAACTACCCAAAATGTCAATAGTGCCGAGGCTGAGAAGCCCTGCCCTGAGGCCATCAAAGGCTTGGCACCTTCCTCATGTAGAAAGCAGGACATGGTGCCTGGAGAAACAACAGAAGAGGGGGCAGGGCTGTGAAGAAGTTCGGGAAGCAGGGGGAGGCTGTCAGCACGCACCCTTGCACGCCAAGGCAAGGAGCTGCCATCTTGTTCTAACTGTGGCAAGGAGCCCACGGGTGTTCTGAAACCGGGCAGTTCACGTGGACTTATTTGTTTGTGGAAATAACCACTCTGGCTCTTAAGTGGAATGTGGTGGACGGAGCAAATGTGAGTAAAGGAGACCACCTGGGGGGTTTGACAGTAGAGAGAGGAGGTGGCAGGTTGGACATGGGTCATGACAGTAGAGATAGAGAAGCAGCGAACTGAGCCTTATTTTAGAGGTGGGACTTGTGGGTCCCGGTGACAAAGTGAATGTGGAAGGTGAGGGAAACAGGAATCAAGGATCCATCGAAGGCAGGGCCAGCGACACAGGTGCATGACTGGTGCAATGCCCGTCCCCACGTTGGGCTGGCAGTGACCTCGGTGGAGGGCTCTCGGCCACCCTGGATCCGGGTACTGAGCACATCCCAGCCTAGAGGGTGCCAGCCCTTCCAGGCAGCAGGGGATGGGGCGACAGACCCAGGGGAAGCTGGGGCTCCATGCCTTCATTTTGCACTGGGTCTGGCAAATTATGAAGCCGGCCCTGCTTGAAGGTTTCCAGCTTGAGTAACTACATGCTTCATTACTGCCATCTACCAAAACGGGGTGGGGTAAAAGTTTGGTCTGGGGCTTGTTTAATCTCAAGATGCCTGTGAGACATCTCACTGACAAGATCACGTAGGCAATTGTGTCTCTACAGCTCGGAAAAGACGTAAAGCTGTAGACATGAAGCCAGAATTTGTCAGCCTGTAGTATATAAAACCATGAGAATGATGTTGCAGCCAGTATGAAAAACAGTATGGCGGTTCCTCAGAAAAATTGCACATAGAACTACTACATGATTCAGCGGTTCCATTTCTGGGTATACACCCAAAAGTGAAAGCAGGAACTCAAACAGACATTTGTACACGTGTGTTCACAGCAGCAGCATTCACAATAGCCAAAAGGTGGACACAACCCAAGGGTCCATTGATAGATGAATGCATAAACAAAGTGTGGTGCATGTGTGTGCGTGTGTGTGTGTGTGTGTGTGTGTGTGTGTATAAGGGAATATTACTTGGCCTTAAAAAGGAAGGAAAACTCTGACACTTGCTACAACACGACTGAACTTTGAAGACATTATGTTAAGTGAGAAAAGCCAGTCACAAAAGGACAAACATTGTATGATTCCACTTACAGGAAGAAACAAGAGTAGTCAAACTCATAGGATGGTAGTTACCAGAGGCTGGGAGAAGAAGAGGGTGGGGAGCTAGTATTTAATGGAGACAGAGTTTCCATTTGGGAAGGATCAAAACTTCTGTGATGGTGGTGCTGATGGCTGTGTAACAATGTGACTATACTTAATGTCATTGAAACGTACACTTAAAAATGTTTAAAATGGTAAATCGTAGGGGCGCCTGGGTGGCTCAGTCGGTTAAGCGTCCGACTTCAGCTCAGGTCACAATCTCGCGATCCGTGAGTTCGAGCCCTGCGTCGGGCTCTGTGCTGACTGCTCAGAGCCTCGAGCCTGTTTCGGATTCTGTGTCTCCCTCTCTCTCTGACCCTCCCCCATTCATGCTCTGTCTCAAAAATAAATAAACGTTAAAAAAAATTCTTAAAAAAAAAAAATGGTAAATCGTGTTATGTATAGTTCGTCACAATAAAAAAAGAACTTGATTATTATTATTTATTGAGTGTTTCCTATACACCCAGCACTAATGTAGGTCTTTTCATTGTTTAAAACTCATATAACCCTCATAACAATCTTTAAAGTAGGTGCAATAGGTAGGCAGTAATCTCTTCGACATTGGCCTTACCAAGATATTTATGGGTCTGTCTCCTCAGGCAAGGGAAACAAAAGCAAAAAATAAAGTTCTGGGACTACACTGAAACAAAAAGCTTTTGCACAGCAAAGGACATCATCAACAAAACAAAAAGGCAACCTGGTGAATGGGCGAAGGTATTTGCAAACGACATATCCGATAAGGAGTTAACATCCAAAACATATAAAGAACTTACACAACTCAACACCAAAACAAAACAAAACAAAACAACCAATGACAAAATGGGCAGTGGAGGGGCGCCTGGGTGGCTCAGTCGGTTGATCGTCCTGACTCTTGATTTCGGCTCAGCTCATGATCTCACAGTTTCATGGGTTCGAGCTCCATGTCGGCTCTGTGCTGACTGCGCAGAGCCTGCTTAAGATTCTCCCTCTCTCTCTGACCCTCCCCTTCTTGCAATCTCTGTCTCTCATAATAAATAAACATAAACAAAGCGGGGGGGAGTGGATCTGAACAGACATTTTTCCAAAGAAGACATCCAGACGGCCAGCAGATGCACGAAAAGATGCTCAACGTCCCTCATCATCAGGAAAATGCAAATCAAATCCACACTGAGATATCACGTCACACCTGTCAGAATGGCTAATATCAAAAAGACAAGAAATAGGGGCACCTGGGCGGCTTAGTCAGTTAAGCGTCTGGCTTTGGCTCCAGTCACCATCCCATGGTTTGTGAGTTAGAGCCCCACCTCAGGTCCTCCTCTGTCATCACAGAGCCCACTTCGGATCCTCTGTCTTCCTCTCTCTCTGCCCCTCCCATTCCCTTGCTCGCGCGTGCACTCTCTCTCTCTCAAAAATAAAATATATTTTTTTAAAAGACAAGAAATAAAAGTACCGGTAAGGATGTGGAGAAAAGGGGATGCTAGGGCACTGTCGGTGGGAATGTAATTGTTGCAGCATCATTTACAAATTTCCAACAGGCAAGATCTGGCAGCCACCCAAGTGTCCACCAATAGATAAATGGATAAGGAAGATGTGGTATATCACCGCAATGGAATATTACTCAGCCACAGAAAAGAATCTTGCCATGTGTGACAACAAGGATGAGCCTGGAGGGTGTCATGCTAAGTGACATATGTCAGATAAAGAAAGCCACCTCTGGGACGCAGCAAAAGCGGTCATAAGAGGAAAGTATATAGCAATCCAGGCCTTCCTAGAGAAGGAAGAAAGATCTCAGAGACACAACCTACCCTTATGCTTTGAGGAGCTGGAAAAAGAATAGCAAATAAGACTTAAAACCAGCAGAAGACAGGAAATAATATAGAGCAGAAATTAATGCTATCGAAACCAAAGAAAAACCAGTAGAACACATCAATGAAACCAGAAGCTGGTCCTTTGAAAGAATTAACAAAATTGATAAACCACTAACCAGTCTGATCAAAAAGAAAAAGGAAAGGACCCAAATAAATAAAATCAAGAATGAAAGAGGAGAGATCACAACCAACACAGCAGAAATAAAAACAATAAGAAGAGAATATTGTGAGCAGTTATATGCCAATAAAATGGGCAATCTGGAAGAAATGGACAAATTCCTAGAAACATATACGCTACCAAAACTCAAACAGGAAGAAATAAAAATTTGAACAGACCCATAACCAGTAAGGAAATCGAATTAGTAATCAAAAATCTGCCAAAAAACAAGAGTCCAGGACCAGATAGCTTTCCAGGGGAATTCTACCAAACATTTAAGGAAGACTTAACACCTATTCTCTTGAAGCTGTTCCAAAATATAGAAATGGAAGGAAAACTTCCAAACTCTTTCTATGAAGCCAGCATTACCTTGATTCCAAAACCAGACAGAGACCCCACTAAAAAGGAGAACTATAAACCAATTTCCCTGATGAACATGGATGCAAAAATCCTCAACAAGGTATTAGCCAACCGGATCCAACAATACATTAAAAAAATTATTCACCATGACCAAGCGGGATTTATACCTGGGATGCATGGTTGGTTCAAAATCCGCAAAACAATTAACGTGATTCATCACATCAATAAAAGAAAGGATAAGAACCATATGATCCTCTCAATAGATGCAGAGAAAACATTTGACAAAATACAGCATCCTTTCTTGATAAAAACCCTCAAGAAAGTAGGGATAGAAGGAGCATACCTTGAGATCATAAAAGCCATATATAAACAGCCCAATGCTAATATCATCCTCAATGGGGAAAAACTGAGAGCTTTCCCCTTAAGGTCAGGAATAAGACAGGGATGTCCAGTCTCGCCACTGTTATTCAACATAGTATTGGAAGCCTTAGCCTCTGCATTCAGACAACACAAAGAAATAAAAGGCATCCAAATCGGTCGGGAGGAGGTCAAACTTTCACTCTTTGCAGATGACATGATATTCTATATGGAAAACCCGAAAAATTCCACCAAAAAACTGCTAGAATTGATTCATGAATTCAGCAAAGTTGGAGGATATAAAATCAACGCACAAATATCAGTTGCATTCCTATACACCAACAATGAAGCGACAGAAAGAGAAATCAAGGAATCGATCCCATTTACAGTTGCACAAAAAACCATAAAATACCTAGGAATAAATCTAACCAAAGAGGTGAAAAATCTATACACTGAAAACTATAGAAAGCTGATGAAAGAAATTGAAGAAGACACACAAAAAAATGGAAGAGTATTCCATGCTCCTGGATAGGAAGAACAAATATTGTTAAAATGTCGATACTACCCAAAGCAATCTACATATTCAATGCAATCCCTATCAACGTAACACAAGCATTCTTCACATTCTATTCTTCACAGAGCTAGAACAAATAATCCTAAAATTTGTATGGAACCAGAAAAGAGCCTGAATAGCCAGAGCAATCCTGAAAAAGAAAACCAAAGTAGGAGGCATCACAATCCTGGACTTCAAGCTGTATTACAAAGCTGTAATCATCAAGACAGTATGGTACTGGCACAAGAACAGACACTCAGATCAGTGGAACAGAATAGAGAACCCAGAAATGGACCCACAAACGTATGGCCAACTAATCTTTGACAAAGCAGGAAAGAATATCCAATGGAATAAAGACAGTCTCTACAGCAAGTGGTGCTGGGAAAACTGGACAGCGACAGGCAGAAGAATGAACCTGGACCACTTTCTTACACCACACACAAAAATAAACTCAAAAGGCATGAAAGACCTAAATGTAAGACAGGAAGCCATCAAAATCCTTGAGGAGAAAGCAGGCAAGAACCTCTTTGATCTTGGCCTCAGCAACTTCTGACTCAACAAGTCTCCGGAGGCAAGGGAAACAAAAGCAAAAATGAACTATTGGGACCTCATCAAAACAAAAAGCTTCTGCACAGCGAAGGAAACAATCAGCAAAACTAAAAAGGCAACTGACAGAATGGGAGAAGATATTTGCAAATGACATATCAGATAAAGGGTTAGTATCCAAAAGCTATAAAGAACTTATCAAACTCAACACCCAAAAAACAAATAATCCAGTGAAGAAATGGGCAAAAGACATGAATAGACACTTCTCCAAAGAAGACATCCAGATGGCCAACCGACACATGAAGAAATGCTCCATCCACATCACTCATCATCAGGGAAATACAAATCGAAACCACAATGAAATACCACCTTCCACCTGTCAGAATGGCTCACATTCACAACTCAGGCAACAACAGATGTTGGCGAGGATGCGGAGAAGAGGAGCTCTTTTGCACTGCTGGTGGGAATGCAAGCTGGTGCAGCCACTCTGGAAAAGAGTATGGAGGTTCCTCAAAAAACTAAAAATAGAACTACCCTATGACCAGCAATTGCACTACTAGGCATTTATCCATGGGATACAGGTGTGCTGTTTCGAAGGGACACATGCACCCCAATGTTTATAGCAGCACTATCAACAATAGCCAAAGTATGGAAACAGCTCTAATGTCCATCAACAGATGAATGGATAAAGAAGATGTGGTATATATATACAATGGAGTATTACTCAGCAATCAAAAAGAATGAAATCTTGCCATTTGCAGCGTGGATGGAACTGGAGGATATTATGCTAAGTGAAATTAGCCAGTCAGAGAAAGACAAAAATCATATGACTTCACTCATATGAGGACTTTAAGAGAGAAAACAGATGAGCATAAGGGAAGGGAAACAAAAATAATATCAAAACAGGGAGGGGGACAAAACAGAAGAGACTCATGAATATGAAGAACAAACTGAGGGTTACAGGAGGGATTGTGGGAGGGGGGATGGGCTAAATGGTTAAGGGGCACTAAGGAATCTACTTCTGAAATCATTGTTGCACTATATGCTAACTAATTTGGATGTAAATTTAAAAAAATAAAAAATTAAATTAAAAAATACATATTTAAAAAAATAATAATTTTTCTCTCTAAAAAAATAAAATAAAATAAAGTCAAATACTGGGGCGCCTGGCTGCCTTAGTCGGTTGAGCGTCCGACTTCAGCTCAGGTCATGATTTCGCGGTCTGGGAGTTCGAGCCCTGCGTTGGGCTCTGTGCTGACAGCTCAGAGCCTGGAGCCTGCTTTGGATTCTGTGTCTCCCTTTTTTTAATTTTTTTTTTTCAACGTTTATTTATTTTTTGGGACAGAGAGAGACAGAGCATGAACGGGGGAGGGGCAGAGAGAGAGGGAGACACAGAATCGGAAACAGGCTCCAGGCTCTGAGCCATCAGCCCAGAGCCTGACGCGGGGCTCGAACTCCCGGACCGCGAGATCGTGACCTGGCTGAAGTCGGACGCCCAACCGACTGCGCCACCCAGGCGCCCCTGTGTCTCCCTTTCTCTCTGATCCTCCCCTGCTCACACTCTGCCTCTCTCTCAAAAACAAATAAAGATTAAAAAAAAAAATTTTTTTTTTAAAGAAAGCCAAATACCATTTGATTTCACTCATCTGTGGAATCTAAAAACAAAACAAATGAACAACAACAAACCAGAAGCAGAGTCAAAACTACAGAGAACAGTTAAAAAAAAAAAAAAAGAAAGAAAGAAAGTAGGTACAATATTACCAGCCCCACTCTACAAACAAGAAAACTTATGACCAGAGTAGTTAAGTAACAGGCCTAAGCTCACACAGCTTCCAACCTGCCGGGTTCGGATTTGGATTCAGGCAGTCTGCTAGCAGAACCGAAAAAAAAATTTTTTTTAACCTACTGTACTACCTATCAACAGAGATCATGTCATATACTACAAAAAAACACATTTCACAATTTAAAAAAAAAAAAGAAATTTTTAAAATTTAAGGTTGAATTAATAGCTCACAGGCAGCTAGGTCCTGGCCTTCCAGCACAGTCCAATCTGGCTGCCCTGTGCAGAGTCAACCAGCAAAGGAAGGGAGGGGGACAATTACAAGTGACAAGTCATTTCATCACCTTTGAAAAAACTGCTCTGTGGGGCGCCTGGGTGGCGCAGTCAGTTAAGCGTCCGACTTCAGCCAGGTCACGATCTCGCGGTCCGTGAGTTCGAGCCCCGCGTCGGGCTCTGGGCTGATGGCTCGGAGCCTGGAGCCTGTTTCCGATTCTGTGTCTCCCTCTCTCTATGCCCCTCCCCTGTTCATGCTCTGTCTCTCTCTGTCCCAAAAATAAATAAAAAACGTTGAAAAAAAATTTAAAAAAAGAAAAAACTGCTCTGTGACCAGAGACATCCCCTGGAAATACTGACAGGAGGGTGTCCTGCTGTGTGTGAAAAGGTCAGCATGGCCCAGAGCCAGCCCACAAGGCCGGGGGTGGGGGGGCAGTGCCTCAATCCCAGGACAAGTAGACCCAGGGGGGTAGGTTTGCAATTCCTTGGTGTTCACGGAAAGTGGTCACTGTGCTATTTTTAGGTTGCTCTATTAAGTTATCAATGACATTTCTCAGACAGAAGCCATGCCAAAGCCACGGACATTCCAGGCCTGCAGCTGGGAAAACGCAGGGGTTGGACCAAGGTGGTCAGAAGTTCTAATTTACCAAGTGACGTTAGAGCCGGCTGGCAGAGGGGAAGGTGGAAACCACAATGTGGATTCCATTTAGACCTCAGAATTCCCACACTCAGAATCCCATCCCAATCTTGGCTCAGGTCAGGATCTCAGAGTTTGTGAGCTCGAGCCCCGGGTCCGGCTCTGTGCTGACAAGTGTGGAGCCGCTTGGGATTCTATATCTCCCTCTCTCTCTCTCAAAATAAATAAATAAACTTAAAAGAAAGGAAGGAAGGAAGAGAGAGGGAAGAAGGAAGGAAGGAAGGAGGAAGGAAGGAAGGAAGGAAGGAAGGAAGGAAGGAAGGAAGTGGAAGGAAGGAAGGAAGGAAGGAAGGAAGGAAGGAAGGGAAGGAGGGAGGGAGGGAGGGAGGGAGGGAGGGAGACATTCCAAGCTGTCAGGAATCCACAGGCCAGTTCTGGCTCTGGGCATGCTGGGTCACTAAAGTGGACGAGAAACAGGACAGGGCCAAATGACAGGACGCAAAAGGCCTCCCTCGCTCAGGTCCTAGTCCTCTGAGCGAGCCGAGCAGCCCGCGAGGTGTTGAGAGGGCAGAAGGCAGCGGGGCGTCCCCACCCGAATGACCTGGTCGGGTCAGAGAGGCCCAGGCAGAGGCAGGCCCCACGGCACTGAGAAGGCAGACCCCTTCCTCAGCCTCCTGTTGGGTATGAACCCCAACTCGTCCCCAAGGCAGAATTTAAGTGGATCGATCACCGTAGCCTTTGAAGTACTCCTTACCTTTTGGGCCCCTTTCTGTGCCAGGAAGGCCTTTGGCTCCAGTTATACAAGCTGGGTCAGATGTCCTGGGTGGGCAAGTGCGTGAGGTAAGTGACACCCGCTCCCAGCGAGAGAAAAGGACTGCGGATGCGGAGCCCTGCAAGAGGAAATCCGAGGAGGGCAGTTTCAGTCCAGTTTGAAAAACAGGGGCGCCTGGGTGGCTCAGTGTGTCGAGCCTCTGACTTCGGCTCAGGTCGTGATCTCGCAGTTTGTGGGTTCGAGCCCCACATCGGGCTCCCTGTCGTCAGCGCAGAGCCTGCTTCAGATTCTCCGTGTCTCTCTCTCTCTCTCTCTCTGCCCCTTCCCCACGTGTGCGCTCTCTCTCAAAAATAAATATTTTTTTAAAAAACCCAGCCAGTCCATATCTTCTTGCTTTACTGTCTCTAAGCACAGAGCCTTGGGCTGGTCACCCTGGTCATACCGGGGTCATACTGGTCACCCATCTGCCCACCCTGGCACGTACCCTTCTTCCTACCCCCAACTACTCCATAACTGTTTCTGTCTTGAGGTGTCTGGGATCCTCAAAAGATGAACATAAACACATTTTTAATGGATGTGTGTGCGCAGTCCCAGTGCCTCCGTAACAACATAGCACAGCTGGGGCGGCTTACCCAACCCAAATGTATTTCTTTTCTCACAGTTCTGGGGGCTGGAAGCCCAAGATCAAGGAGCAGGCAGTGCCGGTTTCTCCCCGCTTGACTCGCGGAGGGCTGCCTCCCATTGTGTCCTTGGCTGGTCTTCCCTCTCGATGTGTCTGTGTTAGTCGGTCTGGGCGCCATAACAGAATATCACAAAGCAGGTGGCTTGTAAATACGAGCAGTTATTGCTCACGGTTCTGGAGGCTGAAGTCGCAGATCAAGACACTAACAGACTCAGTGATTGGTGAGGACCCACCTCCTGGTTCCCTGTGTCCTCACATGGTGGCAGGGGCGAGGGAGTGCCGCAGGTCTCCTATAATGGCACCAATCCCAAATTTAGGAGGATCCTCGTGGGGGTGAGCACTGGGTGTTGTAAGCAGGGGATGAATCCCTGGATTCCACTCCTGAAATCATTATTGCACGATATGCTGACTCACTTGGATGTAAATTAAAAAAAAAAAAAAAAAAAAAAGACTGAATGACAATCCTGTTAGTATAATGAGGTTATGGTTTTCTCCATTTTCTATTTGTTGTTACCGACTACATTCTTTTTACAATACAAAGGTCAAAGTTGTATAAAAAGAGAGAGAGACTCTTTTTTTTTTTTTTTAATTTTTTTTTTTTTAACGTTTATTATTTTTGGGACAGAGAGAGACAGAGCATGAACGGGGGAGGGGCAGAGAGAGAGGGAGACACAGAATCGGAAACAGGCTCCAGGCTCTGAGCCATCAGCCCAGAGCCCGACGCGGGGCTCGAACTCACGGAGCGCGAGATCGTGACCTGGCGGAAGTCGGACGCTTAACCGACTGCGCCACCCAGGCGCCCCGAGAGAGACTCTTAAAGAGGACAAACTGAGGGCTGATGGAAGGAGGTGGGTGGGGGGGGATGGGCTAGATGGATGAGAGTCATTAGAAGGGCACTTGTGAAGATGAGCACGGGGTGTTGTAGGCAAGTGATGAATTACTGAAACCAAACCACTACCCCTGAAACCAATATTGCCCTATATGTTAACTAAGTAGAACTTAAATAAAAATTTGAAAAAACAAAAAAAATAAGGGCACCAATCCCATTCATGAGGGCGCTTGATGTAATCACATCCCATAAGTCCCCACCTCCGAACAGCAACACCTTGGGGGTTAGGATGTAAGACTTTTCGGGAACACACACATTCAATCCATAGCAGTGTCTGTGTCCTAATCTCTTGTTATTTTATTTTATTTTATATTTATTTATTTTTTGAGGGAGAGAAAGGGAGGGGCAGAGACAGAGAGAGAGAGAAAGTCCCAATAGGGCCCCATGCCCAGCTCAGAGTCTGAGACGCACCTCGATCTCATGACCATGAGATCGTGACCTGAGCCGAAATCAAGAATAGACGCTTAACTGATGGAGCCACGTAGCTGCCCCCTAATCTCTTCTTATAAGGACACCAATCCCACCCATATCCCCAAATCTCTTCTTCAAAGCCCTTTCTCCAAAGACAATCACCCTCTCAGGGATGGGGGGATTAGGACATCGACATATGAACCTGGAGGTGCGGGACGCAATCCAGCCCATCACACTATGTGACGGACCGGGAGTTTCTGCTGCACACAGCGTTAGCACAAGTCCGATCAGTAATGATGTGTTTACGGGGCACCTGGGTGGCTCAGTCGGTTAAGCGTCCGACTTCGGCTCAGGTCATGATCTCACAGCTGGTGAATTCCAACCCCGCGTCGGGCTCTGTGCGGACAGCTCAGGGCCTGGAACCTCTTCCGATTCTGTGTCTTTCTCTCTCTCTCTGCCCCCCCCCCACTCTGTCTCTAAATAAATAAACATTAAAAAAATTAAATAGTGATGTGTTTAACTTATCAGAAATAGCTCAGTTTTTAGCAAAGTAGGTAGAGAATCTGCATCGTTTTGTTATCTCCCTTTTTTTTAAATTTTTTTAACATTTATTTTTTGAGACAGAGAGAGACAGAGCATGAATGGGGGAGGGTCAGAGAGAGAGGGAGACACAGAATCCGAAACAGGCTCCAGGCTCTGAGCTGTCAGCACAGAGTCCGACACAGGGCTTCAACTCACGGACCGCGAGATCATGACCTGAGCCGAAGTCGGCCGCTCAACCGACTGAGCCACCCAGGCGCCCCTCTTCATTTCCATTCTCACTGCTTGCAAGTGAAATGTCAAAAACAGGACCTGCAGTAGTTCAAAGCAGTATTTGTTGGCTATGGTTTTCTCCTAAAATTTTTTTTAATACTCTGGCTGTATGATCCATCCCCGAAGCAAGGCTGATATCAAACAACAACCTGCATGTTACCATCATCTGTAGCAACAAGCAAGATGGCGAGCAAGAGAATCCAGCCTCCAAGGGTACTGTGGGCCGCCATCGTCCAGAAGCCCACCACGCAGAAAAGGCTGTATTCCCTTACTGCTCTTGTTCTTCCCATCAGGATTTCATGAGGTTGAGAGCGTCCTTTATACTGAAATCACAGTCTTGCTTTTTTTGATTACACTTTATTATACGCTTTTCCCAAAGTTAAAAAAGATCCAGTGACACATTGAACGGTTGCATAACAGAACATGGCGTTTCATGCCACAATTCACTCAACCATTTCCAGTTGTTGGACATTTAGGTTGCTTCTAGGTTGTTTTATATATATATATGTGTGTGTGTGTGTGTATATATATATATATATAATAAATATGTATAAAATAAAATATGTGTACATATAATATATAATATATGTATATAAATATTATATATTATATATATATAAATGTGTATATATGTATACACATATAAGTTTATTTATTTTGAAAGGAGAGAGAGTGTGCGTGCATGAGGGAGGAGCAGAGAGAGAGGGAGAGAGAGAATTCCCAGCAGGCTCTGCACTGTGTCAGTACAGAGCCTGATGCAGGGCTTGATCTCACAAACCTTGAGATCATGACCGGAGACGAGATCAAGAGCCCGATGCTTAACTGACTGAGCCACCCGGGCACCCCAGGATGTTTCCAGTTTTTAACAAATACAAATAATGCGGCCGATCATCTTTGGCATACACCCTTGCCTGCATTTCTGATGATTTCTTTCGGCTACGTTCGTGTAAGTGAAATTACTATATCCACCATGCACACATTTGTCCCCAAGGCTTTTGGAACACAGGAAAACAGCTGTCTTTCCAAGTCTGCGATGTCATGGGTCAGGGAATAACTTGTCGGGCCCTCCCCTGATGCTAATCCAACATTCGGTCCTACGTTCTTGCCAGGGAACCTTCACCGTCTTCCCACCTCTCCAGCCAAGCGCAATTAGGAGCTCCCGTAAATACAGGGTGCTGTGATAGGTATGGGGCAAAGCATTTGCTAGGAGGGAAACGGTGAGGAGGGGCACAGAAATACTGGTGTTCGTGAAGCACGGCTCCCCCATTGGGTTCAAAGCTTTTCAGACATAAGGTCAGAGGTCTGTGATTTTTCTTTCATACCTGAACAGAAGCCATACTTGCTGGTAGGTATTTGTGTATTCACTGTGTTCCTGTTTTCTTGATAATCCCTAAAATGGCTTTTATATTTGGGACTTCTGATTCATGCAGAAGACAAACTGAGTCTATTTATCTCTTACCCTTAAGACTCACAGGAGGAAAAGAGGAAGGACAGTTAGTCCCATTTTGAGAGCAAACAGAGAAACTAAGTAACCCACCCAGCATGGGGTGCCCCGGCCACGGTGGGTATCAGGGCAGAAGCCCTGTAAGTGGAATCAGGACCTACAGTGGAATCAGGTCCTACACACACCAGGCAGGCTGCTTTCTTTCAACGTTACCTGCTTTCACCTTTTTGCATGAGTACGTTCACAATTCTGACGTTGTAGACATTTTTTCTTTTTGAAAAGAATCGTAACAGAATAATGGCTCCCCCAAAGATGTTCGCATCCTATCATCAAAACCTGCAAATAAATTACCGCATGTGGTGGGGCGCCTGGGTGGCTCAGTCGGTTGAGCGATTGTCTCCGGCTCAGGTCATGATCTCGCAGTTCATGGGTTCGAGCCCCGCGTCGGGCTCTGTGCTGACAGCTCAGAGCCTGGAGCCCGCGTCGGATTCTGTGTCTCCCTCTGTCTCTGCCCCTTCCCTGTCTGTGCTCTCTCTCAAAAAAATGAATTAAGTGTTTAAAAAAAAGATATTTTAAAAAAATTTACCTGATGTGGCAAAAGGGATACACTTTGGAGATATGATTACATTCAGGATCTTGAGATGGGCAGATTATCCTGGATTATTAGGTATAATCACAGGGATCCTTATAAGAGGGAGGCAAAACTTCTCTGCATCAAAGGACACCATCAAAAGAGTGAAAAGACAACCCAAGAATGGGAGAAAGTATCTGCAAATCAAATGTCTGATGTGGGATTAAAATTCAGAATATGTAAAGAACTCTTACAACTCAACAACGAAAAGACAAACAGCTCCATTAGTACATGGGCAAAGGACTTGAATGGACATTTCTCCAAAGAAGATATGCAGACATCTAACAAGCACAGGAAAGGATGGTCCACATCATTAGTCTTTAGGGAAAAACACAACCACAATGAGATACCACTTCACACCCACTAGGATACCTGTGATCAACAGGACAGTACCAAATGTTAGCAAGGATGTGGAGGGACTGGAACCATGTACTCTGCTGGTGGGACCATAAAATGATGTAGCTGCCAAGGAAAACAGTTCGGCAGCTCCTCAAAAATCTAAGCATAATGGGGCGCCTGGGTGGCTCAGTCGGTTAAGCGTCTGACCCTTGGTTTCGGCTCAGGTCATGATCTCCCAGTTTGTGAGTTCAATCCCTGTGTCAGGCTCTGCACTGACAGCACGGAGCCTGCTTTGGATTCTCTCTCTTCCTCTCTCTCTGCCCCTCCCTGGCTCGTGCTTTCTCCCTCTCTCAAAATAAATAAATAAACATTAAAAAAAAAAAACTGGGACGCCTGGGTGGCTCAGTCGGTTAAGCGTCCGACTTCAGCTCAGGTCATGATCTCATACTCTGTGAGCTCGAGCCCCGCGTCGGGCTCTGGGCTGATGGCTCAGAGCCTGGAGCCTGCTTCAGATTCTGTGTCTCCCCCTCTCTCTGCCCTTCCTCTGCTCATGCTCTGTCTCTCTCTGTCTCAAAAATAAATAAAAACATTAAAAATAAAACAAAAATAATAATAAAATAAAATAAAAT
>NW_024412434.1:21960241-21969045 GCF_014898765.1 Herpailurus yagouaroundi
TAGTATATATATATTTATATATATAGTATATATATGTATTTATATATATAGTATATATATATATTTATTTATATATTTATATATATATACTATATATATTTATATATATGGCATATATATATATATATATATATATATATACTATATATATATATATAGGGTGCCCAAAAGAATGAAAAACAAAAACAGGAACTTAAACAGATACTGATACTCCAGTATTCACAGCAACATTATTCACAACAGCCAAACAATGGAAACAACCCAAGGGTCCATCAACAGACGAAAGGATGAAGAAATGTAGTGTGTGTATATGAATATGGAATATATAAATATATATATATGTATATATGGAATGGAATATTACTCAGCCATAAAAGGAATGAAGTTCTAGAACATGCTTGACTTGGATGAAGCTTGAGGACATACTGCATGACTCCATATACACGAAGTATGTAGAAGGGCAAATGCATAGAGGCGGCACATGAATGTGTGGTCACCATCAGCTGGGGGAGGAGGGAACAGGGGTTACTGCTCAACATGTACACAGCTTCTACTTGTGGAATGAAGGGTTTTGGAAAGAGTGGTGACTGCACTACCTTGGGAACGTAACTCACGCCACTGAGAAGTACACTTTAAAAAATGGTTAAGTGATACGTTTTACATGATATATATATTCAATGACAATGGAGGGGCGCCCGGGTGGCTCAGTCGGTGAAGCATCCGACCTCAGCTCAGGTCATGATCTCACGGTTCGTGAGTCCGAGATCCACGTTGGGTTCTGTACTGACAGCGCGGAGCCTGGAGCCTGCTTCGCATTCTGTGTCTCCCTCTCTCTCCGCCCCTCCTTTGCTCACACTGTCTCTCTCTCTCTTCCTCTCTCTCTCTCAAAAAAAAAAAATTTAAAGAAAACAATTTTTAAATGACAATGGAAATAAAGAGGGAGGCAAGAGGGTCAGTCAGGAAAAAGAGAAGTGAGGACAGAAGCAGAGACCGAAGCAATGTGCTTTGAGAAGGAGGAAGGGACCGGGAGTCAGGGAATGAGGGCAGCCTCTAGAAGCTGGAAGAGCCAAAAAACCAGATTCTCCTCTGGAGCTTCTGGAAGGAAAGCAACCCTGATGATGTCTGGATTTCAGCCCCCTAGGGCTCCTTTCGGACTCCTGACCTCCAGGACTGGAAGATAATAAATATGTGTTGCTTTGAGCCACCAGGCTTGTGGCGATTTGTTATGGCAGCAACAGGAGACAAATGAATGGACGTAAACCCTTATTCTTGTGTTACAGTTCACTAACCACGATACAATAATTCACTGCATAGTTGATCCACTCAACTTTTTTTCTTAAGTTTATTTATTTATTTTGAGAGACAGACAGAGAGAGAGAGAAAGACAGCTCATGAGTGGGAGCAGGGGAGGGGCAGAGAGAGAGAGGGGGGAAGAGGGAACCCCAAGCAGGCTCCACACTGTCAGCGCAGAACCCGATGTCGGCTCGAATTCATGAGCTGTGACGTCATGACCTGAGCCCAGAGCAAGAGCCAGATGCTTAACCAGTTGAGCCACCCAGGCGCCCCCCCGACGCATGTGACTTCTAAATTCCACAGCACTAGAGCATGGGTCCAGTCCTGACAGCTGGCAGGGGGACCCACTCTGTGCTTGACCAGCGTGTCATCAGTGAGTCAGTCAGTGGTGTCCTCTTACGAAAAGGTAGGTTGTGGAACGGATTCAATTGATGATATCCCAAAGACAATTCCCCCTATGAACGCAACACTAAAAACTCATGCATGTTTGAAACGTAGAGTTTATGGAAATTACACTTGCATTAGGGCCCACATTCCCGTGTCCACGGCCTCCCGTGTCTTGTCCTTCTCCAGGCTCCGGGCCCAACCTCCTACCGCACTGTTCCCCTGAGGGCCGGAACCGGGTCTTCTTAAGCTTGGCACCCCTAGCCCAGAATTAACATTTTCATCCTTGTATCTACCCATGGAATCTACTGGGCGGGCAGATAATGTGCTGAAGAGTATCTCGAGAGATGGAAGAAAACAGGATGCCCGGAGAACGTCTACATCTGAACAAGTGACACGTAGCGATCGAACAGCAGGAACTGCCGAGAACCTACAGAATGTTATTCTCTGGCCCCAGCATGTGTCTCCAACATCTCATCTTATGGTGTTTCTGCCAAAACACGGCCTACAGCTGGTTTCAATTCCTCTTATTTTCTATGCTGAATTCTATGCTGAATTTCTATGCTGGTTTCAATTCCTCTTATTTTCTATGCTGAGTTTTCTATGCTGAATTTCTATGCTTATTTCTATGCTGAAGAGGATAAGTGGCCTCTTATCCACTTATCGCCTTTACCTGACTTGGCTCTCTGAACTCTCTAACTGCTAATCAAGTTACAGACGGGTGCCACAGGCTCTGAGCCAGGGGCTGCAGACGACCTTCCCGCGGTGGCCCTGGGCGGGCATCAGGGCTCTGCTGGTGGGGTCTGTCAACCATTATCCTCACTGAGACAGAGCCTCGAGGCTGGGCCACCGGGACCCATGGTGGAGGCTGTGGATTCTGACGATCCTGGAGGTGCTCTTTTTAATTGTGGTGACAGACACGTAAAAACCGAGGAGGAGTGGAAACCGGGGGCAGTTGGGACCCCAACTGCCCAAGGCATTATTTGCCACTCTGCCAAACCACATCTTCCCAAGAGCTACCTGATTAGCCTTCGGTTTCTAACACTCCGCCTACACACTAAGGTAAATAAAGATACACCTGTCCTTTCAACCTTCCTGTTCTCCCCATGAAATTCACTCAGTGTACACGGCGGATCAGGAAATGACAAACCAAAGAGAACTTTGTAAAAAACAAAACAAAACGGAACCAAATTAGGCAAGGGCGCCTGGGTGGCTCCATCAGTTAAGCATCCGACTCTTAGTTTTGGCTCAGGTCATGATCTCACGGTTCATGGAATTGATCCCCACATCAGGCTCTGCGCTGACAGCACAGAGACTGCTTGGAATTCTCTCTCTCTCTCTCTCTCTCTCTCTCTCTCTCTCTCTCTCACACACACACACACACACACAATAAATAAATTTTTTAAAAATCTTAAAAAAAAAAACTATGTAGAATGTGAAAAGAAGTCTAAAACCTCCAACTTGATAGAACTCTTCTCCAGATCACTTTTATTTTTGCTACTTACAGGAGTGTATTTTACTGCAAATAATTTAGCAAACGGAGAAAAATACAAAGAAAGAAACAAACTATCTGTAACGCTTCCATCATGAGATAACCACTATCCTTTCTCCAGCATCCTCTATACTCTTACCCTGCCTCGTATTTGTTCACAGTTCTGTTTTATTATAATAATGACATATTGTCACCACCACTACTTTCTGTCTGACAACCTCAGTGGAACGTAAATGCCATGAACACAGGAAATCTGTCTCCCCGAAGTAGAGTTGAGCAGGTTGGACGTAATGGAGGGTCAAGGGCCTGAGGGCACTAAGGAGCAAGGGCAACATTAAGGCACTCGAGTGGGAGGTTAACTGGGTCCCCACCTCTCCCCACTCCTCATCCTCAGGTTTGCCTTGCCTTAAAAAAATTTTGACAGCATCTGAAATGATCTATTCCAACACGCCTTCACTTTACGCCTACGTTTTCCTGACTGCCCATCCAAGCCGTCACCTTTCTTCTCAGAAACAAGCGTCCTCCTTCCTTCCCATGGCTCCTCCTTCCGTGTGCTCATGCTCCTAATGGCGCCCCTTCCAACCTCCCCAGGGTTCCACTTCACCAGTTCTCTCCCTTCTCTGCTCACATCTTCAGTCTTTCCAGATTCATTCATTCCTTCCCTGTTTTTATGACTGTCCCCAAAGTACCCAATTCTAAAAACAACCCTCCTTCCCAGTCCCGCTACCCAGCCCCTGTCTCGCCTTCTCTTCACACCAATCCGCTCGCATGACTGGCTTACACCCGTTGTCTCCATGCCCTACCCACCTACTCCTTCCTTAATCCAGCTCGCCCCCTCCACCCCAAGACTGCCAATGGCCCTTCAGTTGCTCTGTCTGAAGCCTTCACTCAGCTCATACTTCTCCACCCCTGTAGCCTCTTACACAGTCAACTGCCATTGTCAAGGGCACAACTGCCAACAAGTGCCATCTCCCTGACACTCCTTCCTGCCCTCTCTCTCCCCCTCCATACACCCTACACGCCGATGACAAATTAACTGTTCTAAGGCACAGCTGTGTTATGTCAGATTAACTTAATTTCTTTCTTTTTTATTATTTTATTTTTTTTTAAGAATTTGCAAAATTTTTATTTTTTTTTTAATATATGAAATTTATTGTCAAATTGGTTTCCATACAACACCCAGTGCTCATCCCAAAAGGTGCCCTCCTCAATACCCATCACCCACCCTCCCCTCCCTCCCACCCCCCATCAACCCTCAGTTTGTTCTGTTTTTAAGAGTCTCTTATGCTTTGACTCTCTTCCACTCTAACCTCTTTTTTTTTCCTTCCCCTCCCCCATGGGTTTCTGTTAAGTTTCTCAGGATCCACATAAGAGTGAACACACATGGTATCTGTCTTTCTCTGTATGGCTTATTTCACTTAGCATCACACTCTCCAGTTCCATCCACGTTGCTACAAAAGGCCATATTTCACTCTTTCTCATTGCCACGTAGTATTCCATTGTGTATATAAACCACAATTTCTTTATCCATTCATCCGTTGATGGACATTTAGGCTCTTTCCATAATTTGGCTATTGTTGAGAGTGCTGCTATAAACATTGGGGTACAAGTGCCCCTCTGCATCAGTACTCCTGTATCCCTTGGATAAATTCCTAGCAGTGCTATTGCTGGGTCATAGGGTAGGTCTATTTTTAATTTTCTGAGGAACCTCCACACTGCTTTCCAGAGCGGCTGCACCAATTTGCATTCCCACCAACAGTGCAAGAGGGTTCCCGTTTCTCCATATCCTCTCCAGCATCTATAGTCTCCTGATTTGTTCATTTTGGCCACTCTGACTGGCGTGAGGTGATACCTGAGGGTGGTTTTGATTTGTATTTCCCTGATAAGGAGCGACGTTGAACATCTTTTCATGTGCCTATTGGCCATAATTTCTTTCTTTTTTAAAAAACTTTTTTTAAATCTTAATTTTTGAGGAGGGGGGGAAAGAGAGAGAAAGAGGGGGAGCAACAGAGAGAGACGGAGACACAGGATCCAAAGGAGGCTCCAGGCCCTGAGCTGTCAGCACAGAGCCCGACGCAGGGCTCAAACTCACATCCATGAGTTCATGACCTGAACCGATGTTGGACGCTCAACCGACTGAACCACCCAGGTGCCCCAGTTAATTTAATTTCTTTCTACAGCTACCCCAGTAAATTAGAAAAAAGTATTAAACTCACCGGGTCAGGACTTTAGCAAGACATCAAATAAGTCCCTCCCTCATCATCCTCGGAGAGAAGGTCGAGAGTGTGGGCTAAAACAGAACACGGAAGCTTTTCAGCAGAAGACCTTTCATAGATGCGGACGGAGTGAGAGTTCGACGGCTTCACCCACGATCAACTGCGGTAAAGTGGGCGTCACAACGCTATCGTCAGTAGTTTCTGCATTTGAAGGCAGCGAGTGCTAAGGAATGTCCTGCACACTAACCACGACTTGTCTCATCTCTCTTGTTCCTTCCAAACAGATGTAGCTTTGGTGCACCGATGGCCATAGTGAGGCATGGTGGAGCCATACTTCAGGTCTATCATGTACTCAGACCCACCGACCCAAACTGGGAGAAGCTACTGGTAGGCAGTACCCAAGGTCTCCAGCGCCCGGCCTGCCTCGTCAGTTCCTGTTCTCCTAACTCCTTCTTTCCTGTCCAGCATCTCGTCCTCTGACTGCTGAACCCTCCTCTCCTTCTGCCGGGGTGCCATCCCTAGACGCGGGCTTGCTTGAGACCAGATTCGCGTGCTTACTTTATCATTATAACATCACGAGCACGCGGGAAGGGCCCTGTTTCCAGGGAGAAGAGCGCCGGCACCATTGAGTGTCCCTTGTGCTGTCTCCTCCATTCATTCAGCCCAATGGCATTCTCAGTGGGCTCATTGTCATGTAGCCCAAAATGCCATCACTGCGGCCACCTCCTCATCACCATATCTGTTCTTCCACCACGTCTCGGCGGCCTGTAACAGGCCTTAACTTTACCCACTTAACACATTCTGTTTCTACTAACCAACCCCCAAATTCCTCTTCTCCAGAGCAATATATTTCTCCGGCTCAGTACCATTCAACAAGATCATTAAGGATTTTCAGTGTAGGTAAAACTAATCTATCCTGGCAAAGGGTATCCATTAAAATGTAAATGAGCAAGGAGGAGAAATCTATGACTGATTTTAAAGTTATAAAATCTGACCTCTGCTCATCCTTGGTGGGAATGATCACCGGGGACAGCAGGTTTTAACCCCTCTTAATCACACTTAGGGACAGCCTGTTTGCAAGGAGAAGCGTATCGGTATGATTAAATGGATTAGTAACTGGTTGAACAACTTTACTTAGAGATACGGGTTAGCAGACCCATTTCAATCTCAAACAGGGTCTTTACTGTTTGCTTAGTTTCCATTTTTGCCCTGTTCACGCCTCGCCAGCTGTGAAGACGTGAGAAAATCAGCGTTAAAGATTTTTTTCAATGTTTATTTATTTTTGACAGAGAGAAAGAGAGAGAAAGAGATTCAGAGAGACAGAGAGAGAGAATCCCAAATAGGATCTATGCTTAGCATGGGGCTCGATGTGGGCCTCGATCCCACAACCACGAGATCATGACTGAGCCGAAATCAAGAGTTGGACACTCAACTCACTGAGCCACCCTGGCACCCCTAAACATTATTTTTAAGCAACAATCAGGGTTCTTACACAAATATAAAATAGACATGTGTCCATCAATTAACTATTCATTAATTAGTCACGGAGGCAGTGAAATGTTACAAAATATTACTGGTTCAAGCAGTACCCAAAGAATAGACGCACATAAAAGCGATTAGAAATGCTGAAATAAATTTGCTACTAGATGTAAGACTGGCAGCCTCTTTCACGGGGTGGAAATCAATCGCACATCCACCAGACAAAATTCATTTCTATTTCTCGGTGGACAAGATTTGCATTGCAATGGGCTTTCTACAACTCACAGTCGCAAATTAGTTCGGTCGAAAACAGCGAAAGGCACAGACCTCTGTGAAAGCAGGCAACCCGGAAGAATCTGCCAGATAACACCCAGCAATCCCTTCAAAGAAACTCAGTGATTGTTTTGCCCATTTCAAGGCCTTTGACAATTGTTCCCAACAATAAGAGGAAACGTCATCATGAAGCAATCTGAGGCTTTGTGAAGGGCCCAAGTGCAAGCAGAGTGGAAAGGGTTGTAGCTCAGCAGGAGGGCATGTGGGAATGGCTTAGGAATTTCCATCGGTATTACATTCAGGGGCGCCTGGGTGGCTCCGTGGGTTGAGCGTCCGACTTCGGCTCAGGTCATGATCTCACAGTTCATGAGTTTGAGCCCCGCGTCGGGCTCTGTGCTGACAGCTCGGAGCCTGGAGCCTGCTTCCGATTCTGTGTCTCCCTCTCTTTCTCTGCCCCTCCCCTGCTCATGGTCTGTTTCTCTCGGTCTCTCAAAAATAAATAAACGTTAAAAAAAATTTTTTTTTGATAAATCAGTATTCTATTCAGTCTGATGAGGCTGCCTACAAAAATCTTAGTTTGTTTCTTGTGTTTGTTCTTTTTTTTTCTTCCAATTCAGTCATTGTCTGTAGAATGATAGAATGGAGAGGCTTAACTCTGGTCAGGTGAAATCACACAAGTGGGTTCTGTGTACCACACTTTACAAGGATCAGAGTTAGAATGGGAAAAGAGGGGCACCTTGGTGGCTCAGTCGGTTAACTGCCCAGTTTCAGCTCAGGTCACAATCTCACAGTTGGTGAGTTTGAGCCGCACCATTGGGCTCTCTGCTGTCAGCCTGCTTCAGATTCTCTGTTCCCCTGCCCCCTCTGCCCCTCCCCTGCTCGTTCTCTCTCTCTCACACAAGAAATAAAAACTTAAAAAAAAACAAAAAAAAGAAAGGTTAAAAAAATGAGGAGTGGGGGGAAGAAACCAGCGATATTCCGTCTGGAGAAAAGGCTGTCCTCACATAAGACAAATGTGGAAGGAGGCTTAAGGAAAACCTTCCTAAATGGGAACCAGATTCATGATGACAGTGACCATATCGGTCAACGTTTATTGAGCTTCATTCTACAGGAACCCCTGAGCTGAGTGCTTTGTAAGTATCATCTCATTTAACGCACACGGCAGTGAGAAAGCAAGAGCCAAGCCCGCACTAGGCACAGAGAGGTCAAACTCGGCGTGAAAGCAAAGGCCTTTACGTCTTCTTTCAGCTCTAAGATTACACGCTTCAGGGTCACTCTACCGCTCGAAGGCCTTCGGTGGGTCCTAATGGCTACTCTAGTTGAGTATGAATTTCTCAGCCTGCTAACAAAGGCTTTTCACAGGATGGCCCAAAGAATCCTCTCCAGGTTGGTGACCCCAGTACTACCCCATTCTCACCAAACATACCAGACCCAGCAGTGCAACCAACTCTTTTTTTTTTTTTTTAATTTTTTTTTTCAACGTTTATTTATTTTTGGGACAGAGAGAGACAGAGCATGAACGGGAGAGGGGCAGAGAGAGAGGGAGACACAGAATCAGAAACAGGCTCCAGGCTCTGAGCCATCAGCCCAGAGCCTGATGCGAGCCTGACACGGGGCTCCAACTCACGGACCGCGAGATCGTGACCTGGCTGAAGTCGGACGCTTAA
>NW_024412434.1:21969145-21977906 GCF_014898765.1 Herpailurus yagouaroundi
GTTTATTTATTTTTGGGACAGAGAGAGACAGAGCATGAACGGGAGAGGGGCAGAGAGAGAGGGAGACACAGAATCAGAAACAGGCTCCAGGCTCTGAGCCATCAGCCCAGAGCCTGATGCGAGCCTGACACGGGGCTCCAACTCACGGACCGCGAGATCGTGACCTGGCTGAAGTCGGACGCTTAACCGACTGCGCCACCCAGGCGCCCCTACAACCAACTCTTATAAATCAACTGCCCAGCCTCTAACTTCTCCTCCTGCTACCTCCCCCACAAAGTCTTTCCAGTATGTTCTAGTATGTTCTTTCCTTCCTCGGCCACCATCTCCCTCCCTAAAATAGCACCACGTGCTGGCAAGATTATAGAAGGCCTCAAACACCTGGACAAGAAGTGCATTTATGGATTCTTGACCAGGAAAGTGACTTCCTTCCCTACATGATTCTCTCCTAATAGTCTTGTATGCATTTTCTTGTATTTATTCTTTTGTATGTATTTTTAAAAAATATGCTCATACAGGGGCTCCTGGGTGGATCCAACTCTTCATTTCCGCTCAGGTCATGATCTCACGGTGTGTGGGTTCCAGCCCTGCATCAGGCTCCACGCTGATGGTGCGGATCCTGCTTGGGATTCTCTCTCCCTCTCTCTCTCTCTGCCCCTCCCCCATTCATACTCTTTCTCAAAACTAAACACTAAAAAATTTTTTAATTAATAAATTAAAAAAAAATAAATCGCTCCAAAAAAAAAAAAATTCACACTTGAAACACTCTCTAACACAGTACTGTTAACCCTCTTGTACACAGGTTAGACACGTGGCCTGAACAAAACTTCCTCATCAAAACTACTCTTTCTGTGGTTCACATTGGGCAACACAACCACCATATGAAACCAAGGGTGGAAAAACACTGATTAATTGCCTCAGGGATGCATGAGCCATATTCCCAAGAATCTTCTTTTCTCTTCTTCTGTTGCCAGATTTTCTCTCCATTTCTGTAGAGGTTTTCTTTTAGACGCTGCCAAGATTGTTAATGAATCCGTTCACTCTCATTCTTTCCTTCCAATAGCTTCACCAATGGGGGCTCCACCTTTGGACCTGGAAGAAGCCCAGAGGGGCCGCAGACTGGAAATCATGGTTCCCTTCCCTAGACCATGTCAATTCCACGGCATCCTCAAATTTTACTAAACTGTGGATGATGTGGTTACATCCTGCCCTGTCCGTTCCCTGCAGCGACCTTACGTCGAGAACGTACATTCATTTCTAATGACTCAAAACAATGAGGCAACCATTCAAAAGGTGCAAAAGGGTGTACCTCCCTGCCCTGGTCCCTCGGTTTCCTACACACAGGCTACCGGTTTTTTGCAGCTCATGGACTGTAAATATCATTTGCCAATTCAAATAAGAAAGGTCTGTGTAAATGGTTTACTGTGCCTTCTGGCTTTAAGCTACTTGCAAGAAAATTCACCCATTCAGTTCAGCAAATCTGAAATGCTACTTCCCCTTCAGCCTCAACAGAGAGCCTTTCCTGCCCCCTCCCTAGCCTGTATCAGGTGATTTTCCTTCACGCCCATGACACCAAGTCCTCACCCCCTTGTCCATTCTGTGTATCAAACACAGTAGAAATAACCTGTCTGTTTCTCACCTCAGGGCAGGGACCAGCACAGTACCTGGCACGCAGAATGCATTGAGGAAACATTTGCTGAAACTAAGTATTAGCAGAATACCTACATGTATTCTGAATTATTCATTAAATCCTAGGAACGGGGTGGGGGGGTGGCAGGGTGGGGGGCCCGCCTGGGTGGGTCAGGGGGTTAAGCATCCGACTCTTGACTTCAGCCTGGGTCATGTTCTCACAGTTCGTGGATTCGAGCCCCGCGTCGGACTCTGTGTTGACAGAAGCCTGCTTGGGATTCTCTCTCCCTCTCTCTCCCTGCCCCTCCCCAGCTCATTCTCTCTCTCGCTCTCCAAATAAATAAATAAACTTTAAAACAACAACAATAAAAAAAAAAAAAAGTCCTGGGAACAGAAGGGTAAATAAAGCATAGTATCTACCCTAACCTTCCTGGCACCTTCGTATAATTTACCTGGTAACACAAACAGTATTCCTCGTTTGCATAATCTGTTCTTCCTCTTAGTGTTATTAGTGTTCTAGAGTCTCCCTTTGTTGCCAAAACGTGGCCTGCAATCCCCATTAGGCTGCACTGGCCGGAGCGTCAAAGGCTAGAGATTTTACCTTGAGTTGCCATTCTTTCTCTCTTCAGAGCGGCGTCTGAAGGACTCCAGGGCCAACTACTGAATTAGCTGCTGAGAGCGCACCCCCCTATTGTTAAAACTTCACTCAAAAAGCTGCATGCAGGGGCGCCTGGATGACTTGGTTGGTTAGGTGTCCAACTTCGGCTCAGGTCGTGATCTCGAGGTTCGTGTGTTCGAGCCCTGCGTCAGGCTCTGTGCTGACAGCTCAGAGCCTGGAACCTGCTTCGGATTCTGTGTCTCCCTCTCTCTGTCCCTCCCCTGCTCGTGCTCTCTCTCGCTCTCTCTGTCTCTCAAAACTAAATAAACAAACAAAAAAAAACAACTTGCATGCAGTTTACAAATAATGTCTTGACACAGACCCAGAAGCGGCACCGCGTGTTGGTGCTCTGGCATATCGGAGCAGGAAAGTTGGTAAAGAGTTTCCGCAAAGTCCCATCTGGGTCCCCTGCCAGCCCCCGGCCCTCGGGCAGGCTGGCCAACGGCTCTGAGCCTCTCCCACGTGACAGGGACGCTTGAGGCTCCCCACACGGTCATCGTGGGGCTCCTGGAAGCTACGGAATGCACATGTCCCATATGCTGTCTGACACATGCCGAGAGGAGTCATGACCCCTGCATTAAGATGACAGTTTTGATACCTGTCATTGATAAAACAACTTTTTTAAGTTTATTTATTTTGAGAGAGAGCACAAATGCGTGCAGGAGAGGGACAGAGAGGGAGAGAGAGAGAGACAATCCCAAGTGGCGACGAGGGGCTCGAACCCACAAACCGTGAGATCATGACCGGAGAGGAAATCAAGAGTTGGATGCTCGACCGACTGAGCCACCCAGGTGCCCCTAAATTATTTTAAAACCTAAAGCTATCTTAACCACCAAATCCCAATTAAGTAAAATGGAGCATGTGCTCAGTGTAATGGCCTTGAGCAAATCACCTTATCCCAACAGTATTTTTCTCATGCCCAAAATGACGAGGTTGGGCTAAAAAGTCTATAGGCTCCCAAGAGACAAAATAAACACATGTGGTGGGTGGCCTTGATTGGACTGATGTTAAAACAAATAAACAAACAACAAAACCAAAAACACATATCAGCGTTGCTGATATGACTGTCCATTAGATACTATGGAATTAGGACTGGTTTTCTTAGGTAGGATAATGGTTTTGCCGGCTAGTAGGGGAATGTTGTTACTCCTAGGAAATACACCCTGAAGTATCATGTCTGCAAATGTTTCAGAAAAAGAATATTTGAGCATGTGGGGGCATGCACGTGTGTGCGTGTGTGTGTACAGAGAAAGAGATCGGGAGAAATAGAGCAAACACATCGTGCTTTTAAAACATATATCCCTGAATTCACTTTTGGCTGTCATTTCAAATTTTTAAGAATGCATCAAAACCCCATGACCAAATATTGAAAATTACTATTTTGAATCCTCCCCTTCCCTCCATGGTCCTTCAGGCTTCAGGCTTTCATTGGGACCTGCCTCGCCTCTCCTTTTTAGATTTTATTCTGTGTGTGTGTGTGTGTGTGTGTGTGTGTGTGTGTGTGTGTGTGTGTCTCCCCATGTGATCTCCCACACTCCTCATTTACAAAGATTCCCCTCCCTCTTCCTCGCTGTCAATATCTCCCTGTAGATTTGTCTCCCGTCCTGGGCAGTAATTTAGCTCCCTGATTCGCCCTGCCTACTCCGCACTTACTACCTCTCCATCTTTTTCATTATCTCCTACCGCCCCAGACTCCGTGGAAGGAGGGGGGTCCCCGGAAGGGGGGGCCGCGGGGAACGCAGTCCTACCTCCCTGCCTTCCTTTGTTCCACAGGGCCCTCTGCACGCCTTTTCTAATCAAGCGCGGTTTCCTGTAAAACGGAAGTGTGTGTTCCCACGTTTGTGTACACGTGCACGCATATATCTGTGCAGGGCATACATGTTTACGCGTACACATCTAGCACTTACACATTTTTTTTTGTTGTTGTTAACCACAGCAGAAAAAAATGGCAAGGCCACGGCAGAAGGAAATTTTCTCTCCAGGACCTGAAAAATGGAGCCTGCCTGCCTCCAGCCCACCGTCCTCTCCAGCCTGGTCTTTTTTTAGGAGCTAATTTGGTTGATGAAGCGCTTCGAGAGAAGCAAGCCTGGCCCGCCTCAATCGGCTTACCTGAGGCGGCCCGCCTGCCAGCTGCAAGCACACACCTCCCTGCAGAGCTCTGAGCTCCGGCTCAGGGCCGCTCTCCTCCCCTCACCCCTGCCCCGCCCCGCCCCGCCCCGCCCCGGGCCACGCCCAGGGCTGCCTGTCAGTTCACCTTCTCTCTGGTTCACAGAAGCCTTGAAGGGTAATCCTCTTTTATTTGCCTGAACTTCTGAACTCCTCCAGCGTCTTTTTACCTCCGGTCTTTGGCAGTCGGCCTTGGATTCCTTCATGTGCCCTTGGCCTGGCTGAAACTTTTGCCCACAGAGAGTAAGAATGACCAGTTTTCACTGATTCTCGCTTCTGGCCACCATGGCAGGCCACGCAGCAGAGTTCGTTCCCCCTTTTGGCTCCTTCCTTTGTAGCTGACCAGACTTTTCCTATCCGCGTTTGCACTCCTGATCGCGTGTTCTTTGTTTGTTTGTTTGTTTCCCCCTCTGCACTGTGGCCTTCACGGTGTGAGCCTGGCCGGGGGGAGGGAGCGGGCACCTCCACCTCCAGTCTGACCCTGGGCAAACGGACTGCAGAGACATTCTTTTGCCCACCCCGTCGAAGGACTACCCTGCAGCTGGCACGGCACAGCCCAGCCGGTCAGCCTCAGGCTCTCCAGGAACGGGTCACCTGGCTCTGCTCTCAAACGGGGAAGGACGGTCCCACCATCCCCCTGCCCACGTGCAGCTGTCCGTTCCTCTGTCCACAGCCGGGTTTGGCTCCTATTTTCCTAGGCTGGCACAGCAGTGGTTTGCTAGCCAGAGTAAAACAGCAACGTTCTGTAACCACGTTATTTCTCATTTGAGACGGAAAAGCGTTTGTTCCTTGGCCTGCCTGGTATGACACAATGGGAAAGTTAAATCAGAAGCTCCCGTTGTGATCCCTAAATATTTCTTTCAAGTTTTCGTGTTTCAGTAGCGTTGACACACAACGTGACATTCATTTCAGGTGAACGCCACGGTGATTCATCTTCTCTATACGTTACCCAAGTGTTTTTAAAGATGAGTCACGAGTTACCCTTCTCCGGAGGCTCAACAACACTTTCTCCAAGAGACTAAATTTCACCAACATGTCTTTTGGGATTACAGTCAAGAGACTTTGTAATCTACATTCTCTAAACAAAATTCCTGCCTTGGAATATTTTTCAGATGACAAACATCCTTTCTAAATGACTGGGTGGTCAGTTCTTTTCAAATCAGCCAACAGTTTGTGTTCAGTCCCTCTTACCGTTGGTGAGTTGCCTTTTTTATTATGGAAAATGACAGGAACTAACAACATTACCACTTTATGGTATGCCTCTGACCCTTGGCAGCAAAGATAGGTCTTCCTCTCTGCTTCCAAGCCCCCCTTACCATCTGACTGTTTCTACTCCCCCCTCCGTTCTGAGTCTGTGACCAAAACTCATCAGAAGAGAGCTATTCGCTGCTAATTCTGGTTACCATGTCCTTATTCAATCAGTCAACATGTATTTACCAAACAATTCTACTGGACAACCATCACAAAAATAGCTTTGGTAAATTCCTACTGGGCCAAGGCATTGAATCAAGCTGGGAAGAGACACCCTCATCTCCAATGACAAAATGCAGAGCACCCTTCAGGGTCCTCCACCCATGTTGTTCAGGGCACGGTGAGAGGGAGGAAAAACTTTCCTCTACACTCTTATGTTATGCTACCAAGGGCCTGCAAATTAAACTACAAAAGCTACACTGACAGAGAAGACACACAGGCTTATTACTATATTCTTTCACGGGAACTCACAGAAAGAGGTTCAACTCAAAGAGACAGTTAGACTTGGGGGCTTCTATAACATTTTAACAAAGGAAAAGGGGTTCAGACTTCAAGGGATGGATGATAAATTGTAGGGAAGTGACTAGGGTATGTATGGGGGAACGAATAGAAGGTGAGAGTTATTCTAGTAACATCTGTTTATGCAGACTCATCTCGTGCTGTCTCTGGTGATAAGTTGCTCTCCTCTTCCTGGTACAAGAGCAGACACTGTCACAAAAGGAAATTTATGCCCTGCTTTTAGACAGATAAGGGAGAGGCCAGAGAACTCTTCCAATTGCCTTCAACTCAAAAGAATCCTTGTACCAAAACAGCATATTTTGGAGTGGCGTATCCGGATCTCCTTCGATGGCATCACCGATATGAGTAAGCAGTAGTGACATTTTCTCCTGCCACCCTCCCACGGGGAGTGCTGGATTTTTTTCATTGAAACATAATTAACATGTAATGAATGTTAAATTAGTTTCAGGTGTTTAACGTAGTGGCTCAACAATTATATACATTACAAAATGCTGACCACAGTAGTGCATCATGGCAGTCAGAACGGCAAGTATCCAAAAGACAAGAGAAAACAAGTGTTGGCGGGGATGCTGAGAAAAGGGAACCCTCGTGCACTCTTGGTGGGAACGCAAATTGGTCCGACCACCACGGACCGCAGTATGAAGTTTCCAGAACAACAAAACAAAACAAAACAACCTAAGGAACGCCTGCCCGTGTGGCCCCATCGGTTAAGCGTCGGACTCTTGGTTGCCACTCGGGTCATGATCTCAGTCTGTGAGATGGAGCCCCGCGTCGGGCTCTGTGCTGACAGCTCAGAGCCTGGAACCCGCTTCACATTCCGTGTCTCCCTCTCTCTCTGCCCCTCCCCCACTCGTGCTCTGTCTCTCTCTCTCTCTCTTCCTCTCTCTCAAAAATAAACGTTAAATAAATAGATAGATAGATAGATAGATAGATAAATAAATAAATAAATAAATAAATATAAAAATGGGGCATTAAAAAAACCTAAAAATAGAAGTACCATGCCATCCAGTAATTTCACTGCCGGACATCTACCTCAAGAAAATAAAAACACTAATCCAGAAAAGAGACAGGCACCCCTCCCTCCGTTTACTGCAGCACTGTTTACAATAACCAAGATATGGGCACAACGCAGGCGTCCGTCCACAGATGAAAGGATAAGGAAGATGCGATGTGCAGCTACGATGGAATATCCCTCAGCCGTAAAGAAGAATGAGATCTTGCCATTTGCGACAGCGTGGATGGACACAGAGGGTATTATGCTAAGTGAAACAAGCCAGACAAAGAAAGACAAACAGCCTTTGATTTCACTCCTAAGTGGGAAGTGCTGTTTTATTATCGGTCGTCTTTTTCAATGGAGTAAACTGTGGCTTTGAGAGGTTCGTACTTTCCCTTCTCAAAGGACTCAATTCAACGATCTCATGCGATTCGACGACCTCCACCTTCTTCCCTACCCACTTCGGGCATGCCACGGCTTGAAAAAAATCTGTTCTGCCCCTTCCCTCCCCGATGAGGGCCCCCTGTTCTCCCACCATCCCTGAGAAAGAATAAAAGACACGCAAGGAGAAAATCAGAGGAAGCTCAGCTTTTGCAGCCGGTCACGAGAACCTTGGGTCTCCAGACCCCTGTGTCCCAGGGGTTCACCCACAAGCTAGCTCGTGTGACCGGCTCCTGTGCAAGGTCTCAAGCATTCCTCGGAATCTAAGCCCCTTCCTCCCTGCCCCGAGCAGGTTCCCCTCATGAGGGTCCAGCTGGCCTCCCGCATACACCGAAAGTTTTCCCCAAAGCTGGGGGGCGCCTGGGCGGCTAAGTCAATTAAGTGTCCAACTTTAGCTCAGGTCACGGTCTCCCGGTTTGTGAGCTCGAGCCCCGCGTCGGGCACTCTGCTGTCAGCACAGAGGCTGCTTCAGATCCTCAGTCCTGTCCTCTCTCTCTCTCTCTCTCTCTCTCCCTCTCTCTCTGCCCCTCCTCCCCTCAAAAAAATTACATTTAAATTTAAAAAAATGAAAAAGTTGGCCCCAAATGTTCCCATGTGAAGAAATTTGAGCCCTCGTGGACAGAAGTGAACTAAGGGCCCACTTTTTGGAATCACATATTTTTAGAGCTGGGATAGCCTGAGGGAAGAATATTCCTTCCCACCATGACTGCAGGCGTGGGAGGCCGGTGGGTAGGCTGACTTCACGACAGCAGTGCATGCATGACGAGCCTCAAGCAGGAATCACATTCACTCAGAGGCTTCCGTCATATTTATCTATCTTCTTCTGCCAATAATCCCTGATAGTGCCCAGATGTCATGGTGTTATTTGAGTGGAATTAAATTGGAACGGCTTCCATTATCTGATTAATTAGAGTCGGCTTTGACTACAGGGACTAATAGGTCCGATCCTATTAGTGCAGCCTTTGCACCCGGCAGGCTGTGGTTACATAACACAGGCGAAGGGCTGGTAGAGACTGTTGGTCTGTTTCGGGATCGTCCCCGCCTTTAATTTTGCTTAAAATATATATATATATATATATATATATATATATATATATATATATATA
>NW_024412434.1:21977916-21988704 GCF_014898765.1 Herpailurus yagouaroundi
ATATATATATATATATATATATATATATATATATATATATATATATATATATTAGCAGGGCAACACGGTGGAATATTATTCAGTCACGAAAAGGAGTGGGGACCTGATACATCCTACCCCATGGATGAACTGGAAAACATTATGCCACGTGGAACGAAGTCAGATACAAAAGGTCACATGTTGTGTGACTCCATTTACAGGAAGTGTTCGGAATAGGGGAACCCCTAGAGGAGGCCAGTAGATGGGTGCTTGCCAAGGGCTAAGGGAGTGGGGGAACGGGGAGTGACTGCTTAACGGGTGTGGGGTTTCTTTCTGGGGCGATGAAAATGTTTTGGAATTAGGGGTAGTGTTTGTACCACATTGAGAATGTGTCGACTGCCACTGAATTGTTTACTTTAAAACAGTCAGCATTATGTTCCATGAACTTTCCTTTGGTTAAAATACATAGAGAGAGGGGCGCCCAGGTGGCAAACTCAGTTAAAAGTCCGACTCTTGATTTTGGCTCAGGGCATGATCTCACGGTTCGTGAGTTCGAGCCCCACATTATTGGGCTCTCTGCTGTCAGCGTGTAGCCTGCCTCAGATCCTCTCTCCCTCTCCCTCTGCCCCTCCCTCGCTCACAATCTCTCTCTCAAAACTAAATAAAAATTCAAAAAAAAAAAAAACTTAAAAAAAATACATAGAGACACAGACAGACACTGAAAGAGGAAGCAAGAGCACATCTCCAGGTCGGATGGATCACATTTAGCCTGCAATCCGCATGCCCGAAGTTGGGAGTCTACGCCCATATCCACAGGCTTTTATTGAGGAGGGGTGTGAGGGCTGAAGAGTATATATCCCAGCCAGGGTCATACAATCGAGCTTAGAGCCCTGGCTTCCCAATTTCAGGGCTGGTCCCCTTTGCACCACTTTAACCAGAAGAATAATTGTTTCAGTCCGTGAGGTCGTCTTCAGTAAGTACTTATTGAGGGCTTGCTACATGCCAGGGGCTACAACCCAGGGCGCTTGAGATCATGGTTAGCTCAACCGGCCCTCGTCTCCCCACCATACAGCTATCATACTGGCCCCGGTAACAACCTGTTCACATTTCGATCTGCAATTATTGTGTTCTCTTCAGCAGCTCCAAGTGGCTTACAATTTGAAACTGTTGCCATATGGTTTAAAAGCGTTTTGGGTGCATGTGTGTGTGTGGTTTTTTTTTTTAAGTTTATTTATTTTTGAGACAAAGAGAGAGAGCATGAATGGGGGAGGGGCAGAGAGAGAGGGAGACACAGAATCTGAAACAGGACCAGGCTCCGAGATGTCAGCACAGAGCCCGACGCGGGGCTCGAACCCACGGACCGCAAGATCATGACCTGAGCCGAAGTTGGACGCCTAACTGACTGAACCACCCAGGCGCCCCGCGTGTGTATATTTTTTTTAAATAATCAGGAGACAAGAGTAAACACACATTTTGGACAAAAGTGTAAAGTTTACAGGATCACAAAACGTTACATAAAGTGGCTCTAAACTCAGAGCCGGTCAGCAGATGACGTTCAGGGCAAGGCCACAAATATTAACCGAGAACCCACATTGTCCAAGGCTCTGCCCAAGGTAGCAGGGAGGCAAAGATGACCCTGTCCCCCCGGGGGTGACATTCTCAGGGAGGGTGTGGGAACAGAAGAGCACAGAGTGTAGTAAGTGTGCAAATAAAAACTGGAAACACTTCATGAGGGCCTTTGCGGGGGGCTGTGTTTGAGACGGGTGGGAGGACCAGAAGACCTCCGGGAGGAGGATGATTGATGCGGGGGACGGGACAGCCTGGTGCAGGGCAGCACCTCCAGTCCGCACTGGGAAAGACTGCACTTGAGCGGAACTCTACGGGGGGGTGCCAAGTGGTATTTTCAGTCTCGACTTGAGTTCTAGTCCACTTCCTGGTCGGTCCTGTACCATACTTGTCAGCCCCGAAGCATTGCCACTGTGCATGTATATACACACAGGGGCCGCCGGGCTTCGGGCAACACGGGTTTGCAGTGCGCGGGTCCTCTCATGTGGATTTTTTTCCAATAAATACAGTGCAGTGCTCTAAATCAATTTTCTCTGCCTTATGATTTTCTTTATTTTTTTTTAAGTGTATTTATTTGTTTGGAGAGAAAAAGAGCTCGCACGCAAGTGGGGGAGGCACAGAGAGAGGGAGAGAGAGAATCCCAAGAAGGCTCCACACTGCCAGCGCAGAGCCTGATGCTGGGCTCGAACCCACAAACCATGAGCTCATGACCTGAGCCGGAGTCGGTTGCCTGACCGACTGAGCCACCCAGGTGCCCCCGTCTTATGATTTTCTTCGTGTCGTTTTCTTTTCTCTGGCTTACTTTATCGTAAGAATACAGTATCTAATACACATAAGCCACAAAGTATGTGATAATTCGTTATTTAGGATATTGGTAAGGCTTCCGATCATCAGTAGGCTGTTAGCGGTTAAGTTGTGAGGGAGTCAAAAGTTATACACGGATTTCTGACTGTCAAAACCATCACCCACAGCGACGTTCAAGGGTTACCCATACTAAGGTACCTAGGTGACCACTGGCCTGTGATCTAGTGTTTTCTGACACACAGGTAGTTCAGGTGCTTCCCCTGCTCCTCAAAATCTTCGCTGACTTGATGCTATCGCTTATGTGATTTTGGCTGAAGGACCAGACTGTCATCCTGTAATTAAAGCCAAGGTCTAAAACGTCAAGTACTCTACGAGAGGGTGACGTCACTTAAAAACATCCTCGGGGCGCCTGGGTGGCGCAGTCGGTTAAGCGGCCGACTTCAGCCAGGTCACGATCTCGCGGTCCGGGAGTTCGAGCCCCGCGTCAGGCTCTGGGCCGATGGCTCAGAGCCTGGAGCCTGTTTCCGATTCTGTGTCTCCCTCTCTCTCTGCCCCTCCCCCGTTCATGCTCTGTCTCTCTCTGTCCCAAAAATAAATAAATAAACGTTGAAAAAAAAAATTAAAAAACAAAAAAACATCCTCAACACAGGCAACCGCATAAAATACAGATAACTCAGGCTTCCCCCAAAGTAAAAACTCTCCTGCTTCAAAGGATGCCATCAGAAAAGTGAAAAGGTAATTCGGAGAACAGGATGAAGGATCTGCAAATCTTGTATCTGATAAGGGTCTAGCATCCAGAATACACGAAGAACTCTTAACACAACAGTGAGAAGGCCAACAACCCAACGGAGACATGAGCAATAGATGTGAAGAGACCTCTCTCCAAAGACGATGCTTCAACGCAATAAACACACGAAAAGACGCTCTACGACAGGAGTTGGGACGGAAACACAAGGGACAACCGTGGAGGAGATACGACCTCCCACTCGTGAGGTAGCCCGTAACCCAGTGAGAGACAGCACCCAGGGTTGGTAAAGCTGGGGAGGAGCTGGTACTCTCACACATCGTTGGTGGAAACGTAAAACGGAGCGGCCCCTTTGGAGAGCGGTTCCGCGCAGAGTTCAACACAGTGTTCCCATAGGACCCAGAAATTCCACACCGAAGTATATAACCAAGAGAAATGAAAACACACGTCCATACAGCAACCCGTCCAGAAAGAAATGTTCACAACAGCAAGGGGAGTGACAGCTAACGGGCACAGAGTTTCTTTCTGGGGTGATGAAAATATTCTTGCGCTACCTAGGGTTGAAGGTGGTACAATCTTGGAATATACTAAAAAAGCACCTTAAAAAATTGAATTTTAAGATACGTGCATTATATCTAAAAAGGATGGGGCACCTGGGTGGCTCAGTCCGCTAAGTGTCTGACTTCGGCTCAGGTCGTGATCTCACGGTTCATGGGTTCAAGCCCTGCGTCCGGCTCTGTGCTGACAGCTCGGAGCCTGGAGCCTGCTTTGGATTCTGTGTTTCCTTCTCTCTCTGCCCCTACCCCCCTCATGCTCTATCTCACTCTGTCTCTCAAAAATAAATAAATGTAATAAAAAAAAATTTTTTTTAAGGAAAAGGGGTGCCTGGGTGGCTCAGTCAGTTAAGCCTCCGACTTCAGCTCACGTCATGATCTCAAGGTTTGTGAGGTCAAGCCCCGAGTCAGGCTCCGTGCTGACAGCTCAGAGTCTGGAGCCCGCTTCGGATGCTGTGTCTCCTTCTCTCTCTTCCCCTCCCGGCTTGTACTCTGTCTCTCTCTCAAAAATAAATAAACATTAAAAAAAAATTTCAAAGAAAAAAATCCTAAGGTATAAATGACGTTTATCAATTTCTGAGAGCAAACTTTAACTGGGAGGAGGGAGTAAGGCTGGAAGAGCAGGGCGTCACAGAAGCCCCAGTTGGGCCAGGCCAAGGGCATCGGGGGTACTTTGCCGGAACCTACTCTCCCTCTTTCACTGCGGGCCATTTTTTTGCAGCCCACCTTTCTGCTCTCACTATAGAAGGAAAGTAACTTCACCCACACGAGAGTAACCAAAACCAACGTTCTTTGCTGTAAAAGTTGTTTGCGACACCGAAAAACAGACAAGTGACTTTCAAAAAGTGCAATCAGCAAAATATGGATGTGTTTTTCTCAACAGCTAAGAGAGGGAAAGGATAATGAGAAATCCTGGCTTCAGGAAGTGCTCACTTGCCAAAAAAATTATCGAAAGCATGTGGTCCCAACTCAGTTGCCTGGATCTACGCGCAAGTCACAAGATGACGGAGTTAAGCGGCGCATGTTTGCATAAAACAGGTTCCCCCCCCACCCCGAGCCTGGCAGATGTTTGCTGCTTTCCAAGAGGGGCAACCGAGAGCCCACTAGAGAAAGGAACTCGGGAAGTCAGTGCTTAAGGAGCATCCTTGGGAGATCTGCGGGCTTGGATCAGGTGTTGGAATAATTACTCGCCTTCTTTCACAACAAAAGGAGATACCCATTCAGTAACCCTAGAGGAGGATTTGGCTCTTAAATTGTTAACAGACTGTGGATCAAGCCAAGTACCCAAGAAGGAAAAGCAAATATCCTTTGGATGAGTTTCGAGGTAGGTTTGACGTTCTCTGAAAAGACTCACGGTCTCTGATTACACTGCCATGTTCCTCCCACACGATATCCTGAGCAATCACAGAAAGGCTTAGAGAAGATCTTTCTTTTTTTTCCAGTTTATTTATTTATTTTGAGAGAGAGAGAGAGAGAGAGAGAGAGAGAGCAAGTAGGGGAGGGGCAGAGAGAGAAGGAGAGAAAGAATCCCAAGCAGGCTCCTTGCTGTCAGCACAGAGCCCAACACGGGGCTTGAACTCAGGAACCGTGAGATCATGACCTGAGCTGAAGTTGGACGTTTGACCGACTGAGCCACCCAGGCATCCCTAGAGAAGGTCTTTTGACTTGTGACCATGGTTCATGGTCCAGTTACGCAGCGCCGATAAAGAACCACATTGATTAATAGGTGGGATCGAAAACTGTTTTTACAGAGCCACGTGAGAGGAAGTATTAAGAGCAGGTCAGGAGGGGACCAAAGGCTTCAAGTTTGTCACTTTTTCTGTCTGGGGGAACCTGACCCACAGATCAGATAACGTGGGGGCGGTCGAGATGGGGACAGAAGAGAAGGTCAGCACGCACACACGGTGAAAAGTTTAGGTACCAGAAAACTGGGAAGAGATGGGGAATTTTAGCTCTGTCTTGCTAAAGACTTTGAGAAGTAGTTGCTGTTGCCACACATGATTTGCAGATTAAAAACCAAAAAAACTGCCCACTACTCACGGCCTCAACCTGTAGGCGCGCAGAAGCAGAAAAACCACAAGATTAAACTAGAATCCCCAGCAGCAAACAAACACAAGACCATACTGTCTCCTGGCCTCGACCACAAGCACCTGGCCTGATCTCTGCCTGGGGTGTTATGGGAAATCCGGTTACCAGCAAAGAGTTTTTCATCTTAATTTAAGTCATTGGCACTTCAGTCTTTTCCCAGACAGGCTCTCTTCTAAGATCTTGGCCTTTAAATTAACCTAAATGTGCCCTGGATTCTTTTCCATTATTTTCCCTGTAACTTCTCCGCGATGTTTCAGGTTTCACTTAGGATTCCCTCTAGACACGGGTTCTCTGAATCCGAGTTGTCCAATATAGTAGCTGCTGGCTAATCCAAAGTGAGACGTGCTCCAGGTGTAAAATACCCCATGTCAAAGACCAAGTACGATCCTTTAGTTTTTAAAATATTGGTTACACATTGAAGTGCTTCTGAGTATATTGGGTTCAATAAAATATATTAGTAAAATTAAGTTCACCGGTGGGGCACCGGGGTGGCTCAGTTGGTTAAGTGTCCAGCTTCGGCCCGGGTCATGATCTCACGGTTTCTGAGTTCGAGTCCTGCATCAGGCTCTCTGCTGTCCGCACAAAGCCTGCTTCGGATTCTCTGTCCCCCCCTCCCTGCCCCTTCTCCATTCACATGCACGCTCTCTCTCTCAAAAATAATTAAAAATTTTTTGAATTAATTTAAAAATTTTTGAATTAATTTCATCCGTTCCTTTTTACTTTTTTTTTTAAGTTTATTATTTATCTATTTATTTATTGGGGGGGGGCACACACAAGCAGGGGAGAGGCAGAGAGAGAGGGAGAGAGAATCCCAAGCAGGCTCCGTGCTGTCAGCGCAGAGCCTGAGGCGGGGCTCGAACTCATGACGTGTGAGATCAAGAGCCCTCATGAGATCATGAGAAGTGTGAGACTTACTTTTTTTTAATGTGGCTTGCTAGTAAATGTAAGACTGCACCTGTGGCTCATATTGTGCTTCTACCGGACAGAGCTGCGCCGAGTTTTTAGTACTCGAAAGCGCATTATGAATCTCCAAGACCCTGTAGCAGGCACGGTTTCCCAACACACACATGACCACACAGCCATTTTTCACATAACGTATTGCTCTAGTTACGTACGTATTTGCCCTCCTGATTTCCCATGTTTTCATACCCATAGGTAGAAGTTTGCTGAGATGCTTATTTTCGTTACAGCTACGGCACCGGAGATCCACCAGGAGTCTTTCCGGAACTTCACGATTTCCGTCTATGGTGAATCACATACCAGTTTCCATTTGCAGAAATGACAAGACTCCCTTGCAAGAAAGCTGTGCGCTTTTCAGATTTCAGGGCCAAGGCAGAGCACCCCCACATCATGTGATGCTTTGAAGATGTTCGGCTGTTAGTTAATTGCTACCTTTTTCAGGATACAGAGAAGGGAATAGAAGGCCAGAACTGAAGGCTCCTCTTTCCCTGGGCAACCGGGAACCAGACACAGAACGTTAGGTTGTGCTGCCCCCTACTGGCCACAGTGAGACACTGCACAAAACCCACAGGTAGGAAAATCAATTGTAATTCAGAGCTTCATCGATGCTTTTTCTTTTTTTTTTTTAATTTTTTTTCCCAACGTTTTTATTTATTTTTGGGACAGAGAGAGACAGAGCATGAACGGGGGAGGGGCAGAGAGAGAGGGAGACACAGAATCGGAAACAGGCTCCAGGCTCTGAGCCATCAGCCCAGAGCCTGACGCGGGGCTCGAACTCACGGACCGCGAGATCGTGACCTGGCTGAAGTCGGATGCTTAACCGACTGCGCCACCCAGGCGCCCCTCGATGCTCTTTTTCAAGGAGGAAAAATCCCTTTTAAATATATCTGCAGTCCCCGGATTAAAAAGCACCATTCTAAACTATGCAAATGAAGAAGTTCAAACAGCGACCAAGGCTTATAGCTCCATTCTTATAGAAAAACATACTCCTGCCCTGGCTTCTGTGAAACTGAAGTTACTTCTCTACTTCGTCCCATATACACCTTTCTGTTCACCGCCCCCACCCCCCACCCCACCGCCCAAAATAGGGGAGGACGTCTGTGCCTGGTCTCAGCATCCCTTCACTGACCCAGTATCACCTTCTCCCTAAACTGCCCACCAGTACCCATGCAACTCTTCCCAAGCTGACTCAGTCTCTCTGTCCCTCAGCAAGCACACCGCCCCGTCCTCAGCTCTGTTGCCTTGTTTATAGGTGTCTCTCTCACCCTCTAGACCTCCAGCAATTTGAGGACAAACCACGGCTCAGATATTGTTGAAGAATACACTTACTTTATATCACTTGAATTTGAAAATGTGCTCAGCATTTTTAAAGGCTTCAACATGACGGAGATGTTTGACTAAAAAGGTTTATGACCTAATAAGACATATATGTAAACTGGAATACCAGATGGAATGTGAGAGATGAATGGCAGGTTACAGAAGCTGATAAAACCCTCTACTAGGTGAACACAAAGGAAGAAGCCATTGCCTCTAGCTGGAGAAGGAGGAAATGGCATTTGAGACTGATCTGAAACGATAAGCTGTGTGTGGGGACAGGTGGGGGACGGGGGTGGAGTTGTAACACATGGAAACTCTTCCAGACAGAAGAAATACAAATATAAATGCAATTAAAATAAAATAAAATTTAAAATGAAATAAGATCAAATTTAAAATAGAACCCAACACAATAAAAATAGAATAGAACAAAATAAAATAAAATAAATAAAATAAAACGAAACACAAGCCTCGGAGACAGGAAAGCGTGAGTGTCTTCTATGAGCAAGTACTGCTGTTTCTCCAGAGCGTGTGGTGCTTTCACAGGAAAAGGAAGGGCAGATGGGGCCAGGTCTCTGAGGGTCTTAAAAGCCAAGCTAAGGAGGATGGAAGGATATTTTGACCAGGCAGGAGCTGGTGGGGAGGGGGAGTGCTGGTGGAGTACAGAGCCCCTGTACCCAGTTTTCCAGCAGTATCCCACTTTTCTGTGGGAGCTGTAACACATCTGGGAAACTTCTGGATGGACACCTCCCTGGTTCAGATGGGGTGTGGGAAGGAGGCAGCGTTCTCTTCATTACCCAAGAGATGCTATGGTTGCTGAGTCTGCCCACGCACCAGAATCACCCGGAGGGCTCATCAAAGCACAGACCGCTGAGCCCCAGCGCCCCCCCCCCCACCAACCCCATACACCAGGACATACCAGGTCTGGGGCTGGGTCCCCCACATTTGCATTTCCAGTAAGTTCCCTAGTGAGATCAGCCTTTGAAAACCATCGTCCAAGAACATCTCTAGAGGGAAAACGTTATGTATAGAGCCATTGCTCGTTCAAAATGAAGTACCCAGCACCTAGCAAAGTGCCTGAGACATAAAATGCCCTCCAGAAATACAGAGATAAGAGCTTTTAATGAACAACTGCACAGCCAGATAGCGTGTCAGATAAAGCCCCACGTTACATGCGTTCATAGGAGGGAGGGATTGCTCCTATTTTCAGACAAAACAGTACCCAGATTAATGCCCCCACCTCAGATTTTCCTCCTCTCGCCCTCCCAGAGGCCATCGTGTCTTAGATCTGGTGTGATTCTTCTCATCCTTTCTTCACGTATTTACGATAGACATATATATAAATAGATAGATGTCAATATATATATATAATGTCAATATATATATATTATATATATATTATATATATATATCGGTAAGTATTTAATGTTGTTAAATGTCATGAATGCATCGCTTAATGCATATATATATTATATATATATATAATATATATATATCGGTATATATATATATCGGTATATATATATATATATCGGTAAGTATTTAATGTTGTTAAATGTCATGAATGCATCGCTTAATGCATTCCATGATATACTTGTTCTGTTCGTTATGGGGGTTTTTGTTGTGGAAAAATACATGTAACATACAATTTACTACTAAACCATTTTTAAGTGTCTGGGGTCAGCGTCATTAACTACACTTACCCCGTTGTGCAAACACCTCCACCAACCATCTCCAGAGCTTTATTTCATCTTTCTGAAACAAAACCCTTAACATTGTTTCAAGATACCCTCCTGTTGATCCAGTCAGAACTGTTTTCATCACTTAACTGCTATATAGTATTCCATGATCCAGTATGCAACACTTATTTTTCCACTCCCTTTTCGATGGAAATTTAGCTTACTTCCAACTTTTCGCTCTGACAAATACTCTTGCATGTGTCTCTCTGTGCATACACCCACCTAGGAGAGGAATTCAGGAGACAGGAAATAATATGCACCTTCAACTTTACTACAGAGTGTCCAATTCTCTCCAAAATGGCTTTACTAATTTCTGTTCCTGCAGATCAGGATCCCAGAAGACCCATCTCTCCCACATGCCTGACCACATGTGGTCTTGCTAATTTTTACCAATGTAGTGGCTGTAAAATACTATCTTGTTTCCATTTGCATTCTCGTCACTGGTGAAGCTGAACATCTTATCATGTGTTAGCAACTCAGATCTCCTCTTCTGTGAATTCCCCATTCAGATCTTTACCATTTTTTTGGTTTGATTTTTTTCTTCTTATTGATTTCTATGAGTTCTTTACATATTCTGGAAAGTGTTCCTTTGGTGATTACTAGTTACAAATATGTACTCCCAGTCCGTGGCTAGTCTTTAACTTGGTTTAAGTATTTTTTTTTTATTATTAAACAAATATCTTAAGTATTAATATAGCCAAACGTACTGCTTTTCCTTTCTGATATGTGCTTTTTGTCTTTAAGAAATCCTTCTTGGGGCGCATGGGTGGCCCAGTCAGTTAAGCATCCGACTTCGGCTCAGGTCATGGTCTCACAGTTCATGGGTTCAATCCCCACATTGGGCTTTGTGCTGACAGCTCAGAGACTGGAGCCTGAGATTCTGTGGCTCCCTGTCTCTGCCCCTCTCCCGCTCAAGCTCTGTCTCTCTCTCAAGAATAAATAAACATGAACAAAAAAAGAAGAAGAAGAAGGAGAAGGAGGAGAAGAAAAAGAAGAAGAAGAAGAAGAAGAAGAAGAAGAAGAAGAAGAAGAAGAAGAA
>NW_024412434.1:21988714-22004814 GCF_014898765.1 Herpailurus yagouaroundi
AAGAAGAAGAAGAAGAAGAAGAAGAAGAAGAAGAAGAAGAAGAAGAAAGAAAGAGAAAGAAAGAAAGAAAGAAAGAAAGAAAGAAAGAAAGAAAGAAATCCTTCTTGGGGCACCTGGCTGCTTTGTCAGTAGAACATGCACTCTTGATCTTGGGGTTGTGAGTTCGAGCCCCACAATGGGTATAGAGATTACTTAAAAATAAAATCTTAAAAAAAAAAAAGAAATCCTTCTTGCTCAGAGGACATAAACTCATACTTTCTTTTTTTTTTTTAATTAATTTATTTTTTTTTAACGTTTATTTATTTTTGAGACAGAGAGAGACAGAGCATGAACTGGGGAGGGTCAGGAGAGAGAGGGAGACACAGAATCCAAAGCAGGCTCCAGGCTCTGAGCTGTCAGCACAGAGCCCGACGCGGGGCTCGAACCCACGGACCGTGAGATCATGACCTGAGCTGAAGTCGGACGCTCAACCGACTGAGCCACCCAGGCGCCCCTCATACTTTCTTTTATAAGCGCAAAGATCTACTTTTCCTCAATAAAACCTCTAATTATCTTGCAACTTACACAATTATATTGCATTGATTTTGTGTGTATGTACCAAAAGCATTAATTTATTAAATATATACATTTCAGTTCTACCACTTCTACCTACAATTTTTAGCATTTTTAAATTTCTTTCTTTCTTTTTTTTAAGTTTATTTTTGAGAGAGAGAGAGAAAGTGGGTGAGCAGGAGAGGGGCAGAGAGAGAGGGGAACAGAGGATCCAAAGCGGGCCCTGCGCTGACAGCAGAGAGCCCGCTGTGGGGCTCGAACCCACGAACCGTGAGATCATGACCTGAGTTGAAGTCAGATGCTCAACCAACTGAGGCACCCAGGCGCCCCAGCATTATTTTTTAAGTTAATTAATAATTTTTTAAGTTAAAACTCAAGCAATGGAAGACACACCGGCCTCTATGCTCTCTTGACTTCTTCGGGTCTCTGGGATGCCTCTTTCACATTTCAAGAGTGAGGACAAGAGTATCTGGCACTGTGGGATGGGCCATAGCGTGAGCAGTAACTGGGCTTGATGTGTGGGACATGGACTGTGGACATTTCCAGAAATTTCAGAGAGGAAGGCATTGCAAAAGGCAGGACTTCCTTTATCAGCTGGGCGGGGTTTTGACATTGAGTCTGGATGATAATGGGGCTGCTGAGGGGCGCCTGGGTGGCTCAGTCATTATGGCACCGACTTCAGCTCCTGTCATGATCTCGCGGTTCATGAGTTCGAGCCCTGCGTCCAGCTCTGTGCTGACAGTGCGAGGTCTGCTCGGGACTCTCTCTCTCTCTCTCTTTCTCTTTCTGCCCCCTCCTCTGCTCTCTCCCTCTCACACTCACACAATAAATGAACATTAAACAAACAAGATGCCAACAGATATGGTGTGTGGTGAAACCCTCCTTCCTCCTTGTAGATGTCACTTGTCAAGTACAGACATTTGCTGTGTCTAGACTGTAGGAGGGAGAGTAAGAGGGCTCTGGTCTCTTCCCTTTCTGATAAGGGCACTAACCGCATCATGGGGCCCCACCCTCCTGACCTCATCCCAGCCAAATTAAGGCCCTCCCAAAGGCCCCACCTCCTTCGACCATCACATGGGGGTGAACCTTGAGCGGTAACAGAGATCCAGTCCATAGTCAGAGACCGCTGAGAGTCACCCAGGCAGATGCAAGGTGAATTTACAAAGAACCAGTCGAGAAGCACAGAAGGGAACAGGTCTGAGTAGTATTCAGAGAAGCAGGACCCACTCGGAGCCAGACCAAGAGGAGGAAATTGCCACTAACAAACTGTCAGGGACGCATCTCCCCCTTCAGACGAATCACAGGATCCCCAGGCCCATTCATGCTCATCCAGTACAACCAGCCCTCCGCTCGCCAAGCATCGAAATGGAAACAGTCCCGCTCTCTCTCTCTGAAGATCAGAATACCACGAAGGACCGAGGATTGACTCTGCTCAGGGAAACTCGAGCCAAGGAGGGCCAAACCTGAGCAACATCCAAAACCAGACATGGTCCCTGTGTTCCAGATGTGGGTGCTCTGAGGGAGGTAAAATAAAAACAACGTTTGCCTCCGCCATCATTTATTAATCATTCTCCGTCTTGTACCCTGTCTGTCTAATTTCTCGTCTGGAGGCCCCGAAGCCACGTCAAAGCCATGCCCACTCCAGGGCATATGCCCAGCACAGTGCTGACACAGAGTGCCAGATAAGGATCCGTCGGGTAGAAGGTACTCAAATTGTAATGGTTTTCCCAAGCAGCTTCTGACCAGAGGAGATAATTAAGGAAGATAGTGCATTTGGGGGCCCAGGGTAAAGTCCACCATGGGTTGAGCACTGGGGACAAAGACTGAGAACAAATAGCCACTCCTCTGCTTGGAGAACAATGGATTCTAGTTCGCTTAGGACTTAGCTCGGGAGCCGATGTTAACTGTACAAATTCTGAGACCAGGAAATAGACAGAAAACCTGAGACACACAGCCACACATTCATGCCTCCTCGACTTGGCTTTTCCACATCTCCCCCTTCCTCTCCTGCCCCCACCAGATACGCGAGAGCATCTGGCTCCTAAGAACCGGATTCATTACAATATGATCATGAGTGGAAAGAGGAGAGCCAGCTACATGTAATTCAGAAAAATGGGAAAGGATGTGCCCCAACCAAGGTAATCAAGACTTTTCTTTTATTACATTGCAGACCCCTGCAGGACAAAAAGCTGGAGGTGCTGGAAATGGTTGGGATCGCCTTGTTTTGTTTTTTTTCCTTACGTACTGTCTACACCCAACGTGGGACTCCGACTCAACCCAGAGAGCATGACTCCCATGCTCCACCGACTGAGCCAGCCAGGCACCCCAAGAGCAGCTTTTCTTTTTCTTTCTTTTTTCTTTTTTTTTTTTTTTAATGCTTATTTATGTATTTTGATGGGGGGTGGGAAGAGAAAGCGAGAGGGAGAAAGAGAGTCCCAAACACGCTCCACGACATGGGGCTCGATCCTACAACCCTGGGAGAATGACCTGAGCTGAAATCAAGAGTTGAATGTTCAACTGACTGAGCCACCCAGGCACCCCAGAGTGGCTTTTCTTAAAAGAGAAAATTGAATGTTCAGGGCATCTGGGTGGCTCGGTCAGTTGAGCATCTGACTTAGGTTCGGGTCATGATCTCGTGGTCTGTGAGTTCGAGCCCCGCGTCGGGCTCTGTGCTGACAGCTTGGAACCTGTAGCCTGCTTTGGATTCTCTGTCTCCCTCTCTCTCTCTCTGCCCCTCTCCCGCTCGTGCTCTGTCTCTTTCTGTCTCAAAAATAAATAAATGTTAAAAAATTAAAAAAAGAGAGAGAATTGAATGTTTGAAGGATTGGATAAGTAATAAAGAGAGGATGGCTATCAAGGTCTTGGGATTTAGGACAGGGTGGAGGGGGAGGTCTATGCATTTTTTGAAATTATATGCAAAACATCACTCATTTGAATCAGTGGAGACAGGAAGGGTGAAGGATGGAAAACGCAATAAAAGAAAATAAACGATTTCCCCTCCCCCCAGTGTTATCTTTTCTCTCTCATGCATCAAAAGGCAAAGGGAAAAACTTAATGATTCTGCAGCCTTAGATACTCACTGGGTGCAAACAATAAAATCTTCACTTTACAGCACCAAATTAATCACCTTCGTGCTCGGGAAAAACAGGATTTGCAGGGAAAAATACCATGGCATGGTGTGATCTTATGGAATGTGGCTACCTTTAGGAGGCACAGAGACAGAATTTTGTAAACTGCCTTATTGTTAATTGCATTTCAGTGGAGAGTGCCTCCTGACCGACCACACAGGGCACAGTGTTTCTGTCCATCTTCGTCAGATAAATGCCCCCGCGTGTTAGTGCATAGACTGAGTCAGAATCCATCCTGCCATCAATCTGCCACCTCGAAATGGTTCCATGAGCCTTCCTGAGTCCGACCACAGAGCCACACGCAACGTGGGCAGGTAGGGTGCCGTGGGGAGGAGGTCTCAGAAGGAGTCCCCAGCTTGGTGGGGACAGCTGTGTGACGCAGGAGACCCAGGGGGAGCTCTGGAGGAGGCTTCTTAACTTGGGCTGACTCTATTAAGCATCCTTCATTTAGAAGTAATCGATTCACTGTTTCCGAAATCAAACACACAAGTGCCAATGCCGTGACTTAAATTTCTTCTGACCTTTTATTTCTTGCCAAAAAAACTTGGCTTTTACCGCAGATTGTAAAAGACCACTGATGACAGTGAATGATGATTATTGAAATTACTGTAGCAGTAATGAATTGATGGAATAATAAAGTACTCCCTGTATCCCAACTTTCTCCTCCAAATTGAAATTCTGTTCTCCCATAGCACTCGCTGCCATATTACTCAATTTTGGGGTCAGAGACCCCTCTGAGGAGCTGGTGAAGGCCAGGAATGGTTTTCCCAGAAATGCACGAGCAGACACAAATTTGCCCATAAATTCAGAAAGCTCATAGATTCCCCTTCCAAAAACAAACAACAGTTCGGAGACCTCCACCTAGCACTTGGTATTACAGCAATTCTTTCATTGGGATTTTGACCTGTTCTTAGGGTCCCAGAGCACAGTGCCTGTAAACTAGTTATCTTGCTCAATGGTAAGATTTACTGTTAACCTGACTTTTTAAGGCAAGAATGGTGGAATGAGAGAGAGGATATTCAGAAGTAGAGAGAATACATATTTATGTTGTGCAAGAAAAAATATTTTACTGGTCTTTCAGCTATATCCATTTTTTTTAATTTTTTTTTCAACGTTTATTTATTTTTGGGACAGAGAGAGACAGAGCATGAACAGGGAAGGGGCAGAGAGAGAGGGAGACACAGAATCGGAAACAGGCTCCAGGCTCTGAGCCATCAGCCCAGAGCCCGACGCAGGGCTCGAACTCACGGACTGCGAGATCGTGACCTGGCTGAAGTCGGACGCTTAACCGACTGCGCCACCCAGGCGCCCCACAGCTATATCCATTTTTTATTGGGATTGGATCGCTAGGAAATTTCATAGCGCGAAGGAAAAGAGCCAGTTTCTTTTATACAGATGGGGATCCAGAGACTAAGCCCTTGGGAGAATTGATCTGGAAAGATGTGTAGTTATAAGAATGAGCCTAGACAGGGGCCTGGGGAAAGACAGAGGGGACCCCCAAAAGATCAAGATGCAGCCTAAAAGTCTGTCTTAAGGGGGCTTGTTCCTTTCCAGAATCCACCCACCGGGCAATACTGGCTGCAAGTGTACCCACCATGAGTGATTCCGGGCACAGATTCCATGTCGCTTTCCTACACCTGCTAAGGCCTCATCTTGCCTTCCTAGGTTCTCTGGCCCTCCTGGGGTCCTACCTCTAGGTAGAGGTTAAGGGACAAGACCTCAGGCATCTTTGCCACCTCAACCCTGGTCCAGTAGACAGCTGGACCTTTCACTGAAGCCTCATCTGTGAGGGGGCAATGCCGAGGGCCCCACTTGGGGTGGGGGGAGAGAGATGCCGGAAAGCAAACCCATCCTGCCATTTACTGGGTAGCATGAGAAGCTAGCGCCCCTCCTCATTCACTTGCCAACCACTTACTGAGTGGCTCCATCTGCGAATGTGGACTCGGAGAAGAGGGCCTGGGTTCAAATCCGAGTCCTCTACTTTCTGCCTCTGTGACCTTGGGCAAGTTACTTACCGTCTCTGTGCCTTGATCTGCTCATCTACAAAATGGGGATAATAATGGTACCTACTTCAGAGGGTTGTCATGAGAACTGAGTTAGTCACGCAGAGCGCCAAGAGGAAGGCAGGCACCCGGCAAGCAAATTTAAGGGTCAGTTGTTTTAACTGAGTCGAACACACACGGAACTCGGAGTCTAGCGAGGAAAGCAGAAACTGTGGTATAATCCACCGTTCGAACTTAACTCCCAGAGTGTCGTGCTCGCTTCCTCTCCTGCTCCCTGCAGTCAGGATCTTATTCTACCAGTTACCCTCCTCATTCTCACATCCACGGTCTCTTCTGCTTTGCTTCGGCTCACACACCCGTCCAAAGATTTTCAGGCTCTGAAACCCAAACCTCTCCTCTCGCCTCTCAAGTAAATGCCCTGTATCTTCCCCTGCTCCGACGTGCGTCTTGAAAGAGGCGTCTACACTCACAGTCTCCCCGGCACACTACTCCCGCCTCTGACTCTGGCCCTGGCATGTAAGGATCTCCCCCCAAGGCCACCAGGGACCTCTTAAATCCAGTATGTATTTTTAGTCCTTACCTCACCTTGACTTCCTGTAGCACTGGACAATGTCGACTCCTCCTACCTCCTTAAAATTCTTTGTCCTCCAACTAATTCCTCCAGCATTCTCCTGCCATTCCTGCCACAAGCCAGGGGATGTGCTAGATCCTGGGAGGCAAACATACTCAAGACAGTCTCCCACAAGGAACTCAGGCTTTGGGGGAGGGGAGGGAGATTAGGTATACGGAATAACTGCAAATCAGCAGGATAGGTTCCAAGATGAGGACCAGAATGGGTTATCTGGCAGGGCTGTGTTCCTTCTGGAGGCTCTAGGGGAAAATCAATTTCCTTGCCTTTTGCAGCTTCTAGAAGCTTGTGGCCCCAGACCACTCTGACCCCAGAGGTTGCATTGGTCCATCCAGATAATCCAGGGTAGTCTCCTCATCAAAAAAAAAAAAAAAAAAATCCTTAACTAAATCACATCTGCAAAGTCCTTTTTTTGCCACGTCAAGGAAACATATTCACGGGTGATTAGGATAGGACATCTTTGGGGGCCATGATTCTGCCTACTGAAGATGGGGTAGTCGTTCCCCCTCGAGTAGCCAGAGAACTGGCGAGAGAGAAGACTCCTGGAGCAGAATCTTACAGGTTTAGCTCCCATTGGCCAGACGGGGGGACAAGGCGGTCCAAAAAAAAGGAATGGCGCTTGTTGGGAGGTGATGTGGAGAAAGAAAAGGTGAGCCTGGTGGTCTGCAACCACTCAACCACTCCAGCTGCACAGCTGAATAGAAGAGAGTTCCTTCTGGAAACCAGATGAGGGAGAAAAAGTATAAGCTGGATTACGAAGGGTTTTGATTTTCTTTTTTAACGTTTTATTTATTTTTGAGACAGGGAGAAACAGAGCATGAACAGGGGAGGGTCAGAGAGAGGGAGACACAGAATCCGAAACAGGCCCCAGGCTCTGAGCTGTCAGCACAGAGCCTGACGCGGGGCTCGAACCCACAGACCGCGAGATCATGACCTGAGCCAAAGTCGGCCGCTTAACTGACTGAGCCACCCAGGAGCCCCATTTTTTTTTTTTATATATATATATAACCATAGTAAAGAATCTGAAATTTATCTGAAATGTACTTGACCCATGCTATTACTTTAACCTGGGCTATTGTTTCTTTAATTTTTCCTTGACTCATTTTTTTTGTCCTAAAGAATAATGTCTATGAAATCATGGGTTTTGTATGTTGGTTACATCGTTCCAAAGTGTGTTTACATAACTGTAAAAATAAAATGTTCTTGGGGCGCCTGGGTGGCTCAGTCGGTTGGGCATCCGACTTCGGCTCAGGTCATGATCTCGCAGTTTGTGGGTTCAAGCCCCGCATCAGGCTCTGTGCTGACAGCTTGGAGCCTGCAGCCTGCAGCCTGCTTCAGATTCTGTGTCTCTTTCTCTCTGTCCCTTCCCCGCTCGCTCGCTCTCACACAAAAAAAATAAACATTAAACATTTTTTAAATAAGAAAAATAAAATGTTCCTATATGTACCACTTAAAATCATCCATGCACACCCATGAACGAGTTCCCTACTTGGGGAAACAGAGCCAGAGGCAATGCAAACCACCTGAACGTTCTAGGCAGGGAAAGCACGCGGTCAGGTTTGCCTTTGATAAATACCATTGATAATCACTTTGGACTGAATGGAAACAAGTGAAACTTATAACAAAAAGATCATAAAGTAGCATACTTCCACACTAGTCAGGGTAAGAGATGAGAAAATGGACTAAGGTATCAGGGGAGGGCTGGATACGAGCAGTGCAAGGAGGTTGGAAATGCTGGATAATAGTGAAGACTGGAAAAGGGGGATCGGAGACAGCAGCTGGGGTCCCAGCATGTACGACACCACGCACAATTGCCCACTCGCTAAGAGAGTAAATAAGGGAGACAGTCAATGGGCTGTGGCAGGATTGGGAGGAAATGGTTATTTTTGGTCTGGACCTGCCGAATGTGGGGTGTTCTGGAACACTCATGTACGGGCTTGAATGCCCGGGTCTGGGGCCACGCAGATGGGGGCAGTTTCCAAAGCAGCGCTGTCCAGGAGGGATACACTGTCAGCTCCCCACGCTATTTTCCGTGGCCAAGTGGCCACATTAAGACAAGTAAAAAGAGCGGCAGCTGGGTGGCTCGGTTGGTTGAGCATCCAAGTCGAGACTGAGTCCCACACTGGGCCCTGTGCTGACAGTGCAGAGCCCGCTTGGGATTCTCTCTGTCCCTCTCTCTGCCCCTCCCCTGCTCATGCACACGCAGGAGCAACATAAATAAACATTTTTTAAAAAACAAGTATAAAGGAACGGATGAAATTAATAACGTGCTTAATATACCCCAACATATGTGGATTATTATATTTCAAAACGGAGCAGTATAAAATCTACTGAGATGTTCTACATTCTTTTTCTTGTTTTAAGTCTTCAAGATCCGGTGCAGCTTTTTACACTGAGAGGACATCTCAATCCGGACATGCCAAGCGCTGAGTAGCGACCACGAGAGGTGGCTGCTATATTGTATGACACAGCTTAGGAGCCATGTGCAACATAAGAAGAGCATGAGAAGGATGTCAGGACAAACTGGATGAACATCAGCGTGGGGTGTGAAGGACAAGAAAGAGGCACCAAAGAAGATTAATGGGGGTGGCGGGTGGGGGAGCCTGGCTGGAAGTTGGAAGGGCATTCGAGTCTTGACCTCAGGGGTATGAGTTTGAGCCTCACGCTGGGTGTAGAGATTACTTAAATAAAAAAAAACTTAGGGGCACCTGGGTGGCTCAGTCGATGAAGCGTCCGACTCCAGCTCAGGTCGTGATCTCGCAGCTTGTGCATTGAAGCCCCACGTTGGGCTCTGTGCTGAAAGCTCGGAGTCTGGAAACTACTTTGGATTCTGTCTCTCTCTCTCTCAAAACTAAAATAAACATCTAAAAAAAAAAATAAACAACTTAGGGGCGCCTGGGTGGCTCGGCCGGTCGAGCGTCCAACTCTTGGTTTCAGCTCAGGTCATGATCTCGCAGTTCACGATTTCGGGTCCCGAGTTGGGCTCTGCACTGACTGTCGGGTACCTGCTTGGAATTTTTCTCTCTCCCTCTCTCTCTCTGCCCCTCTCCCTGCCTCCCTCTCTCTCTCTCTCTCAAAATAAATAAATAAACATTAAAAAAAAAAAAAACTTAAAAAAAGAGGGGATCCTAGGTGGCTCAGTCAGTTAAGCGTCCGACTTTGGCCCAGGTCATAGTCTCCCGGTTCATGGGTTCAAGCCCTGCTTTGGGCTCTGTGCTGACAGCTCGGTGCCTGGAGCCTGCTTTGGATTCTGTGTCTCCCTCTCTCTCTCTGGCCCTCCCCTACTAGTGCTCTGTCTCTCTCTTTCAAAAATAAATCAATGTTAAAATAAATAACACATAAACAAACAAACAAATAAATAAAAACTTAAAAAACTCATGATTAAACAGGAGCCAAAGAGGTTAGGAGGAGAATGAGGGAAGCGCTAACTAACATCAACCCCCTGAGAATTTCAAGAAGAAAAGGACTATGTACTTAGTGGCCTCAAACGCTGCAGGGACACCCTCAGTGCCAGGCACGTGGACTCCAGGCTTAGCCCCAGTTTGAACCCTGGCTTGACCACTCACGGCCGGGTGCCGTGGCAGTGACTATGGATGCCATCTGTGCCCAGCCCACCTCAGAGTCCCCCTGTAGCTTCATAGACAGCATCCAGCCCACGAACAACATGCCCCCTCAGTCACCTGCCTGCCCCACACTGCGGGCCGCTTCTGCGAGCTATAGGGGACTCGCTGCCCCCAGGGACAACCCTTAGCGGATGAGGGAGGAGAGTACCTGGAGAAACGTCTCTGCCTCCCCATCTCCCAGTGGTGTGATTTTAAGAGGGTGTTTTGGGGGCACCTGGGTGGCTCAGTTAAGTGACTTCAGTTCAGGTCATGATCTCACGGTTCGTGGGTTCGGGCTCTGTGCTGACAGCTTGGAGCCCACTGTGTCTCCCTCTCTCTCTGCCCCTCCCCTGCTCATGCTCTGCCTCTCTCTCAAAAATAAATAAACATTAAAATAAAAAGAAGAGGGTGTATTTGTTTTCTATTGCTGCTGTCACAAATTACCACTAATTTTGGGAACACACACACACGTTTGTGATCTCACAGTTCGGGGGATGAGTTTGACCTGGACCTTACTGGGCAAAGATCAGAGTGCCCGCTGGGGGGCGGGGGGGGGGGGTGCTTTCCTTTCTGGAGACTCTGGCTCCTCTCTTCCCTGATTTGTGGCCCCTTCCTCCATCATCATTCCTGATAGCACTGGGCTGAATCCTTGCCACACTGCCAATGTCTCTGGGTCTCTCGATTCTTTCTTCCACTTTTAAGGACGCTGTAATTACATTGGGCCCACGCGGGTAATCCAGGGTAACCCCCTTAAGGTCAAACTTAGTTCCATCTGCAGCCTGGTAACACAACATGCTTACAGTTTCCAGGGACGGGACACAGACATCTTTGGGGTCCGGGGCATTGGTCTGCCTACCAGAGGGGGTTCCATACAGTTTCCCGGATAGATGCCAACAAGGCTGAGCCCACGGGGGTAACCCGCTCGCTTACATTCTTTGTGGCTTTCTCCCTTCCCTCATTCTGCCCACTTCTTGACTTGTGCTTCCCGGGAGGACCTTCCAAATAAACTCCCTTCCCCCAAATCCTCGTCTCGAGATCTGCCTCAGAGGAACCTCAAGTAAGACAGTGATCTTGGGGAAGTTACTCAATCAGTCTGAGCCCCACTTTCCTCCACCGTGAAGGGTATATCTCAGTACCTAGCTCACAAGGCTGTTGGGAGAATTCTAAGAGATGATATTCATTAAAGTCTGTATGGTGTGTGTAGCAAGTCCTCAACTTGGAGGGGGGCAGCTGGTGCACAGAGAGGGGCCGGACTTGGACAGAGAAATAGTCCTCCCTCTGAGACGCTGACTCTCAGAGGGGTGGGGTGGGGACAGTGTGGGAAAGGTGGAGGGTTTCTTCTATGCGCCTCTGTTTTCTTTCTTTCTTTTTCTTTCTATTTATTTATTTTGAGAGAGAGAGAGAGAGCAAGCAAGGGAGGGGCAGAGAGAAAGAGGGAGAGAGAGAATCCCAAGCAGGCTCCACACTGCCAGTGCAGAGCCCAACGCGGGGTTTGATCTCCTGAACCACGAGATCATGACCTGAGCAGAAACTAAAAGTCAGACGCTTAATCGACTGAACCACCCAGACGCCCCATCCATTTCCTTCTTGAGCTGCATCTGCTTCTGAGGGCTGAACAGCACAGGACTGACTTTGGGCAGAGAACAATGAACATTCGGAATAGTATACTTAGAGATTTCTGAGCTGTCAGGAAAGCCCGGTTGGCACCAGAGATCATACATCGGTCACAGCACGACCTCTGAGCTCTGAGTTTTCTCCATGTGGTGAAATGGGTGGCGGGGGGGGGGGGGGGGGGGGGGTGGGGGGGGGTAGGGAGACGGTGGATGGAAGGGACGTAAGGCCGGATGTTTGCAGGTAGATATGGTCAAAGAAGGGCGGTGCAGGAGACAAGGTTGGGGAGCTTGTTGAAGGCTCCAGCCTGGATGGAAGGGCAAGGGGCCACTTTGAGAGACTGGTGGCCCCCCTGCGGTGGAAGTGTGGGTGTAAAGAGACGGGAAGGCGACAGGAGATAGGATGTCAGTGCTTAACATCTCCAGGGAAGAGACAGTTTATGGTGCAGAGGAGTGAAGGTGAAAGTCGTTAGATCTGAGGTACCCATCACCTACCAGGTCTTAGTCATGACTGGAGAGTCCTCCCACCTGCCACCACCCCCCCCCACCCTTGCCCCCACCCAGGACAAATCAGGGGTCACTCTTGAACGGGCAAGATTCCAACAAGGTAGGGGAGGGACTATCCCGGCAATAGATGGTGGTTAACGCTGGATAGCAAACACCCAAAGTGAGAAAGTCAGGACAGAAGGAAAGTAACGTGACCGGAGCTGCTTTGGAGGTAACAGAATGTGGGAGGAGGAACAGGCGGCCTCCTGTCCCTCTGGGTTTCTGAGAAAGCAGAATCCTTTAGGGCAGTGTCCCCCACAGCATCCACAGCACCAGGGGAGCCCATTAAAAGCAAGGATTCTTGGAGCGCCTGGGTGGCCCAGCGGGTTAAAAAGCGTCCAACTTTTGATTTTGGCGCAGGTCATGATCCCAGGGTTGTGGGATCGAGTCCCATGCTGAGCATGGACCCTGCTTAAGATTCTTTCTCTCCTTCTGCCCCTCCCCCACAAATAAAAACAAACAAACATAAATAAAAGCATGGATTCTTAGTACTCCTTCCCCCCCTCCCCCCCCAGCATATATCCCCGACCAGCTGTATTAGTGGCCTGGGGCTGCTGTAACAAAGACCACAAAACTGGGTGGCTCAATACAGAGTACAGAAACGTATTCTCTCACAGTTCTGGAGACCAGAAGTCTGGAATCAAGCCACTGGCAGGGAATGCTCTCTCTGATGGCTCTAATGAAGGGCCTTCCTTGCTTCTGGGAGTCAGAAGCAATCCTTGGCGTTCGTTGGTTTGAAGCTGTCTCACTCCAATCTCCGTCCCAGTCTTCACGTGGCCTTTTTCCGGTGTCTTTGTCCCCAAATCTCCCTTTCCTCATAAATCATTGGGTTTAGGGCCCGCCCTAATCTACCACGACCTCATCTTAACTTGATGACATCTGCAAAGACCTTTCCAAATAATGCCACATTCACAGGTACCAGAAGTCAGGACTTCGATACATCTTCTGGGGTGGGGGACACAATGATTAAAGAAAATAACGGTTTGTGACATGTGTTGAACATGGTAAGGCAGACTTTATTCAGGACCACTGCAACAGAATTTTGCAGTGAGGGACAGAGATTGGGCTCAACTCTTGAATATAGCACGGGCAAGAGGGAATTTACAGCCAAGGAGCAGGGTGGGAATCTGTAGGTGGAAAATTAGGAAGAGGAAATAACAGGGGTGGGGGTGGGGGGATTCCGGCTAAACCGACCTAACAGGATTCTTGCTAAAGGCAGGATGATCAGACATCACCTGGGGGATGGGGAACCTGATCAGATATTGGACGGGGGCACGGATATTGCTAAAACTGGATTTTACAAGGAAGTACACAGCTGAGCCTAGAAAGTTCAGGAGCCTGACTAAAGTTTGGCCGAGCAAAGAATTTTTGTCCTAACTCAACCCATCGTGCCAGCTAGATACAATCTTTGGAGGCAGGGCTGGTAAATACGTATTTTTTAAGGGTCCACGCGGTAAAGGAACCTAGGACAACCATCTTTCAGTTGGCATCAGCAGGACCTGAAAACTCAGGGAAGATGGTCCTCTGATGGCTCCGCTGGGGAAGACTCAGACAAAGGCTGGTGGGAGAAAAGCTGGCTGGGGGAAGCACAGAGAACCCTGCATTTAGGACAGAGAAGGAGGGTGGAGAGATCCAGTGGATCGTCTGGCCCCAAGGCTGAAGACCGACTCCACACGAATGAAGGCATCCGTAGCTCAGTCAAGAGTCTACCGCCTGTGCTCAGAATTTGATTCCAGGTGTTGCAGAGCTGCTGAGAGCTCCAAACCCAGGGGTTGGGGTGCTGGAGGAGGAAGGAGCAGGTTTTGAGGATGCTGGCCTCCCACAGACTCCGCACGGATCAGTTTCTTGCTCCGCCAGCCATTCCACAAGGAAGCCCCGCAGGGCTCTGTCCAAGGTCTCTTTCACTTTCCTCCACAATTCTCCTTCCCGGTTAATCCCACCTCTTTCCGAGGCTAGAAACTCCATTTACATGCTGATGGTCCCACATTTGCATCTCAAACTCAGAGCCCACCCCCACCCCAAGCGCCAGCCCTTGTGTGACCCATTGCATTCAGCCTAGACTATCTGGCAGGTGCCTGAAATTTCACATTTTCAAAGCCGAACTCGCCCCTACACTTGTTTGCCTTCCCATAGTTTCCATTTCAGTTAGCATCACTACCCACCCAGACCCCCCCAAACTAGAAATCTGGGCGTCATCTTATGCTTGTTCCTCCAACCACACACTAAATCACCTCCACTCCTCTCTTTTGTCCACATTCCCGCTGCTTCATTTCAAATACCCTCAACTCCATGCTCGACTACTACAATTACCTGCTAATTAGAGATGTGGCCCCGTTTTCCCCTCCAGGAGTCGGCATCCTCCCAGATGAAGTGCAGCCTTTTCTACAAGCTCAACTTGTAAAAAAACAAATCTGACAAACTCTGCTGACTACGGCACAAATGCCAACCTCCTCAGCATGACACATGATCTTCATGTAGGGCCCCACTCACCTTGCCCCTAACCCCCCAAATTGTTTTTTCTAGTTGTGACTTTGACTAAAACAAAAAAATTAAAAACGCACAAACAAAACCCAAACCCCACAACGATTCACAAAATCAATCTTAAAAGGGAGGGGATGCGAGGACTAAAGGTATCTGCATCCTCCGTTCACGGGTCTGGAGGTCTGGGGGGTGTATACAGGCGTCTTCCCAGGTGATGCAGATGCGGATCCAGGTTTGCCAACCACAGGGCCGTGCCATTCTTAAAAAAAAAAAGAAAGAAAAGAAAAGAAAAGAAAAGAAAAGAAAAGAAAAGAAAAGAAAAGAAAAAAGTCCAACAATTCACATCGGAGAATCCGGGCTACTATGTTTTTCCCTAACTTCCTGTAGAGGCACACAGAAAAAAACCACAGCGCAGAAAAGCCTGCATCAGCCGGTCGGCTTCGTTGCATCACTTCTGCCTCCTCACCAAGATTGACACCCCGAGGAATTGTCCGGCAGAAATTTTAAGAATGAAAAAGGGCATCTGCAGAGCCCGCAGATCTGACCCGCAACATAAAGCACCTTTCGGTTACCAAAAACATCACTGCCCCCAAAACCCAGTTAGAAAATGCCGAACCACCCGAGCAAAGTTTCGTCGGCATTCCTCCACACTCCTCGGTTTTGAGGGAAGCCCTAAAAGACGTAGTGTTATGAAAGCATTTTGCTTTACTTTCATCGGCAGTGCCTCCGAGAGTTGAAAACCCGAAGAAAGCACTTTCGCAAGCTGAAGCTGTCCTATCAGTGTTAATTCAAACACACACAGTATTAGGCTGCCATGTTTACTTGGACATGTGAAGAGCAAACAATGTAACTGAGGAACCTTGAGCTCGGACTCCCTCCCAAGCACGTTGAACATTCAAGAAACTTTGCAGGACGTCTGCACACCCAGTGAGGCTCACGTTAACTCCTGAGCCAGGCTAAAACAATAGAAGGGAGAGACGACACAAGTCACTATTAATCAGACGCGCCGTTTATGTTTTTAAATCTTCCCTCGCAGCAGAGGCGGCTTTTCCTCTGCTCCTACTCTTTTTGAAACTGTTTCCACGGTCATTGTCTCCCAGTACGAAACGACGGCGGCGCTCGGGGAGCAGGTACAGCGTCCCGCAGGGTGTAGCGCGGTGGAGCCCGGCCAGGTTTTGGGAAACATTCCCGGCCCTTCCGGCGGGTCGAGGAAAAGTAGGTGGCCCGGGCGCCAAAGGCTGCTGCCAATGCAACTCGCAACTTTTGAAATCAATCCTTTTTGCATCATGCAACGGATGCCACCGCTCCTCGGGTTTGCAACCCCCCACCCCTCCCCCGAGACCAATCATTGCCGCGCTCGGGCCTGCACATCGCCCCCGCCCCCTTCCCGGGCCGCACGCAGCCACCGAGACGCTCCGGCCGCGGCCCGCCGCCTCTTAAAGGGCGGTAGCCGGCCCTTAAAGGCCCCTCGCGCGCGGCGCACGGCGGAGCGCGGCGGCCCGGTTCCCGGCAGGGGCCCGCCGAGCCAGGCCGAGCCCCCGCGGCGCCCA
>NW_024412434.1:22005214-22069622 GCF_014898765.1 Herpailurus yagouaroundi
CCGGCGGCGCCGCCGCGCTGCCTCCGCCCGGACGCGGCCAGCCCGCCGCGCCGTGCCGCACAAAGAGCCCAGGCCGCGTCTGCCTTTAAAGGCGGCAGCCTGAGATTTAAGGTGTCCCCGCGTGCCGGCCTCGGCGCTCCGGCTGCCTCCTGGACGCGTGCTGCATGGAGAGAGCCCGGTCCCCGCGCGCCGGGCCCGGAGCCCAGCCCATTGTTTCTTTGCTGGGCTTAGGGGCTTGGGGGTAGGGAGGTAGGTATGGGGCTGCGGCTGCACCCTCTCCCGTCCCCGCTTACCGTGCTCCCCGAGCTGTGCGGCCCGCTTGGCGCTCTCGGTGGAAAAAAAAAAAAAAAAAAAAAAAAGGTGACCGAGACGGAAAGGGTTAACCGTTGTCTTTAAATATTCATATCATTGTTTTAAAGGTGTAAACATGCAGCTTTGGGGTTGGAGTTGAAGCTCTCTTATTATGCAAATTTACTCCCCCCCATTAATTACGATTTCCCCGAGCACATCTCCCCCCACCCCCCGTTTTCTCACACCCACCCTCCAAAACCTGTAAGTTTGCAAGGTTTGGATGTGAGTGTGATGTGTATCCCTCGTTCCATTTGGAATTTTAAAACTTCACAGTGCTTTTGGACTTAAGGTGTTTTAGACATTTTTCTTCTTAAAAATCAGGGAAGGTAGAAGTTTTATGTTTGAAAGATGGTTAGTCCCCCCAGTTCCCCGCCTCTTTTTTGGGGGGTGGGGGTTAGGCTTGGAGGTAGGAAAATAACTCGATGCCTCGTGAGTTGGATTTTTTTTTTTTTCTCCTGGTAGGAGTGAGGCGGCGTTAAATGCGAGGCGTTTTGTGAGGAAAGGACTGTTTTGTTCCAAACTCTAGCAAGTCAAAGTGCTATTGGACTTTTCCTAACTCTAAAATGGCTTCAGAATTCCCCTCTAGGTCATTTCCTTTGCTCTCCTGCCACCCTTCTCTTGGATGGGTTGTTTTCTTGGAGTATTTGAAGATTTACTCCTGTTCCGTTGTACGTTTCAAACTGAAATGATGGCTCACCCCAAAGATGTTTTTGTAAAGACAGTTTGGATTACCGCCCAAACTCAGGCTTTCTGAGATTTATTTTATTTATTTGTTTTGTGTGTGAGAGAGGGAGATTAATTTTAAATAAGTGATGTGGTTGCCAGGGGATAGGAAACTCTATAAATGGGAATCATGTTCTTCATCGTAAATTTTATAGGGGAACCTGACCCTGAAATTTGGGGTGTCTGTAATTCTATGCCCAGTAAAGTCTCAATCTGGAGGTTCATAAACCTTGGGAGTGCATGTAAGATTCTGGTTGCACCTCTGAGACTTCAGACTTAGAAGGGCTTGCTCTAGAAACTTCCAGTGGTACCAAGTACGTTAATGCTAGGGATTTCGTACAGTGTGATTTTTTTTCATTTTAGTTCTGCAACGAAGCGGTAACGACCAGGAGCAAGCATATTTTCTCAATGATGTGTGGGTACTGGTTCGTTGGGTGGGATGTTTGCTTTCTAGGAAAGAGCACTGCATTAAAACGTTAGAGAACTTTCCACCGCTCTCTTGGAGAAAACTAATCTTGGTGTGTTAAACAGCTGTTCCACTTTTCTTTCAAGTTCTGTTCTTTAGTGAGGCGTCCTTAGTTTTGGATCACGTTGTCCTTCTGGCTCAGAATGAAAACATGCTTTTTTCTAAAAGCGAATCGAGCATCACGAAGGATTTCATCAAATGCGTTTCCGTCAGCATCCTTTTCCTGCAGCGTGTCTAATGGGCATTTTATTTTTCTGTGGGGGACAGCAAAAGATGTTAAAAGGTTTTCTAGAAAAGTCACTTTAGCCAAGACTTCTTGATTTCTAAACCGTAGTGCTTCTAGGCTGACAGATGAAGTGACTAGCAGTTTTCTCATGATGTTGGCCGCTAGAAGAGCCTATGAGACTTACTGCTCAAGATGGCCTTGTGTCATGTGCCAGCTGGCCCGTAGTGCCTTCTTCAGGGGAGGCGTCCTGGCTGCCCGTCAGAGCCACAGTTAGAGCAACACAGACCTCAGACCTTCCCTGGAAGATGTCTGATGGTACAGTCAACTTCGTAAATGAGTTCTTTGGGCTTCTGCATCACTATAATGAACTGTTATGGCCTCAAATCGGCATATCCTTGGTCTGGATGATTTCAACTCTTTCCATGCTCGGCACCGTCTTGTATTCACTTGATTCTTAGCAAAATACTGGTGAGCATTCTTGTAATGGTGTCTTTGTGTTTTGGTGATGCCTAGGTGGATCTGTAAAGAAACCAGGAGGCTAGGAGCGGGAGGGGAGGAGCCCAGCTGTGAGGTGTGTGTGCCCAAGAACCATGTCTACGCGGGAGTCCTTTAACCCGGAAAGTTATGAATTGGACAAGAGCTTCCGGCTAACCAGATTCACTGAACTCAAGGGCACTGGCTGCAAAGTGCCCCAAGATGTCCTGCAGAAACTGCTGGAATCCTTACAAGAGAACCACTTCCAAGAAGATGAGCAATTTCTGGGAGCAGTGATGCCAAGACTTGGTACGTGAGCCCTTCTTCCCTTTATACTTCCCCAAGTACAGCGTCTTGGCTGCAGTTGTAGTCAGTGGGTCAAAAGCCAAATTTCTGTCCTCCCATGTTGCCTTCTTCTTCTTTTTTTTTTAAATCTAATTTCTGCAAGGATCCAAAGAGCAAAGCAGTGATAGCTATGACATTATTGTAGCTTATTTGGAGGAAATACTTGAAAAGCATCAAGGAATGTGCTGTAGTCATTTTTTTAAGCTATTAAGTATGCAATTGAGACAATTCTGTTACAGTGAAAGTGTTTCTTGCTAAATCGAATTTTGTAGTTAGCTGAGGGTTAAGCAGAAACTCCTTTATGCCTCTGTCCTAAAACTTTCCTTAAAATGCCCACGTCCTCTTCTCTGCCTTAGGAAAGAAAGGTGTGTCTGTGTGTCATCGTGCGGTGCTTTGGGGGCAGTGACTGGGTTGGGGAGGAATTGGGGTTCCTTTGCAATATGCACTGTTTGCCGAGCTCCTGTGGGGAGGAGGGAGAAGACTGAAGCCGTGCTTGACCCTGGGACGTGATCTGGCATCGAGAGCGTGGTTTTCCTTCTTTACTAAATTCCTTTTTTAGTGGTTTGCCTCTTCCCAAACACAGAGCTCAGAAAGAAATTCTGGGCTGTTGGAAATTGTTAGCTTTTATCATGTGGTGCGCTAAGGACGTGGCGAAACACCGTGATCGCTTTGCCTTTTGAGTGTTTGGCATGTATTCCAGGAGTTTGGGGGCTTGGTAGTCGTGGTATTCGACTTGATCAGCTTTCTTACAGAAGGCTTTCATTTCGTTTACTTTCACCCGTTGTCTTATTGTGTATTTCTGTCCTCCAACCCGAGATCCTCCTTTCTTCCCCAAAGAATATATCAAAGCCGAGCTGCTTTGGTGGGGAGACAGGAAAACTCACACCCCACACTCTAGGGGCCTCGGGGCTGGCTCCCAGGAAGGAGTTCAGTGCGAAAACCACTGTCTAGCTGGTGTGGAAGCCGGGAGAGTGAGCTGGATCGGCTGTCGACATACTTGTCAGGCAACAAGAATATACCGAGAAAGCTGTCAGATAATGTGGTCGAGAGAAGGACGCTGCCAAATGGGCAAAAGGAGACGCAATAAAAACCTTACGTGTAAAGTAGTAATGCCTCTTTCTGACTTCCCTGTGGACCTCGCTGAGCATGCCGTGCGCGGTGAAGCATTTTGAAAATGGGTCACATCATTCGCTCCTTCCCTCAGCCCCGTGATGCCGGGGAGGGTCGAGTAAGTCATTCCGTGTCACTCGGTGAGGGTCAGGACCTGGAGTCCTCGTCCTCTGATTCCTCCGCCCACCGTACTGTTTGCCCTCGGGTCTCTGAGACCGGGGTGTTTGAAGTGAGGAGAGGGGCTGCACCAGCTGCAACCTAGCAGTGGCATCGGGGACAGATGTCAGCAGCAAGGGGAGAGGTAGAAAAATCTGTTACCAGAACACGGTAGCAAAGGAGTCTAGTCACACAGGGCTCTTGAGAAGTCATTGGAAGCCGTGACCCTTTCCCAGAAAAATGCACACCCACAAAATGTAGTGTTCACGGTGTTCTCTAGGGGTACACGGACCCCAGGTTGCAAACAAAGGGACGCTGAAGAAAACATAGTGTTAGAACCTTGTACAGAAGTGGTATATCCAGATAGCAACAACTTTGCTTTGGAATTGGATGTAGATTCGTATCCTGACAACAGTCACTTACTTGTCACTAATGGTAATCTGTGCACTGTCTTACCCTTCTGAGTGACAGTTTCCCAGTCTGTAAGATGAACTGTTTGTAATTGTTGGAAGTACCAGAAATTATTTGTGTGTGTATATGTACCGTGTGTATCTGTTTCTAAATTTTTGTTAATGTTTTGTTTATTTTTGAGAAGGAGAGAGAGAGAGCACGAGCAAGAGTGAGGGAGAGGGAGACACAGAATCCGAAGCAGGCTCCAGGCTCCGATCTGTCAGCACAGAGCCTGATGTGGGGCTCAAACTCACAGACTGTGAGATCATGCCTGAGCCGAAGTTGGTAGCTTATCCAACTGAGCCACCCAGGCACCCCTATCTGTTTCCAAGCTAGAGTGTCCTACCTCCCGGGTTCTAAGATGTAACAGTTGTTAAATGTACACATGTTTATTTAGATGTATGCTAACTAAAGAAATGTTAAAATCAGTGCTTCTTGCCTGGTACTTACGAGCTATCGAGTATTGATCACCATCACTGGTGGTGATGGTGTGATCATTGGGTTATTTTTTCTTGATGGCTTCAGTCTTGCTGAGAGCTTAGAATTCTCCAGCATCCACTGACAATTAAATCTGCACCACTCATTCTGGTATTTGAGGCTTCCTCCACTCTGTGGCAATTTCCTCTGTTACCGCTTGCCCTCTCCCTGGACTGTCCCTCTCTCCCCCAATCACCACGGACCGGACTGGTGCTGTCCAAAAGAAATGGGATGTGAGCCACATGTATAATTTCAAATTTCTGAATCTTTAAAACAGAGAGCGTCAGAAGAAATTAATTCTAACATATTTGATTTAACCTAATGCATTGTATATAAAAAACATCATGTAAATATAGTTGATCTGAAACGTTACTAATGAAATGTTGGCTTTTTGGTACACAGGCTCAAGAGTCACCACTCCGAATGCTCTGATGGAGCATATAAGTAGAAATTAAGTTCTTCACGATTCTAATTTATTTTATTTTTTAATGTTTATATACTTTTGAGAGTGAGAAAGACAGAGCGTGAGCAGGGGAGGAGCAGAGAGAGAGAGGGAGAGACAGAATCCGAAGCAGGCTCCAGGCTCTTAGCTGTCAGCACGGGAGCAGGACACGGGCTCGAACACACAAACCACCAGACCATGACCTGAGCCAGAGTCAGATGATGCTCAACCGACTGAGCCACCCAGGCGTCCCTCACATTTATTTAATTCAAATTTAGGATTAACCAGATTAGAAACATTGAAAGCTAACATTCAGCAACTGCATTCAGTCTATTTCAGGAGTCCTGTAGTTTACATGAAAACCCCGAAGAAAACAGCGTTTCACTCTTTTCTAAAGCAAATAGTAACATTCTCAGAATAACCTGTTGTTGGCATTACCAATGTAGGGAGACTCAATATGAGTTAAATTGTGGTTCTTCACCTTGGCACTTACCTGCTCAACAGCCGCCCTCGGGTGAAATTGCCGGGGATGAATTTCCGTGCGTTTCCCTGCTGGGTCTGACCTCCCGCTGGGGATCACTCACTACCTGGGCAGCCTGCTCCATTGTCACAGATCTGTGAGACTTGCCATCCAGACACTGCTTTGCAGAAAATCAGCCCGCCTTCGATGAGCCTGTGACTTTTTATTAAACCTGATTTTGTTTTTGCATTCGTAATAAGGGGTCAAGGCCAGGGGAAGTAAGGTGCCCTATGAGTCGGCCTCTGTTGGGTATTTTGCCGTTGTGGATCTGGGTTAGCTGTGCCTCAGCAGTGTTGCTCAAGCAAAACATGAAAGGTACTGGTGTGTTCACTTCAGCCTGATACAGACAGGACTTCTCCTTCCGTTTGGATTCTGATTTGGAATTCTGAATTGCAAGGGTGCCTGCTGTGCGCTTGTGTCCTTTGCTGTTTCGTCCTCTTTCTCTGCCTTCGGCCGTTCACCACAAAGTTGAAATAATCCCAAGAGGACTGGAGGGCATCCTTTGGAGAGACGCATAGGAAAGCACTGAGTATTCAGCTTACTTGGTGGGAAGGCCAGTCTGAATTTGAGAACACCTGCATTACAGGTGATTTTCAAAGAAAGGTAGCCTACGGCAGCCCAGTCTTCATCATTTCTAAACTGATTTGAGTAAAAGGGAATTATTTCTTATTAGATCATCAATTGTCCATGTTATCTTTCTAAACATTTAGATACAAATTTTTTTTTTTTTTTTTTGAGAGAGACCGGGAAAGAACCCCTAGAAACAATTCTTAATGAATTGAAATGTTTCCTACAGGCCTGTTTAGCAAAGTATTTTTCCCTGTTCATAATGTAAGTTAGTAAAGGTGACATTTACAAGTTTTCCACAAGAGGAATAACATGAAATGTTAAAGTTTCCTCTTAAAAAATGCTTCCGGGAACCTACGTAACAGATCACCTAGGTACCACAGAGTATGTACTTGCTTGACTGGAAGCAATGAATATGAATACCTGTTCCAGTGACAAGTTGACAGCAGTGGGCCTGATGTGGGGCTCAAACTCACGAACCACGAAATCATGACCTGAGCCAAAGTTGGATGCTCAACCGACCGAGCCACCCAGGTGCCCCATAACTTTTTTTTTTATGTGTGTAAAAGATTTTACAGATTTTCTGTTGGGGAAAATAGAATAATTGCCTGAAGATCGGTTCAGAAAGCACCTATAGATAAGACAACCCAAGTTGTACTTACACTTTCTCATCTTTAAGGAAATTCTCTGTGGTGCCAGTCACATGATACAGTAATATGAAGGGGAAATTTCCATTTGAAGCATCGTTAGAGTCTAAAAATTGTACCGTGTAGAAGTTGAGTCTTCATGACTAACGAATTTTATTCTCGCTTTCTATCTTAAGCTAGTTATGTTTCACGTTTATTTCAGTTAATGCTACTTGATAGGAAACATGCTGCTTTCTTGGCAGGGTGCAGTGTTCCTTAAGTGTCGTGCACACGACTGTTCGTCTTCACAACACCAGTGGTAGGAAATGAAGCGGCTTTTCCATTTGACTTTGGGGTGATGGTAACTTTCATCTTCGCAGGCATTGGAATGGATACTTGTGTCATTCCTTTGAGGCACGGCGGTCTTTCTTTGGTTCAGACCACGGATTACATTTATCCTATCGTCGATGACCCTTACATGATGGTGAGTTTGACCCTGGTGCGTTTTTACATCTGGGACTGCTTGTTGGTCGGGTTTGGGGCTGTGGCTGGGGATTTTGTTTTTGTCACACCCAACTTGTTCTCGTCCTGCCCTGCCCTGACTTCTGCACGTGGAGCCAGTGGATCTGTGCCCTGCTCACACTTGGTACCTTGCGGAAGGCAGTCACAGCAGACGCGGTGAGCCCTCTGCTGCTCTTGTACGTGATGCACGTCTGCACGAACACCTGTTGTCTCAGCATGTGTGTTGACTGACATGTTTGTGGTTTCCTTCTTTCTTTCTCTCTTTGACCGTTGTCAACTCCACACTCCTGTGTTTCAGGCTTAGAGGTGTTAACCATACTCTGTAGCGGGACTGATCCTAGATGTTTCCTTCCGGAAGTAAACAGCTTAGCATCTCACCACAGTTAAGCTTCTTGACCATTCATTCTGATTCTGGTCACCATCCACCTCGGTGTGTTAGCTGCCACTGTGTAGAATACATGTCCGAACTGCTGCGTTGAAGTTTCTAGATGCTGATCGTGGCCTGCCTAGATATATTTTCCATTTGTTCTGTGCACGGTTACGCCAGCAACCCCTTGGTCTAACCAACTTTAACCCCCTACCCTACCAGACAAGGAGCCGATGAAGCGACTGGGAACGTCCCATTGTTAGGAAATGGTCCTCCCTGTGTGCCGTGGGCGCTGGGATCAAGCCTCACACATAGGGACCTAGGCCATGAGACAGCTAAGTGCGGGGAGGAGGAAGACCACCTCTCAGGTGCCAGCGACACGCATACAATTTACTAGAAACCTGGTCTGGCCTCTGCATGTCTCTTCTCTTGAGCAGTAATCCTGAGCCTGACCTGCACCACACCCCAGGCGCCACCAGAGGCACAGGTGCTAGAACCGGAATCCATTCTTTATCCAGCATGTCTTAAAAGCTCGTGAGAGAGCCCAGGACAGAAGGGACAGAAAATTGCTCCAGCTCTACACCCCCAAGGTGCAAAACACCTGTGGCCCTGGCTAGTGCTGCTTCTAAGGTCACTGCTGATCGGCCAGGAAGTTGTAAGGAAACCTCAACAAGCCATGAACCAGCTGCTGGAAATAATCCTTGGGGGTTTGATTGTCCTTACATCAGAAGAAAAATTTGTTATTTTTCTCCTTCACTGTCTAGAAGTGACAACTTAGCATTTATGTTATTTTATTTTATTTTTAGTTTTATTTCTAAGTCATCTCTACACCCAACATGGGGATCAAACTCATAATTTTGAGATCAAGAGTTGCATGCTCTACTGACTGAGCCAGCCAGGCGCCCTGACGACTTCTCTTTAATGAATCTCCAGTGGTGATAAAAGAACAAAATCTTATCACATTTCTTTTGAATCATTTTGAAGTCCCTTATTAAATAATATAGCTCACTGGAAACATTTTTTATTTTCTTTAGAAAACAATCTGACTTCGAGCTTGGATGGTTTTTGTTCTGTTTTGTTTTTTGGGTTTTTTTTGTCTCTTCTATTTTTTGATTTCTCAACCAAGATGTTTTTCCTGTTTATCTTCTAGAGCCTTGAAAAGAAGCTACCAAAATTTCTCCCTCCCTGTATTATAAAAAACCATCTTCTCTGTAACCAGTAAAGTCAACATATTTTTAGCGTCTGTTTAGGATACATGGCCGTTTCCAAGATTGCTTTAGGACTGTTGTTTTCAAACTTTCTCCTTCTATAGTTCTCCTCGCAGAACCATCCGCTCCAGCCTCGCTCACCCCAGCGTGTGCCCCCAACCCCCATTCCCCATCTACGTAAATTGCAGATTTCTCCCAATATCTTAGAACGGGAAAGAACATGGAAATCACTGCTGCAGGAATGTCTGAGAAAGACTGAAGGAACGACCTAGTGGTTCTGTGACTGAATGCAGGACACAGAAAACGGGGACCGCATCCCCGGAAAGTCCCCGAGTTCTGGGACGTGCCCTGTAGGCACACACGGAAAGTCCCCTACTTGTCCTCGCTCATGCCTCCCCTCTCTTCCAGGGCAGGATAGCATGTGCCAATGTCCTCAGCGACCTCTACGCAATGGGGGTCACGGAATGTGACAATATGCTGATGCTCCTTGGAATCAGTAATAAGATGACGGACAGGGTAAGTAGTGTTGTTGTCTCAGGGGCGTCACTTGACCGGGTCGCCCTGCGTCCCTCGTCTGTAAAGCGAGGCGGCCAGGCAGTGCAGCTTTCCTCCTCTTGTCGGGCTCCCTGTTTAGTTTTTGGCAGCTGTCGGTGAATTAAAATAGAGAGTCTGGCCTATTCTTCTTTTCGTTTCCGCCACCTGCTTCCCGTTCTCTCTTCCAGGTAGACTGAAGCCAAGACAGTCATGTTTGTTTGATAAAGTCTAGGCCACAGTAATAGCACCTCCGTGCCAGGCGTGTGGACCGGGCCCGCCCTGCAGACCCCCGGCTTGTGGCACGGAGGCTGGCCGCCTTCCTCTGCTTGCTGCTTGGGTCGCTGATGTGGAGGGTGAAGAGACGGGTGTCGTGTGTGTTTATGGCTCACTCGGCAGTGTGTGTGGCCTTGCCGCCAGTGCCTGCTGGTTGACACAGAGAGGATTTCCATTTAGATCATTTTTGTTCCCCAAAAGAAGTCTTGCCCTGCCTATTTGTAGTAAAGCCCCCACAACATGCGCTTGGGTCATGACTTGAACAGGCTCTGGAGAAGGGCATGTGGATGCGTATTAAGCCAGCTCTAGAGTTCTTTTTTTTTTTTTTTTTTTTTTTTTTTAAATTAATTGAATTTTTTTTTTTTTTTTTTTTTTTAAGCTAGTCTTGGAATTCTTGGGAACCATGTAAGTTGCTGGCTCAGATTTAGGGCAGACCTGTATATCCAGTCCTATCCTAGTTTTTAATTCTCTGTTATCTGGGCTTCATTCACATTGTAACCTAGAACAACTTCTAACTTCTGATAAAATGGTTACAATGTCAACTGTTCTGTATTTCTTTCTGTTATTCCCTGCCCCGTCTGTAAGCTTCCAGGACTTCCTTCAGGGCTTTACAATCTTTTATTATGTAAAAAAATTTTTTTTAATGTTTTTATTTATTTTTGAGAGAGAGAGAGAGAGACAGACTGAGCGCAGCGGGGGAGGGGCAGAGAGAGAGGGAGACACAGAATCTGAACAGGCTCCACGCTCTGAGCTGTCAGCACAGAGCCCGACGCGGAGCTCACACTTGGGAACTACGAAATCATGACCTGAGCCGAAGTTGGGCACGTAACTGACTGAGCCACGCAGGTGCCCCTACAGTCTTTTGTTAAAACTACAAGGGTGGATTCTCTTTCCTGTGTTTTGAACTGAATTATGTGACTTTTCATTTGTGTTCTTTTAAACCGTAGGAAAGGGATAAAGTGATGCCCCTAATTATACAGGGTTTTAAAGACGCAGCCGAGGAGGCAGGGACGTCTGTGACGGGTGGCCAGACGGTGTTAAACCCCTGGATCGTTTTGGGAGGAGTGGCTACCACCGTCTGCCAGCCCAACGAGTTTATCATGTAAGTTGATTTCTGTTTCGTGTCTCCTGACTTGCTTCCCCCTTTTTCATTTTTTGGCAAAGATTTGTTGAGGTGTTCATTCACATCACATACAATCCACACATTTAGAATACACAAAGCAGTGATCTTCGGTACATTCACAGAGGTACGCATCCGTCACCAGAGTTGATCTAGGACGTTCCGTCACCCCAGCTGGAAACCCGCCCTCCTTCAATGTCCGTCACATTCCCCCTGCTCCCCGTCTGCCTTCTGTGACTTCACATAATATTAGCGTGATGGTTTTAGGGTTCATCATTTTGTAGCATGCATCAGTGCCTTATTCCTGTTTGTTAAAAATTCTGGATTTTTTATGGGGCGCCTGGGTGGCGCAGTCGGTTAAGCGTCCAACTTCAGCCAGGTCACGATCTCGCGGTCCGTGAGTTCGAGCCCCGCGTCGGGCTCTGGGCTGATGGCTCAGAGCCTGGACCCTGTTTCTGATTCTGTGTCTCCCTCTCTCTCTGCCCCTCCCCCGTTCATGCTCTGTCTCTCTCTGTCCCAAAAAAATAAATAAACATTAAAAAAAAAAAAAAAAAATTCTGGATTTTTTAAAATACGTATTTGTTTAAGTAATCTCTGCACCCGACCTGGGGCTCTAACTCGTGACCCCGAGATCAAGAGTCACTCACTCTTGTGACTGGGCCAGCCAGGCACCCCCTAGATTTTATTCATTACGGTACAATTTGTTTAACAAAATTTCATACCACGTAAAATTAAACTTTTTTAAAGTATGCACTTCATTGGTTTTTCACATTCACAAGGTTGTGCGTCCATCACTGCTGTCCAATAGCAGAACGTTTTGATCACCCCCAAAAGAAATCCTGTATCTATTAGTGGTCACTGTCAGTTCCCTCCCACCCCCCCGTCCTGGAAACCAGTAATGTGCTTTCTGTTTTGTGAATTTGCCCATGTTAGACATTGGTGTGTTCACAGTTGATGGATGTGTTAACGAATGATGTTGCTGTGAACTTTTGTGTGGACGTACATTCCCTGTCCCACGGGTATATACCTAAGAACTACTGGGTCCTGTGGTAACTGTGTATCGTGGGCAACCGCCACACGGCTTTCCCAACAGTGGCACCGTTTGACATCCAAAGCAGCAGCACGGGAGAACGTCTGTGCGTGTCCTCACCAGTCCTGGCTCTTGTCTGCGTGTGTGATGGCAGCCGTCCTAGCGGGTGGGAGGTGACACAGCCCTGAGTGAAATGGGCATTTCCTCGGTAGCTAATAATGCGAGCATCTTTTCCTGTGTTTTCTGGCCTTTTCTGGATCTTGGGAAAGATTCTCTACCCTTCTCTCTTTCTCTCTCTTTTAAAAAAATTTTTTTTCTTAACGTTTATTTATTTTTGAGACAGAGAGGGACAGAGCATGAACGGGGGAGGGTCAGAGAGAGAGGGAGACACAGAATCTGAAACAGGCTCCAGGCTCCGAGCTGTCAGCACAGAGCCCAACATGGGGCTCCAACTCACGAACCGCGAGATCATGACCTGGGCCAAAGTCGGACACTTAACCGACTGAACCACCCAGGCACCCCTCTTTCTCTCTCTTTTGGAAAGATTCTCTCTTGATACAAGTTGTTAACTTTTCACGTTTGACATCTTATTAAGAAAAGCCACCATGTCCCATTTTCTGAAGGATTCGAAACTCCATTCGTTTACCCTTTTTTATGAGTAAACACTATGAGGCACCGTGTCCGCACGGTTCAGAATTCAAAAGATCCAGAAAGGTCTACAATGCAGAGTCCCTCCCCCATTCCTTGTCACCAGTTTCCCTTCCTGGACTGGGCAACCACTTTTTCCAATTTTTAACCAATTTACTGTGGACATTTAGATTATTTTCAATTATTTTGACATTATAAATAGTACTTCGGTGCGTACCCTTACTCACTGATCATTTTGCGTGAGTGTGGCTCTCGGTAAGAAATATTTCATAGTAGAATTGCTGGGTCCAGTGTGTGTGCGGAGTATCTGCACTGGGTGTCTCCAGGCTGCCCCCCTTCAGAGAGGCTCTGGCAGCAGCGAATGGGAAGACCCCGTGTTGGTAACAGACCTCTTGTTCTTTGCCAGTCAGTTTGGTGGCCTAAACCTTACTTCGTGAGTAAAGTTGAGCGTGTTTTTCACATATTCGTGTCTTTTGCCCGGTTTTTGATTGTTTGGAGCTCCTTTTAGACACATTATCTGACAGCTTTCGTGCGAAGGGTCTTGCCTTTTACTTACATCAGAGTTTTGTTTTCCTCTCTTTTATGTGGGCGGTTCTCAAACTTGCCACATAGAGAGGACAGAAGACCCTGAAAGTCTATCTGCCTCACACATTTCAGCTTTTTGGTAGAAAAAGCACTTAGCAATTGCAACAATTAGAAAGGAAAAATAATAAAACAAGCTTCGGTGGGTATTTTTTGGTCAACAGTATGTACGTTTAGCTTGTAAAATAGGAATGAGCGTATACACTTGATTATATTTCATAAGATAGTGCCCGTAAACTTAAAAATAACCCGTCAGTTTTATTGCATGTAACTTGTTGATAGTAATTTTTATGGGTTACACATAACCTGTGATGTGCAAGACCGTATAAGCATTAAGGTGTGGTTGAGTCAGAGCTGAAGACTTTTATGTCTTAAGGTCTGGTTTTTGGAAAATGAGTTTCTTGTAAACTGTTAATAGGGTTAACATTTTTCAAACCTAACAGCGGATAGAGACATAGGATGAGTCGGGGAGTTATTTGTTGACTTGAAGTCTGTGCCCCGGACGTTGTAATTGACGTGGGTGAGGGAGTGCGTCACCTGCCATCGGAGGATAGAGCAGCTGGGTGACCAGGAGGACACAGGTGCCTGCTGTAGTGATGATGCAGCATAATAGGAGTGTGGCTTGGGGGTCGGTCCTCGTGTTGTCGGTGTTTGCCTTCCCTCTTTGAGAGGGAACCGCCAGGGACGCTGGGGTGGCTCAGTTAGTTATGCGCCAGACTCTTGATTTCAGCTCAGGTCATGATCTCACGGTTTGTGAGTTTAAGCCCTGCATCGGGTTCCATGCTGACAGCACAGAGCCTGCTGGGGTCTCTCTCTCCGGCCCTCCCCCGATCTCTCACGTGTGTGTGTGTGTGTGTGTGTGTGTGTGTGTGTGTGTGTGTGTATGCTCTCACTCTCTAGATAAACTTAGAAGTTTATACATTTAAAAAAAAACAAAAACAGACCAGGAACAACCAAGGATTCTGTCTGGGCCCGGGTAGGAAACTTACTGTTGAACAGTCTGAGTTTGAGAACTTTGCTGAAACCGCCTAAACGTTAGACTGGCAGATTTGAGCCACATCCCACTGCGTCTCTACCTCGTAAGTGCTTGTGAAAAACAGCCCTGGTGTCAGAAGTCCGGTTGCCCCAGAACCACGGTGGGTCTGTACTGAGAATCGCACACAAGCGGGGCTGAAGGTTAAGTGATTTGCTTCTTCAGACACTTCTCGGGGGCGGGGGGGACCTGTGGGTGATTGCACGCTCCTCAGTTCTGCCATTGCTTCTGGTCCAGCGGCAGCCTCAGCGCTAAGTTGGAAGGTTCTACTCCGCTGATGGTGTTTGGCTTAAATTTAAGTAAGCACAGATAGTTTTTACCAGCTTCTTCTTGCTCCTGTTCTGCTGATAGTGCGTCTGTCTCTTCTGTGCCCCTGACTGGAACGCGCCTTGTTCTCTTCTCCAGGCCAGATAACGCAGTACCGGGGGACGTGCTTGTGCTGACGAAGCCCCTGGGGACGCAGGTGGCCGTGGCCGTGCACCAGTGGCTGGATATCGTGAGTGAACCGCTGCTTGCCACCGTGGGCGGGGGGCGGGGTAGCAGCACATGTTTGGGGCCGTGGTAGTTTTTGTTGGGGCGACTGGTTTGGAGACCAGGGCGCTCACCTCGCACATCCGATCGGTTGCGCATCTCCCTGGTCTGGCACCGGAGTTCGCTTCTCGAGAAGGTGTGTCTGGTCCAGAGCGAGCACCACGTCTCGTCCGGAAGTAAGCCCGTCCCCTTGCACATGTTTGCACACATCGCAGATCTGCCACACGTCTTCATTCTGTCTTCTCGAAATAGTCGCACTGCCGGGAAGTGTTTTATCAGCCACATCCTTACAGAAATTCTAGGAACTGTCCGTCGTCCTATGTTAAAGACAGAGTTACGCGTATTAAATGCTTTATCTTTTGTGTCTTAAGCATCACTAACAAAAGGAGAGTGTACAGAAAGTGTAGTGTTTGGGGTAGAACTACGGGCACAGTTACTGACAAATTATTTTAGTCTTGAGGTTTCTGGTTGTTTCATTTATTTTATATAAATGAGTTATATTTAGTTATAACTAAATATAGTTATAATGAGTTATAATTATAATGAGTCATAATTAGTAACTCATAACATTGATAAATATTTATCTCATGGAGGAAGCATCTAGAATATGAAGTTATTTATTCCGAGTCACTTTTCCGCTGAGCTATAGTCATACTTCATTTAGGATTTTCTCCTTGCCCTAACAATTCAAAAATGAATCCAGTTGTGGCATAGTCTCACATAACTTGATGCTTTTCGTTTCTGCAACTGTCATCTGAACTACCATTCCTGAGAAACAGTTGAAAAGGAGTAATAATTTTATGTTATTTATCAGCCAGGTATATCTTGCTCAATACAGCAGAGTACAGAAAATCTCTAAGCCACATTCTTTAGTTATTTTTCCCTTCTGTCCTGTGATGAGGGGAGGTTTCCCATCAGGTATGATCACCTGTACATCGGATTGGAAAGCCATCACAGGCCAGCAATCCACAGTGACTTTCCATAGGACCACCCAGGTCTGAGTAATTCAACAAGGTTACTGGTAGTAGGTGAGGCAAAGGAGCCTGAAAGATGAAGGGTTTGGGAGCCTGCTCCCTACCCCCAATCTGACACCACCTGTCCTTTTTTTAATGTGCAAAATTGAAAAAAGCAAGATGTGAAGGTCATGTAGCAGCCTAATACCCTTTCACAAAGGTCAGAAGCAACCCAAGGGTATATTGTCCTGGCACCTGTGTGTATGAGAACACTACTTTGTGTGGCAGGAGAATGAGGTTGTTACCTCTGGGGGAGGACAGGGAGCTGTGGGCCAAGGGAGGATCGCAGGGATGGACTTCAGTTACTGCGTTGGGTGGTAGATCGTTGGATATTATTAAAGACAACGAATGCCTGAATGATGGCCGCTAACGGAGCGTAATGGTAGTATGTCATGAACCCACATCGTGATGCTAGATTCTTTGGAAATCAGACTGTGGAAGAAAGGAAGCCTCTTTTCCCCTGACCTTCGTGATCTCCTCTGTGGTCACCCAACGCTGTCCTTGGGGTGCATGCAATCAAATTCTCTAATTTTTTTTTTAAGTTTATTTTTGAGAGAGAGAGAGCAAGCGAGCACGTGAGCATGAATGGGGGAGGGGCAGAGAGAGGGAGACAAAATCCCAAGCAGGCTCCACGCTGTCAGCGCAGAGCCTGATGCGGCTCGATCCCAAGAACTGTGAGACCATGACCTAAGCCAAAACCCACAGCGGGTCACTGAACTGACTGAGCCACCCAGGCGCCCCGAAGCTGTTTTCGTAGTGTCTTGTCCACCCAGATGGCTTGATGCAGAGTTTAGGTGAAGTCAGTGAAAGTGTAGTTGTATGAAAATGCGAGCCATCAGCTTATTAGAGGAGGTGGGGAGGAGAAGCAGGGGACACCTGGGACTGTGTGCGTGCGTGGCGCATCCTGCTGGTTTTCCGTGGCCGGCACGCTGCAGGCCTGGGCCACGGCAGTTGGGGGTCGAGAACAGAAAAGATCGCACGATTCTCTGTCTGAAGGGGCCCCTGAAACACTAGTCACGAGAGCAAGTTGGGAAACTTACCTTTGTGTACAAATTTAGGTCGGGGAAACCGCCAGAAGGTGACAAAGGGAAAAATACACTCTTCTTCAGTGGTTAGAAGATTAATCACATTTTTTCCCTCTCTTTTCCTCCTAACCTCTGTTCCCGTCATCAGCCTGAAAAATGGAATAAGATCAAGCTGGTGGTCACCCAAGAAGATGTCGAGTTGGCATACCAGGAGGCAATGATGAACATGGCCAGGCTCAACAGAACAGGTAAGGGGCGGTCTCGGCCAGTACTACAGGCCCGTCTGTGTGTCCCTGGTTTGGGGTCATAGGTCAGTAGTAGGAATCCAGATACTCTGCGCGTTCCTGACAGAAACGCATTTTAAACGTGACTTGTATTCGAGAAAATGGATGACCGAGGACTGGGCGAAACATTGCATCGGACGAGGGTGTGAGGGCGCGAAAGCTTTTCCTCCAGCACACTTTCCTCTGTGCGCCTGGGGTCCGGGGCGCCGTGGCCCTGCCAGCACCTCTGTCCCCCTCTTGCTTAGATCCCCCCACAGTGACAGCGGTGCCAGGCGCAGAGAAGAGTTGAAGTTCTGTTTTCTCTCTGTTCCTTCTAGTTTTAAATTTCTGTGATTATGGGCAGTATTGACTTCCTCTGCACCCCGATTAAATGGAAGTGAAATTTATATAGCATACTTTCGAAAGTATTTGGCTTAGTGGGGCGCCTGAGCGGCTCCGACTGTTGAGTGTCTGACTCGACTGTGGCTCAGGTCATGATCCCGGGGTCGTGGGGTCAAGCCCCGTGTCTGGCTCCACACCGAGCGTGGGGCCTGCTTAAGATTGTTTCTGTCTCTCCCGCTGCCCCTTTCCCCTGCTCACGCTTGCACTCTCGCTCTCTAAGAAAAAAAAAAGTATTATTATTTCGAGGTGTTCTCATTGTTGATTCCCACATTTGTGTGTATAAAGGAATAGACATGTCATAATTTTTTCCTCTACATTTTATTTCTCATCTAGCTTCCTAATACTGATAAAATGTAATAATAGCATTTACCATTTATTTAGTAATTATTGTGTATCAGGAACTTGACCTACTTTCCTGTTTAATTTTTAGGACAACCTTACAAGGTAGCTACCAACTCATTCAGGGTCACACAGCTAATCAGTGGGGACCTAGGATTTGAAACTACTGCTTGTAATGCTTGTAGTATTATGGTCTATTCCTTTCTGAACAATTTAGTAAGAAATTGAGGCTATTTCACAGTCTCTATGCATGGTAATTGAGTGAATGTTTTGGTACTAAGTTTTAAAAGCAGATTAAAATAAAATAGGAAAGGGGCACCTGGGTGGCTCAGTTGGTTAAGTGTTCGACTTTGGCTCAGGTCATGATCTCATGGTTTGTGAGTTCGAGCCCCGTGTCGGGCTCTGTGCTGACAGCTCAGAGCCTGGAGCCTGCTTTGGATTCTGTCTGTCTGTCTGTCTGTCTCTCTCTCTCTGCCCCTTCTGCTCATGCTCTGTCTCTTGTCTCTCTTTGTCTCTCAAAAATAAATAAATGGTAAAAAAAAAAAAAAAAAAGAAAGAAAAAAAATTAATAAAATAAACCAGGAAAGTTCCAGAAGCAGAATTCTCCTTCCTGAAAGCAGCAAGGCTTGCTGAGGGAATTACTTCTCATAGAGTTGAAGCATCATATTCTCCCCTTTTCCTGCCTTTCATATGCAGATAGAAAACACCAGGCATATTGCATAATTAAGAAGGAGGCTCTTCTCGTGAGTCTTTGAAGTCCTAACCTCTGATGTGCCAGAGGAACTGTTTCTAGAAAAGCATCTGTGCAGATGATTTGGAAGCAAACCAGCATTTAGAACGTCAGCCCCAAGAGGGCAGAGAGCTTTGTTTGTTTTGTTTGCCGTGGTGTCCCCAGCGCGGAGAAGAACGCGGGGCACACTGTGGGAACTCGTTACATCGAATGAGCTAACTTTGCCACTTTCTTTTTGGTACTTCACGGATATTTTCCTTTTCATAATTCTGTGAATTGGATCCTATTTCTCCCCTTTGGCCGAAAGGAAGTACGTAGGTACAGGCAGATGCTGTTCCCAAACCCAAATCTGTCTGTCTCCAAAAGTGCTCTTTCTCCAGTACCACAGATTCCATCAACGTAAGGCAGTGAAGGAAATTTATACGGTTTTTTTTCTGGAAATACCGGTGTTCTTTCTCCTCATGAATTGCACGCTGTAAGGACGTGGGTTGTGGGGCGTCCTGTCCGGGAACTTGGAAGATGAAATTGAAAAACCTTTTCTTTACAAAAGTCACTCTTCATTCGGTTCTTCAAGTTCCCTGAGCAAGCAGTCAGAAACAGATTTGAACGTACTTTCTTTGTCCTCTCCCCTCAATCCTTCAGTTTCCCCCAAATGACTGCACCAAACGGATATGATACTTAAGCCAACGAACTCTTCAGTTATTGAAAAAAGAAGAAATGGTAGGGCTGACCAGGGGATCTTAAAAGAGCTTTTCCGACACTCTGAATCACCTCACAGTGTGACAATATGGGGCGCCTGAGTGGCTCAACCAGTTAAGTGTCCAACTCTTGATTTCGGCCCAGGTCATGATCTCACGGTTCCTGAAATGGAGCCTGCCTTTGGGATTCTCTCTCTGCCCCTCCCCAGCTCATATGCGTGGGCGCACCCTCCCTTTCTCTCTGTCTTAAAAATTGATAAACTTGGGTGTCTGGGTGGCTCAGTTGGTTGAACATCCAACTTTGGCTCAGGTCATGATCTCACAGTTCGTGAGTCTGAGCCCTGCATTGGGCTCTGTGCTGACAGCTCACAGTCCGCTTTGGATCCTCTGTCCCCCTCCCTCTCTCTGCCCCTTCCCTGCTCATTCTCCCTCTCTCCCTCTCTCTCTCCCCCTCCCCCCCCTCAAAAATAACCATTTAAATAAATAAATAATCTAACTTACAAAACTGTGAAAACAGATTATTTTTTTCCAACATTTGCCATTCTCCCCTTCCTTAAATTACAATTTTTTATGAGATGTTGGGGCACCTGGGTGGCTCGGTGGATTGAGCGTCTGACTTTGGCTCAGTTCATGATCTCGCAGTTAGTGAGTTTGAGCCCCACATCAGGCTCTTAGCTGTCAGCACGGAGCCTGCGTCAGATCCTCTCTGTCCTTCTGATCTCTGCCCCTACTTCGTTCGTGCGCGTGTGTGCGCACGCTCTCTCACACACTCACACACACACAGGCTTTCTATCAAAAATAAACATTAAAAAAAATTTTATGAGATGTCCAGTTGATGCAAAAGAATTCTATGAAATATGTGCAGGGCTTAAGAGAACAACACCCATGTGCCCACCGTCTCGTACAAGAAACAGTGTGGTCTTGGAAGCCCAGAGGTGTCCCTCCCACACTCTGCTCCTAGATTCCTGTGTAGGAGCAGCTCCTGCTCTGAGTCCCATGTTTATTCTCATGTATTTTGCTTTTGTTATTATTATTATTATTAATCTTAGAGCAAGAGAGGGAGAGAGAATCTTAAGCAGGCTTCATGCTCAGTACAGACCCTGGGATCATGATCAAAATCAAGAGTCAGGTGCCCAACTGACTGAGCCACCCAGGCACCCCTTCATGTATTTTAAAATCTTTTTATCACAAAGACTTGTATCTTTAAGCAGTTAGTTGGGTTTTTTAATTTTTTGCTTCACTGAATCATACCTGTTCTCTTTTTCTTGCTGTCTTATGCACATTTAACACTCCTGAGTGTTATTCCTGGTGTATGTAGTTGTACTTAATTCATTTTCATTGCTGTACAATTGTCCATTCTGTCGCTGACTTACCCTGACTGCTGCTAGTGGGCATTCGGGTTCCTGCAGAGAACTTCCTCGGCCCGGGCTTCTGGTCCATACGTGTAAGAGGTCAGTGCTGCCTCGGCGTTTCTAGATGGTGCTCGTAGCTTCTGAGGGTGCTTGTACGCCACGGTTTATAATGACCTGCCACGTTTAAATTTTTTCTGTAATATATTTTTCCATTTATTTTATATGTATTTTTTACTATAAAAAAAAGATATGCTCATTATAGAAGTTTTTAGAAAATGAAAAAAGGAGAGAAGAAACATCGTCCCTGGTCCCACCACCCAAGACAGCTTCTGTTAATATATTTGTTTTCTTGCAGGGTTTTTTTCTATCATTGGTTGGTGGTTTACTGTTGTTTTATTGTTCATGTTTTCAACTAGTGGTTGTCATACATTTTACTTGTATTTGGAATGTGTTTTTATTTACTTAACATTACTGAATTCTTTTTTTCCCACATTATCTCATCATAGAACACATAATTTTTAATGCCTTGGATGATCTACCAGAAATATAACATAATTAATTTACCTTTTGCCCACTCGTGAATTTGCGGGGAGTGGGGGAGGGGGTGTCAAATTTTTCCATAGTTAGTTGTCTGTGTTCCAGGAATATTTCTTTGGCTCTATTCCAAAGTCAAATTGTAATTATTTAATTCTTTGTCCTCAGTTGCTCTCCTCACTTACGACCAAGACTTTTCGTTTGTGTTTCTCTGTTCATGTGTCAAACTGTTTAAGGAGTCTTTCTCCTTTTTTCTTTTTTCTTTTTTGGTCCTTCAAATTAAGTCATAAAACAGTAAGAAAGTGATTTTTACAGATTTTTATTTGTATGCTTTTTCAGTTTGCTTGTATTTGAGCATTTAAGATTCCCAGTCCTTACTTTTTGTACATTGTTGGGAGGAATACAATATGGCAGAAGCTTATGGAGGAGCATTTGGTCATATCTAGCAAAATTACATGTACATTTATTTTGACTCCGTGGTCTTGCCTCTGTGACCTATGGAATGACGTGTGTGCGAGGCTATTATTCGTTGAAGCCCGTTTGCAATTTCTAATGGAGGAAACAACCCAAATGTCCATCAGTAGGTTACTGAGTGATGTAGTCTGTGTGCGTACCATGGAATACTGTACAGCCACTAAAAGCACTGAAAGGTCTTTATTCTTGGAAGCTACCACTTTTTTTGACTTGTCTGATAGAGGAGCGCCTGGGTGGCTCTGTCAGTTGGGCGTCCAGCTTCGGCTCAGGTCATGATCTCACGGTTCGTGGGTTTGAGCTCCGCATCGGGTTCTGTGCTGACGGCTCGGAGCCTGGAGCCTCCTTCGGATTCTGTGTGTGTGTCTCTCTCTCTCTCTCTCTCTCTCTCTCTCTCTCTCTCTGCCCCTCCCCCACTCACGCTCTGTCTCTCTCTCAAAGATAAACATTAAAAACATTGAAAAAAATTTGCCTAATAAATATCAAGTTAAGGAGTCTCAAAACTGCGTGGGGAAGAATTATTTCAAATCAGTCTGAGCCTGGTATTTTCTTTCTTTTTTTTTTTTTTAAACTTTTTTTTCAACGTTTATTTATTTTTGGGACAGAGAGAGACAGAGCATGAATGGGGGAGGGGCAGAGAGAGAGGGAGACACAGAATCGGAAACAGGCTCCAGGCTCCGAGCCATCAGCCCAGAGCCTGACGCGGGGCTCGAACTCACGGACTGCGAGATCGTGACCTGGCTGAAGTCGGACGCTCAACCGACTGCGCCACCCAGGCGCCCCGAGCCTGGTATTTTCAATGTACAGCCTCAGGACAAAAACCCACAAAGATATGTCATTGTATTCAGTGGGTTTGTGTTGATGAAAATATTGGTATAGTATGATAAAATAAGTAAGTATAGTTGGGAACAAATTTTAAGAATAAAAAGAAATAAGACCAAAGAAGCAGAGTTATAAACCGTAATCTTGGGGCACCTAGTGGCTCAGTCAGTTAAGCGTTCAACTTGATTTGGCTCAGGTCATGATCTCACAGTTTGTGAGTTCGAGCCCCGTGTCGGGCTCTGTGCTGACAGCGCAGATCCTGCTTGGGATTCTCTCTCCCTCTTTCTCGGCCCCTCCCCCACTAGTTTGTGTTCTCTCTCTCTCTCTCTCTCTCTCTCTCAAAATAAATAAACATTAAAAATAAACTATAATCTTTACTTTGGAATTAACAGTATGAACTCAGGATGTTGTTTTTTTTCCCCTAAAAATACTTATTTCCAAGCCAATTGAAAAGGCCTAGGGGCAGTGATAACCCAATAGTAATGAACTCCTAGTGCCCAGATTGTGATCTGAAAATTAACATTTCCCATGAAAAAGTGCCAGGACTCCTTGGGGAAATGACTGATTTTAACTCTGGGAAAGGAAATGCAGAAGATAAGCTCGGGACCTCCTGTGCCTGAAAGTAATGGAGCCCCCAATAGCTAATGGGGTCCTGTCACTGCACCAGAACTGGTGGAAGAGCTGACCCCACCAGTCAGACTGGAAAGGGGGCAGTTTGAATATCAAAAGGAAGAGTGACTGGAGTCAGCTGAAGCATGTCAAGTGTCTGAAAACCAAGGAAATCATAATGAGAGTTGAAACTTCTTGTCCACCTTTGGAAGTTGCTAGAGCACCAACCATGCATTATGAAAATAAAGGATTCAGTCACACATTTTACCTTTCTTATACGGGTGGTATTTGGGGAAATCCAAATTAATTGTTTTTTAAATTCTTTAGAAGAGTCACATCTAATAAATGCTGGAAGAATGAATCACACATTTGCCATTTTTGCTGCGCCCTTGATTTAACGAACCTCAACAAACATCAGTGGCTGCTAAAAACCATTAGGTGAAAGGTTTGTGGGGAGGTGATAAATGCCCCCCACCCCCCCATCAGAGAAACTGAACTTGAATCTCATCATGCCTTGGACCTGGCTGCCAGTTTGGTAGAACCTGTCATCATCAGGGAAGACAGCCAAATCCAGAATGCAGGAACTTCCACAGAAAAAGTGACTCTCTCTCCACAACAAACAAATGGCATGGGGGAGAAAAAGAGGAAACTCTTAAAAATTAAGAGGTTTAGGAGAAATCTGTTAACGTGCAATATTGTGTTGGAATGATAATGGTATTGTAGTTAAATTGTTTAAAACATTTTATTTATGTTTTTAAAAAATTGTTAGGGGCGCCTGGGTGGCGCAGTCGGTTAAGCGTCCGACTTCAGCCAGGTCACGATCTCGCGGTCCATGAGTTCGAGCCCCGCGTCAGGCTCTGGGGCTGATGGCTCAGAGCCTGGAGCCTGTTTCCAATTCTGTGTCTCCCTCTCTCTCTGCCCCTCTCCCGTTCATGCTCTGTCTCTCTCTGTCCCAAAAATAAATAAACTTTGAAAAAAAAAAAATTTGTTAACATTTATTTTTTTGGGAGGGAGAGAGGGAGCATGAGTAGGCGAAGGGCAGAGCAAGGCCTGAGAGGATCCCAAGCAGGCTCCACGCTATCAGCGCAGAGCCCAGTGCAGGGCTTAATCCCACAAACTGAGATTGTGACTTGAGCAGAAATCGGGAGTCAGAAATGTGTAACCTACTGAGCCAGCCAGGGCACCCCCTTTTTTTTTAATCTTTTAGAATTGCATACTGAAATGTTTACAGGTGAGGTAATATGACTGGGGTTTGCTTTAAAGTTACCCACCCCACCCATATCCCCCAACGAGTAGGCAGGAATAGGTAAGACCCCAGCAGAAAGGTGGTAGTGGTTGAAGCTGGGTTTTGTTGGCTGCACAGGAAGGAGTTCATTGTGATTCATTAAAATTCCCATAGTAAAATTCGCAACAGTAATTCCCTGTGCAGGGACAAAATGGTGATCAGTAAAAATGGAACCCTGATTACTGACTGGGGTTCACTGTGTCCTCTAAGCTCATCCAAGATGGCACTGGGAAGAGCTGCTAAACTGCATGTCTTTGCTTATATTAAATGTCATTGGCTGCCTGCTGCCCTGCCCTGGCGTGTTAATAGAATGGATGTCTAGTTGCTTAATCACCGTGATGGACTAGAAATTCTCTCCACCTCTGTTGTTGCGAATGCGCTTAGGTAAAAGAGATCTTTGTCTAAAAAGAAAATGTACCAAAAAACACATTCACTCCAGAGTGCTCCTGTAAACATGGAGTGTATTTCATTTCATGAGAAGCATTTAACTTTTAAAAATTAGACTTTCAGTTACTCCCCCCCCCAAATAAACTACTTCAGTATGAATCTAACAAAGGACGTGCACGCTGTGTATGAGGAAAACTATAAAACTGATGACAGAAGTCAAAGAAGATACAAAGAAATGGAGAAGTGCTCCAGGTACAGAGATAGAAAGACTCAGTATCATCAAGGTGTCAGGCCTTCCCAACTTGACGTGTGAATGGAACTCAGTGCAATGCAGTCCCATTCATAATCCTAGCCAGTTAGTTTGTGGATATTGACAAACCGATTCTGAGTTTGGATGGAAGAGCAGAAGACCGCGGGGACAGCCGACACAGTGCTGAAGGGGAGCATTTGGAGGACTGACACCACCCAGCCTCAAGACGGTGTAATTACAGTGGTCACCGCAGTGTGATGCCGGTAATGGTGGATGAGGACATCAGTGGGACAGAAGGCAGAGGCCAGAAATGGGCCCACACATATATTGTTTGATCTTTGACAAAGGAGAAGGGACAATTCAGTGGAGAAAGGATCATCTTTTCAACAGAACGTACTGGAACGGCTGGACATTTACAGGCAGGAAGTGAACCTAGACACAGATCTTATAAAAATCAACTCAGTCAGTTGAACATCCAACTCTTGATTCCGGCTCAGGTCATGGTCTCACGGTTTGTGGGATCGAGCCCCGCATGAGGCTTTGTGTTAACAGCGTGGAGCCTGCTTGGGATTCTCTCTCCTCTGCTCCTCCTCTGCTCATGCTCCCTCTCTCTCTCAAAATAAATAAATATTTTTAAAATATAAAATGAGCTATCAAGCCATAAAAGGCATGGTGGAAACTCAAAAGCATATTTCTGAGTGAGAAGACCATCTGAAAAGACCAGATACTCTTACGATTCCAAATCTAGCATTCTGGAAAAAGCAAAACTATGGAGCCGGTAAAAAGAGCAGTGGTTGTCAGGAGCTGGGGGTAGGGGTGGGATGAACAGGTGGAGCACGGGATTTTTAGGGCAGTGAAACTACTCTGTGTGATACTGATGATGGATGCATGTCATACATGTGTGAACACATCCACTACAACATCAAGAGTGAGCCCCAAGGTGAATGAACTTCAGTTAATAATAATGTGTCAGTAACAGCTCATCACATGTATCAAATGTATCACCGATGCTAGATGTTAATAAGAGAAGGGGGGCAGGGAGTATATAGGAAACTCCTGTACTTTCTGCTCACTTTTCTCCAAACCTATAAGTACTTTGAAACTTTTTTTTTTAATTCAAAAATTAACCTTAGTTTAGGCAACGCACTTAGAGTGAGAATGCTTTGAATTTAGGTCCATCTTAAAAAGTCTTGTTGACTTGAGGATGGTGTAGGCTGGTTTACCTTTTGTTGAGCTAGCAATTCTTTTTTTGTTCACTGGAGAATTACTGCAGACTGAAGCTGCTGATAGTTCTAAATGGTTCAAGTAGAATAAGAAATCACCTCTCAGGGGCACCTGGGGGGCTCAGTCGGTTGAGTGTCCGACTTTGGCTCAGGTCATGATCTCCCAGTCTGTGAGGTCAAGCCCTATGTCAGGCTCTGTGCTGACTGCTCAGAGCCTGGAGCCTGCTACGGATTCTCCGTCTCCCTCCCTTTCAAAAATAAACAAGCATTTTTTAAAAAATGGGTGTTTTTGGCAAATTACTTTTTCATTATCCCAGTATGTCATTGCCCTGATGAATTAGGAATTTTGAGATCAAAGTTTGTTTAAAATTTTGAGATGAGGTGGGTTTTTTTCTCCTCAGTCTTCATTTATTTCACCAGGTAATAAATGGGTCCTCTGTCCTCTCTTAGCTGCAGGTCTCATGCACACGTTCAACGCCCACGCTGCCACTGACATCACGGGCTTTGGAATTTTGGGCCACGCGCAGAACCTGGCCAAGCAGCAGAGGAATGAGGTGTCCTTTGTGATTCACAACCTTCCCGTCCTGGCCAAGATGGCTGCCGTGAGCAAGGCCTGTGGAAACATGTTCGGCCTCATGCATGGGACCTGCCCGGAGACATCAGGTACAAGGATCCTGGGCCCAGATCTGAGGACTAAGCTAGTGAGGCTAATGGAAATTTCTCTGACAAGGAAGCAGCCAGGTACTTGAGCATGACCCCAAACTGTGTGAGGTCAGTGCTGGTAGATAACCTTGGCCTTCTTAGCATGAATGTTCTCAGGCCCCACGGTTGCCCTGCCATTCTGTGTGTGATAGAGAGCAGTGTTAAATTTCAGTGTTTCTGTTTGGTGACAGGATGGAAGGAAGGGAGAATATGGGGAAAAGGAGTCATTACTCAGCTTTCATTGGAAACTTAGCATTTGAATTAACTGTGATACCTATAGGTTACAGTGAACAGGTTATGTTTTTTCCTTGAAGAAAAAGTCTAAAATTGCAATTTCGGGAATGAGATAGTATATTGTGTCTCCACAGTGCCCCTTAACTTGACTCTTGTGTTTCATCCCCATATATTCTCTGTCTTTTTTCGGCTTTTGTTATTTCTATCTTCTTGCTAACTCATGAGTTACTCTGACAACAGGGTCAGATCATCTGGGGATTTAAAAATACCCATGTGTACGGGTCCCGGGGGTGTTCAGTTAAGCATCTGACTCAGTTTTGGCTCAGGTTGTGATCTTACAAAATTCGTGGGTTTGAGCCCCACATCAGCCTCTGCGCTGACAGTGTGGAGCCTGCTTGAGATTCTCTCTCTCTCTCTCTCTCTCTCTCTCTCTCTCTCTCTCTCTCTCTCCCCCTCCCTCCCTCCCTCCCTCCCTCCCCCTCTCCCCCTCTCTCCCCCCCTCCTTTCCCTCTGTTTGCTCCTCTCTCTCTTTCTCAAAATAAATAAACAAAAACTTAAAAAAAAAATACCAGTGGTTAGACCTGACCCCCAGGAAGCCTGATTAGCCCAGAGGATTCTGGGGTGCAGCCAGAGGCCAGGACCCCAAAGCCCTGCCCCAAGTCCGCTCTGTAAGAGGGCTTGCAATTCGCTGGTAGGCCTCCCACAGCCTCTGTAGAGGACCCTTCAATTTCCTGTCCTTAAAAAAACAGCAAAAAACTTAAATCCGCTTTCTAGAAAAAAATTCTAAGAGGACAACTGAGCTGTTGGTTCAATGTCTGCCCAGAATGGTGCCTGCCACCCGGTGGGCCACTGATGCCACCTGGTGGGCCTGGAGTAAGTGTTGGGTGAATTAATGAATATTACTGGCAAATTCCATTTGTTTCCTTCATTCAAAATTGAGAAGTTTTTACTTTTTTGCAAAAGTATAGATACATATTTTTTCCTGGTTGTGTTAGTTCCACTTACAAATGCATAAAATTTTCTGTCTGAGCTACTGACCTATATTTGATAAAGGTTTTTGTAACATATTTTGTTTTTTCTGTTTTGAAGAGGACAGAGCCAGATACTCTGAGGCCTACACCTCTTCATGATCTTAAGTTTTAAGTTAAAAAAAAAGTATATAAAAAAACCCTTTTTATAAACTGAGGAATTCACGTAGATAAGTCAAAAAGGAAAAGTTCTCTTTCGGTTTTAAGTATTTCTTTCAGTGAAGCAAGAAAAAAGTAGCTCCCACGTGTGTTATTGAGGCCTTAGACACCTTACTCCTGTTAAATGAGTCACACCTAGCTCATTTTCATTGTTTAAATAAAATTTGTTGTGTGCTTTTTAACATAGTAGCTTACCAAGAAGTCGCTAATTGCTCTGCAGTTTAATCTGTGGGATTCTCAATTGACTGGAAGGGGCAGCTCTTGTAGAGACAGAAAAGAGTTGTTGGCCGAACGGCCATCTGGGCGGAAGCGAGGTGGAAAGGCCGTAGCAGAGAAACTGCTCACCAGGAATCCCAGCTGACGATAATTTTCTTTTTTTCCCTTTGCCAGGAGGCCTCCTAATCTGTTTACCGAGAGAGCAAGCTGCTCGATTCTGTGCAGAGATAAAGTCTCCCAAATACGGGGAAGGTCACCAAGCATGGATTATTGGGATCGTAGAGAAGGGCAACCGCACAGCCAGAATCATAGACAAGCCCCGGATCATCGAAGTCGCACCACAGGTGGCCACTCAGAACGTGAACCCCACCCCGGGGGCCACCTCTTAATCTAGACCCAACTAGCTATTTGGTTTTGTTTTTAAATAGATCTATTTCCTTTTTCATCATTTCAATTAAAGACTATAAACAACAACAAAAATCTCATTGTGTCTACACATCTGGTGACCTTAGGTCAATTTGTGAGTGGATGCAATTAATAAAATAAAATCCATTGCCTTTTTTTCCTGTTACATTAACTGAAGATGCACCTAATCTTGAGGCAGCTTCTGAGTTGAGAATTATATTGTTATCCAATACTGTTGATTCATTTTGAATCTTTAGACACTTATCTCTTGCCGCATAGGCTCTTTTTAAAGGTGCTTTCACGTAGCACAGACATTACCAGTCGTGGGGTCACATAGCAGTTGGTGTCTTTTCATTTTGTGTGTATTTATCGTTCCCGGTCTGGTCTTTTTTTAAAGTGTCTTGAATGGGATTCTGGAAAGATGGAATTGGTAAGTGACACAACGGTAGCCCGGTAGTGAGAGGGTCGCGTGATTCCTTCCAGTCTTTCCTTTGTAAAGCCCGGTGTCCTCATTCGAGAACATCTCTTTGACCCAGGACATTTTCCCAATAGCGCATTCAGTTAAACGAGGCAAGTGCTGAACTCTGCATGGAAAGCACTTTGAAGACAAGAAAGAAATCTAATTTCTTTTTTTGTAGCCTTCCTAATATTTGCAGTAATACCATTAACTGTTTTCTTTTATTGACAGCAAAAGATACTTTTTGCGATGTAACTAGATGTTCTATAGTGCAACAAGGAATTGCCCCCCGAAAGGGGGTTCGTGTATAATACTCATTTACAATTCAATATATAAGTAACTACACAAATAATTTTTAAATATAATCCATAATAAAGACTGTTCTGTGGATGGTAGTGTTTAATACATTTTATATTTTGTATAGTGATCCAGGCCTCTTGTTTTCTTAAAATCAGTTATTTAGCCTAATTCTCAGCATTATTTTGTCCTTGGTGCCAGTCCACTTTTGTGCACGCTTTTTGTGATCTGTGTTAAAAATCTGCATTGCCAACATCGCAGCTCGAACTTAAACTTGTTATTCAAATAAATATTTAATTTTTTTTTTTAATGCTCTTGTATAATCAGATGCCCCCTTTAGTATTATTTTAGAAGCGTTGGGAGGGTTTTGGCTAAAAGTACAATTTATCGGGGAAAACTAGATTTTAGTTTTATAAAACTTTTAAGTCTTTCACGGGACCTATATTTTCTTGAATTAAATTTTGTAGTTCTAGAACAAATAGGCGATCCAAAAAGGTGTTTCTCTGTGTTACTTAAAAACAGAGGCTTCCTTCTGTCTTAACCCACCAAACAGTAAGGAGGGGATCGCTGTCATTAAGCACACGAGTGCTCCGGTGGCTCAAGTGTCTGCCTAAGAGAATAAAGCACCCCCGTCCCTGCGAGTTTCTGAATGCCTCCTGCTTGCAGGCACCAAAGCCGTGAGAACAGACCCTCCTCTTGCCAAAGGAAACCAGCCCTCGGGAGAGGACGCCCCCGGAAGAGGCCTCACCGCGGATGCGCCCTCCACCAGGAGCCAGAGGGCGGCCGCTGCGCGGGCATGACTGGAACTCAAGCCATACGTGTGGGTGTGCGGGACCCCAGGGGCCGCTCCGGAACTGACATTGATGGGACGTTTTGTAGGCATTTATACAGATGTTGGTCCCCAAAAGCTACAAACCAGTGGTCTGCAAAATAAAATGTGTTGGAAACCTCTGAGTAAGGTGAACATGCTGTTGAGCTTTTTTTTTTTTTTTTTTTTTTTTTTGACAACACCAGTGATGACTAAATCTGAATTCTTTTTAATGTTGATCACGCCTTGAATGCTGATGATTTCCTTGGTGGCGGGCCTACTGAGAGGAAGCGAGCTAAGCGGATTATGCACCTGAGGAGATCTTCGTGAAGATTCACGTTTAGAAAAAATGCTGGGGACAAGGAGGTCCGTGTAATTCACGTGATCTCAAGGAGGAAGGACTGGTAAAAGGTGGGGTTTCCCAGAGAACATTCCAGATGACCTGCTTTAAGATCACTTGGGGATGCTTGTCACACGCCCTGCCCCTGACCGGCACAGTCCGGATTCTGGTGGACTAGGGAATCTGTAACAGGCACCCCAAGTGGCTGAGTGCGGGGAGGTTAGATGTAAAGGGGTGTCGCAGAGGGCCAGGAGAGGAGAAGGAAGGAAGGAACTGCTTTCACAATACGCTTTTAAAGGAATTTTTCTCCCAAATTATGCCCACTCTGATTATTGCCCTCTGGGGCCAGCAAAACCCAAACCAACCCAAGTGTTTTGAAATTTCCTTGAAGGATCAAGTGATTGAATATTTGGCTTAGCAAAATCTGTGTAAATACCTTCAAATTTGGTGAATAGTTAACACGCAGACAATAATTTGGCTTCCGGGTAGCACTTTAACACTTCACACTGATCTTGGTGCAGTGATTTATTTTCTTTAAATCCTACGGTGCAGTTGCATCCAAAAATACAGCTTGTGAAAATACACAGAATTTTTTCATACAGCCTGGAGAGGCTGGGCCCTGGTGAGGTCAGTTACTCCTCGAGGCGACAGGCGTCACTTGCCAAGGACAATCAAAGCCTCGCTTGTTGTTTGCACAGGCTGTGTTGAAACATTTACTGTAATTATGTCCAGGAGGAGAAACTGAAATATTGTGTAAGCAATATGTACTTTTTGGCTGAATGTTTTTTAAATCACTTAGTATATTGTAGTCTCCAAGTTCTGCATGCCTTATGATGAATAAACGCGAGTGTTTTAAGTTGTTCTGATTTTAGATGTATGAGACTGCAGTTTCCGTCTGAATTTAGTGTTGCCTTTAAAAGAGTTCTATGGGAATTCTAAGTTTTACAGTCTTGCTCTGTAAAGAGAGCCCAGAATAGCTATATGATACTTTTTTTTATTTTCAGAAGTAATAAAGCAAGCATAGATAATGATGCTTCAGATACTTAAATGTCTTGTGTGTGCGCGTGTGTGTGTGTGTGTGTGTGTGTGTGTGTAGACAGAGAGAGATTGATCTACCGCCTTGAGTTTTTCATTTCCCACACTCAGCACCCTTTTTCTCTAGATGAAGTCGTGGTTACATAGACCATATAACTTAGTTTCAACAGTAATTTGTAGCTTTTCTCATTAAATGCCTGCATATGAGTGATGCGATTTGAAAAAATTTTTTAGTGTTTGTTTTTGAGAGAGAGAGAGTGAGCAGGGAAGGGGCAGAGAGAGACGGAGACAGAATCCGAAGCAGGCTCCAGGCTCCGAGCTGTCAGCACACAGCCTGACGTGGGGCTTGAACTCCCAAGCCGTGGGGATCATGATTTGGGCCAATATCAGACGCTCAACTGAGAGAGCCACCCACGTGCCCCATAAGCAATGCAATTTTTAAACATCCCGGGGTCCACACGGAAAACCAACAGATTGAAAAAAAACTCAAAAATGGAGCATGGGAATATCACTTTGCCTCTGGTTGGTTCAGTCTCCTTGTCTTAAACCTAAACAAGGTTCAACGAAGTGAACCGTGGTTTCGCTTGGCCTTCATCGAGTGAAACCATCGGTAGGACAGGGTGCTCGTGGGTGTCTAGATGTGCTCAAGAGTTGCTAGAATCCTAGGTGGCCAGTGGCCTTCAGCAGGTCAGTAAACATTGGGTGCGTAGATCTTGGACCTTTTCTCTGCAGGGTTTCCTGGATTTCCTCTATTTAAGTTCTTAAATATTTGATCTCCAACTCTGGATTCACAGTTGATGTTTTCGGTGGTTTCGGATGGTCCTGCCCAGCCCTGTTTGTTGCCTGTGGAGGGGGCTTCATGCGTGGGAGGACTGCATCTAATCGAGCCCATCGCAACTTTGTGGAAGGAACTAGAAAATTCACTCCACCAGTGATCTGGTTGCTGAAGAGTTTCAGGAATGCAAGCACATGCACATAGAAGTTGATGGAGAGCTAGGAAACCGTAAGTGAATTATCAAGTCTTATATTTGGCCTAGTTCTTAAAGGAGAATTGTATAAAACTGATGTCTAGAACATGGCCCTGCTTTGGTCCATTTTGACAAGTGAGACAATTCTAGTAGTCGAACCCCACTGTGCTGCTCACGCTACACTCACCCCATCTGTCACCAGACAACACTTACAACACCACTGACTGTATTCCACGTGCTGTACATTTCACCCCTGTGTCCAACCCTTTCCGTAACTGGAAGCTTGTACCTCCCCCCCCCCTCTGCCCGCCCCCCCCCCCCCCCCCCGGGCAACTGTCACTTCTCCGTATTTATGGGTCTGCTGCTGTTCTTTGTTTTAGATTCCACATAGAAATGAAATCATATGGTATGTCTTTCTCTGACTTCACTTAGCATAATACCCTCCAGGTCCATCCATGTGCCCTCCTGTTTTTATTTTTTAAACAAAAGGCTAGAGGGGCACCTGGGTGGCTCAGTCAGTTGAGCATCCGACTTTGGCTCAGGTCATGATCTCTCGGTTCATGGGTTAGAGCTGTCAGCTCAGAGCCTGGAGTCTGCTTCAGATTCTGTGTCTCTCTCTCCCTCAGTCGTGAGTTCGAGCCCTGCATCGAGCTCCACACTGGTAGTGCAGAGCCTGCTTGGGATTCTCTGTCTCCCTCTCTCTTTGCCCCTCCTCTGCTTGTGCCGTCCCCCCCAAATAAATAAACATTAAGGGGCACCTGGGTGGCTTAGTCAGTTAAGCGTCCATCTTCAGATCAGGTCATGATCTCATGTTTCGTGGGTTCAATCCCTGCATCAGGCTCTGTGCTGACAGCTCAGAGCCTGGAGCCTGCTTCAGATTCTGTGTCTCCCTCTCTTTCTGCCCCTTCCCCATTCACACTCTTTCTCTCTCTCTCAAAAATAAATAAACATTAAAAAATAATAATAATACAAAGGACTCAGACATACATCTATAAAGGACTTCTCAAAGAATAGAATAAGACCACTAACCTTAGAATAAAATTAAGTAGAATAAAACCGTTCAGATTAGAACAAAATTAAGTAGCCACCATCCACCTTTGCCAGTCAAATCCGTCTGGTAAATCCACTTACATGAAGTCATGGGGTGCTTAAAATCCAGGTGACATTTATTTCTGTTCCCTAACTTTTTATTTTGGAAACTTGTAAACAGAAAAGTTAAAGAACTAGTATAATGGATACTTCTAGAAATATTAAGTTGTTGATATTAAGTTGCTTTCTCTCCATGTATGACCTATGCACACATCCATACGTGTGTGTGTCACATATACACGAATATGCATTTGTTGTTTTGGTGGAACTGCTCAGAAATAAATAGCAGCCATTGTGACACTATCAGGTGGCAGGTGGGGACATCCACAGATGATCACAAGATTTCAAGTGATCAGAGTGCTTTGCGTGTAGCGATGCATTCTCATGGCAGGTTTTTTGTGTTTTTTTTTAATGTTTATTTATTTATTTTGAAAGAGAGGGAGAGCGTGAGCAGGGGAGGGGCAGAGAGAGAGGAAGAGAGAGAGAGAATCCCAAGCAAGCTCCACCATGTCAGTGCAGAGCCCGATGCAGGGCTCGATCTCCTGAACCGTGAGACCATGACCCGAGCCAAACTCAAGAGTTCAATGCCTAACCGACTGAGCCACCCATGGCAGTTTTTATAGTGTGAAAGAACTTCCAGAGTATACAAATAACAGAGGTGAGCAAAACTAAAGAGAAATGCCAACTGAGAGGTGGAGCTTTTAAAAAATAAGTATATTTATTTATATTTGTTTTTAATAATAAATTGCATTTATTATTAAAAACAAATATACACAGGGGCGCCTGGGTGGCGCAGTCGGTTAAGCGTCCGACTTCAGCCAGGTCACGATCTCGCGGTCCGTGAGTTCGAGCCCCGCATGGGGCTCTGGGCTGATGGCTCGGAGCCTGGAGCCTGTTTCCGATTCTGTGTCTCCCTGTCTCTCTGCCCCTCCCCTGTTCATGCGCTGCCTCTCTCTGTCCCAAAAATAAATTAAAAAAAAACAAAAACAAAAACAAATATACACAGTACTTTTCAAATCTATTAACAAGAACTGCTGGGGTGCCTGGGTGGCTCAGTCTGGGAAGCGTCCGACTCTTGGTTTTGGCTCAGCTCATGATCCCACGGTTCGTAGAGTTAGAGCCCCGCATCGGGCTTTGTGCTGACAGTGCAGAGTCGGCTTGGGATTCTCTCTCTCTTCCCTTTCCCCGCTCTCTCTTGGTCTCAAAATAAATAAGTAAAAACTTAAAAAAAAAAAAAAATTGCTACGTGGGTCTGCCAAGTGGGGCCAGCAGGGAGGAAGATGTACAGCACCGGTTGCCAAGCCCTGTATCCCGGGCCTCCAGGACGACTGTGGCATAATTTGCTTTCCAGTAGTACAAGGAAAGCTAGCAGATTTCAGGCAGTAATTTTAGAGAAACATCCAATCCCCACGTATCTGAATCGTAAAACAGCAGGGAAATTCTGGACATGACCCAACCCTCAGGGATCCTTCCTTCCCTGGGGTTATGGTAGTTCCCTTTGGCCCACAAGCTTCCAGAGTCACTGTTTTACCCTTCAACTTGACTCCTGGTTCTCAGAGTGGAACTGGCACCAGTCTCTCCAATTGTCTGGGGCCACCGTCATGGTCACTTGCCTCTCACTGGTGCCTCAAGGGGGCAGGTTTTGGGTGGAAGCCACAGAGCAGATGTGGGGACCCCTGAATGGCTGTGCAAACGAGAGTTGCTGACTCACATTAATGGTGACATGATTGAGAAGCAAGCTCTATTTTGTTGCACCACTAAGATTTCAGGATTTACTTGTTCCTACAGTTTAGCTTAACCTACCCCAATACAGAAATCTATAGGCGAATCACAGAAATGTTAATACCAGTGTATATATAAAAACAATATGAAGACAATATGAAGTTAAGACAATATGAAGTTGGGGTTTTTTGTTTTTTTTTTAACTTACATAATTGGCAAGAATTTAAAAATGGATAGAGTCCAGGGCTTTCTTATCAGTGCTCATGATTACTGTTAAATGGTTGAAAAACACAATAAAAATTTTGAGAATTATCAGTAATAACTCCAGAGAGTAGAATGGTGGTTGCCAGGCGCTAGAAGTAAGGGAAAATGGCGGATATTGGTCAAAGGGTATCAACTTCTTTTTTTTTTTTTTTTTTTTAATTTTTTTCTTAGCTTTTATTTTTGAGAGACAGACAAGACAGAGAGCACAAGCTGGGGAGGGGCAGAGACAGAGGGAGACACAGAATCCAGGCCCTGAGCTGACAGCACAGACCCCGACGTGGGGCTCGAACTCACAAACCGTGACATCATGACCTGAGCCACCCGGGTGCCCCAAAGGGTACCGACTTCTGTTTGGAGGATAAATAGGTTCTGGGTATTTAACATATAGCACAGTGACTATATTAATAAAAACGTATACTTGAAATTTGCTGAGAGAGTCGACATGTCACCACACACACATACATACAAAGATAACTACGTGAGGGTGCCCGGCTGGCTCAGTCGGTAGAGCAGACGACTCTTGATCTTGGGGTCATGAGTTTGAGCCTCATGATGGATGTAGAGATTAATTAAAAATGAAATCTTGGGGCACCTGGGTGGCTCAGTTGGTTGAGTGTCCGACTTTGACTCAGGTCATGATCTCCTGGTTCGTGAATTCGAGCCCTACATTGGGTTCTGTGCTGACAGCTCAGAGCCGGGAGCCTGCTTTGGATTCTTTGTCTCCCTCTCTCTCTGCCCCTCCCTCCCTGGAACTTTTTCTCTCTATTCTCAAAATTCTCAAACATTAGGAAAAAAAATGTTTTTATGAAATCTCTAAAAAAAAAAGATAACTATGTGAGGTGATGCTATGTTAACTCGAGCATGGCCATCATTTCACAACGTATATGTATATCAAATCCCATTGTACACTTTACATATAATTTTATTTGTCAATTATACCTCAATAAAATGGGGAGAAAAAATAATCTGTAACTCTACATCCCAGGAAATCATGGTTTTGGAGAATATTTATCGATGGCAAAATGCTTACACTATCATAGAAGGTGAAAAAAGATACCGATTTTGTGGAATATATACATATGCATATATGCCAACTATATGTGAATGGAGAAAAATACATGGAATTTTAACACAAGTTTTCTCCTGGAAAGCAGGAATAGGGACCAATTTTATTTATTTGATTATTAATTATTTTTTAAAGTTTATTAATTATTTTTTGAAGTTTATTTCTTTATTCTGAGAGAGAGACAGAGAATCCCAAGTAGGCTTCCTGCTGTCAGAGTAGAGTCTGATGCGGGGCTCAATCTCACAAACCAGGAGTCAGACGCTCAATGGACTGAGCACCCAGGTGCCCCATGTGAGAGAGAGAATTTTAGTTTCTAAAAATGCCTTCTCTATTTTCAATTTTTCTACAATACATATGGACTCTGTTCGATCACAAAACATTAGACCATGTCTGCATATAGGTACTTATTGATTGTATATACTTAGCTAAATATGTATATGAACATGATTAATGCCAAGATGGTACGTACACAAAGCACCATCAACGGCCAAGATTTTCCAGCAGGCCTGACAGGCCCCTTTCTTTCTTCATTCCGGGGCAATTTGGCATCACCAGAGAAACTCTGTTTCCCCCCTGCGGGGTCTGCTTCCTGCCTCTCTCCTCCTCCGGCTGCGGCTGCACACACTCCCCGCGGAGAAATCCCTGTGCAGATTGGTGAGCCCTTGCTAGGTACTTCCTGTCTTCCTCTCCAACTGGACTGTGAACCCTTTGCTAACAGGAAACGTTGCTGTACGCTATTTTCCTCTGTACTTTGTAGACAGCCCTGCACAGACGAGGTGCTCAGGAAGTGTGCAAAGCTTTGTTGGCTGATTTATCCTTATTTCTTGCTAGATAATTTACCCCCGCCCCCTGCCGTCCTCTTGACGTTCCTCAATCCACACAATCCCATAAGTGATAATTTTGTCCTTTCCTCTTCTGCTGGATTTATGCGTACATATCTTGGAGATTCTAGTTCGTGCTGAAAGATCCCAAATCTCTGACCGCACGCCGTGGCTAATCTTCAGACTTGTTTTTAATTATGGCTGACATCAGAAACAGGCTTGGAGAAAATGTGCTTCTCTTCGTGTGCAAGTGATTTATAGAAAGTTTGACTTACAACTCCAGCAACAGTTTATTTATATTTGTGCTCTTAGAAATATCTTTATCTTAAAAAATATTTTTATCCTGTTTTTCTTCAATTTTCATAAGAGATCTCTATGGGACAGATTCTGAAATTGCAATTCAGGTCTAAAGGAATGGAAATGAGTAAGGTGTGTGTGTGTGTGTGTGTGTGTGTGTGTGTGTGTGTGTGTGTAATTTTTTCTTGTTTCCTTCCTCTCTAGTCTGCCTTCACCACAAAATACCAGAGATCAGTGCTTCTCAACAGGATAGAAGTAGGGGTAGTGAGATGCTCAGTCACCTGTAAAGATCTTTCCCTGGGTTTAGGGCTCACTCAAATAATCCAAGATGAATTCATCCCGAGTTCCTTAATCATATCTGTAAAGACCCTTTTTCCAAACAAGATCACATGTACCCTTTCCAGGGATTAGGATATAGACATATATTTTTTATTTTGGTGGTGGAGGAGCCATGATTTGGGAGGGGTGGTAGGTCAGGAATTCTGTCTTGAAATGTCTGTTAGAAATTCTGGTGATGGGGCGCCTGGGTGGCTCCGTGGGTTAAGCGACCAACTCTTGATTTCAGCTCAGGTCATGATGTCACAGTTTGTGAGTTTGAGCCTGGTGTCGGGCTCTGCACTGACAGCGCAGAACCTTTTGGGATTCTCTCTCTCTCTCTGCCTCTCCTCCACTCACATGTTCTCTCTCAAAATGAATAAATAAACACGGAAGGAAGGAAGGAAGGAAGGAAGGAAAGAAGGAAGGAAGGAAGGAAGAAAGAAAGAAAGGAAGAAATCGTGGTGATCACGTAAAAGCAGGCAGTTGGATACAAAGCCTGGAATTTGCTAAAGGGTCCAGGCCAGAGATATAAATCTGGGGATTGTCAGTTCACAGAAGGAGCTTACAGTCAGGAGACTGGAGATTACTGAGGAAACCCATGTGTATAGAAGAGAGATGCCAAAAGGAGCCTGGGTATGAGAGTGAGCCAGCAAAGGAGGCTGAGAAGGAGCAGGGAGTGATGTCGTGTCAGTGTCTCACTGGGTCCAATGATGCTTGGGGGTCTAAGAAGCTTCCAGATAAGGATCAACTGGTGGATGCCCCACATGGAGATCACTGGCCAACCTGAGAAGAGCAGTTTCAGTGGAATGAGGAGGGTAAAAGATGGATGGGCTTCCAAAGAAAATGAGAGCAGAAAAAACAGAGACAGTGAATTTATACAATTTTTTCAAGTTTTGCTGCAAAAAGAATGGAGAAATGGATGGGTGGGAATTGGAAGAAGGTGGACTCACGAGGGAGCTTTGTAATCTAGGGCAACAGCCGCATGGGCATCTGCTGATGGGAGGGGGGACGGCGGGAGACCCAACAAGGTGGAGAGGGGGAGGAGAATCGCAGGAACAAGGTTCTGGAATTGTCAAGACAGGAGATGGGAGTTAGGGCACAAGGGGAGAGCTGGCTTTTGCTGGAGTGCTGGACTGCCCTACCGTAGCCGGGAAAACTGAGTATGGGCAGATTTGCAGGCGGATGGCCAATGAACTGGCTTCTGTTTGGTGCACGAATGCATCTGATGAACTTTAAAACTTGCTACTAAACCACTGGCCACGATCATCTATTCTCAGAAGGAATGGCATTTTGAATCTGGGATTGATTGCAATTTCTCATTCATACAATGGAATTGTAAGTGTGCACAACCCTTGAACAATTTAATTCAAGGTTCTCAGGTCAGACTATTTTTTCTTAGCTGTTCCACTCTGGCTATTATTAAAAATCATTTTAACTTCTTATACATTTGGAGGAAACTATTCCTTAGGTGGTTTTGAAAATCGTTGTGTCTCAACATTTGTCTTTAAGTTTACTTTCAATGTTTGAGTAAACCAAGCACATTGTTTGAAGGGGAGGGAAAAAGGTAATTTTGAAATAATCTTCAAAATTCTAACTTTAGCAAGTAATGAATAAATGCCAAATGCTGAAGGAGAAAGAAATTATTCTTGTGATAATGTTTGTGCTCCATTAATGTTCCATTTCAATCATTCCAAGATATTTTTATTTTAATAACACAACTGTTAAAGATGCCTACTTAGGAAATTTCCAAATAATCCAAATTGCTGTTTTTTAAAGTTTACTTATTTATTTTGAGGGGAGGGAGGAGGAGGGTCAGAGAGAGAGAGAGAAAAAAAAAAAAGAATCCCAAGCAGGCTCTGTGCTGCCAGTGTAGAACCCAATGCAGGGCTCAAGCCCACAAACAGTGAGATCACGACCTGAGCCAAAATCAAGAGTTGGAGGCTTAACCAGCTGAGCCACCCAGGTACCCCCGAACTGCTATTTTTAAAAACGAGTAACATTCATCAAATTACCTCTTTACTTAAGGAGAAATTATTGTTTTAATTCCCCATGGGATCTTAAATGAAAAATTTTAAACCCAGCATCCTCTAATTTTAAAAAAGGCAGATAACAAGTGGAAACATTCAAGGATTTCCTTCATCTCTTTTAACAACCATAAACTTGATTTTTTTTAATGTTTACTTATTTTTTTTTTAATTTTTTTTTTCAACGTTTTTTATTTATTTTTGGGACAGAGAGAGACAGAGCATGAACGGGGGAGGGGCAGAGAGAGAGGGAGACACAGAATCGGAAACAGGCTCCAGGCTCCGAGCCATCAGCCCAGAGCCCGACGCGGGGCTCGAACTCACGGACCGCGAGATCGTGACCTGGCTGAAGTCGGACGCTTAACCGACTGCGCCACCCAGGCGCCCCATAATGTTTACTTATTTTTGAGAGAGAGAGAGAGAGAGAGAGAGAGAGAGAGAGAGAGAGATACGAAGTACGAGTAGGGGAGAGGCAGAGAGAGAGGGAGACACAGAATCCAAAGCAGGCTCCAGTCTCCAAACTGTCAGCACAGAGCCCAACACGGGGCTCGAACTCATGGACTGTGAGATCATGACCTGATCTGAAGTCGGATGCTTAACCCACTGAGCCCCTCAGGCGCCCCAACAACCATAAACTTTAAACGCATCTGTTGTGAATGCCTTTTAAAAAAATGTTTTGGGGCACCTGGGTGGCGCAGTCGGTTAAGCGTCCGACTTCAGCCAGGTCACGATCTCGCGGTCCGTGAGTTCGAGTCCCGCATCGGGCTCTGGGCTGGTGGCTCGGAGCCTGGAGCCTGTTTCCGATTCTGTGTCTCCCTCTCTCTCTGCCCCTCCCCCGTTCATGCTCTGTCTCTCTCTGGCCCAAAAATAAATAAAAACGTTGAAAAAAAAATTTTTTTTTAATGTTTTTAATGTTTATATCTGAAGGAGAGAGATACAGAGCATGAATGGGGAGGGGCAGAGAAAGGGAGTCACAGAATCCGAAGCGGGCTCCGGGCTCTAAGCTGTTAGCACAGAGCCCGATGCGGGGGCTCAAACTCACAAACCATGAGATCATGACCTGAGCCAAAGGCCTATGCCCAACCAACTGAGCCACCCCTATTGTGAATGCCTTAGGGTACGGCAGGGAATTTCACACACTTTTAAAACGAAGGTGTTCTGGGAGACCATTAAAACTACAGGTGTAGATACAGTCACCTCATTGTATTTCCCAATGGTCAGGAAAGCCAGTAACTTTCAGGGCCTGTGAAGGTAAAGGTCTTGACCTGTAAATAATCTGTGTTGGGGTGAACTTAATTTCCATGCTCCTCCTCCTAGCAGTGCCCACTGTCCTCCAGGCGAGGGCAGTAAGGAGACACCTATTCACCCATGCCCATTCCTATAGTTTTTCTCTGAAGCAGAAAGAGAGAGATTCTCTTTCCTGTACCTGCCAAAGGCCAGATACTTCATTTTAAACTATGATAAACATAAGTGCCTCTCCTGAAAACTCTTGGCAATCTAATCGACGATTTCAGGGTCACGTTCCAGCCATGTGATGATCCATTTGTGGGGGATGAGGTTAAGAGCTAATGAGGGAAAGCCAAAGACATTTCTGTTAGCCTAAAAAATCTGGGAGTCTTGGTAAGAAGGAATCATGGAAAAAGAATAGAGAACCCAAAGATAAAGGCCAATGGGCAAGACTTGCTCTGGATGCTTTCTCCTTCCTACCTGAGAGGAAACAGGCCACAGCTAATAATTCTGAGTCCTGACCTGCTTTTCTCCCAGAGTATGGTCGATTCACCACATTATATAAAGACATCACTTAAGAAATGATAACATGTTGGCGTACCTGGGTGGCTCAGTCAGTTGAACGTCTGGCTCTTGGTTTTGACTCAGGTCACGATCTCGCAGTTCGTGAGTTTGAGCCTGGTGTTGGGCTCCATGCTGATGGTGCAGGGCCTGCTTGGGTTTCTCTCTCTCTCCCTCCTTCTCGCTCAGTCTCTCTCTCTCTCTCTCACTCTAAATAAGTAAATAAATAAAATGACATGTTCATAAGGTGAGACGTTCTGGAAGTAACTATTTAAGACAAAGAAACAATGAGAAAAATGAGGGAGAAGAAAGAAACAATGAGATGCTACGTCAACCATCTGCAGACTGTGGCTGGAAAAGATCTTACAGAATTTGTACTTCTTATGGCCATTATGGAAAACAGCATGGAAGTTCCTCAAAAACAATTGAAAATAGAAGTAGCATACAATCCAGCAATCCTCTGGGTATAGATCCAAAGGAACTGAAATGAGATCTGGAAGAGACATCTGCCCTTTAATGTTCAATGCAGGGCTCTTCCCGATAGCCAAGATAGGGAAACAACCTACGTGTCTGCCAACAAATGAATGGGTAAAGAAAATGTGGTCTATACGTACAATGGAACAGGATCCAGCCTTAATAAGGAAGGGCATCCTGCCATTGTAACAACATGGGTGCAGCTTAAGGGAATTATGCTAAGTGAACTAAGCCAGTCGCAGAAGGGCTAATACTACATGATACCACTTCTAGGAGGAGTTTAAGAGTCAGACTCATAGAAGCAGAGAGAATGGTGGTTACCAGCAGTTACGGAAGGGGTACGGAGAGGTGATGGTTTAAGGTACAAAGTTTCGGGGATGCTACCTAAATAGTTCTGGAGACCTACAATACAGCACAGTGTCTGTAGCTAACAGTGCTGAGTTACGTACTTCAGATTTGCTTAGATCTCATGTTGTGTTCTTACGACAAACACCCAACATACTGAGGTAAAGAGTGTGGGAGGGAACTCTGAGAGGTAATGGATGTTTATGACCTTGACGATGGTGGCAGTATCATGGGGACTTATCCCCAAAGTAATTGAATAATAAGAAAGAAAGAAAGAAAGAAAGAAAGAAAGAACGAAAGAAAGAAAGAAAGAAAAGGAAAGAAAAGTGAAAGAACAGAAGGAAGGAAGGGAGGAAGAAGGGAAGAAAGGAGAAGAATTTCTAGTTTTTCAGGAAATTTAAAATAATACTAGACTGTGCGGATCAAACATTTCATGGAGACATTTATTTCATTTACTTTTGTTTGCTTTAACGAACAGCCAATATGTTTCTAGTATTTCAGATGGGATTCCCAATAAATTAAACACCTCTTTTGAACAGCACATGTTACTTCTAGGGCTGAACATTTGAATTACTCCAGCAGCATAGTGAAGGGCATGGTCACGTGGAATGAGATAAAAACTATGCAGTTGGGAATGTGGGTCATATTCTGGCTGATTTCTCATTGGGCATCCTTAACCCTCTGACTTCTTCAAAACTAGCTTTCCGGCTCTGTGAGGCGGGGATGATCTTTGTAATCGCTTAGAGGCAGGGTGTGCGGGCAGCGAGTCCGCACCCTACGGTAGCCCAGTGCGTGGAGCCTGGCGGTTAGGGGCTTCTCCGCGGAGGCGGTGCAGGGGGGGAGGCGCTTCTCGGGAGTCGTATCCGGTGGTCGACGGGCCCGCCTCCCTGGGACGGGACCGAGGCCCGGCTCACTAGTCCGCTCGCCGGAGCCATGGAACAGACCCGCGCATCCTTGGAACAGACCCGCGCAGCCTTACGCTTGCGCACCGTGCTGGGACACCTCGGCCGAACCTCCGCCGGGGCCTACGTATCCTTTGGGCTGCGTGGGGCTCGGGCTGCAAGAGTGGTCACAGCTCTTCCGGGCGCCGGGGAGGGGCGGGGAAAGGCGAGATGATAGAGGAGCTGGGAGCTCCCGGCGGGGACCTCCTCGCTCGGCGGGAGCGTGACAGTGCCGACCTCTGTGGCTGCTGTGGCGCCGCTCCGGCATTCTGGGCCCTCCCGGGGCCTCTTGTTTCCCTGCTTTGCGGGAGGGGAGGATGGAAGTCGTTACTGAAGGGCCTGCTTTCAACTACTTTGGCATTTTCTGCACTTGGCCGCTCGTGACCCGGCCGCCCAGAGCCCGAGAAATGCGAAGCACGGTCGCACGGTAAACGGAAGCGCAAAGCTTTCCGGAGCAGTCGAGACGGGCCGGCCGGCCGGGCAGGCAGGCAGGCAGCAGGGCCCTCTGGCGGGACACCCGGCCTCCGCAGGTGGAGGCCGGAGCTGCTGGCGCCCTTCGGCTTTCCCTCCTATCGGCGCGCAGAGAGTGTCCCCGGGCCCCGCAGGAGTCCACGCTGCCTCTCCAGATTTGACCTTCAGAAGTTCATCTCGGGGGCACTGTGTGCGGCCGCCGGGGTCGGCTCCAGTAAGATGTCACTCTATGACACGTAAATCCAATTGCTTTATTAAAAGAAAAAAAAAATTTTTAATGTTTATGCATGTTTGAGAGGCAGAGACAGAGCGCGAGTGGAGGAGGGGCAGAGAGAGGGAGACAGAATCCGAAGCAGGCTCCAGGCTCTGAGCTGTCAGCACAGAGCCCGACGCGGGGCTGGAACCCACGAAGTGCAAGATCACGACCTGAGTGGAAGCTGGGGGTTCAACCGACTGAGCCTCCCAGGCGCCCCCTCCAGGAGCTCTAGAGAATTGTTTTTCCTACTCCGATTAAGTGTTCTCATTCAGGGGGTAACTTTTGGAAGCGTGGAAAAACACTGCCTGGGACTTTTCTTTAAGGGATGTGATTGGACTTTGCTCTGCTGTGTGCAGGATCCTGAAACCTTTCACACAAACGATTGTACTGGTTGTTTCATTTATTTTTACTACTGCTCTCCCGGCTGAGTTCCACCCAGTGATGTAGCAGAACCACCATAACCTTAAAATCCCGTCCATACACTAATGAAGGTGATTATCTCATTTCACAGGTGAGAAAACAAAGCTTGAGGCTAGGAGAAATTAAAACCCTTGAGGGGCACCTGGGGGAGGGCTCAGTCGGTTAAGCCTCCGACTTGGGCTCAGGTCATGATGTCACTGTTCCTGAGTTTGGGCCCCACGTAGGGCTCTGTGCTGATGGCTGAGTCTGGAGCCTGCCTGGGAGTCTGTGTCTCCCTCTCTCTTTGCCCCTCCCCTGCTCATTCGCGCGCGCTCTCTCTCTCTCTCTCTCAAAAATAAATAAACGTTAAAAAAATTAATTTTATTTGCCTTAATTCACATCCTAGACAGCTCACCCCACAACACGGGCTGTTTCTTCTACCAGTTTCCATCCTCCGCAATTCCAGTAAGTAGGGCTAATTTTCATTTTTAACCATAAAATGTATATAAAGCTTTTTCTAGTGGTAACTGAGATATAAAATACAATATATCATGTTGCCTGGTGAAAATTCATTATACAAATCCTCTGTTGCCAGGACCTGTTCTAATTAGAACTGTGGAAAATTGTGAAGACCTGGACTTTAATTTTTATATGTATTTTCAAATTTGGAAAAGAGAAAAAAAAATGTCAGAAGTGTGTAATCTGTTTTGTTTTCAAATTCAGGCATAGTGTACCTCATTTAAGTTAGCCTGTAGTCTGGTCATACTGCTATATTAGCTAGTATTTCTTGTTTAACTTAAAATTACCTTTGTAGGGGGAAGTCATTGATCTCCATGGAATATTCTCATGGAGCCACAGTTCTGATCTAGAAAAATGGACTGGGTGATTTGGGTTTGTGCGTATGCCATGCATTTATTTGGATTTTTTGTCACTTTGATTTCCTCTGAGAATGTATGATCTAGACAATCTAAAATATAAAATCTATTGAATTCGTTTTCTACCTGAAAAACCATATATATTCATTACAGAACAAATTTTAAAATCAGAGAAACAAAAGGAATTTTAAAAAATCACCCACAATTCTGTTACATAAAGGCAACCACTTTTTTGTATTTCTTTGCATTTTTTTACAAGTAATAAAAGATTTGGTTTTATAGAAATCTAACCACATTTTATTATAATAAGCATTTCTATTATATGCCCTTCATTAAAAAAATTTTTTTAATGTTTATTTGTATTTGAGACAGAGAGAGAGAGAGAGAGACAGAATCTGAAGCAGGCTCCAGGTGCTGAGCTGTCAGCACAGAGCCCGACGTGGGGCTCAACCTGAAGAACTGTGAGATCATGACCTAAACCGAAGTCAGACACTCAACTGACTGAGCCACTCAGGCACCCCCCTCTTCATTTTTAATGATTTAATGAATCATATCTCATTGAGTGGATATAATTAATTATTCTTCTATTTTTTGGTGACAGTAGTTAATGCTTTAGATTTAAACCTTAAAAAAAAATTTTTTTTTAATGTTTATTTTTGAGACAGAGAGAAGGCAGAGCATGAACAGGGGAGAGGCAGAGGGAGAGGGAGACACAGAATCCGAAACAGGCTCCAGGCTCTGAGCAGTCAGCACAGAGCCCGACGTGGGGCTCAAACTCGTCAACCGCGAGATCATGACCTGGGCTGAAGTCGGACGTTCAACCGACTGAGCCACCAAGGCACCCCTGGATTTAAACCTTTTTAAAAAATGTTCAGATTAGAGGCGCCTGGCTGGCTCAGCTGAAGAGCATATGACTCTTGATCTCAGGGTCATGAGTTTGAGCCCCACAATTAGGTACAGAGATTACTAAGAAGATAAATATGCTTAATAAAAAAACCCAAAGACTTGTTTAAAAAAATGTTTAGATTATTTTCTTAGAGTAAATAAAAAAGAGAAATGCCGGGTAGAAGAGTATGAACATTTTTCAGGTTCTTGACACATCTTGTTGGGTTGAGATTTGAGATTTTTTTTTTTTCCCCTTTAGGTATACTCTGGATAACGACATTCTAAGCCTAGAACAGAGAAAATTTTATGAAGAAAATGGGTTTCTTGTCATTAAAAATTTGGTATCTGATGATGACATTACACGCTTTAGGTACAGTAACTCTTTGTTATTTTATAGAAATATGTTATATGTATGCAACGGGAACCTGAGTAAGATTAGCGTGTCCGTGTTCAGATATTTTTTGGCGATTGGTTCGCTAGGAAGTGGTTAGGAGCGTGAGCTCTGGAGCCAGACTGGCTGGCTTAGTGAGGAGGCAAAGGCTTCTGGGTTGGCCATTTTCTCCTCCCTGTCCTCAGAACTACTCAGCCTGGGCCGGAGGTCAACCTGGCGCACAGAAACCACCCGCTCGGTCTTTGAGAAGCTTTCCACAGAATGGGCCAGGCAGGTGCTTGAAGCCTGCAGTGATGACGCCATCTGCCAATTTAATTTTCTAGGAACCAGTTTCAAAGGATCTGCAAAGAGGAAGTGAAACCCCAAGGCATGATGATCATGAGAGACATAAGCACTGAAAAATCAAAGTTCATTCCAAGTGAAGAGCTGATTACAAAGGTCCAGAATTTTCACCAGGATGAGGAGCTCTTCAGATACTGCACTCTCCCTGAGGTTCGAGACCCTCCTACATTGTCTTTCTCTTTCAGTTAATAGCCCACCTGCATGCTTGCCTCTGCAATTGCTGCCGTTTAATTTTTTTATAGAATGTATTTTATTTATTTATTTATTTATTTATTTATTTATTTATTTATTTATTTATATCAAGGAGGAGACAGAATCCGAAGTAGGCTCTAGACTGTGAGTTGTAGGGGCGCCTGGGTGGGTCAGTCGGTTAAGCTTCCTACTTCGGCTCAGGTCACGATCTCACGGTCCGTGAGTTTGAGCCTCACGTCGGGCTCTGTGCTGACAGCTCAGAGCCTGGAGTCTGCTTCAGATTCTGTGTCTCCCTCTCTCTGACCCTCCCCTGTTCATGCTCTGTCTCAAGAAAATAAACACTAATTTAAAAAAAGAAAATTTAGATTCCAAGCTGTCAGCACAGAGCCTGACGCGAGGTTCAAACCCATGAGCCCTGAGGTCATGACCCGAGCCGAAGTCGGACATTTAACCGACTGAGCCACCCAGGCGCCCCTGGAATTGCCGCTTGTACTTTATCTGGCCCCCTTCTCTGGTGGCTGCCGAGGAGTGGTTCTCCACCCGAGGCAGACATTTGTACCTGCAGCCAAGGTGGGTAGTGTGTCCCACCCACGGGTAGAGGCCAGGGAGCCTATAAAATAGCCCCCTCCCCCACAATAATGATATACCCAGCCCCAAGTGTCAGTACTGCCCCGAATAGAGAAACCCTGCTTTGGAGTCTGGTAATTATCCTTGGTTGAGAAGGGCAGGACCTCTGTGTTAGAGAGAGAGCCTCTCACCCTTGATATGGGCATATCAACTGGAGTGACACCATGGAGGCTTTTCACTGTACATCCATTTATTTTGTTCTTTTTGTTTTGTGAGTCTGGTCCGTAGAGGTTTATGTTTAGATTTAAACTTGTCTTTTAAGAAAAATTGTTACTCGGGGCACCTGGGTGGCTCAGTCGGTTGAACATCAGACTTCAGCTCAGGTCATGATCTCAAGGTTCGTGAGTTCGAGCCCCCGTTGGGCTTGCTTGGGATTCTCTCTCTCCTTCTCTCTCTCCCCTCCTTCACTTGTGCTCTCTCTCTCTCTCAAAAATAAATAAACATTAAAAAAATAATATTATTAATCAGGATAAGACACGAGTTAATTTAGAGAATTATTGGCTCACTATATTGGACAGCTCTGTAAAATACGACAGAAATGGTGACATGGCTCTTGAGTCACTGAGGTTTAGAAAACACTGGTCTGGGGCACCTGGCTGGCTCAGTCAGTATAGCATGTGACTCTTGATCTTGGGGTCATGGGTCCCAGCCCCACATTGGGAGTAGAGATGACTTAAAAAAGAAAAAAGAAAATACAGGTCCAAAGGGGCAACTGGGTAGCTCAGTCGGTTGGGCGTCCAACTTCGGCTCAGGTCACGATCTCACAGCTCATGAGTTCGAGCCCCGCGTCGGGCTCTGTTCTGACAGCTCAGAGCCTGGAGCCTGCTTGGGATTCTGTGTCTCCCTCTCTCTCTGCCTCTCCCCTGTTCACGCTCTGTCTCTCTCTCTCTCTCCTTCAAAAATAAATTTAAAAAATTTAAGGGAATACCAAAAAGTGACATGCTTTATAAAAAAACAGGTATGAGGCCCGACTCCTAGGATTTGAGTGTTTTGTGCTCAAACTGCCAATATTCCTCATATGGGAGATGAAATGGTGAGAAAGTGCTGGAGTATGCTTCATTTTTTGGAGTCTGGCCGAGTTGGGAGATTGAGCACCGTCGCTTTCATTTAACTGGCACTGACACCTTGGCCGGTTTCTTAGCCTCAGGCTCACGCGTGTGGGGCGTTCACTTTAAAGGATGATTCATTTGAGGCGCCTGGGTGGCGCAGCCGGTTAAGCATCCGACTTCAGCCAGGTCACGATCTCACGGTCCGTGAGTTCGAGCCCCGCGTCGGGCTCTGGGCTGATGGCTCAGAGCCTGGAGCCTGTTTCCTCTCTCTGCCCCTCCCCCGTTCATGCTCTGTCTCTCTCTGTCCCAAAAATAAATAAACGTTGAAAAAAAAAAAAATTTAAAGGATGATTCATTCATGGGGCATTGCTTTCCAGGCCTTGTTGTGTGGTCCAAATGGGAGGCGTCAAGTCCCTGGCGGGTAGGAGGCACACAGGGTCCTTCGTGCTGTTTGCCCCTCCCCAGGTGGGTTACATGCAGGAGGCAGCGACCCAGCCTCCAGACCCCGGGCCTAATTCTGCTGGCCGTGTCACGTGTTCTCCTCAGATGCGTCCCAGGCACACGTGCCCGTGTCACTGTTTGTTTAACTTCACCCACCAGGATATAGACGAGGGCAGGGACCTGCTCATCTTGTTCCCCTCTGTGCCCCCATCTCCTGTCACTCTGTCTGCTTGCTAGCCCTCAGTAAGGAGCTGTGGGTTAGGAGGTGCTCTGATTGTGATGTGTCCCCCAGTTCCTGTCCTCCCCTTCCTTCCTCTGGGCTGTGCACGCGGCTGCACATGTGTTGGGACCTCTCATGGTCCCTTCTGGGTTTTTTTTTTTTTTTTTTTTTTTAAGTAGACTCTCTGCCTAGTGTGGGGCTTGAACTCATGACCCTGAGATCAAGAGTCGCGTGTGCGACCGCCTGAGCCGGCAAGGTGCCCCTCATGGTCCCTGCTTATGAATAGTCTCCGTGAGGGGAAGAGGAAGCTCCCTTCTCACCAGGCAACTGTGGACAGCTTCAGCTGAAAGGAGGGGACTCCTGTCCTTCTTCCCAGTTGACACCTCAGAGAAACTCCTATCTTTTTTTGCAGAAAAAGTGGTTAAGTTTCCAACTGGCTTGAAAAAGCCTGTTTAATTCAGGCTTTTTCCCAACTGGCTCGAAAAAGCCTTTTTAAATTAATTGCAGATTTCCGGTTGCTGACCTTCTCATGTTTTGTTTGCAGTGTTGTGAAATCCCAAATGTTTTTTTGAACTATTTGGCATCTTGGTTCTTCTCTAGATCATTATACTTTGTGCTGCTTGCCTGTGTATTCGATTTCTTGTGAAACTTCGTTCCCCCTTTTCTCTTAGATTCTGAAGTATGTGGAGTGCTTCACTGGACCCAATATTATGGCCGTGCACACCATGATAATAAACAAACCTCCAGATTCTGGTAAAGGGCTCTTGTTGAGAAAAAAGAAAAAAGTTTCAAGCATTCTAGCTATAGCTGTGCATATAACTGCTAAACTTTGATAAATGAATGAATAAGTACTTTTATTTAAGTCTTAAAGTAGTTTGTATTGTAATAATATTGACGTAGAATAGTGATTTCAGAGGTTAACTGTAGGGTTACTGGCTGGCTTCTCAAAAGTGTGGTTTAATAAACATGATGGCTCATATACCATAGGCTCCTATTATTATAATCATGATCTCTGAGCTTTGTTACCCATTCTCACCTATGAGAGTGTAAATTCTGCTTTCCTGATGTGAAGACATAATTATTACTAACAAAACTAAAACTATTCTCATAAATCATATACTACAGTTCTTAAAATTTCTTGCTAAAATGTAGCTTTTTATTAAAAAAATTTTTTTTTAACATTTGCTTATTTTTGAGAGACAGAGTGAGGCAGAGCATAAGCAGGGGAGGGGCAGAGAGACAGGGGAGACACAGAATCAGAAGCAGGCTCCAGGCTCTGAGCCATCAGCACAGAGCCTGACGCGGGGCTCGAACTCACTGACTGCGAGATCATGACCTGAGCTGAAGTTGGGTGTTCAACCGACTGAGGCACTCAGGCGCCCCATAAAATGTAGCTTTTTAAAAAAAAGTTTTATCCTCAGAAAATTAAAAATAGACCTACCCTATGACCCAGCAATAGCACTGCTAGGAATTTATCCAAGGGATACAGGAGTACTGATGCATAGGGGCACTTGTACCCCAATGTTTATAGCAGCACTCTCAACAATAGCCAAATTATGGAAAGAGCCTAAATGTCCATCAACTGATGAATGGATAAAGAAATTGTGGTTTATATACACAATGGAGTACTACGTGGCAATGAGAAAGAATGAAATATGGCCCTTTGTAGCAACGTGGATGGAACTGGAGAGTGTGATGCTAAGTGAAATAAGCCATACAGAGAAAGACAGATACCATATGGTTTCACTCTTATGTGGATCCTGAGAAACTTAACAGAAACCCATGGGGGAGGGGAAGGAAAAAAAAAAAAAGAGGTTAGAGTGGGAGAGAGCCAAAGCATAAGAGACTTAAAAACTGAGAACAAACTGAGGGTTGATGGGGGGTGGGAGGGAGGGGCGGGTGGGTGATGGGTGTTGAGGATGGCACCTTTTGGGATGAGCACTGGGTGTTGTATGGAAACCAATTTGACAATAAATTTCATATATTAAAAAAAAATAAAAATAAAAAAAAGTTTTAATTTTAGGGGCGCCTGGCTGGCTCAGTTGGTTAAGTGTCTGACTTCGGCTTAGATCATGATCTCCCAGTTTGTGAGTTTGAGCCCCACAAGGGGCTCTCTGCTGTCAGTGCATCCCCTACTTTAGATCTTCTGGCTCCCTCTCTCTCCCACCCCATCAAAAATAAACACTAATTTTTTTTTTTTTTTTTTAGTTTAGTTTAGAAAGAGAGCAAGCTGGGAAGAGGGGCAGAGGGGGGAGAGAGAGAGACAGTCTCAAGCAGACTCTGTACCTGCTTGACCCTGGGATCCCATGACCCTGGGATCATGATCTGAGCCAACATCAAGAGTCAGACGCTCAAATGCCTGAGCCACCCAGGTGTCCCTAAAATGTGGCTCCTAAGATCTCACTCCCAGAGAAACTGATTTGGAAACTAGAACCCAGGAATCTGCATCTTTTTACGCCATCCCCAGAGTCTAATGCAGATGGCTCTTGGGCCATGCTGAGAAATTCTGCTATACCAGCAGTAATAAATTGGCCCTTCAAGATTCTTTATCCTTTTCTACTTTTTCTAAAGAAAAAGAGGCCAGGAGAGGTTTATGTGACAGGCCTGTAGCTTAACATCACCAAATCTCTCCCACCCTGAATGTCTTGCTTTAGAGAGATGGGGGTTGGGGGCGGGGAAACACCAGGTTCAAATTGCAAAGCAGGGAAAAATGTAAATGTGGTTCTTTGAGCTCTGGTTCTACCCAGGGACTGTATACGGACTGCTTCCAGTTCACTGAGGAACTTCTTGGAGGCCTCTTATTAATTTAGTTAATTGATATTTTTTACATTAGCCACTTCGAAGGCTAATAGGGGACTTCAGATTTGGCCACTGTGTTCAATTAATCAAAAATTTTTTTGGGGTAGGCTCTGTGCCCAAACCAGTTACAAAGGAACAAAGCACAGTAGAATTGTGACATATGTAGGAATTGCTAGAAAGTGGTGTAAGTAATGGGGCGCTTGGGTGGCTCGGTCGGTTGGGCATCCACCTTCGGCTCAGGTCATGATCTCACTGTTCCTGGGTTCGAGCCCCGTGTTGGTCTCTGTGCGGACAGCTCAGAGCCTGGAACTTGCTTCAGATTCTGTATTTTCCTTTCTCTCTGTCCCTCCCCTGCTCATGCTCACACAAAAGTAAACATTAAAAAAATAAAATAAACAGCATTTCAGACTTAAAAAAAAAAAAAAAAAAGGGAAAAATGGTGTAAGTAAGCACTCAGCTACCAGAAACCCAGAAAAAAGTACAGGATGTAGAATCACCCTGTTGATTTGATAGTTCACTTTGGGGCTTATCTCTCCAGGCTGATTTTCTGTAGTGTCGTTTCACTTGTTTGGTTTTTGCAGGGATAGGTCATTGTTCAGGCAAAGAAGAAGAATTCTGAGATTCAAGTATCTTTTAACAGTAGGTTCTGTTTCAGGCAAAAAGACAACCCGCCATCCTTTCCACCAAGATCTACACTATTTCCCCTTCAGACCTAGTAATAGTATTGTTGCTGCTTGGACGGCCATGGAGCAGGTCAACCGGAACAATGGCTGCCTGTCTGTGCTCCCAGGCACACACAAAGGCTGCCTGAAGCCACACAGTTATCCCCCGTGGGAGGTATGTCTGCTTAGAGGATATATCTTAATTGGAAAATTTATTGTTTTGATTTCACGTCGGTATATATAAAGAGCTTTAACAATGAGATGGCATGTCCTTTCTTAGCAAAACTTTGTTTTAAGATTTGGAATTAGGATCAGGGAAAATTCAAGGGTGTCAGACGGAATAGTAATTTTTCTTTCAACAAGGGTTGGAAAGTTGATCAGCGTGGAGAACTTTGGTAGGCGCTGTATAGGATCTGAGATTATAAAGCCTAATTGAGAGGGAACACTTAAACAGTTGCAACACCAGGTGCATGTGTCTAGCGCCAAGTAAGTCTTACACTTGCTCTGATTGATGGCTCTTAGGATAAAGAAGGGAGGGATCATCTCTTTCCCGTTGGAGAGACCAATGAAGGCTCTGGGAAAGGCTGACTAGTATTCCATTGCATGGCCATTCCATGGTTCATTGACTCAGCTATTGATGATAGAGGACTATTAAAGTTTTTGAGCCCATGAATAGTGAAATCAAGTCAAATGGTGAAATCAAATTCAAGAATCATAATCCTGGGACACCCGGGTGGCTTAGTCAGTTAAACATCTGACTCTTGATCTCAGCTTGATCTTGGGGTCATGAGTTAAAGCCCCGTGTTGGGATCCGTGCTGGACATGAAACCTGCTTTAAAAAAAAATCATAATTTTGAGGTCTAGAGCAAGATATACTGGAGGTGAGTCCAAAGGCAGAGAAACCGAAGAGACTATTAGTGTTTTAGGTATCAGGCAATAAGGTCTCGAACACCCATAATGATGCTCAGAATGAGAAGAGCATGTGTTGTCAAGGCACGAAGAGTGAATGTGGTTCTGTAGGAAGTCAAGAATGTGGCGTTAAGGCTTCTGTCTCAATTAGAATTCTTGCACTGAGTATTAGTGCCAAGTGAAAACATTTGAGTCTGGATCCTGATACAAAATCTGAAATTGTGAGATTTATCAATTGAGTTGAGGTTTAGGGAAAGTTTGATGCAGACAATAGAAGTGGGCTGTGGCTGACTTAAGCCAGAGGGGGTGTTTTGGAGGGTTGCAGGCACATGCTGAGTCCGTGGAAAGGCTGGCTGGCTCTGGTGAGCAGGAGGGAAAGTGGGAGTCATTGCTCATTGGGAACAGTGAGGGCGGGGCACCTGATGTGGGCAGTTGAACCTTGACTATCTCTGGTCCCTTCGATTCTCTGCTCAGATTCAAGATGACTACAGTGCTTAGCTACTTAGCTTAGCTCACATATCTACCCTGGCCAGGAAAGAGGTCCCAACACAGTCCAGCAGGAAAGCTGTCCTTCCTCCAAAGAATGTGGAATAATCTTAGGGAGGGGGATAGGATGCTGTCCTCTCCCCATAACCAGTACTCAAAGTAATAACCAGCTTTGGAAATCGTTATAAAAAAAAAAAAAACCCCACAATGTGTTAATATGCATTATTCTTTCTTTTCTCTGGATGTCCTGAGTGCTTTGTGAGCTGAGACAAATTGAACATTTTCTCCCCGCTGGTTTGGGAGAACAGTTAGTTTCTCAGAGTTACTCCTGAGTTTTAGAAGAATGATTTGTGCAAAGTTCCAGGTTAGGAAACTGTCATGTTGGGAAAGAATGATTACAGATTCAGGCTGGAAAGGTGATCTCCTGTGTTAACTCCACAAAATGCAAAGTTGATGTGGATCTTCATGTACACTTTAGTGATGAAGGTAAGTGGGAATTTCAGATTCTTTATTTGGTCCCCCAAATCCATGATATTAATATCAAAATGTGACTCTGAAAACCAGACATCTGAGAAGCTTTTGTATATTTATAATTTCCCTTAATAACCTATTTACCTCTTTCTCTTGGAAGAAGTTAGGAAACCTTTGCTTTTCCTGATGAGTCATTGATAGAGTTTTTAATTATTGGGCTCCACAAATACAGACTTGGGTTCTCTTCTGCATTCCAGGGGGGAGTTAACATAATGTACTATGGGATTCAGGGCTATGATGAAGATAGCCCCCGAGTTCACCTTGAGATGGAGAAGGGAGACACTGTTTTCTTTCATCCTTTGCTCATCCATGGATCTGGTTGGAACAAAAGTCAAGGCTACCGGAAGGTATGCGATAACATCCCTGTACTTTCCAAAGACGAATTGGTTAGAAACAAAAATGTCAAGATGTGTTAAAATTTATGAGGCTTGTGGACTGTAACTAAACTGGCCTTTAGTCTGGTTTATTTACCAGGAAATCTGTTTGCTACCTCATGCTTTTTTGCTCATATCAGTAAGAAGCCAAGTGACTTCAGGTCCCAATCCTACTGATACTGAATTATGAACATTCATAGAATCGCTTCAGAAGAAGAGCTTACTTAGGAACCCACAGCCTGTGCTTTTGGAGGCAAAAACAATGGCTGACATACTGAAATAATAAAATTTGGAATATAAATAGTTCATAGTAACCACGTAAGAGGAAAGTTCATAATAGCACTGTTATTGGGAAAAATATTATTGATCCTAAACAAAGGTTCTGAATTGGCTTCCCAGAAATCAGATTTAACAGGCAGCCATATTTTTCACCCCTTAGCCCCAGAATGTTTTAAACCTAATGATTTCATTGCTTCCATTAAAATCTGACAACATTTCTCATGTTCCCAGATTTCTTGCTTCTTGAAAATTCAGCAGATCTGACAGTACTGTGGATTCACATTTCTCCCATAATAACACGGGTCTTGATACTAAATGTTGGGGCTTCTTTGGGGCTGAGGTCGTCTTCTGGTTTGTCACACCAACCCCTATTGTCTCCCTGAAGTCATGGGTCATCTTCTATTCATTCCTGTTTCTACCAGGGCCAGGATGAGGGTGAGGCAAGAAGAGAGTCTCCTCTGGGGCAAAATTTAAGGATGAGCGGAAGGGGCTAAAGAAACCCCTCCACAATCCAGTTAAATGACATTTAATGCAGCATTTAAAAAATCAAAACTAATGCAAAAATGTCCGTGATGAAGACGATGCCAAAATTTTAAATAAGCACTAGATCAGGGGCACCTGGCTGACTCCCTCGGTGGAGCATGTAACTCTTGTTCTCAGGGTTGTGAGTTTGAGCCTCATGTTGGGTGTAGAGAATAGAGATTACTTAAAAAAAGAAAATCTTTATTGTATTTTATTTATTATTTTTGTTTTCTTAAAAAAATTTAAATGTTTATTTTTGAGAGAGAGAGAGAGAGACAGAGTGGTAGCGGGGGAGGGGCAGAGAGAGAGGGAGACACAGATTCTGAAGCAGGCTTCTTGCTGTGAGCGCACAGCCTGACATAGGGCTTGATCCCATGAACCCTGAGATCATGACCTGAGCTGAGATCAAGAGTTGCACACTTAACCGAATGAGCCACCCAGGTGCCCCTTGAGTTCCAAGTTTGTATCTTTATAACTTTTTCAAGAATGGGGAGAACCAAGTAACCTTCATTTTACCTTCAGAAGGAAACAAGAGGGGTATCGTATGTGAATGCTCTTGGATTTCACATGTCCTTTTGATTTGCAAGGGGGGGGGTGTGTGTATTATTTTCCTTTACAAAGTATTTTTGTGGTTTTTCTTTCATGATCTACAGCCATCACAGACTCAGCTGAGCAACTTCTGTGACCAAGTAACCCTGGAACACATTCCTTTTTTAGGACTTGAGGACACCCATTCTTTAGAAAAATCACATGCTAATACATTAAAGTCCCCTTTCCACATCACTGTGTTCCCTGCCCATTTTGAGAACAAGAGTCACAGGTAGCTAAAAACCTCTTGTAGGGGCACTTGGGTGGTTTAGTTGGTTAAGCCAAGTTCAGCTCAGGGCAGTCTCACGGTTTGTGAGTTTGAGCCCTGCATCGGGCTCTCTGCTGTCAGCACAGAGCCCCCTTCAGATCCTTTGTCCCTCCTCTCTCTGCCTCTCCCCAGCTCATTTTCTCTCTCTCCCTCTCAAAATAAACAAATAAACTTTTAAAAAGTTTTAAAAAATAAAAAACAAAGATAAAACATAAAAACCTCTTGTAATTTCTCAGCCTTTAACTGTACCTGGGGAAGAAGATACTGAACCCTGAGGAGTCTAATACAAGACACCATGGAATAGCTGTCAATCTAGAAATCAGCTGCTAAGTGAAATAAATGACTTTCCTTCAGAAGTCTCCTTGTTTGGTTGCTGGTGTTCGTGGAATGTTTTTGTTCCCCCCAATATTAATCATTTCGCTTGGCATAGGTAATTTCCTGCCATTTTGCCAGTGCCGATTGCCACTACATTGATGTGAAAGGCACCAGTCAAGAAAGCTTTGAGAAGGATATCCTAGAGACACTGCATAAACTATACGGATTTCCAGAAGATGCCAGCCTAAAGGTACGTTTGTTTGAGATGACAGGTAAAGACCCTTTTTTTCCCCGCCTCTTCTTCAGATGCTTAATAATTCTCATCCCTGATTTCCTTTGGAAATAGAAAGTGCTTTGTTTAGAGGGCTTTGCTGAGATCTGCTAACAGTGACAGTGGAATTTCAGTTTGTGCTTCCCCAGTGTGGGGCCGCGGGGGTGGGGGGGGGGGGGGCCTGAGCACCATGTGCTTCTTTATGTCTTTGGTGTGCAGGCTGTCCTGTTCCAGGACTGACAGGTAGGAAAGGCAACATGAAACAGATCTGGAGGAGAGGAAATGACGGACCAAGGCTACCTGCTGTGAATGCACATAGGGAAAAGTGAACGGTCTGGAGGGAGTATCTACACTTAATGTAAATCCAGTAAGACTCCCAGAAAGCAATTCCCAAGCAGGCTTTTGTTTGGGTCAGTTGGCATCTGGAGTGTCATGAGGAGACAGCTTGGGTGAACAGACATCAAAAATCGCTGATGCTCATCGAGAGGGGGCATGAGACCGTATTTCATGTGTTTTCTGGATGAGTACACATCACTTGCAAATTATTCATTTTTAACTAGTAGACATTCAGTGCTGCTGCTGATCACCGGATAAATTTAAGTAAACATGTTTGCCTTCTAGACAAAGTACATTTTAGCCTCTGAACCAAGAGGCTGATCCTACTTTTAAATGTGCAGTAATCGTAAATGCACGCATTTCCTATGGGGGTGACACGGCCCCCAAACAGATTGAGTGCAATGATAACCCCGGGCCTTCCAGTCCTGCAAAGACACCAACGCTAAGCTACCAACTGTGTCTCTGGGAGTCCAGAATCTGAAACTCCTTCTCCGTGTAAGAATCTTACTTCTCCCTCGGCCCTTGAAAAGGCACTAACTTCACATTTGGACATTGTAGGAAGTCTTGTCCTTCTCCCCTTTGTCCAGTCCTTAAAATGCTTTACAAAAGGGCATCATATTTTGAGGCGGGGCTTCCATGCAACAATTTGAGTTTTATTTTATTTTTTTAAAGTTAGCAAGTAACAGAAAAAAAAATGTTTATTTATTTTTTTTTAATTTTAAATAATTTTTAGTGACTTTTTAAAAAAGATTATTTATTTATTTTGAGAGAGAGAGAGAGAGAGAGAGACAGAGAGAGACAGAGAGAGACTATGAGTGAGGGAGGGGCAGAGAGAGAGGGAGACTCTGAAGCAGGCTCCACACTGTCAGTGCAGAGCCCATGTGGGGCTGGAACTCCCCGTGAGATCATGGCCGGAGCCGAAATCAAGAGCCGGAGTCTTAACTGACCGAGCCCCATTTATTTATTTATTTATTTTTGAGAAAGAAAGAGAGAAAAAGAGAGAGAGAGAGAGAGAGAGAGAGAATCCCAAGCAGGCTCCTCACTGTCAGCGCAGAGCACAACGCAGGGCCTGAACTCATGAACTGTGAGATCATGACCTGAGCTGAAAGCAAGAGTTGGAGGCTTAACCCAGGCACCCCTGCAACACTCTGAATTTTAAAGTAGAAACAAAAGCCTGTGTTATGTTTGAGGTTTGTCAGGGTTGTAATCAATGAATTGCCTCCTGTATTTATTTTAGTTATTCTCTCAGATATAGTTTATCAGCTTTACTTACAATAATGATATTAACTTCTGCCATATAGTTCTTTATGAGGAATAACACCAGTTTCATATCCCTTTTCTTATTTTCTTCACCCAAAACCAGTGGAGCAGTCATTATGGCTCCATGCTCTTTTTGTTTGTTTGTTGTAAGGTTCATTTATTTTTGAGAAGAAAAGAGAGAGAAAGCAAGCAGGGAGGGGCAGAGGGAGGGGGACAGAGCATCCCTAGCAGGCTCTGGGCTGACAGCAATGAATCTGATGTGGGGCTTGAACCCACAAAGTGCTAAATCATGACCTAAGCCGAAGTCAGATGCTCAACCAACTGAGCCATCCAGGCGCCCCTGATTCCATGCTGTTTTTAAAAAAATTTTAATAAATGTTTATCTTTGGGAGAGAGAGACAGAATGCAAGCAGGGGAGGAGCAGAGAGATTGGGAGACACAGATCTGAAGCAGGTTCCAGGGCTCGAACTCATGAACCACAAGATCATCACCTGAATCCAAGTCGGTTGCTCAACCAACTGAACCACCCAGGTGCCCCTGGCTCCATGCTGTTAATGAGAAAGTTAAAAGTCCAAGAGTTTGGCCTAACTGACCTGAAACAGAGCTGGATTTTGGACTCAGCTGAAATTCCAAAATCATTCTTCCCATCATACCTTGCTGTTTGCTCAAAAATAAGCAATAAGAAAGACGGAATTGTTTTATTAAGAACAAAGAAAAAAAAACAAAACCTGTAACTCATGACATTATTTTCACTTGGGAGCAGATCACTGTAAACGGGGCAGCACAGTGGGGCGCATTGGGCATTGTGACCAAACACCGTGCTTACCCAGCTCATGATCCCTATAGCCAACAGGAGCACGAAGTAACACAAGCTAGCTGTTTGGAGACTCTGCTGTCTCAGTTTCTTCAACACTATGTAAGATGTTGGCAAGTAAGGGGCGCCTGGGTGGCGCAGTCGGTTAAGTGTCCGACTTCAGCCAGGTCGTGATCTCGCGGTCCGTGAGTTCGAGCCCCGCGTCAGGCTCTGGGCTGATGGCTCAGAGCCTGGAGCCTGTTTCCGATTCTGTGTCTCCCTCTCTCTCTGCCCCTCCCCCGTTCATGCTCTGTCTCTCTCTGTCCCAAAAATAAATAAACGCTGAAAAAAAAAATTAAAAAAAAAAAAGTTTAAAAAAGATGTTGGCAAGTAAATTATTTGGAGTCTTAGAATATGGTTTATTTATTAACTGATAGGATTGCTGTTGAGGTTTTTTCTATGTGGCCATTTGTAAACGCTAGAAATCTACTTTGTCTTGTGCTGAACAGATTCTCAGGGTTCCATCAACTCATTGTATGTGGCTCTATTCTCAGGATATATTCAGATTAAACATACAGCTGGTGAAAGGAGAGAGGACCAACCTTTGAAGTAGCTGTTTGCTGGAGCTCTTTGAGAGAAAAGCAAAACGAATCAAGGTGTCTAAGGAAAATGTTTTATTAATGAGCTATTGTAGTCTTTTCCATCACTTGTTAATGAAATTGCAAAGCACGCATCAGGTACTTAGAGGCATATGGTTAATTCTGCACGCAATGGTGTTGCTTTGACGGAGGAATGAACAGTAATGGTGACGTACTACTGTTTTAAGGAAAATTAACTGAGGGCTGCAACTAATAAAGGTGATTGATGTCTAATTTAAATGTGTTAAATCGGTTTCTTTCATTCAGTTAGCTCTTTGACCAGGCAGAAAGGAATGCTTTGAAACTCAGGGTATGCTGGCTTTTGCACACCCCACTTCTGGAAAACCCACCACCCACCAATTTCATGTCATGAGAGACTTAGCGAATTGACAACAATGTCTAACACAGGCACATTGAGTGAAGAGCATCTTGGAATAAAAATAAGGATGGATGTTTGTGCTTGGACACGGGATTCCTTCCATGACTTCTCCAACCCAACAAACCTCCTTAAAAAGAAACAAAAACAAAACAAAACAAAACAAAACTAGGCTGGGGGCACCTGGGGGGCTCAAGTCAGTTGAGCATTGGACTCTCAATGTTGGCCCAGGTCATGATCGCATGGTTCGTGAGTTTGAACCCCACACCAGGTTCCTTGCTGATGGTACGGAGCCTGCTTTTGAGTCTCCCTCCCTCCCTCCCTCCCTCTCTGCCCTTTCAGCATGCTCTCTCTCTCAAAATAAATAAACTTAAAAAAGAAAAAATGAGGCTGGATCTTTCTAAGTCCTCTTCTCTATTCCTAAAGAATGAAGACAGAGGTAACTTCATCTGCTGTTTTTTTAAGACCGCTGAAAACCTTCAGCAATTATGAATGAAACCTACACTCTTTCAAGGTCCAGGGAAATTTTTAGATACTTTTGGTTTAAAGGATTTCGATGGGCATGAACTGGGGGGATTTATTTTAATAGAGTGCTGTATTTGTACAGCAGCTGAGGGCAGCAAGGAGATATAGTCCTTATTTTTAAAAATACCAGTTAGGATTTTGATAAGAAAAAGAGTCCTTTTCTTGTCATCCTGCCAAACACAAATTTTCCTAAACCTAGTTTCACTGTTTTTGTCAGTTTCTTTGTGAAGACACAGAGTTTAAGTTCAGTTCCAGCTGGAAACTGGAGAAGGCAAGACCATCGCTGATAGGGTTTAACAAAACTGGATTATGGAATAATTGGACATCAAATGTACGTAAGAAATGCCTGTGTAAACAGCATCTATGGAGCACTGTTCCACAAAAAACTTTTCAAACTCCTTTCACATTTAAAATAAACTTCAGTAGAACAACTAGACAGCACAATTTGTTATTTCTCTTATGCAGTTTTTTAAAGTTTATTTATTTTGAGAGACAGAGAAAGAACATGATTGGGGGAGGGGCAGAGAGAGAGAATCCCAAGCAGGCTCTGTGCTGTCAGCACACAGCCCAACTTGGGGCTTGAACTCATGAACCATAAGATCATGACCTGAGCTGAAGTCAGATGCTGAACTGACTGAGCCACCTGGGCGCATTCCCTTGTGCATTTTCAAGTGAATGCCAAGTAGTCAGGAAGCAATTCATTTCCTATTTTGTGTCCCTTTTGTCCACTGATTCATTTAACAAATATCCAGGCATCCATTCTGTGTAACAGATGTGGAAGAAAGACCACACCAGGGTGAGTTAGGACAGTTCATTTAGTGTGTGCTCCCACCTGGGAAAAGTGGGAGCACAAGTCAGCTGGGAAATGAAGAGCTGGGATAGGAATATCACCAGATCTTGGCAGAATGAGGAATAGCCTGATTTCACAGAGGGTGTAAGGGGATGTACCCTGGACTAATGTTCATTTCACCAGAGACTAAGCTCAAAGGGCAGAAGGCGTTCAAAGTGTAGATCAAAACACGGGCACCTGGGTGGCTCAGTTGGTTAAGCATCTGACTCTTGATCCTGGCTCAGGTCATGGTCTCACAGTTGGTGAGTTCAAGCCCTGTGTCGGGCTCTGTGTGGATGAGCCTACTTGGGATTCTGTCTCTCCTCTCTCTGCCCCTCCCCGACTATGTGCGTTCTGTCTCTCTCAAAATAAATAAACTTAAAAAAAAAAAAAAAGCTGCAGACCAAAACAAACAAAAAATCCCCTTCTATGATGTAGGACTAACAGCCTAGGAAGAACGGACCTTTGCCTTTGGTATCTGCTTGGAGCTCCTCATTTAAAAAAAAAAAAAAAAAATTTTTTTTTAACATTTATTTACTATTGAGAGACAGAGCAGGAGAGGGGCAGAGAGAGGGGGAGACACAGAATCCGAAGCAGGCTCCAGGCTCTGAGCTGTCAGCACAGAGCCCAAAGTGGGGCTCGAACTCACATGCAGTGAGATCATTACCTGAGTGGGAGTCAGACGCTTAACCACCTAAGCCACCCAGGTGCCCCAAGGATTGTTCTATCTTTTTAGAGGCTTTCTGTAACTAATCTAAATGCTGGTCTCTTCTTAGTGCTACACATACCTTCTTCTATAAAGGTTATAGAAAAGATTTCAAATAGCCATACATGGCTTGAATGTCTTGAGAGATGAAGCTTACTTTTCCTTCTCATTTCTTGCATGCCTGACCCTCATGTTGTAATTCTCAGCCTCAGGGATTTTAACAGAAACAGAATGTGATATCAAGTCCTAAACCCATTGAGGGGTGCTGATATGTGTCCTAGAAGGTAGGGGAAAGAGAGGGTGGGGACAAACGTTTGTGCAGGGGTGATGTTTGAAATATGCAACAAGGGCACCATTAATTAGGCATCGTGCAGACAGGAATGTGGCACCTCTTGACAGTTTGTGAAGTTCCTGAGCAGTGGGCACCTCATCGGGCTCACTGGAAGCACCCCAGGAAAGTGGCCAGACTCTAGAAGTCTCTCAGGGAAGGCTGGTCCCTGTGGCAGGTTGGGGCCTGGGTCATTCAGGCTGGCTCAGTCCACGTCTACTATTTCCAGAGCAACATACCTCCCTCCTCTCCATCCCTGGTACCTAACTCAGAGTAATACCCAGGCACCTTTACACAAGGCAGGTGGGTACTGGATACACCATCCAGACAAAAAGATCAATAAGGAAACAATGGCCATAACTGACACATCAGACCAGATGAACTTGATAGATACATACAAAACATTCTATCCCAAAGCAGCAGAGTATACATTTTTCTCACGTGCGCATAGAACATCCTCTAAGATAGAGCACATGTTAGGAC
>NW_024412434.1:22069632-22081019 GCF_014898765.1 Herpailurus yagouaroundi
CTCACGTGCGCATAGAACATCCTCTAAGATAGAGCACATGTTAGGACACGAAACAAGTCTCAGTAAATTCAAGAAAATTTAAAGCATAGCAAGTATCTTTTCCAAACACATTGGTATGAAACTAAAAGTTAATTACAAAGAAACAGGGAAACCCACAAAAATGTGGAAATTAAACAACATGCTAGTGAACAACCAACGGGTCATCAAAGAAATTAAAGGAAAAATTAAAAAACACCTAAAGGCAATGAAAACAGAAATACAACATACCAAAATTTGTAAGAGGCAGCAAGCCTCTAGAGCCTGTAAGAGGGAAGGTCATAACAATATAGGCCTACCTCAAAAAAGCAAGAAATATCTCAAATAAACAATATAACTTTACATTTAAAGGAACTATAAAAAGAAAAAGCCCAAAATTAGAAGGAAAGAAACAATAAAGATCAGAGTAGAAATAAAGGAAATACAGATTAAAATGACAATAGAAAATATCAGTGAAATTAAGAGCAGATCCTTTTTTTAATAAAATTTTTTTTAATGTTTTTTAATTTATTTTTGACAGAGAGAGAGACAGAGCATGAGTGGGGGAGGGGCAGAGAGAGAGGGAGACACAGAATCTGAAACAGGCTCCAGGCTCTGAGCTGTCAGCACAGAGCCTGACGTGGGGCTTTAACCCACGAGCTGTGAAATCATGACCTGATCTCAGTTGGATGCTCAACCGACTGAGCCACCCAGGCACCCCAAGAGTGGATCCTTTGAAAAGAGAAAGTCTAGCTAGACTAACCAAGAAAAAAAGAAAGCTTAAATAAACAAAATCAGAAATGAAAAAGGAAAAGTTACAACCAATACCACAGAAATACAAAGGATCATAAAAGACCACTACAAGCAATTATACACCAATAAGCTGGACAACCTGGAAGAAATGGATAGGTTCCTAGTAAAAATACACTCTTTCTAGATTGAATAATGAAGAAACTGAAAAGCTGAATAGAGCTATTACTAGTAAGGAGTTTGAAGCAGTAAACAAAAATCTCTCCACAAACAAAAGTCCAGAACCAGATGGCTTCACTGGCAAATTCTACTAAACATTCAAAGAAGATGTAATACCTATCCTTCTCAAAACCTTCCAAAAAGTTGAAGAGGAGGGGTGCCTGAGTTGCTCAGTCAGTTTAGAGTCTGAATCTTGATTTCGGCTCAGGTCATGATCCCAGGGTTGTGGGATCGAGCCCCATGTTGGGCTCCATGTTGAACATTAAGCATGCTTAAGATTCTTTCTCCCTCTGGTCATTTTGCCTACTTGTGTGTGCTCTCTCTCTCTCTCAAAAAAGAAAAAAGTTGAAGAGCAGGGAAATCTTCCAAACACATTTTACAGCATTACTCTGATCCAAAACCAGACAAAGACACCACAAAAAAAAAAAAAAAAAAAAAAAAAGGAAAATACAGGCCAATATCCTTGATGAACACGACGCAAAAATCCTCAACAAAATATTAGCAAATATTCAACAATACATTAAATGGCTCATATATCACAATCAAGTGGGATTTATTCCAGGGATGCAAGAATGTTTTAACGTCTGCAAATCAATACATGTGATATATAACATTAACAAAATGAAAGATAAAAATCATATAATCATCTCAATAGATGCAGAAAAATCATCTGACAAAATTCAACATCCATTTATGATAACTCTCAACAAAGTGGGTATAAAGGGAACATATGTCAACACAATAAAGGCCATATATGACTTCATACTCAATGATGAAAAAGCTGAAAGCTTTTCTTTTAAGAACAGGAACAAGATAAGGATGTTCACTCTTGCCACTTTTATCCAACACAGTACTAGAAGTCTGAGCCATAGCAATTAGGCACGAAAAAGAAATAAAAGGCAGTTAAGTTGGAAACAAAGAAGTAAGCTGCCAATATTTGCAAGTGACATGATACTCAGATATAGAAAACCCTAAAGAATCCACCAAAAAACTGTTGGAACTAGTAAATTCAGTAAAGTTGCAGGATATAAAATCAATATACATAAATCTGTGGTATTTCCATACACAAATAATGAAACATCCAAAAGAGAAATTAACAATCCCATTTGGCGCCTGGGTGGCTCAGTTGGTTAAGCGCCTGACTCTTGATTTTGGTTCAGGCCATGATCTCATGGTTCTTGAGTTCAAGCCCCACATCAGACTTTGTACTGACTGTGTGAAACCTGCTTGGGTTTCTGTTTCCCTCTCTCTCCACACCTCCCCTGCTTGTTCTCTATCTCTCAAAATAAATAAAAATAAACTTAAAAAAAGAGAAAGAAAACAATCCCATTTATAATTGCATCAAAAAGAATAAAAAGAATAAAGTATCTCTTTGAACCAAAGACGTGAAAAGTGAACACTACAATCTATAAAAGACTGCTGAAAGAAATTGAACAAATAAATGGAAAGATAGTTTATGCTCATGGATTGGAAGAATTAATATTATTAAAATGTCCACACTACTCAAAGCAATCTACCAGAATCAGTGCACTACTTATCAAAATTCCAATGGCATATTTCAAAGACTAGAAGAAATAATTATAAAATTTGTATGGAATCACAAAAGATCCCAAATAGCCAAAGCAATCTTAAGGACGAAGAACAAAGCTGGAGGTATCATGCTCCCTAATTTAAACTATATTACAAAACTATAGGAATCAAAACAGTATGGTATTGGTACAAACATAACACACAGATGAAAAGAAAATATTGGGATCCCAGAAAAAAAAACACATATGGATAATTAATCTATGCAAAGAAGCTAAGAACATACAATGGAGAAAAGGCAGTCTCTTCAAAAAATGATGCTGGGAAAACTGGACAGTTACCTGCAAAAGAATGAAACTGGGCCACTGTCTTATATCATACACAAAAGTTAACTCAAAGTGGATTAAAGACTTAAATGTAAGACCTGAAACCATAAAATTCCTAGCACAAAACAAAGGTGGTAAACTCCTTGACATGAACCTTAGTGAGTTCTTTGTGGGTCTGACTCCAAAGGCAAGGGAAACAGAAGCAAAAATAAACAAGTGGGACTATATCAAACTAAAAATCTTCTGCTTGGGGCACCTGGGTGGCTCAGTCGGTTAAGCATCCGACTTTGGCTCAGGTCATTATCTCGCAGTTTGTGAGTTTGAGCCTTGTGTCGGGCTCTGTGCTGACAGCCTGGAGCCTGCTTTGGATTCCGTGTCTCCCACTCTCTCTGCCCCTCCCCCACTCATGCTCTGTCTCCCTCTCTCTCTCTCAAAAATAAACATTTAAAAAAATAAAATAAAAACATAAAAATCTTCTGCTTAGCAAAGGAAACCATCATCAAAATGAAAAGGCAACTTGCCAAATGGGAAGAGATATTTATGAACCATATATCTGATAAGGGGTTAATATACAAAATATATAAGGAATTCAGACATCTCAACAACAAAAAGACACTGATTGAAAAATGCATAGAGGATCTGAATAGACATTTCTCCAAAGAGGAGAGATGGCCAAAAGGCACTTGAAAAGATGTACAACACCAGTAATTATTAGGGAAATGCAAATCAGAACCACAATTGAGGTATCATCTAACACCTGTTAGAATGGCTATTATAGGGGCGCCTGGGTGGCTCAGTCAGTTAAGTATCTGACTTTGGCTCAGGTCATGATCTCACGGTTCGTGAGTTCGAGCCCCGCGTCAGGCTCTGTGCTGACAGCTCAGAGCCTGGAGCCTGCCTCAGATTCTGTGTCTCCCTGTCTCTCTGCCTCTTCCCCACTCATGCTCTGTCTCTCAAAAATAAATAAAAACATTATTTAGAATGGCTATTATAAAAAAGACGAGAAATAACAAGTGTTGGTGAGAATGTGAAGAAAAGGGAACCCTTGCGCACTGCTGATGGGATTGTAAAGTGTGCAGCCACCACGGAAAACACTATGGTGGCTCCTCAAAAAACTTAAAAACAGGGGCGCCTGGGTGGTGCAGTCGGTTAAGCGTCCGACTTCAGCCAGGTCACGATCTCGCGGTCCGTGAGTTCGAGCCCCGCGTCGGGCTCTGGGCTGATGGCTCAGAGCCTGGAGCCTGTTTCCGATTCTGTGTCTCCCTCTCTCTCTGCCCCTCGCCCGTTCATGCTCTGTCTCTCTCTGTCCCAAAAAAATAAATAAACGTTAAAAAAAATTAAAAAAAAAAAAAAAACTACCATATGACCCACCTATTCCAATTCTGGATATTCATCCAAAGGATATAAAAACATTAACTTAAAAAGATATCTACCGGGGCGCCTGGGTGGCGCAGTCGGTTAAGCGTCCGACTTCAGCCAGGTCACGATCTTCCGGTCCGTGAGTTCGAGCCCTGCGTCAGGCTCTGGGCTGATGGCTCGGAGCCTGGAGCCTGTTTCCGATTCTGTGTCTCCCTCTCTCTCTGCCCCTCCCCCGTTCATGCTCTGTCTCTCTCTGTCCCAAAAATAAATAAAAACGTTGAAAAAAATTAAAAAAAAAAAAAAGATATCTACCTTTATGTTCACAACAACATTATTTACAATAGCCAAGATACGGAAACAACCTAAGTGTTCATCAATACATGAACAGATAAAGAAGACATGATATATTTATATAATGGAATATTACTCACTCCTGAAAAGGAATGAAATCTTACCACTTGTGACAACATAGATGGAACTTGAGAGTATTATGTTAAGTAAAATAAGTCAGACAGAGAAAGACAAATACCATATTTCACTCATATGTGGAATCTAAAAAAAAAAAAAAACCAAATTCAAAGATACAGAGAACAGACTAGTGGGTACCAGAGAAGGGGGGTGGCGAGTAGACAAAATGGTGTGAAGGAGGCCAACTGTATGGTGATGGATGGTAATTTGATCTGTAACGGTGATCACACTGTGGTGTGTACAGATGTGGAATTATAGAGCTGTATACCTGGAACTTACATACATACATCTATGTACTGTGTGTGTGTGTGTGTATACAAAAGGAACAGAAAGAAATTGTGAGCGAACTAGAAACTGGACACTCAAGAATACAAACTTTCTCTTGGTTGGTGTGGGGATTTCTGCCCTAGGTTGGGGGCCAGTGATCCTTTTCTTCCAAAAGCCAGATAGTGGATATTTTCTGCTTCTCAGGTTATACTGTCTCTGTTGCAACTACTCAGCCCTGCCGTTACATCAGGAAGGCAGCCAGAGAAAACACATAAATGGACAGGGAGGCTATGATCTAATGAAACTCTTTTTACAAAAACAGGCAGTCTGCCAGATTTGACCATGGAGCTCTTGTCTGCCTGCCCTGCGTTGGATGAAGATGTACATTTACTAAAGCAAACAAGTGCTTTGTACCTTGTACCTTGGCAGAAAGCACCTGGCACAGTGAGGTGATACTTCAGCATCACAGTGAAGTGATACCTGAAGGTGCTAGGAGGTGCTAGGAGCCCAGCCCTGCCCAGTGTAAGGCAGTTTTTTCCCTTGGTGTGGCCAGTTGTTAATCTAGATTAACTCTGCGACACCGTGTGAAGACTTTGGTGTGTAACTTTTAGCCCAGACAGCAGCTGCTGTGACATGCGTGGGAGATACTGATCTATGGTACTCAAGGACTCTGCTTAAATATACATGTTATATACCCGTCCGAAATCTTGGTTGCAAACAACAGGAACTGAGCGCCAACCATAGGAAACTGTGTTAGCAGGCTCTCCAGGGCTTACGGAAATGCCGTGTGGCTGGGGGGCCAGGTGTGTAGTGGAAAAGAGCACACTACAAAGGGACAGGCTGTGCCAGTGGTTATGGTGATGGATGGGCCCCCTGCGCCCCCGTCTCTGGGGCCCCTGCTCTGCAATCAAAGCCCTGGGGACAGAGGTGGAAACAGACAGAACATGGGTCTATCTGGTTCTGTGCTTTGGGATATTACCACCTACACTAAGACCACACACACATCAAGGGGGGGTGGGACAGCCTTGAAGCAAGATCAGGCTGCAAAAAGAAAGCAGACAGACCGGGGCGCCTGGGTGGCTCGGCTGGTTGGGCATCCGACTTCAGTTCAGGTCACGATCTCACAGTCTGTGGGTTCAAGCCCCACGTTGGGCTCTGTGCTGACAGCTCGGAGCCTGGAGCCTGCTTTGGATTCTCTGTCTCCCTCTCTCTCTCCCCCTCCCCACTTGCACTCTGTCTCTCTCTTTCTCTCAAAAATAAATAAACATAAAAAAAAAGGAAGCAGACAGACCAAATGTCATCGTCTGCTACAACACCCGTCCAGCTTGCCCCCACACATCTGGATTTCATAGCTTGCCTGCGTGGGAAAGGTAAAACCCATTCTGAACTCCATGAAGAGAAGGGCTGTGTCCTGACTGACTCTCTCGGGCCTGTCTCAGCCCTCATGTGACACAGGCTCATCACCTGTCACCCAGGAAGCACTCTGTGGCCCTCAGCAGCTCTGGCCTGGTGCGGCGCTCCTCGGGCTGCAGTGGTGACCCATTCCAGGGTCACTGTCAGTACTTCTGTAGGTCACACCCTCAATTTCTAAATAAAAGAATAAAAAAGAACAGAATGAAAAAACAGAGAAGACAAAATCAGAGACCACCGCATAAGGTGAGAGAAAGCAGTGTTTCCGTTTTAAATGTGCATGTGTAGGGGGTGCCTGGGTGGCTCAGTCGGTGAAGCGTCGAACTTCGGCTCAGGTCATGATCTCACTGTTCATGAGTTCAAGTCCTGCATCGGGCTCTCTGCTGCAGCACTAAGCCTGCTTCGGGTTCTCTGTCCCTCTCTCTCTCCCCCTCCCCCGCTCATGTGCTCATGCTCTCCTTCTATCTCTCTCTAAAAGACAAACATTAAAAAAACCCACATGTGTGTGTGTAACTTGGGTCATGATGCAAAATGGATTTCTTGCTCCACTGTGGTCACCGAGTATGGAGCCCGGTAGCCTTGTTGATGACACACACTGTGTTGTTATGCTCCAGCCACCCTCACAAGTACCCCAGATGAGCAGCCTAATTACACAGCCTCCTAGTTCCGGAGCCTAGAAGGCTGAGATCAAGGTGCAGGGAGGGCTGTTTCTTCTGAGGCCTCTCTCCTTGGCTTGTAGCTGGCCGTCTTCTCCCTGTGTCTTCATGTGTCTTCACGAGCTCCTTCCTTCTGTGTGTCTGTGTCCTGATGTCTTCTTACAAGGACACCAGTCACACTGGATTATGGCCCATCCCAACGATTTTATTTAACCCTAATTGCCTTGTTAGTGACCCTATCTCCAAATACAGTCACATTCGGAGCTACCGGGGGTTGGGAATTTGGGGAAACACATCAGCCCGTAATATACACCTTGAAACTTTCAGGGAGACAATGAAGCTTCAGCCTTGTTTCTGTTCTCTTTGGTAGCCTACTTCCAAACATGGTTATAGTTTTAATACATGTCTTTATTTTTCCAGCATCCAGATTCTTTTATTTCTTGGCAGAATTGGTATTTCTTGATATCATTCATGCCTCTTTAGCCAATCTTTGTTAGTGGCCTGAGACAATTTGAAAACATTATGGCAAGGATGGTTTGGAGATACTTCTAGGAGAAAGGAGGAGCTGGAGCCAAGAGGATAGAAATAACTTTTGTCTTCCTAAGTCCCTGATTTTTGTGTCTTATTTCCTGAGCAAAATGCCTCAAAGAACATGGCCTTTCTGAGAATAAATGTGGTTGGCAGGGTCTTCAACTCCCAGAGTACCTTTCACTATGCATTTATTCATACATTATTATTATGGAGTTTGACATCTTTTCCCGTGCATTTTATTCCTCAGACAAGCAGAAGAGTACCGTGGAAAGATGAGGAGCTTGGAGGTCAGATAAACCTGCATTTAATTCCTGGCTCTGATACTAATGAGCTGTGTGACCTTGGGTCAATTACTTAACCTCTCTGGGTCTTACAGTGTTCATTTGAAAACTGGAAGTGATAAGGCCCATCTTTTTTTTTTTTTTTTTTTATTTTTTTAAATTTTTTTTTTGAGAGAGAGAGAGAGAGAGAGAGAGCAAGAGGGGGGTGGGGAGGGGGGTACAGAGAGAGGGAGACAGATTCTCAAGCAGGCTCCATGCTGTCAGCACAGGGCCTGATGTGGGGCTTGAACTCACGAACTGCAAGATCATGACCTGACCTGAAGTCAAGAGTCATCAAGAGTCAGACACTTAACCAACTGAGCTCCCCAGGTGCCCCCCAGATGCGAGACCCATCTTTCAAAATAAAGCTATCCGGCTTGTTGATGCAATACCAAGTGCCCAGTAAGTGCTAGTTGTAATTAATGCGTATTGACCCTCATAAACGTAAGCCAGGGAGGTCAAATGTATGTTGCTCCTTTTTCTGGTAACCCGTTCTCTGAAAAGTAACTTAGTTGATTTGTGCAAGAGGTAAGGCAGGCAAGTGGAGTAGTTCTGATTCCCAGCCCAGGCATTTTCTATCACACCACACGCAGCACACTTGCTGATGCCCTTTCCTCACAGTTGCAAAGAAAATCAGGGATTGTGGTTTCGTTTCCTCAGTGAAACTTGAGGATCTGCCACGGGAAATGTCTCTCTTGGCCCTACTTCCTTAAACTTCAGGGATGGAGGCAGAAGCGGGATGGCCCAACTCTTTGCAGGAGACTGAAATCCCAGGAGACAAGAGTGAGGGAAGGGGCGTGAGGCAGGAGAGGGGAGGGAGTGAATGCCAGGTGACACTGTCACAACAAAAGAGCCTGTTGGTAGTCACAGGGCATTTACACAAAGGCTCCCTGGAGTCAATGCCATGGGAGGAAAGGTGAGCAATTAATTTAACTGCTGAGTCTTTCCCTTCTCCCAAGGTTAGGGACACCCTGCCTTTCCGGGTTGAGTTTCTGGCCCTTCAGGCATTTGCTGGAGAAGGCAGCCTCTGAGACTGCAGTGTGCACCAGGTATGGGGGTGCCTGGGCAGTCGATTATGTTTGAATAATTTCCACTTCTCCTTTAGTAACAGTAGTAGCAAACACTTGCATCATGCCTTACTATATGACCAGCACCGCTGTGTGCACTTAACTTTCATGGATGCTTTTAATTCTCATGACTCTACAGGCAAAACACTGTCATCATCCCCGTTTTACCCATGAGACAACTCAGGCGCAGAGAGGTTAAGTGACTTGCCTAAGATCATACAGCTAGCAAGTGGTGAGCCAGGATTTGAACCCCAGTAGTTGGGCTGCTGAGTCTTTGCCTCATCATTGGAATAATGCATTAAAAGATCTTTTATACCTTTTTAGTGAATTTTTTCACTACATTTTCGTAAAATTTCAGCTACACTACAATTCAACTTGTATTTCTTGAAATGTAACAGAGGTAGATGGTGAGTAATCTTTTATATGGATGTTGATCATGTTATGGAAGTTGGTGTTGTAAAGGGATTCTACCACACGCACAGAAACTGTCCAGCAATCTGCTGATGAGCAATTTTGGGCAAGTGAGCAGTTTATAGAATCAGAATACAAAGAACATAAAAGAGAGGGTCTTATGGATCATGTAGTCCAATTGCCTGATTTCACTCATTCATTCAGTTATCAATACTCTGTGCACTTTTTTTTAAAGTTTATTTATTTTGAGAGAGAGAGAGATTGGGAGAGAGAGGGAAAGAGAGAACACGAGGCGGGCTCTGTGCTGTTAGCACAGAGCCTGACATGGGGCTCAAACCCATGACCTGAGCCAAAGCAAGAGCCAGACGCTTAACCGACTGAACCACCCAGGCCCCTCTACTCTGTGCACTTTTTGTGAGTCAGGTATATGCTGTGTGTAAAACACATAAAGATGATGAGGACATGCTTTCTGACTTCAAGGAACTCGAGTCCCTCTGGGCTATTAAGTCCTGAGCTCAAATGGGCCTCTGGGCTGATACATGTGTCTGCAATTTAAAAATTGCTAACCAAGAAATGAGAATTAAAAACCCCTAACAATACTTTATGACCTTGAAATTTCTATAATAGTTTAATTTCCATAAAGAGAATGTATTCATGTATTACTGTAATTGAAAATTAATTTTTAGAAACGCTTGCAAGTTACTCTTGATAGTAAGACCACAATGTATTTCATCGGGCTACTAAGCAAAGAGGTCTGCAGGTGTTTTGGTCCTACTGAAAAGAGCAGATACTATTACAGAAACAAATCATTATACCCCAAATCTGCTTGAGTTGGGCATGCACACTTGGTTGAGTGAACTGGTTGCAGGAACCAGTGTGAGCACAGTGGGACCTTTACGATAAGGGTCTCGGGCCAGTCCGTGACCTCTAGAGAGTCAGCCAGGGGCCTAGTGCTGCAGGGAACCTAGGTCTCTCCAGAAGCTGCTTCATCGTCTCTCCCCACAGACCAGCTTCTCCTGAGTCCCAGTGATGCTGGAAATGGGGTCTCACCACCAGTTCTGAGTTTATGTCTCCCCCCAAACAGAGCAGTCAGATGGTGAAAATCTCAGCTTAAGTCCCAGATTCCTTGCAACCCCCATGCAAATACCAGCAGCGTTTCTCACAGAACTAGAACACACAATCATAAAACTTACATGGAACCACAGAAGACCCCGGGTAGCCAAAGCAATTTGGGAAAAGAAAAGCGAAACTGGAGGCATCACAATTTCAGACTTCAAGTTATATTACAAAGCTGTAGTAATCAAAACAGTGTGGTACTGACACAAAAACAGACACATAGATCAGTGGCACAGAACAGAAAACCCAGGAATAAACCCAGAATTATATGGTCAATTAATCTTTGATAAAGCAGGAAAGTATATGAATGAGAAAAAGACATTCTCTTCAACGAATGGTGTTGGGAAAACTGGACAAAAACATGGGAAAAAAATGAAATGGGACCACTTTCTTACACCATAAACTCAAAATGAATGAAATAAACTCAAAATGAATGAAAGACCTAAATATGAAACAAGAAACCACTAAAATCCCAGAAGGCAGCTCGGGTAGTAATGTCTCTGACCTTTGCCATAACAACATTTTTCTAGATATGTGTCTTGAGGCAAGGGAAATAAAAGCAAAAATAAACTATAGGGATTCCATCAAAATAAAAAGCTTCTGCACAGTGAAAGAAATAATCAACAAAACTAAAAGGCAACCTACAGAGACAATATTTGCAAGTGACATCTCTGACAAAGGGCTAGTATCCAAAATATATGAAGAGAGGCGCCTGGGTGGCTCAGTTGGTTGAGTGTCCAATTTCAGCTCAGGTCATGATCTCACACTTTGTGGGTTCAAGCCCCTCATTGGGCTCTGTGCTGACAGCCAGAGCCTGGAGCCTGTTTTAGATTCTGTGTCTCCCTCTCTCTTTGCCCCTCCCCTGCTTGTGCTCTCTCTCTCTCAAAAATAAAAATTAAGCAAAAAAAAAATATATATATATATGTGTATATATATATATATATA
>NW_024412434.1:22086019-22111953 GCF_014898765.1 Herpailurus yagouaroundi
ACACACACACACACATATATATACGAAGAACTTCTATAACTCAACACCCAAAGAATAATCCAATTTAAAAACAGGCAGAAGAAATGAACAGACATTTCTCCAAAGAAGACATCCAGCTGTCCAACAGACACATGATAAGATGCTCAACATCACTCATCAAGAAAATGCAAATTAAACTACAATGAGATAGCACCTCAGAATGGTGAAAATAAAAAAATACAAGAAACAGCAAGTGTTGGTGAGGATGTGGGGAAAAAGGAACCCCCTTGGGCCGTTGGTAGGAATGCAAACTGGTGTAGCCGCTATGGAAGACAGTATGGAGGTTCCTCAAAAAGTTAAAAATGGAATTGTCCTGGGGCACCTGGATGGCTCAGTCAGTTGAGCAACTGACTTCAGCTCAGGTCATGATCTCACTGTGAGTTCGAGGCCTGCATCGGGCTCTGTCCTGGCACCTTGGAGCCTGGAGCCTGCTTCAGATTCTGTCTCCCTCTGTCTCTGCCTTTCCCCCACTCATGCTCTGTCTCTGTCTCTCAAAAATAAATAAACGTTAAAAAAATTTTTTTTAAATGGACCTGTCCTATGATCCAGTAACTGCAGTACAAGGTATTTAACTAAAAAGTACAAAAACACTAATTCAAAGGGATACATGCACCTCTATGTTTATTGTAGCATTATTTACAGTGGCCAAATTATGGAAGCAGCCCAAGCATTCATCGATTGATGAGTGGATAAAGAAGGTATACATATACCTATATATACATATACACACACATATATGTATATATATTTGTACGTATGTGTGTATATACACACACAGAGACACATACACACACACAATGGAATGTTATTCAACCATAGAAAATAATAAAATCTTGCCATTTGCAACAACATGGATGGAGCTAGAGAGTATAATGCTAGCTAAGCGAATTAGGTCAGAGAAAGACAAATACCATACGATTTGACTTGTATGCGGATTTTAAGAAAGAAAACAAATGAGCAAAGGAAAAAAAGAGAGAGCGATAAACCAAGAAACAGACTCTCAACGACAGAGAACTGCCCTGATCTGATCATTTTTCAGCATTATCAGCTTCTCCCTTAAATAATGTTAGCCGTAGAAGCAGTCCCAATCAAGTGTGTCAGGGCGTGGGGGATGAAGGTTGGGGGACATAAGGTATGGATTATGTGAGACAAGGGCAGGGAAGAGCTGACCAAAGTAGCTGTGGCTAGGACAGCTTGTCTACTTGGAAACACATCTCTATTAAAAATGCTGACCCAAGGGCACCTGGCTGGCCCATTTGGAAGAGCATGCAACTCTTGATTTTAGGGTTGTGAGTTTGAGCCCCACGTTGGGTATAGAGATTACTAAAATAAACTTTAAAAAAACCTTGCATTTAAAAAATGCACTGTGCACTAATCATCAGGGAAATACAAATCAAAACTACAATGAGATATCACCTCACACCTGTCAGAATGGCGAAACATTAACAACTCAGGCAACAACAGACGTTGGTGAGGATGCAGAGAAAGAGGGTCTCTTTTGCATTGTTGGTGGCAATGCAAGCTGGTGCAACCACTCTGGAGAACAGTATGGAGGTTCCTCAAAAAATTAAAAACAGAACTACCCTATGACCCAACAACTGCACTACTAGGTATTTATCCAAGGGATACAGGGATGCTATTTCGAAGGGGCACACATACCCCCATGTTTATAGCAGCACTATCAACAACAGCCCAAGTATGGAAAGAGCCCAAATGTCCATCAATGGATGAACAGATAAAGAAGATGTGGTATATATATACAATGGAGTATTACTCAGCAATCAAAAAGAATGAAATCTTGCCATTTGCAACAACATGGATGGAACTAGAGGATATTATACTAAGTGACATTAGTCAGAGAAAGGCAAGTATCATATGACTTCACTCATATGTGCAATTTAGAATACAAAACAGATGAACACAAGGGAAGCAAAAATAGTATAAAAGCAGGGAGGGAGACAAAACGTAAGCAACTCTTAAATATAGGGAACAAAATGAGGGTTGCTGCAGGGTTTGTGGGCGGGGGGATGGCCCAAATGGGCAAGGGGCATTAAGGAAGACACTTGCTGGGATGAGCACTGGGTGTTATGTGTAGGGGATGAATCAGTGGATTCTACTCCTGAAATCATCATTGCATTATATGCTGACTAACTTGGATGTAAATTAAAAAAAACAATAGGGGTGCCTGGGTGGCTCAGTCGGTTAAGTGGCCGACTTTGGCTCAGGTCATGATCTTGTGGTCCGTGAGTTTGAGCCCCATTGTCGGGCTCTGTGCTGACAGCTCAGAGCCTGGAGCCTGTTTCAGATTCTGTGTCTCCCTCTCTCTGACCCTCTCCTGTGCATGCTCTGTCTCTCCCTGTCTCAAAAAAAAAAAAAAAAAGTTTTAAAAAAACAATAAAAAAAATTTAAAAAATGGACCACGGGTCCATTTCTAGGTTCTCCATTCTGTTCCGCTGATCTATGTGTCTGTTTTTGTGCCAGTACCACACTGTCTTAGGAATACTACTCGGCGATCAAAAAGAATGAAATTTTGCCATTTGCAACAATGTGGATGGAACTACAGTGTATTATGCTAAACGAAATGAGCCAAATTATGCGATTTCACTGATAGGTGGAATTTAAGAAACACAACAGATGAACACAGCAGAAGGGAAAGAAAAAAAAAAGATAAAAGCAGAGAGGGAGGCAAACCACAAGAGACTCTTAAATACAGGGGCGCCTGGGTGGCTCAATCAGTTAAGCATCCAACTCTTGGTTTTGGCTCAGGTCACGATCTCACAATTCATGAGTTCGAGCCCTGCATTGGGCTCTGGGCTGATGGTGCAAAGCCTGCTTAGGATTCTCTCTCCCTCTGCCCCTCCCCCTCTTTCTCTCTCTCTTAATAAGTAAATAAACTTTAAAAAAAGAGAGAGAGAGACTCTTAAATACAGAGAATGAACTGAGGGTTGCTGGAGGGAGGTGGGGGGTGAACTAAATGGGTGATGGGCATTAAGGAAGGCACTTGCTGGGATGAGCACTGGGTGTTGTATGTAAGTGATGAATCACTGGGTTCTACTCCTGAAACCAAGACTGCACTGTATGTTAACTAAGTTGAATTTCAATAAATAAATTTTTAAAAATGCACTAATCCAACCCAGCAGTTCCACATCTGGGTAGATATCTGAAAGAATTGAAAACAAAGTCTCCGAGAGATACCTACACACCTATGTTCACGGCAGCATTACTTACAGTAGCCAAAGGCAGAAGCAACTGTGTTCATCAAGAAATGAACGGATAAACAGAACGTTTACACATACAATGGAATATTATTCAGCCTTAAAAAGGAAGGAAATCCTGACTCATGCTAGAGCATAGATGCACCATGAGGACACTATGCCAGGGAAGATCCACCGGTCACAAAAGGACATATATTGTATGATTGCACCCATCTGAGGGACACAGAGACAGAAAGCAGAATGGCGGTGGCCAGGGCCTGGAGGGAGGGAGGATGGGGAGTTAGTGTTTAATGGCGACACAGTTTCAGTTTGGGAAGACGAAAAGAGGTCTGCGCATGGATGGTGGTGATGGGTGTAGATTTGGTTAAGCCTAATGGTTAAGACTTTCATGGTAACGTTCACGTAATGGTGAAGGTAACTTCTCCATTATGTGTATCTTACCAATATCTTAAAAAATAAAAACAAAAAAATTTTCACATGAAAAAAGAAAACACACCCAAATTTCCTGAAGTACTAGAAAGGAGTATACACCCAACCATAGTAATCTGACAGAAATCGCTTCTCTGCACTTGGAAAGACCTAGAAGGGGCCACCTGGATGAAGTCCCACCCACCCTTGGCTGGGCCCCTGCATCAACTCCACAGCGGCTCCAGTCCGTCCCGCACACAGCTCAGCACTGACTCTGGGAGCTTTGTGATTCAGTCCTGGGGCCCTGGTCACTGGAGGCACAGCTCACCCTCTAAAGAAACAATCTCCTCTTGGTCTTAAAAACGCATTTCCTGGTCTGTGAGCATTTCCCAGACCAACAACAGGACCAAAGAACCAAAACAAAAACAGAACAGCCCTCGGTTTTCCTCGGGGATTCCCTTAAGGACCCCCCTCAGGCCAGAGGTGAAATCCGAGCTCCATTATTTACACACCGTGCGGGTCAGTCAACATCTCTAGACCTCCGTTTCTCCATTTATGAGATGGGGCTCCATGGGGTGGTCTTGAAGATGAAATAAGAGTGTTGGGTATATTTTTTCCTGTTTGTATTGTTTGTTGAGAAACCTACTCAGACTTCACTTACCAAAGATCTTAAAGATGAGGCCTGCGTTGCCACTAAAAGCAAAGAAAATCACCCCAAAATCAATAACAACTATAACTAGGATATTGCTAGGGAAAAGGGGTGCCTCAGATCAGCTTCAGTTAGGGTGACCCCTGGACCCCTAATCTTGTGTTGGTTCCTCTTTGCTCTGATGGGACCAGAAATCTTCCTCCAAACAAAAACAACAAAAGCAAAAACACTCACGTATCTTCTGTCACCCAGAAGATACAAATTTCCTAAAGTACTAGAAAGGGAGTCCCTTGGGAGACCCTCAGATTATTCCCATTTGCTCATTACATATTTTTATTTATTTTTACAGGTTTGTTTGTTTATTGATTTCTTTTTGAGAGAGAAAGACAGCACACGAGCAGGGGAGGGACGGAGAGGAGGAGGGAGAGAACCCAAGCACTCCCAGCACAGAGCCCGACGTGGGGCTCCAACCCACGAACTGTGAGATCATGACCCGAGCTGAAGTCAAGAGCTGGACGTTTAACCTACTGAGCCACCCAGGCGCCCCTTATTACATATTTGTAAACAGCAGGGTTATATATATGATAGGTAATGAGGACATTTCGCCTCATTGAATTCAGATAATTTGGAAAGGATGTGGAAAATTTGGGCAAGGTGCATGGGAATGAGCTAATCAGACAACTGGGAACTAGGACTTACAAGATGGCAAAGACAGCTTTAGAAGAAGATCTTAGGCTGACCACACTCTTGAGTGATGTGCAAATTTGGCATATGTTCCTGCCACACTTGTGACTCAGCCCTCCAGGCTGCACTCCAAACAGCCTCACAGACACCCCCAGTCGCATGAACAAACTCCCTTTCACACATCCTGACACAGAAGACTGCACTCACACAGGCCCACATTCACCTGCCTGTTGACACTGGTACTGTCCACACAGACACCCTTTCACGAGTTCCCTCAACAGAGAAACCCGGATGGCGGCCAACATGTGCGAGCGCCTGCACACTCGTGCCTCGCCCCGGCCTTCCAGACCTCCTTCCCTCACGGCCGTCTGGACACGGTTGCTGCTTCTTGGGCTGTCCTCCAAGTTCTCCACATAAATCCCCTGCGACAAATATTCATCGCGTGACTGTGCCGCTCTGGGCACTGCCATGACCCCCCCTGGGAGCAGCAGAACTGAGGCAGAGGTGGTCTTTGCTCTGAAGGAACTCAGTCTACTGGAGAAGGCGGATGGGAAGGGGGGGGCGGCGTGCAAAAATCTAAATGCCTGGGCTGAGGCTGGTCCTAAAACAGAGAGGTAGGGACAAGGGGGAGAAGGCAAAGGGGGAGAGAGGGAGAAGTGGGGCCACAGGAAGAGAAGGTCTCTTTTACCTGGAGAAGGGGTGAAAGACTGGCATTGAAGACAAGGGGGTGCTGGAGAATCACCTTGAAAAATGAAAAAGACTTTGCCAGGTGGGGAAGGAGGGGACATTGCTCACCGGAGACTGTGAAGAAAGGGAGAATCTGTAGGGATGGACAGGGTATGATACGCCAGAGCACGGAGGGGAAGACGGGGGGGGGGCCCGCGACAGTGTTGTGGGAGGTAAAACAGGATACACGATGAAAACACTTTTTCGCTGTATGAAGTCACTTGGAATTTATTCGCTATTCAGTGGCGAGGCACTCAGGATGCTTTTCGGGGCAAGTAACAGAAAAAGTTGATTCTGGAGGTTGAACCAATATCAAAATGGAATAACTCCTCCAACTGGGAGCCCAGAATAAGGGTACAATACGCTCAGCGTCATCCCAAGATCCAGGATCTTCTCACCTGTTTCCTAGCCCATCTCTATCATGTGTGTTGCTCATGAACACAAAACGGTTGCTGCGGCTGCCGGCACCGCATCCTCACACAGCATCCAGAGGCAGAAAAGAATGACCTCTCTCTTTTTTGTCTCCTTTTCAAAACTGAGAATCCTATTCCAGAATCTCCCCCCTTCCAGCCAGTTTCCTTTCACCCCTCAAGTTCATACACCACTTCCCAAATCAAGGATTAGCAAGAATATTTACTTGATTGGCCTGACCAATCAAGACCTGTCCCCTGGGGCTGGAAATGGGAGTCCAGGGGTCCTGGAGGTCCCTGGCTGACAGAGGATGGGATGAAATCTTGGCTCTGCTGGCAAACGGGGTGGCAGTCACCATCACAGTGCCCTGCAACCCTCGTGGGAGGTGGTGCAATGCAATCACATTTGCAATGGAGAACAGTTACTCTGACAATAGTCTGCAGGGTGAGAGAGAGAAATGAGACCAGAGGCAGAAAAACCAGCCTTGGAGGCATGAAATGACAGTCTCTATCAGGACAAAAGCACTCAGGGAAAAAGGGACAAAAATGGATGCTGTTGAGACATGGAAGAGATGGGGGGACACCTGGGTGGTTCAGTCGGTTAAGTGTCTGACTTCGGCTCAGGTCATGATCTCATGCTTCATGAGTTCAAGCCCCCCATCGGACTCCTGGCCCTGGGGCACTCACTTTCCTGTGCCAAATTCACCTGAAAGACCTCAGCAAAGCCACTCTGGGACTCCCCAAAGGAAGGGCTTTCCAAACCCTGGGAGACGCCCCAAAGCAATGAGTAAAGTCTGTTGATCCAGTGGTTGACCAAATTAACAGAAGGCATGCTTGTGATGACATTTTTGTTAAAATATTTTCTTAGCAAATGTTTAATAATGAGGCTTGATAAAATAAATCTTTCTTATTCTATTTTCCAGAAGTGGAGAGAGCAAATGACTTTAATGATGGGTAACAAATCCTTTTCCAACTCTGGTGGTTTCCAATTTTTGGCTTTCATCAAAATTGAAAGAGGTCTCATGGACCTGTCAGCTGACGGGTCTTTACAAATAATATTATTTTATTTTATTTTATTTTATTTTATTTTATTTTAGAGAAAGGAAGAGTGTGTGATGGGGAGAGGGGAAGAGGGAGAGAGAGAATCCCAAGCAGGCTCCACACTCAGCACAGAGCCCAACACGGGGCTCGGTCTCACAAACCGTGAGCTCACGGCCTGAGCTGAAATCAAGAGTCGGACGCTCAACCACCTGAGCCACCCAGGCGCCTCTACAAATAGTATTTGATGATAGATCACTGTGTGATTTTTGGCTCATAACTAAGAAAGCTTTAAAAGAATTGGGTGACAGTTACTATACTAAAACTTGTTGCCTCATCTATTTATTTAGAAGACAAAGTTTTGTCAGTTCTTCTAGCAATAAAAATGAAAAAACAAACCAACCCCAGGAAGAATACTGTTGCTGATCTTGAACCAATGTAGCAATAATAGCCACACGGAAATAACCTGATCTGCAAACAATACACTCATTTCACAAGGAAATGACTAACATCTACAAATAATCATTTGTTGTTTCTAAATTAATAAATAGTAACTATGCTGTCTGATCAGTTATGCACTAATAGCAACTGTGACAACAACTCAATCCAGAAGAAAAAATTCTAACACGAGGAATTATGGCTTCAGAAAAAAAAGAACACCACACAACACTTGTAGAGAAGTATGACACGGTGATAAATGAGCGCCTTACAGCTTAAGGATCCATTGCATCAGGAGAACAGTTTGTGAACAAGTGGGATGGAAGGGCTCTAGGATCTTGGCACCTGCCATATCATCCCAATGCACTGAAAATAAGAGTTCAAGGAGAAAGAGGAAAATATGTCACATTTTCAACTGTTAATGAAGTCCCTGTTCATTCATTTTTTTAAATTTATTTTTATTTATTTTTGGGACAGAGAGAGACAGAGCATGAACGGGGGAGGGGCAGAGAGAGAGGGAGACACAGAATCAGAAACAGGCTCCAGGCTCCGAGCCATCAGCCCAGAGCCTGACGCGGGGCTCGAACTCACGGACCGCGAGATCGTGACCTGGCTGAAGTCGGACGCTTAACCGACTGCGCCACCCAGGCGCCCCACATTCATTTTTTAAAGAAATGGATGATGGTGGCTACAAAATCACTACTGTATTTGGACTCCCTTGGATAAATTCAAAAGGGCAATACAGGAACGTCACTTAAAAATGTGAATGCATATAATATGCCTACAGTCCCTTGCAATTATTTAAACTTTTAAGCAAACTGCAGCTACCACCTTAAAATGCGTGAAGAGATGCATAGTTTTTCCAAAAAAAAATTTTTTAAGTGGCCTCTGTGCCCAACCTGGGCTTGAACTCATGACCCTGAGACCAAGGGCTGCATGCTCTACTGACTGGGCCAGCCAGGTGCTCCTCAAAGCATTTTTTTAGACATTGATGTTGATAAAACATGACACCCAATAACTGCAGAAATTGAAGTGAACCCAAATTTTTATCAACACACACCAAATACTGGTCATAAACAAATCTCCATAAATATCAAAGGACTGAAATCATACTTAATAGATTCTCTGATCATAAAATTTATCAGGAAGAGTCCTCTGGAAAATCCCCAATTATCTGGGGTCAAACGAGGTCACAGGGGAGATTAGGAACTGTTTAGAAACTAATGACAAAAGCACAACACATCAAAGTTTGTGATAACGCAACTAAAGCAGTGCTGACAGGGAAATCTAAGACTTTCAATGTTTACCTGAGAAAAGAAGAAAGCTCCTTAGACCAGTGATTTAAGCTCCCCTCTTAAGAAGCTACAAAAAATAAGACAGACAAAACAAGAGAAAAGAAATAATGAAGAGTTTAAGTCAATTAAGTACAAAATGGACAAGCAAGGGGGGGGGGGGGGCGGGGGGGGGGAAATCAATGAAAACAAAAGCTGGTTCTTCCAAAAGATGAATAAAATCAAGAAACACCTAGCAAAGTGATAAACAGAAAGAGAGGAAATGGGAGTCTCCAATTTTAGGAATGAAAGAGGGGACCTCAACACACAGCACAGAAAGCAAACAGGTTAAAGAACAGGAAATTGTGTACAGCTTTCTACCAATCAATTTGACAGCTTGGGTTAAACAGAAGATGTGAATAGCTGCATATATATGAGTGTGTATGTGTGTGTGTGTGTGTATATGTGTGCGTGTGTATGTATGTGTGCGTGTATGTATGTGTGCATGTGTATATGTATGTGTGTGTATATACACACACACACATATATATAAGAAACTGAAACTGTAATTTATTTTTTTAAGTATTTATTTTTGAGAGAGAGAGAGAGAGAGACAGAGACAGAGTACAAGCAGGGGAGGGCCAGAGAGAGTGGGAGACACAGAATCTGAAGCACAGAATCCAAAGCAGGCTCCAGGCTCTGAGCTGTCAGCACAGAGCCCGACATGGGACTTGAACCCATGAACTGTGAGATCATGACCTGTGCTGAAGTCAGATGCTTAACTGAGCCACCCAGGCACCCCTGAAGCTGTAATTTAAAAATTCCCACAAAACTCCAGGCTCAGAGGAATCTCTAAGCTTCGATGGCTTCACTAGTGGATTTTATCAAATATTTAAAGAAGAAATAATATGAATCTCACACACAGTTGAGAAAGTAGAGGAGAAGACTCCCTAACTCATTCTAGGAGGCCAGCATTACCATAACACCAAGACAATCTTTAAAAGATATTACAAAGTAGGGGCACCTGGGTGGCTGAGTCGGCGAAGTCTCCGACCCTTGGTTTTGCCTCAGGTCTTAATCTCACGGTTTCGTGAGTTCGAGGCCCGCTTCAGGCTCTATGCTGACAGCGTAGAGCCTGTTTGGGATTCTCTCTCTTCCTCTCTCTCTCTCTGCCCCTCCCCTGCTCACACTGTCTCTGTCTCTCTCTAAATAAATAAGTAAACTTAAAAAAAAAAATGATACTACAAAGTAACCACAGACCAGTAGCCTTAAACACAAAGGTAAGAACTCTAAGAAAATATGAGCAGTAGAATTCAGCAGTAAATAATAAGGATAATCCAATACAACTAAGTGGGGTTTACCCCAGGAACATAAGGGTTGCACATTTGAAAGTCAATTAATGTAATCCATCACATTAACAGAATAAAAAAAAAAAAAAAAAAGAAAGAGAGAAGGAAAACAGTCTCATTCACAAACATGAAAATCCTCAAGGGTCTATAAAAGCCTACTATAATAAGGGTATTTAGCAAGATTGCAGGATAAAACATCGATACACAAAAGTATATAGGATTTGTGTATATCAGCAGCAAACAATTAGAAAACAAAAAATTTAAATTCCGTCTAAAAAAAAAAATCTTAAATTACTTAAGAATAAATCCAATAAAAGCTGTGCAGGGCCTCTATACAGAACTGTATAAAACACTGCTGAGAGACATTAAAGGTCGAAATAAATGGAAAGAGATACATTATGCCCATTGATTGGAAGACCCAATATTCTTAGGATTGCAGTTCTCCCCAAATTAATCTCCCTAGAGTGCTTCTAAAATGTATATGGAAGGAGCAAGAAGGTAGAATGTGTAGAAGGAACATAGTTGAAGGTCTTATGCTATGTGATTTTAAGACAAAAAAAACCATAGAAATTAAGACAATTGGCATTGACATAAAGGGAGACAAAAGGATCAACGGAACAGAATAATCCCCACAGATGTATAGTCAGCTGACCATCAAAAATCCCATGGGGAGGGGCGCCTGGGTGGCGCAGTCGGTTAAGCGTCCGACTTCAGCCAGGTCACGATCTTCCGGTCCGTGAGTTTGAGCCCCGCGTCAGGCTCTGGGCTGATGGCTCGGAGCCTGGAGCCTGTTTCTGATTCTGTGTCTCCCTCTCTCTCTGCCCCTCCCCCGTTCATGCTCTGTCTCTCTCTGTCCCAAAAATAAATAAAAAACGTTGAAAAAAAAATTAAAAAAAAAAATCCCATGGGGAATGGAAAATTTTTTTCATCAAATGGTGATGGAACACTTGGATAGCCATAAGGAGAAGAAATAAATGTTGACTCCTGCCTCATACCACACACACAAATCAGTTCAAGGTGGATTATATATCTAAACATAAAACCTGTCTAAGAATATAGAGGAAATCTTTGAAACCTTGGAATAGGTGAAGAGCTCTTAGACAACAGAAAGCACAAACCATAAAACAAAAATCCACTAATCATACTTTGTTAAAGTTAAAAACTGCTGGGGTGCCTGGTTGGCTCAGTTGGTTAAGAGTCCAACTTTGACTTAGATCACGTCTCCTAGTTCATGGGTTTGAGCCCCATGTTGGGCTCTGTGCTGACAGCTTGGAGCCTGGAGCCCACTTTGAATTCTGTGTCTTCCTCTCTCACTGCCCCTCCCCTGCTCGTGCTCTGTCTCTCTCACCCTCAAAAATAAATAAACGTTAAATACAAAAACAAAAAAATTTGCTCATCAAGACACAGCTATGAAAATGAGAGGGCAAGCCACAGACCACATATATTTACTGGCAAAATACTTAAAAGTACATTAAAAATTTAAATCTGACAAAATATTGTATCAAGAACATAAACAATCTATAATAAAAAGACAAACCAGTAAAAAAAAAATGAGCAAAAGACTTGAACAGAAACTTTGGAAAAGAATACATACAAATGGCCAACAAGAACATGAGGAAATGCTCGACATCCTTCATCATCGGAAATGCAAACTGAAATCATAGCGTAATATGACTTTATTAACACTCATTCAGCTAAATTAAAAACAGTAACGTCATCAGATGTTGGTGAAGATTTAGAGAACTGGAATGCATATACATTGCTGGCTCATCACACTCTAGATTTTGAGTCGTAAAGGTTATCTCTGAAATGGGGATAACTGCCCCGTCACAGGGTTGAGGGTTGTACTGAGAATCAAATGTACTAATTCTGGTTTTGGCACAACACACACCCACACCCAATCATACATTGGCTCCCTCTCATCTTATCCTTGAACAGCTATTCCTATGCTTGGAGAATTGTGTCCCTACCCTCTTTGTGCCACATGATAGCCGGTCTCTGCTTCTCTCGGTTCCCAGCTAATTTTTTTTAACGTAGATTTCATTTTTTTTTAATTTTTTAAAATATTTATTTTTGAGACAGAAAGACAGATCTTGAGTGGGGGAGAGGCAGAGAGAGAGGGAGATAGAATCCAAAGCAGGCTCCAGGCTCCGAGCTGTCAGCACAGAGCCCGACACGGGGCTCGAACTCAGGAACTACGAGATCATGACCTGAGCTGAAGTTGGATACTTAACTGATTGACCCACCCAGGCGCTGCAGTCCTCAGCTATCTCTATAAGGATGAGAGCCTCAAGGACCAGGCTGCTTCTCTACCTGTCCATCACTATCTGCTCTTCCTGGAATCAGCTGTGCCAAAAAAGGGCAAGTGGCAAAGATTTGGGGCAGGGGGACTTCTTTTCTTTTTTAATGTTAATAATTTCACCCACACTGACAATTCATGCTGTTATGACACTGTAAGATCTTAGAGAAGCTACTTGCCTTGTTTTAACCTCAGTGAAAACAAAAAACAAATCAAAACAAAATATGAGCTGAACTGAGCTAGGTAGCAGGATGTCAGCCTTCCTTGGGGACTGTCCAGCAGCAGCAGAGAGCTGGGGCAGGATCCTGCCCTGGCAACAATGGCCACAGCTTGCTTCTTGCCCTGAGTTCCCAGAGATGTCTGCAGAACTGATGACATGAAAATATAGTGTGCATGCAAAAGGGCTGCTGTTTCTAGGACAGATTCGTTATATGCCGGAGGCTTTGGTTATATACAAATGAACAATGATTTTTGAGTTTCCATGCCCTAAGGGGCTGTTTTTCAAAAGGATGTTAATCGGAGTCTGCCCAGGTCACAGGACCAGACATCATTTTTCCCTGACATTCTCTCTGGTCAGAACAGATGACCCCAAATTCAGAATCTTTCCAATTTGGCCCAAAGTCAGACATAGGAAGGGCATGACTTTCCTTCTTTTGTGTGCCCATATGTATATTTGTCCTTCCTTTGTTGGATTTTTTTTGCTTTATCAAAAGGTAAGACCAATAACCCGTTTAGGATGCTTCTCCTGGTTTCTGTGTTCATCCTTCAGAAACTTGCAGCTTCCTCTACACTGGAGCTTTGTCGAAAGCTTTCCTGTCTATCCTGACCACTCTCTTTCATAGACCATTCTTTGTCTATATCAATGACTTTGGTGCTCACAACTTATTATGCTGTCATTAAAACAATACAATACAAAACAAAACTGTTTCCAGTTAATAATCTGCCAATTGGCTAATGTACTGTTTGAGGACAGTGTTCCAAATATGTAATACTTATGAAATTATGACTTTTTTAAAAAAAGATTTTATCTTTAAGTAATTTCTATACCCAGTGTAGGGCTTGAACTCACAACCTTGAGATCAAGAGTCACCTGCTCTACAGACTAAGCCAGCCAAGTGCCCCAAATTATGTTTTTTCTTGGAAATGGAATTGGATTATTGACAAATAACATTCTAACTATGGACTCTCTTGCCATAAAGTAACCAATTCAGATCTTCCCAAAATAGGTCCTGGATGTTAACAGGTGCTCCATGAATAAAGATGATATGGTCGATTAAGTTTGGAGGGATGCAGCAGTTTTCCAGCTGTAGGACTTGTCAGAGCCTTTAATATGCTCCTGCATTGTGAATCTGGTAGAGAGGAGGGAGATAGTCTAGTAGTTCCCAAATTTATTTGACCCTGGGATCCTTGCATCTTGTAGTGCGAGTGTTTTCCAAACTTTAGGGAAGCTACATCCTAATACATTCCCCAGGGCTGGGGTGGAACTGGGACATCACATAGGACAATGCTTTCTTTTTCCAAGTAAGATACATTTTGACGTTTACTAGGAGGAAGAAGGCCAGGGTTCTTATCTGTCCTTTTCCAGTCCTTTTGGTTTCCCAGGCCTGTCATATACGGCTTAGCCTAGCAGAGCACCCATAGAGGCTTGCTTCAAAGCCATCCCCACGAGGATGGCAAGACTGGGGTCTGTGTGCCTGTTTCCTTCTGGCACGGTTCGCCCCTGCGTGGGCTTCCTGAGGTGACTCAGTTCCTTTCCTCCCTGGGTCTGCCTTAAGCCATGCCGAGCCGCCCAGAATTGCGGAGAACTCAGAATATAAGCCATACATTCACCAGATTCCTGGACAGACAGGGACCCTGAGCAGCTTGGCTCATGCTTCTTATCCCACAGACCTCACCTGTATGTTCTTCCATGGGCCTTGCCAATGTATCCTTTCCCTTCCGTTTTCCTAGATAGCCCATGCTGAGACCAGAAAGCTGCTCTGTGTTTCATGGCCAGAGAGAGAGAGAGAGAGAGTCTTCGTTCAGAGAATTGAACAACTCCAGGCCCAGGTTATCAATAATACCCCTGTCCCTGCACAGATATGCCAGACCCTGCCCTCCAGGCACTTCTTGGCTGGAGAGCCACGATACCAGCATGGAACAAAGAGGAAGTGTCTGTAGTCTCTGTGAAGGTGCTAGATGATGGGCTGGTCACAGGCTGGGAGGAATTCAGGGGAGCGATGACAGGCGGGTGTTGAAGCGGCTCATATATAGACAGCTGAGCTGGGTCTAGAAAGATTAGTAAAGTTACTTAAAAAATAGCATTTCTGGCTTCTCTCCTTGTGATTATAAATTACTGCATGATCACTGTATAAAACTTGAAAAAGAAACCCTAAAAAACTAAAGGAAGAAAATTAAGACCACTCCAAGTTTTTTTCAATGCATATATTTTTTTTTAATAAAAAATTGCAGGAGTCTGTGAATATGGGTACATATATACATGTGCATCTGTATGCATGCATAATGAGCATATATATACTGTACGAGCAGTTCTCAGCCTTAGCTGTTCATTATAACCACCTGAAGTGTTTGTAAAAAATACTGCTGCTCGACCCCAAATAAACTGAACAAGAACCTTAGAGGCTGGGGTGATAGTTATGTTAATTAGTTTGATTATGATGATGATTTCACAATGTATACAGTTTACATATGTTGTACAGTTTATTTTATTTATTTATTTTTAAAAAATTTTTAAATCTTTATTTATTTTTGAGAGAGAGACAGCGTGTGAGCAGGGGAGGAGCAGAGAGAGAGAGGCAGACACAGAATCGGAAGCAGTCTCCAAGCTGTCAGCACAGAACCCGACTCAGGGCTCGAACTCATGAATCATGAGATCATGACCTGAGCTGAAGTCGGCTGCTTAACTGACTGAGCCACCCAGGCGCCCATGTACAATTTAAATATATACAACTTCCATTTGTCAATCGTATCTCATAAAGCTGGGAAAAAAATAAAAGGATTCAGGGAATTTTAACCAGTACTCACTGATTACACATGTGTGTGTGTGTGTGCATGTGCATACACACACACACACACACACACACACACACACAGGTTGAGGCCCAGGCACTATGTATTTTTACAGCACTGGGGAGATCTGACTGTGCACTCAAATATGAGGTCCACACCTCTAGACCCTTCAGAGTAAAGTGAATGCGCCTCCATCCATCTCAAGAGTGAGAACACCTGAGTCCCCCCAACTGATGGCAATAGCAGAGTCCAAAAATTCAGTCTATGTCCTGCTGAACGTTGAGGATCTTGAGGGGAGCAATACAAAGTGCTTTGGCTGCATCTTGGGAGTTTGGTCTTGGGACAGTGGCCTGGTGAGGCTGGGGTTTGTGCTAGAACCTGGGTTGGTGAGATGCACCCAAGTCTTGCCAGCTGGGCCAAGTCTTTGGTCCCTAAAGTAGCTGCAATTGCTAAGCTGTCGTCATCTCCTAGAGCAGTAAATCCTTAGAGGTGGGCTTCTTCCCCTCAGGTGTCATTTTCAGGAGAGGGGCTTCGAGCTGCTGTGACCAGGATGCTCTTTAAATTACTGATGGGTCGGCTTCTGAGCAGTGAAGATCTGGGCTGTGATACACCAATAGCCATGGACACCACAGTGCCACTCCCCAAGCCTGGGGTAGCGCAGGATACGGGCAGTGTTTCAGTCTTTTAGGTGAAGGTGCAAGAGGCTGCTGGGGAAGGGAGGAACAAGCGAGCCTCAGTCAGAAGGCTCAGGGCCCTAGAGATGGGGGCACAGACTGCCATGTTGGAGGCTACATGTTGGTGGCTGAGTGCTCTGCTCTAGTAAAGCAAAGGTCCTTCACTTCATATCTTTGGGGGAGAGACAAGGGGCAGGAGACAGTCTAGCTCAATGGACAAGAAGCCCAAGAAATGCAGTCAGGACTTGCCCAAGGCTCCCCCCTACAGACCTGAACCACCTCTCCACCTGTCCACCTCTTCCTCTTCCTTCTGAAGTCTTTCTTCCTGTTCTCACCCACAAAGTGTGAGGCTACTTTTTTTTAAGTTTGTTTGTTTGTTTGTTTGTTTATTTATTTATTTATTTAGAGATAGGAAGGGAGCAGGGGAAGGGCAGAGAGAGATGCTGGGGGGTAGAGGGGAGAGAATCCCAAGCAGGTTCCACGATGTCAGCTGAAAGCCCAATGTGGGTCTCGAACTCATGAACCATGAGACCATGACCAGAGCCAACATCAAAAGTCAGACGCTTAACTGACTGAGCTACCAGGGCGCCCTAAGAGTGAGGCTACTTTTTGTCATTTGGAGCACTTCTGAAAAGAAAGATCTTTTCACACACTTTTCCTAGACCAGCCAAAGTGATTCACTTTCAGAACAGTGAAGATCTACCTATTCATTCAAGGTGACCTTCTCCCAGAAAAATGGGGTCAACTCACCCTTCCCTTACACCAGTAACTTACTTTACCCTACTGTATTCTAGAAGAATCAGCAAACCAGGAGAACCTGTTGTAGTTGGATACCTACACTGTTATGGCTTCCCCTTGTCAACACCTATTATGATACCATGTTTCCAAGGGTTTGAATATATTTCCAATATACATACCCTTCTTTCACACATATACCGTAACATGTGCTCCACTTTTTCATTTAGATTGCAATCCATTTTTGTACTCTTATAAATAAAGACACTATAAACCTCCTTATACGTGGGCTTTGCAGTAGACACAGGATTTCTGACGGTGGTTGGGGGTGGTACTACATAGAGAAAACAGAACAGAGGTGGTAAGGAGAGGTGGACAACATATAAGGTAAGTTCATAGGAACAGTGAGTTATCAGAAAGCCCCTAATTCAGAGTGATATGAAATACGTTTGGCTGGCAAAGGACAGGCACTGGATCAATCAGGCTAGCTGTGGGAGCATAGCAGTGTTCTGGAGGTTCCCTGCTGGGTCAAGCATCACCTACCTACCTACCTACCTACCTACCTACCTACCTACCTATCTACCTACCTATCTATTTAAGAGGGAGAGAGAGAGAGGGAGTAAGTGAGTGAGGGGCAGACAGAGAGAGAGAATCCCAGGAGCGGGAGAGAGAAAAAGAGAGAGAGAGAGAGAGAGAGAGAGAGAGAGAGAGAAGTGGGGCTCACCCGAAGCCAGGCTCATATTTTACCTCAAGTGGGGCTCATGTTCACCCGAAGCAGGGCTCGAGCTCACTGGAAGTGGGGCTTGAGTTCACCTCATGTGGGACTCAAACTCCAAACGTGAGATCATGACCTGAGCTGAAGTCAGATGCTTAATGACAGAGCCACCCAGGTGCCCAAGCATCACCCCTTTAGGGAACGGATTGCAGAAAGTGGGGTCCTGGGGCAGAGGCTGGGGCACTGGGGCAGTAGAGAGCATTGGGAAGATAGCTCAAGAAAGTGTCTATTTATCCACTAATAAGAAAGTATTTTACTATTTTAGTGATTTTGGAGCCATTACAGTGCTTGTCTACTGAACAGCAACCCAGATAGGGTGATCTCATGGCAGTTCTCTACACAGCTCTAGAATGTCCCATGCCTTTTTTCTGAATGGAGACATCCCCTGTCAGACTTAATTCTACAGGGAGACCTGTAAGGACCATTTTCATAGGGACTGATAATACTTCTCTGCAGCATGTGAGAGAATAAGCTGTAAACAGCCCCACAACACCCGGGCGAGGGGCTTAGAAAAATGAATGGCTTTTACGGGAAAATAAACCAGAGAGGTCTTAGAAATGTTGTCCTGACTCACGAAGCCCTCATTCTCCACACTCTCCTGGGTCGACACAGTTGACTCCAGAGGGACATCAGATGAGTTGAAACTTTGAGTTTGCAAGCTATCACTCTCTTGCCCAACAAAAAAAAACATACACCTTCGCCATCTAATGGGTTTGCTTCTCACTGCTCCTGAGACCTGAGGAGGTGGCAGGGAAAGTGCTTACCTAGACCTGCTGTGGGGGCTCCTGAGGAAGTTGAGTTCCAGGGAGCTTCTGGTTCCAAGGGTCATGAGTCCCCCTTTTGAGATAATCCTTCACTCACCCTACCAAATGTGCAGGGAAAGTGGGCTCAGGAACATAATTAGTCCATTGAGAATGCAAAATCATGAAAGAACATAATGTATTCTTGATGTCAGGTACGGAAAATGGACTTTCAAATATTTATTCTGGAAAAATGCTTACCATGGGTCATAGCATCTAGTAACTTTATTTGTCTGGACACACTCCTTTCAAGGGCCATTTCCACTTGACCCTGGTGGATCAGGTGATAGGTTGAATCAATGACCCGGTCCAAGTTAAAACTGCAAAAGCAAAGCTAACAGGCAAGGAAGACTTTTCCAGGAATACTGCACCAGTGGAATGACACAAAGGTCAACTCCACTGAAACAGGAATATGAGAATTTTTGAGAGCTGGGGTAGGGGGAATCTCAGGTCACCTGCAGTTATTTTTTTCTATTAATTTATTTTTAAATTTATATCCAAATTAGCATATAGTACAACAATGATTTCAGGAACAGATTCCTTAATGCCTCTTACCCATTTACCCATCTTTCCCTCACAATCCTTCCAGCACCCCTGCTTTTTCTCTATATTTAAGTCTCTTATGTTTTGTCTCCCTCCCTGTTTTTATATTATTTTTGCTTCCCTTCCCTTTCATCTGTTTTGTATCTTAAAGTCCTCATATGAGTGAAGTCATATGATATTTGTCTTCCTCTGACTAATTTCGCTTAGCATAATACCTTCTAGTTTCATTCGCGTAGTTGCAAATGGCAAGATTTCATTCTTTTTGATTGCTGAGTAATACTCCATTGTATGTATGTATAACACCACATCTTCTTTATCCATTCATCCATTGATGGACATGTGGGCTCTTTCCATACTTTGACTATTGTTGATAGTACTGCTATAAACATGGGGGTGCACATGCCCCTGTGAAACAGCACACCTGTATCCCATGGATAAATACCTAGTAGTACAATTGCTGGATCATAGGGTAGTTCTATTTTTAGCTTTTTGAGGAACCTCCATACTCTTTTCCAGAGTGGCTGCACCAGTTTGCATTCCCACCAGCAGTGCAAAAGAGATCCTCTTTCTCTGCACCCTCGCCAACATCTGTTGTTGCCTGAATTGTTAATGCTAGCCATTCTGACAGGTGTGAGGTGCTATCTCATTGTGGTTTCGATTTGTATTTCCCTGATGATGAGTGATGTTGAGCATTTCTTCATGTGTCGGTTGGCCATCTGGATGTCTTCCTTGGAGAAGTGTCTATTCATGTCTTTTGCCCACTTCTTCACTGGATTATTTGTTTTTTGGGTGTTGAGTTTGAGAAGTTCTTTATAGCTTTTGGATACTAACCCTTTATCTGATATGTCATTTGCAAATATCTTCTCCCATTCCGTCGGTTGCCTTTTAGTTTTGCTGATTGTCTCCTTCGCTGTGCAGAAGCTTTTTATTTTGATGAGGTCCCAATAGTTCATTTTTGCTTCTGTTTCCCTTGCCTCTGGAGACATGTTGAGTAAGAAGTTGCTGCAGCCAAGGTCAAAGAGGTTTTTGCCTGCTTTCTCCTCGAGGATTTTGATGGCTTCCTGTCTTACGTTTAGGTCTTTGATCCACTTATTTTTGTGTATGGTGTAATAAAGTGTTCCAGGTTCATTCTTCTGCCTGTTGCTGTCCAGTTTCCCCAGCACCATTTGCTGAAGAGACTGTCTTTATTCCATTGGATATTTTTTCCTACTTTGTCCAAGATTAGTTGGCCATACATTTGTGGGTCCAGTTTTGGGTTCTCTATTCTGTTCCATTGATCTGGGTGTCTGTTTTGATGCCAGTACCATACTGTCTTGATGATTACAGCTTTGTAATATAGCTTGAAGTCTGGGATTGTGATGCCTCCTGGTTTGGTTTTCTTTTTCAAGATTGCTTTGGCTATTCAGGGTCTTCTCTGGGTCCATACAAATTTTAGGATTTTTTTGTTCTAGCTCTGTGAAGAATGCTGGTGTGGTTTTGATAGGGATTGTGGTCACCTGCAGTTTTTAATTGCCCTTCACAGTTGGAGCAGGGTGCCCATCACAGCCAAGTGTCTATGCTCCCATAGGGATTGGGGGATGGGGTGATATCTCCTTTGAGGTTTTCCTTTCCTTTTTTTTTTTTTTTTTTTTTTTTTTTTTGAGAGAGAGAGTGAGAGGGAGAATGAGAGGGGGAGAGAGAGAATCTTAAACAGGCTCCATGCCTAGCACAGAGCCTGATGCAGGGCTGGACCTTATGACTGAGATCATGACCTGAGCTGAAACCAAGAGTCAGATGCCTGACTGAGCCACCCAGGTGCCCTGGTGTCTTCATTCCAAAAAGATGTCTCCCAGGTCCCTGAGAAAGACATTCCTGGATTATAAGACCAGCAAGAGACTGGGAGAAGATCTGCATTACATCAAAGGGGCAGAGAAAGAATTTACAGTTTCAAGTTTTCTAAAGTAAATGCTCTAGAAAAGGGAGCCTATCATCAAGAAGAAACCTGTCTAAACTTCAGTTGAACTGAGGCAAATGTTAAAGCCATCTTGTTTGCACTTTAATAAATCCATGAATGCACCACAAAATTTGTTCCTGCTAACCTTGAGAACAATCCTGAACCCAGGGATACATTAACTTGTAAATTTTGGGTCCGTGTGTGTACCTTCTTATAAATTGTCCACTGAAATAAACTTATAAATGTTTCCTTTTACTGCCCTCACCCAGGAGTATTTTCATTAATTAATTCAGTAAACACTGATGAAGTACATCTGTGCTGGGCATCATTTTAGTAGAACAAGATAGAAACTTCTCTTCATCAAAGAGACCTCATAGCACTAGAGGAGAAAGATGAGTAAATGAACATGTAAAATATAATGTGAGATTTCCTCAAAGGTTAAATATGAAGGTACCATTTGAACTAATTCTGCTCCAAGGTATCTACCCAATGGAAATAAAAACGGATGTCCACACAAAACCATGCAGCACAAGGGTGTTCGTAATAGCATTACTTAATAATAATTTAAAAAAAATTTTTTAAGTTTACTTTTTTGAGAGAGATAGAGTGTGAGTGGGGGAGAGGCAGAGAGAGGGAGAATCTCAAGCAGGCCCTGCAGGGCAGAGTCCACGTGGGGCTTGAACCCATGAAACTGTGAGATCATGACCTGAGCCAAAATCAAGAGTTGCACACTTAATCGACTGAGGCACCCAGGCACCCCACATCAGCCTTATTTATGATATTCAAAAGGAAGAAACAACCCAAATGCCCATTTAGTGATGAATGGATAAATAAAATATGGCATATCTGTACAACAGAATATTATTCCGCATGAGGGAGAAATGGGAGTACTGATGTGTGCTAGAACATAAATGAACCTTGAACACAGTATCTAAAGTGAAAGAAACCAGTCATAATGGGCCATACATTGTATGATTCCATTTATTTATTTTTTTTAATTTTAATTTTTTTTTCAACGTTTATTTATTTTTGGGACAGAGAGAGACAGAGCATGAACGGAGGAGGGGCAGAGTGAGAGGGAGACACAGAATCGGAAACAGGCTCCAGGCTCCGAGCCATCAGCCCAGAGCCTGACGCGGGGCTCGAACTCACAGACCGTGAGATCGTGACCTGGCTGAAGTCGGACGCTTAACCGACTGCGCCACCCAGGCGCCCCTGTATGATTCCATTTAGATGGAATGCCCAGAACAGGGAAATCCATAGAGACAGAAAGCAGATTAGTGGTTGCCTAGGGCTTTGGGGGTTGGAGAAAATGGGGAGTGACTGCTAATGGGTATGGTGATGAAAGTGTCCTGAAATTGATTGTGGTGATGGCTTAGTATATTCACAAAATTATTGTTGTGGGAAAATGAGAAGAGCACTGGATTTGACATTAGACCTGGTTTGAATCCCATAAGTGTTGGATACTTGATTTGTCCAATGATATGCCCTCTCTCCATGTTCTCCACCTCATTAAATGGTCTTGCCAACCATCCCCCCAGCTACTCAAACTGGAAACGTGGGAGCCATCTAAATCCACACCTCCCAGCCTCCCATTGCCCTTAGCTAATTAGCTGAGTCCTACTGATTTTTTTTTAAAGTTTATTTATTTAGAGAGAGAGAAGGAGAAAGAGAGAGAGAGCACATGTATGTGAGTTGGGGAGGGGCAGAGGGAGGGTCTCAAGTAGGCTCCACACCCAGCACAGACCCTGGGATCATGACCTGAGCCAAAATCAAGAGTCAGATGCTCAACTGACTGAGCCACCCAGGCGCCCCACTACTGATTCTTTCTTCAGTCTTTGAAGTGTTCTGTCTTCTCCATTCCTGCCCACCCCCCACCTTTTGCTGACACCATCTCCTACCTGGACTACTGCAGAAGCCTTCTCTAAGTCCCAGCTCTTTAACCTAATCCCTCCCACCCTCCACATCACTGGGAGGGTAGTGTTCCTAAAAAAAAAAAAAAAAAACCACAAAATCCCTCCTGTCACTTTGCTCAGTATCATTCAATGGTTCATGACTGTGTCCCGACAGCAAACACATATCCGGTGATCCACGCATGCCAGGCACCATTCTAAGGACTTTGGATGCACTAACTCCAATCCTCAGGTCAGTCTACGTGGCAGAGGAGGGGATTAGACACGGAGAGGTCAAATGACTTGCCCAAGGCCATGCAGATGGCCAAGTGGGAAGCTGGGGTTGAATCCAGGGAGCCTGGTCAGGTCTGTGCTTACAGCCCACACACTAGGGTGCCTCACAAAGATGGAGACTCCTTCCTGTGACCTTGGCCCTTCCTACCTCCAGCCCCTCCACATGCTCCTGGGCTCTGGTGTTACTGAACTATCTGCATTTCCTCAAAAGGGCCTCACTTAGCCTTGCCATCCCAGGCATGGCCAAGAAGCTCACTGGTGAGACAACTGGGGGACAGGCCTCCCACAGGTGCCCTCACTCTCCCCACACCTTCGGGTACATGTGGGCTGTGCTCTAGGCCTAGCAATGGTTGTCATTAAGAACTCTCAACCATGACCAAAGCGCAACTCTCCAGCTAGTAAGAGTCGAGGCTGGCTCCTAATCGACGAGAGCATGAAGAACACATCTCCAGAGGGACTGCGTTCTGATGGCCCCACAGAGCTCTGATTGGGTAGCATTCCCACTTCTAGGAATTCACTTCCTCCCCCACATGGGGTGTGCCTTTGTCTCCTTCTAGACACCCATGCTCAGCTGTGGGCTTTTCACACACTGTGCACTGCTCTCCCTCTGCAGTGAAAGGCTCACTGCCTCTCTTCCTCTAAGTCTTGGAAGGGTGCTGGGACCCCCGGAGCAGGGGTCTGTGTTTTGCTTGACAGGGAACATCATCAGCTGGGTGACTTGTCGAGGTGAGGGGTACTCTGGTTATGGTTCTAACAGCCCATGTATCCACATGAGGGTTGCCCGAGGGGCTCTTCCAGGCTTTCTGGTCCCTCCTGGCTTAATACCTCAAAGTCTCTCACTGAGGCTCTCTTCCCACCCCTTCTGCAGGCCTTAGCCTCCAGGACTAGAGTCCCCACCTACCCTGGAGCAGATGCCAGGAGCTCTTTGAAATCCTGAGTCTGGGACTGGGCATTCCAACAGCAACTCCTTAGGTGTGGATCTTGGAAAGGCCTCTTCAAAACTGTCTCGGCCGGGGTCCCAACGACAGGCTCTGCTTCAGTGGAGGTTTGCAGGACGCCAAAAACATCTCCAGTGCTCCAGGAGGAGCAGCCAATGGAAGCTGCGGCTGAGACTCCTCCCACTCCCCACCATGGGCATCCGGGTCTCCTGCGTCCCTCCCCCCTGGCATGCCTGGCACAGAAGTGAGGACCTGGCGGCTGGCTTCAGGGTCTGCAGAACCCTCTCCGTCTGCCTTGTGGTTCCCAAACGGAGCCTCAGCCCATCCAAAGATGGCCTGGAGACAGCTGCTTCTCGTCTGCTGTCTCTCAGCTGCTGTGCTCCTCACTAGTGAGTATGGGGAGACTCCAGGTTGCACTGGTGTTAGGTGAGGCTGCTCAGGTGGCCCAGGTGGAAAGGGGGTGCTTACTGTGCAGATGACTGTGTCTGGTGTGTGTGTGTGTGTGTGTGTGTGTGTGTGTGTGTGTGTGTGTATAACAATAGAACACAGAGAAAATAGCTTGCCTGCTGGTTTCCTGGGGAGACTGCTCTATGGCTGGTATGTGAGGGACCTGGGACCCCACCCTGGGGCCGGGCAAGACACAGTGCCTAGGAAGGACTGCCCCAGCCCAGCTCAGGGTGAAGGTTCCCCTTGGGGTGCTGCAGCCCTCATGCTGTGCTCTCCCACAGCGCTGCAGGAGGGCGCTGGTGCATCGGTGGGCACCCAGCAGGAGGCAGGACAAGACGTTCGGGAAGGTGAGTGCAAGGGCCACCCCAGGGTGCAGGGCTACTGAGGTGCCCTGGTGAGCCCATGCCGCTCGTGACCGGCCTCTCTCGAGTTTCAGATGTAGAACAGAAGATCTTCATGCAGGAATCAGATGCTTCAAATTTCCTCAAGAGGCGCAGCAAGCGGTCCCCAAAATCCCAAGATGAGGTCAACGGTAAGGATGCTGGAGGCCTGCCTTCTGTTCCCCCCACCCGTTCTTTCTGTCCCAGTGGGCTGGGCTGTGGGGCAGCAAGGGACCCAGGAGGGCTCAAACTGGGCCATTAGGTATCAAAGTGACAGCAGCTCTGAATTAGAAATTACACGTCCTCGATGGCAGGTCACGTCTTCAACTACACCATCAGGGTAGGGAACAGAAAGGACAGTGCCACATCAAATGCACTTAATAGAGCTGAGATGCATCCCAATTTTGGAGAAGTTTAAAATGTTAAGGAGAAATACGTTCTAGTCAAGAGGAAACATGGTATCTCAGTGTGTGCTTTTTGGCCTATAGAACAGTGCCTTGCATGCGAGAGCAACAGCATTGCAAGGAGAGGGCACCTGGGAATAGGGGCTGGGACTCTGGGTCTGGTGACAGCTGTGCTAAGTGGCCTTGGCCACTTCCTCCCCTCTGGGCCTATGTTTCCTTATTTATAAGCCCCTGAAATTGTGGTACTCAGCTGGCAGTGTTTCGTTTTTTTAAAATTTTGTATCTAATACATTTGAAAGGCTTTTGAGCTTGGAATGTGTCTCCTCAGTCTGAAGTAGGTCCTGGTGTCCCCTGCCTGGCAGGGACCCTCATTTCCATGACCTGCTGACCCTTGAAGGCATTTGAGTTTCCTGCCCTTGAACTAGATTCTTCCAAGGACTCTGAGCTCTGTCTCCAAGTCTATGGCTTGATCATTACTTGTGTGTCTGAATAAACTCTTTGTTTCCCTCAGCACACTCAGCAAGGTAACTTGCTCGGTAAAAATAACAGGACTGTTTTCAAATAATGAAAATGCTTGGAGATGA
>NW_024412434.1:22112053-22219534 GCF_014898765.1 Herpailurus yagouaroundi
GAATAGTTTCCATCCGCATCAGCTGGTTCAGAACCACAAAGGGCATGGGAAGTCAGAGGCCCCTCACCCCAAACAGAAGCTCTGTGCATCGGTCGTGGGGGGTCCAGGACAGGCTGAACATGCAAGGTGCCCCTGAGTTCACCTGCTGTCACTTGGCTGACTCCGTGCACGGGAGAGCCCGAACATGTCTCAGGGTGGGTAAAAGGCATGTGACACTGATAGACTGGAATTCGGAACCAGGAAAAAGGCATCTGACATCGCGAAGCTTCTGGGGAAAGACGCAGGGTCCTTTTAGCATGAGGAGGAACTAATCCCTTCCTAAGAAGGGACGCCCACAGTGCACCGGATGCGGTGTCGACGTGGCACTTTGTCCCAAATGTTGTTGGCCATTGCTGAGTCAGAGGTCTCATCTGTGGCGGCTCCAAAAAGGCAATGTGGGAAGACGATTTCTTTTTTGAAGTACATAGGAATGGCAAATGCTTCTTTAGGATTGGTGATGTCTCCTTAAGGCCTTGCTTCCTAGACTCCAAAACCCTTCCTTCCCATCCTCAGTGGCTTTCTGGTACCTGGAGCACACTGGGGCTCAAGGTGGGTCAAAAGGAAGATGGTGCCATGACAGGTATGTTCTGGGCCAAGGTGTGGAGTGTGGGTACCTGGGGCTCTGGCTTGTCCCAAGCTGTACCCCGACCAAACTGTATGACTTCGATTAGGTCACTGTACCTCTGTGAGCCTCAATTCCCTCCTAAGAATTGTATGAATGTTGGGCAAGGGTCGGGGGAGGCTTGGGAAAGGAAATTCCTTCCACCGGGCTCAAGAGTCCCACAATTATGTGGATAAAGGCACAAGTGTGGGGAAAACATGGGATTTACCCAAGGAAATCTGCATGGAGATCAAGTCATAGTTAACTGGATTTTTAATCTGAGTTCAACAATAATAATATAATATAGTGTAATATATTATAAATAACTACAGCATGTTAGTCCCCCCTCTTTGATGTGATCGTGCCAGAGGGGTGTGAGGTGTCCTTCAGGGTCCAATGCTTGCTGCACCAGACACGGCCTTCCTGATGTTGTGGATTTGTCCAGTTAAATTTTTTTTTAATGTTTATTTTTGAGAGAGAAGCACAGAGTGTGAGCAGGGGAAGGACAGAGACAGAGGGAGACACAGAATCCGAAGCAGGCTCCAGATTCTGAGCTGTCAGCACAGAGCCCAACGTGGGGCTCGGACTCCCGGACCGCGAAATCATGACCTGAGCCGAAGTCAGACGCTTAACTGACTGAGCCCCCCAGGCGCCCCAAGTTGAAGCCCAGTTAAAAGAAATATCTTGATACTAAGAGAGCTCTCGATAACTTCCTCCAGACAACCAGAGTCCTCACACCAAAGCGGTCAAGATTTAAGGGTAGAAGTGGATGAACCTGGAAACTATTTTACACCTAAAAATCTATAATCTTGAATGGTTTTTTCAGGCTACTTTCAAGTGTGAAGTGTGGTGAGGTGTGATGTGCTAGTTCAGGTGGGGATTCCCACCGGGGCTCAAGGGGCTACTGGTGTAGCAGCCACATAGAAGTGGACCTCCAATTTTATCATGTAGAACTAAGAGTTCTCTGGCTTCCAGCAGAGCAAGAGAGGCCCAAGAAGGAAGCCACATTCCATCATGGTGTGCCACCTCCAGTTCAGTAGAAGAGTCATTAAGGCCAACCCACACAAAGGGAGGGAATTGCCTAAGGAAATGGATAGCAAGGATCATCTAAGATTTCCCTAACTCATGCCATGATCGTGCCCTGTGTACGCTTCTATCACAGCAACCACTAGGCATGACTTAAAAAAAGATTTTTTTTTTAATCTTTTATTCATTTTTTGAGACAGACACAGAGTGTGAGCAGGGAAGGGACAGAGAGAGGGACACAGAATCCCAAGCAGGCTCCACCTGTCAGTGCAGAACCTGATGTGGGGCTCAAACTCATGAACCGTGAGATGACGACCTGAGCTGTAGTTGAACACTGAATGGACTGAGCTACCCAGGTGACCTTGGGCATCACTTATTGTTATTTCTTTCTCCTTATCTGAACTACTGGCCCCTAAAGTCGAGGGACACAACCTTTTTTACTTGCCTTTTTAATCTCAGTGCCTAACACACATTTTGGCTGTGACAGGTGCTCAAAGATGCTGAGTGGATTTGAAGGTATGTATGTGAAATTGACTTTAAGTTGATGACTCCCTCCTGATTTTTGATCACAGGATTCCTAGTTTCTAACTGGCCCAGGACACTTGGATGCACCATTAATTTTATGAGTGATTGCTTTTCTCACTTGCAGAATGGCATGGTTGGAGAGGGTGAGTTCCTGGGTCCCTCAAGTTTTAAAGTTTGCGTCAGGAGTCAACCATCTTAGCGAAACTGCCATCCTTCTCCCTCTCAAACAACCCCAACCAGGTTAAGTTTCTCAGGCAAAACAATTAGTGTTCCCCTAAATGCGTGCGGCTGCCCCCATTCTTGGAGGCAACTCTCGCCTCTTGCCCTTTCCCAGCGGAGAACAGGCAGAAGCTACGGGCCAATGAGCTTCGGAGAGCGTACTACGAGGAACAAAGGAACGAGTTTGAGAACTTCGTGGAGGAGCAAAATGATGGTAAGAGCTCTTCAGCCAGGGTCGTTGGGGAAGTGGGCCTTTGTGGGAAAATCAAAAGTTGCCTCCATGTCTCCCTCAATTTAAATGTTAATTTATTTTATTTTGAGAGAGAGTGCACAGGCAGGGGAGGGGCAGAGAGGGAGAATCCCAAGCAGGCTCTGTGCCTTCAGCACAGAGCTTGACTCAGGGCTTAATCTCACGAACTGTGAGCCGAATGCAAGAGTCGGACGCTTAACTGACTGAGCCACGCAGGTGCCCCATCCCTAAATTTTAATTAGAGGAGGGAGGGAAGAGAGGCTCTTTCAGTTCACATCTTTGGGAGTCTTGAAGGAAGAAAGGCACAGACATGGCTGTAGACCTTGAGAAGGCGAGGAGAGGATACAACACGTAGGTTTCCACTGGCTCAGGGAATGTTCAGCTGATTCTATTTTCTACTCTTACGTGGGAATCTCTGTGTTCTCTTAGCGGCTACACCTAGTGGCTTAGCTCGGGTACACGTGGGTTATACCTTTCAAGTACCTTGGATTCACATCAATACAACAGCTCTAGGAACTACTCATTCTGGAAAACCAAGCCCTTCATTTACCTATTCACTCTGAACAGCATTTGACGGCTGTAAGCAAACCAGGAAACCTGACCTCAGAAAGCAACTCACCCATCATGTTAGACACACCATACATTTTGTGTTCTGCTTGTGTCCTATGCAGTTGCTGTTCATATCTTTTCTAGGCTTTGGCCTTTGCCTCAGTCTCTTCTTATCAGGCAATCGGCATACTTTATTCCCTCCATTAGCCCTCGGGCAGATGGGACTCCTACCTCCCTCAGGAAATGTTGATTTCATCAAGTCCTCCATGGAGGCAGCTGGGTATGGGCATGGGCAGAAGGAGGTTCTGTCTTTGAATCAGTCTCCCATGGGGTGGGATTTGACTTTGCATCTATTAAGCGTACTCAAGTGGTACCCGGAGCAAAAATGTGTAGGAACATTTAATAGGCCTGACTGGCTGGCCAGAGTGTGTCGGTTTGAGTCTTTCCTCAATCATTAAGATGGAAATGCTCCTGATGCACTTGAGCTTAGACACAAGGCCCCAGGTTAGATGACCTTTGCTAGAGAAAGTCAGTGATTTCAGTTCTGAAGTTGTGGTCCTCCTGGCTTGTATGCTCTAGTGGATTTGTGTGCTCTAGTGGATTTGCCCTTTTATGGCATCTCTTAGGAAAAGGATACAATCAACAGGTACCTGAGGGCTGCAGGCCATGCCCACTGCCTCGCAGGTGGCCCCTGAGGTATTGGGCTTGGATCCTGCCAAATCAAGCTTTCCTGGTAACATCAAGACCAAGTTCAAGCTGTCTCGACTCAGAGGGAAATATTTCTGTTGGATATGTGTTTACCTTGGTGAACAGTTGGGAGAGGCATTTAAAAAATGAGTATATGGCCTGCAAAATTCCTTGTTTTTTGTTTTGTTTTTTTAGCACTTTATTTTGTACATTTTTAATGTTTCAGGTTCAAATCCCTCGCATCTGGGTGGAGAACACTCACTGTTTTCCCTTTCACGATGAGTTAGGGTGAGGGGCCAGGCACTCCGGGATGACAAGTCCTCTACTAAAGGCATCAGGGGCCTCAGGCCTATGGGGACTGTAGTGACGGAGCTGTGATTACTGGTGGAGTACTTGCTCTGTTGGGCACTGTTCTGAACCCTCCAACCCTGACAACCAGCCTCTCAGGCCTTAATAATTTGTTTTTTAGTTTTAAACACTCAGGCTTAGAAAGGATCCCTAAATATCCAAGGTGCCATAGCTAGTCAGGGATTTGAACCAAGGTGTTTTGCCAGCAAAGCAACGTTCTTATAAATGAAGGAGGATCACGTGCAGAGAGGTCTCGAGGACTCACTTTGATCTAGGAATTGGCCCATGTGGACAGATGGAGTGAGGAGAGAAAAGAGAGCACCCCCACCCGCAAACCCAGGAGAGGTCTTCTGAGCTTGATAAAGGAAGGAGGCAAGGAGGTGAAGCAGGCCCAGCCTGCCCGAGAGTGAGTGGGTGAGCATCGCAGGAAGTGAAACTCATTTCTCTTTTCCTCCTCTTCCCTTGCTTCTGCCCCAGAGCACCTCGTCCTGCGTGGGGGCCGGGCTGGTAAGACCTCTACCCCGGGGGGGGGGGGGGGGCGTTCCAAGCCCTACACTCTCCTCAGTCAGGACCTTAGTTTTTCAGTTGGCTATCTTGATGTGACAGCGTCACCTGTCTCAGAATAACTGCCAGTTGAGGTTTACCTCCCACCCCTTAAAAGCAAATGCTGAGGGGGGCGCCTGGGTAGCTCAGTCGGTTGGGCGTCCGACTTCGGCTCAGGTCATGATCACGCAGTTCGTGGGTTCAAGCCCCGCGTCGGGCTCTGTGCTGACAGCTTGGAGCCTGGAGCCTGCTTCGGATTCAGTGTCTCCCTCTCTCTCTGCCCCTCCCCCGTTCATGCTCTGTCTCAAAAATAAATAAACGTTAAAAAAAAAAAAAAAGCAAATGCTGAGGAACTACCATGGGTAAAGGAAAGGACTTGGATTTTCAAAGGAGGAAGTTTAGGCAGGTGGTCTGAGAGTGATTTCTGGACCAGAGTGACCTTCCTGAGAGGCTGAGAACCCCATCTCCAAAGCCCATCGGCGCATCTAAGACACTGGACCTATTCTCTTGTGGTGCCTGGCTGCACCTCTACTCAAAACCACCATCTTTACAAGGCAAAGATGCCTCTGAGTTCTGCCTCTGAAAGTGCCAGAGTAAATAGTGTGCTGAGCCCCTACTTCTAAGGTCTGTGTGGCAGCACAGATCTGCTTCCACCTTCAAAGCCAGAAGCCTGGGTCAGGCCATCTGGAGTTGGCTGTGTGACACCTGACTTGGCTGAAGATGCTCAGCCACATGTGGTTCCCTGCACAGAAGTTACATTGTTTGGGTCTTTGGGTCTTTACCAGGGAGGCCTTCCCTCTGTCGAAGTGTAATGGGGTGAGAAGAGTTTGGCACGACCTGGAGAAAAAAACAACTTTTATGCTAAAATCACGCCCTCAAGAGCCTTTTACTTTGAAAAATTTCATTCATATGGAAAAGTATATATATTTCTTGGTTACCCCCACATAACCATCACCCAGAATTAACAATGATCAAATTTCCCCACACTTTGCTTCATCCATGCCCTTTTCTGGTTGGTTTTTAAAACATAATGTTGGGGGCACCTGGGTGGCTCGGTCAGTTAAGTGTCAGACTCTTGATCTCGGCTCAGGTCATGGTCTTTCGGTTTTGTGAGTTCGAGTCCCACATCGGGCTCTGTGCTGACAGTGTGGAGCCTGCTTAGGATTCTGTCTCCCACTCTACGGCACTCCTGTTTGCTATCTCTCTCTCAAAATAAATAAACTTAAAAAAGCAAAATTAAAAAAAAACAAAAACACAACACATTAAGTTTTAAAGCCTGATGAAAAAATCCCTTATAATGCCATTGCTTGAAGTTGACAATCATTGCCTTGCATGATTTTTTTCGACCATTAAGCCCATCATCTCTTTGCATTATTCCTGGGTTATCTCTGTACTTTGTTTCTTACTTGTTATTTCTTTGAGCCAATTTCTGGTGAAGGCCGTCCCCCCTTGGTGATTATGTACGGGAAGGGGCACTGAACCAACACATAGACCTTGACTGGCTCTCCTGGCCACCAGCTCTTTCACCTGCCTGGGCTTGGCTCTCAACTCCACCAGTGAGGCTTTTGGACTCACTGTTCCCTCACATCTTTCAGTTCAGATCTTCTGTCACCAGTGCACCCAGGCACAGTTTGTTCAGGTCACCACAGGGTAGGCAGTTTGGACTGATGGCTGACAAGAGCTTGGTGGCTCTCCTCACGTCAGAGTGCTCTCTGTACTAACATGACGACCTCACCTCTGTTCCCCAGAACAGGAAGCGAGAAGCCGGGAAGCTATTGAGCAATGGCGCCAGTGGCATTACGACGGCCTGCATCCATCATATCTCTATAACCGCCACCACATCTGACCTCATTTTGACAGAGCAGGAAGATGGAGCTTGAAACTCACAAACCTACCCCAGGTGTCTGACCAACGCCTCCACACCAGCAGGCCCCTTCACAGGGTCTCAACTGGGGGTGGAGGGGGGCTGCCGTGGTAAACACACAGGCCTTTTGTTCTGGTGTTTTAAGATGCCCTGGCTTTTGCTTCTTTGCAGATGATTTTCTGAGGTGAGCAAACACCTGCAGGGCCTCCTGGCACCAAACCTTCAGTGACGTCCCCTTATTTAGCCATTGTTCCCACAGTTAAGACTCCTGTCCTGTAGAACAATGAGAAGGGTCGCAATAAAGACGACAGATGACGTGTTCGCTTAAGGCTTAGAAATAAAATTGCTGAGTCAACACTGTATCATCTTGTAAAACCTCACACGGAGCCGAGTGACACATGTCCCCCTCATTGACTTGGGCTTTTGAAAGCCCGATCTCCAGCAGTGCTGCTCGCTAGTTTCTTGTCTCGGCAGTCATGCAAATGCAAGAGAGATGCCAACACAACTGGTTAGGTTAGACCCTTCTCTGGGATGGTTACTGAGCCCAGGGGCTTCCTCGTGTCTCCGAAGAGACTCAAGGTTCAACTGTGGTTTCCTCATTGCATCCATCAGAAGCCAGGGTTACAGCAAGACCGGCTGTGGCCAAAACTATAAAGGAGCTGAAATTTAGCATCGGGGGTCACCTCACTCTTCTGCCTTGTGCCCAGGTTACTTCAGGGCTGCCATAACAACGCGCAACAAACTGGGTGGCTTTAAAAAATAACAATTTATTCTCTTACAGGTCTGGAGGCTACAGGTCCCAATTCAAGGTGTCTGCAGAGCCGTGTTCCCTCCCTCTCTTTGCGGGAGGATCCTGCCCTGCCTGCTGCAGCTTCTGGCGGCTCCAGGGCCTCCTTGGCTTGTGGCTGTGTCACTCCAATCTCTGCACCTGTTGTCATGGGGTCTCTGTGTCTCTCTTCTCTTCTTGATACAACTTTTTTTTAAAAGAAGTCCATTTATTTGAGAGCAAGCGAGCACGAGGGCAGGGGAGGGGGAGGAGAGAATCCCAAGCAGGCTCCGCACTGTCAGAGTGAGCCCGATGTGGGGCCTGAACCCCCAAACCACGAGATTATGACCTGAGCCAACATCAAGAGTCGGATGCTTAACTGACTGAGTCACCCAGGGGCCCTTTAAGTTTTTTTTTTTTTTTTTTTTTAAATCTTAAGATCAGGAGCCACATGCTTTATCTTCTTATTAGGACACCAGGCACACAATTCAGCTCCTACCAGTGCCCCTTTCTTCTCCTCTCAACCACTCTGCTTCCTGCCCCAGACTCAGCATCTACCCTGCTTCATCCTTGCTTCCAACCACCTTCAGGAATCCCACACTAAGAACACAAAACCACCAAGAACAAGTGCAGCAGGCAGTGGAGTCACAGTAGATTAGAAGATACAAAGGACACCTGTCCACACCCCTGAGCCCTCTGCTCCCCCGGAGACGTGGGTCCCCGGCCAGCTAGTCGAGCCTGCTTCTGAGGATCCCAGGGCAGCACAGGGGGACTTTGTTTAAGGAAAAGCTGCTCAACGGTGGTACAATACTCCATCAGAGGTGGGGTGAGATCAGGACATTTTTGTAATGAATGCATGTATTTGTAAGTAGTCTTTTAATATTTATTTATTTTTGAGACAGAGAGAGACAGTGTGAGCAGGGGAGGGGCAGAGAGAGAGAGGGAGACACAGAATCCGAAGCAGGCTCCAGGCTCTGAGCTGTCAGCACAGAGCCCGATGCGGGGCTCGAACCCACGAACCGTGAGATCATGACCTGAGCCGAAGTCGGATGCTTAACTGGCCTAGCCAGCCACGTGCCCCTTTAAGTAATCCTTTAAAAGACTAATAAAATCTAGTGATTAAGAAATTGGGCATTTTCCAAATCACCTCTTCAGCCCTGTGTTTTCTTACAAAAAGTCGTCAGCCCTGTGTTTTCTTACAAAAACTCCAAGCAGGAGCGAAACTGGCCTTCAGAAGCCAAGAAGGGCACCGGGCAAACCCTGTCATTAAATGTTGTTACATGGGCAGGTTGGATAGAGAAGTTGTTCTCTTCTCAGGAGTGTGGGGATTCACCCTTTGGAGACTCAGGTTTGGGACACAAGTCCCAGCACAACCAAAGCCCAAGCAGTGCCCAATTTTTCAGCGGCGTGACGAGCTTCTGATGAATGAATATGCCTTAAGGACTGGCAGCTGAGCCTTCGGAATACTCGGATTACGCTGTTTAGGAAATCGCCGAGGCGTGTGCTTGTGTGCTGTGCTACCAACACACCCCTTTGCTGTCTGTGGGATCAAATTAGAATGCTTCCAAAAGGAAATCAGGAGAGTAATGAAAACTCCTCAGAACTGGAAAAACATGCACAAAATGTTCAACTGAAAACTGCCATTTCACCACTTAAAATGTTCTTTACACTTTTGCTGCTTCTTACCCAACCTCCCCCTACCCCCTGCCCTCAGGCGCCCCGGATCTTTTCTTTTCTTTTTTTTTTTTAAACAAGACATTTCTACTAGGAAATTATTTCATTTACAATAGGTGCTCAATGTAGCAAATTCAAGCAGCACAGATATCCATGACACATGGGGAACCTGGCTGGCTCAGTCGGTAGAGCGTGGGACCCTTGACCTCAGGCTTGTGGGTTCGAGCCCCTCAGTGGGTATAGAGATTAAAGATAAAATATTAAGAAAGAAATCCAGTACACAGGAGGAGTTTTGCCTTCTTGCCTAATTCAAGGTAAGCCCTGTCAGTCGTTTGGGGTGCATCCTTCCATTTTTTAAAAAATTTATTTGAGAGAGAGAGAGAGAGAGAGAGAGGAGAGAGAGATGCATGAGTCGGGAGGGACAGAGAGAGAATCCCAGGAAGGCTCAGCACACTGTCACTGAGGAGCCCGAGGTGGGGCTCTACCTCCAGAGCTGTGAGATCATGACCTGAGCCGAAATCAAGACGCTTAACTGACTAAGCCACCCAAGCACCCCTCCTTCCACTTTTTCTGTCTCTTCTCACACACGTACTTCATTCTTTAAAAGGCAACAGAACACGTGATTGCGCAAACCCAGCTCGCCCCACATCCAGTGCAGAAATGAGACACTTAGCAGATCTTGGCCACACAGAACTGGCTGAGACCGAAGTTGAGCCCTGAAAGCTCCCTCTTTCTAACCCGAGTATTTGCCTTGACCCAGCGGCTCATTATTATATTGTCACGGGCATGTTCCTTGCTTCTTTCCAGAAGCAAGGAGAAGCATCACGGAACAGGATTCTTTTACCGGAAGCCTCTTCGTGGTGGAGCTGGTGCGGCTCCATCCAGTCCCAGCTCACTTCTGTGAGGTAACGGCTACTCAGGGGATTGTCTGTGTGCCTCAGTTTTCCCTCGATAAGCCCTATTTTATATTTCTATCACATGGCCCCCACGGCGGGGGGGGGGGTGGGGGTGGCGCTGTTTGTGTGTGTCTTTGTTCCCTCTCCACATCAGTGAACATGCTAGACTTTATTCACCCATTCCTCTATTAAGGCAGATTTCTGGAAACGAAATGGTAAGTCGTAACTTACACACGTTAAATACGTGTGTATTTACGTATATTACACACGATAAATAAGATTTCTCTTCAAAGAGGCTATGTACTCTCCATCACTGGATGGACACCTTTGCCAACGTTTCTTAAACCAAGCAAACTGAGGATACTGGCGGAAAGGTCGGGAAGGGGGAACTCTTTCATGATACACTAGCCATGTGCCCCCTCAGAGTGCAAATGTCACCTTCCACTTTAGTGTCCACATCACACTTCCCCAGGTTATTAGTGCACACTCTGTCTACAGGAGACACACATTTCCACCAGCCGCCCCTCTGCCCTCAGCCCGTTTTCTCCTTCAGACGCCTGCTCTTCTCTGCAGCCTTCACTGAAAGTACCAGCAGCTTTAAATGAGAACGTGATTGCACTGGAAAAAACTGGTATAAAGTAAAAACTTTGCAGACGCCTCAGTATTGCATTACTATTTTTACTTATTACCCAAGGAGACAGATTATTTGAGAAGGGATATTTCAAAGTTTCCAAACATAAATCTCAACAGAAAGGAATGGAGTTCTGCTGTCTGCCTGCCATCTCACATCCCTGATCTAGTAATCTCTACACCCAATGTGGGGCTCAAACTCACGACCCCACGGTCAAGAGTCGCATGCTCTTCTGACTGAGCCGGCCAGGCGCCCCCGCCCGTCTCTGGTCTAAACTGGAGAAAGAGCCAGCCTCAGTGGAACAAAGGTCAGAGCTGTTCCGCTCTGGATCACTGGGCAGGAGAGGCACAGTGGGGCCCGTGTGCACTCCGGGGGCCTTGGCGGAGCTGGCCAGAGACACCCCTGCCCCAGTCTTGCTCTAGCAGGAGGGGCTCCGCGTTAGTACCTAATCCCACACCTGGATACATTCTCATGGAGGAGCAGTTCCCGCCTGTCTTTAGCTGGGCCACCAGGTGAAACAAGAGATGGTCAACCAGCTGGCTGGGCTTGACAGCTGGGCACGAGCAGCGCAAGCTCGGCTGACCGCCAGCTCCGATCCCGAGGCAGGCCCGCCGGCTGTGGGGCCAGGGGTGCTGGAGAGCTTGCACTTTACCCACGTGAAACTGCCGTCTGTTGGCCAGATCCAGTCTCTGAACTTTTATGTTGGTAACCCTGGGCTAATGAGGAAGATGTGCGTGTTTGCACATCTAGCTGTGCAACAGAGAAAAAGCAAAGCACTGCTGTCCACCTTAGCCAGGAAAATGGAGCCACATTTTGGCTCGTCTTGGCAATAACACATGTGCCCTCTGGTGAGAGCTAGCAACCAGGTGGCTGGCAGCTGATGGACTCTGCCTCGCGGCCAGACCCGCAGCCACCCATGCCTGCAGAAAAGAACACTTAGTTCATACAAAGGTCAAAAATCAACAATGGTCTGGGTGAGGGGCCAGTGTGAAAGAACAAAACAGCTTGTCCTTGTCTCGTCAAAGGCTATGCTGGGCATGTTGGCTCTAGATAAAGCACTCTGGCGGAAATCAGAAATGTATTACCTCATTTTACCCCTATCCTTAACAAGGGCCCAGTTATGCCTTGGCGATTTCAAATTCCACCCAGAATTCTTTCATTTACTAAAAGCCAATCTCACTCATTCTTCCTGGGCAGGGAGTAACATGCCAAAGGTAACATGAATGGGAATCTGGGCGGCCACATTTACTAGGAAATTAGTAATGGAGCAATCTGTATTTTTAGAGATTGGACTTGCCAAACGTGTGGCATTTTGGACATTGTTTTATTTTTAATTTTTTTCTTAATGTTTATTTTTGAGAAAGAGAGTGCAAACAGGGGAGGAGCAGAGAGAGGGAGACACAGAATCCAAAGCAGACTCTAGGCTCCGAGCTGTCAGCACAGAGCCTGATGCGAGACTTGAACCCATGAACCATGAGATCATGACCTGAGCTGAAGTCAGACACTTAACTGACTGAGCCACCCAGCCGCCCCAATAAAATTAAGTTTTGACCAGTGATGCCTACTTTGTTAAGCCTATTTTCTATGATTAAAAAAAATCTGTATAGTTAGATTAATAAGTTTTCACAAAGTTGGGGCACTTGCGTGGCTCAGTCAGTTAAGCATCTGACTTTGGCTCAGATCATGATCTTGCAGTTTGTGGGTTTGAGCCCCACATTGGGCTCCGCACTGTCACCTTAGTAATTCTCTCTCTCCTTCTCTCTCTGCCCCTCCCCTACTTGCACTCTCTCTTTCAAAGTAAATAAACTTAAAAGTTTTCACAAAGCTTTCTTGAAGAAGTTTTCACAAAGCTTTGCAAGGAGAGAGCTTTGTAAGGGAATGACAATGTTTCAGGGATATGCCTGAAAAGAACATTCACTTAATATGTAAAACAAAGGAGAAAAGTGTTTTTTCACATAACTTCTCATTAATTTAGACCAGTAGTAACGAGTCTCAAATAACACACTAGTGAGTCTGAATCATTTAGGGAGGAGGCCCCCAAACTTAAAACTTTCCTAAATAAAACCTGCAACCTCATTAATATGAGGCACTGAGGTCAGGGTGCACTGGGTTAGGATTTTATTAGCTCGTGTTTGGTTGTCTGTCACGCAGCCAGCACAGAATTATGGTACCAAAGAGCAAGATGTTTTCTGTTTTGTAAGATAACCCAAATATACCCTTAAATTGGTATCCTGAAATCACTGTTCAAAAAAGAAGAAAAAAAAAAAAAAGCTCATTCCTTTAGTAAATCACTGAAGACACTCTTCCTGTCCCTTAAACTCAAGGTGCTTGAATGACACAATCAGACACCACTGTAGTTTATTTTGGTGTAATAGTTAATTATGCTAAGATAAAGTTCATCACAACCTGAAAAATGAACTCAACCCAGGACTTGATATGGCCTGCCCCTTCTCAAGGCCCGGCCCATTGGTACTCAACTAATAACATCACTAGGGAATGTATGAGAAGACAAACACACTATTATTTACAGATCTTCTTGTCCAACCCTACTCAGAATACACCCTTGATACTTAATGGTGAAAGAAAATGCTTTCCTCTTTAGATTGGGAACAAAAAACAGTCATAGACAGGAACTGAAGTGTTAAAACTTCTCAGGCAACATGATCCAACACAGAAAATCCTAAGGAATCTATAAAAACGCTGTCAAACTCATATGTAAGTTAAACATGGTCCCAGGATACAAGGTCAACTGACAAAATTGCATTCCATTTCTATATACTAGTAAGTAATAAGTGGGAATTACAATGCAGAAAGTAGCCCTTACAATATCATCAAAACTGTAACACATTTAGAAATAAACATGACAAGGGGCGCCTGGGTAGCTCAGTCAGTTAAGCATCCGACTTCAGCTCAGGTCATGATCTCACAGTCTGTGAGTTCAAGCCCCACGTCGGGCTCTGTGCTGACAGCTCAGAGCCTGGAGCCTGCTTCAGATTCTGTGTCTCCCTCTCTCTCTGCCCCTCCCCTGCTCATGATCTGTCTCTCTCTGTCTCAAAAATAAATAAAAAACATTTTAAAAAAATTAAAAAAAAATAAACGTGACAAAATACATATATGATCTGTACACGAAAACTACGTATAATGTTAACTTTGACAGTTGCTTTCTTTTCTGTAATCCAAGTGTGTAACTTAAACTTTGATGAGACACCCATTGCAAAGACAACCATCTCAGACAAACACAGTGCCAGCTTCACCAGTAGATTCAAGAGCCAGGCTACTCCCTCTCACGGACAGTCCTTTGTTTTCGAGATTTTGGTTTATGTCTCTAACTGACCACTTCATTTTTCTCTCTGAGTACTTTAAAATCCTGCTCTTATGTTTTAAATTCACCAGTAAAGTGTGAGCCCACGAAATCCTAGATCCCCACCCTTGACCTTGGAGTCCCTTGCCCACATGCGCTCCTTGTACCCAAGACCTGGCTGTTTGGCCCCAGGGGTGCTATGTAATTTCCAGGTCTTATAATTAGCAAACCTTTATTTTCTCAAAGGTTGCTCATGGTTCTTGCTGAAGGACATCTTGCAATCGTAATAGGATTCACAACAGCCAGTCCAACCATAACACTGGTTATTCACAGGCTGGGGCAGGCACTATTACTACCAAACATTGCTGAGAAAAATTAAAGACCTAAATAAATGGAGAGATGTATTATGTTCACAGAATGCCTTAAGATGGCAATTCCCCCAAATCGATCCACAGATTGAACAGTCATAATACGAATTCCAGGAAGGGTTTTTAGAGTAGAAATCAACAAGCTGCTTCTAAAATTTACACAGAAATGCAAAGGACCTAGAACCGCCAAAACAAATTTAAAAAAGAACAAATCTGGAGGACTAACACAGTTAGTCCTGAGCTGAAATCAAAAGTTGGATGCTTAACCGACTAAGCCACCCAGGCTCCCCCAACTTGTAATGTTTTTAAAAGTTAATATTTTAAAATGTTGAAACTCAATCTGCTGTGACAGGACATTCAGGTCAACTACTTTTCTGTGAGGTACAATTTTTGTTTGCTATTCTAGATCACTGCGTTTTAACTCTGTTTGGATGGCCTATGAATATATAATAAACCCTATACTGCCAACAGCTGAGTAAGGAAAAATTAAACACATATTTTGGATTTACATAAAAGCATTTAATACATTGATAAAAAGGATAGTATTAAAAGACTGATCTCAATAATGAAGTGTATCTACAATGCAAGCAGCTAAGTCCCCCTTCTGGCCCACCCACCCCTTCTTACCCCTGAATACTTGAAGAAACATACACACAAAAGACCTCAAATGAAAGCTCCCCCAAGATCTAGAGTAACTGAGAAGTATTGAAGTGATATTTTTAAATTATTTAAAAATTAAAATCAAATTATAAAAAAGGAAGGCATTCAGCTCACCATCAACCTTTACAAGAATATTACAGTACTTCTGTACAATATACCATACACAAGGGAATGGGGACTCTAATGGCACCCTAGGTTCAAACAGGACCGTGTGTCTTTCATAGGAAGGGGATTGCTCAAGGAGCAGCCTGGAGTTCAAGTCAGCAGCCACTCAGTTGTGACCTTCTTCAAATACATAACTCTGTTTCAAGCTTATGGGACAAACAAAATCTATTCTACATGAGCCATTAAAAACCATAGTTTTGAGTACTACAATATTGTAAAAGCACAGAGAACCATCTAGATATGAATTAAATGCCACATGATTCAGTGAATTAATCAATTTGAAAAAACAAGAAAGAGGTAACAGAAATGAAAGAAGGAACCTGGCCTTAATATCAATATATCAAGACTATGTCAATGGTGACTATAATTATCTATATGGTAAAGATAATTTATTTTTTCTAGGAAACATTATTTGTAGAATTTGAGTCCTGAAAGATACACTTCAAAATCATTTACTCCAAGTCCCCTCATTTTCCAGATGGGAAAACCGAAGCCTGGAAGCTAAATTAATTCTTTTGCCTCTGTGCATCCATGCAAATATTAGAACCTTATTTCGGTAAAGAAGCAACACTGGACACTCTATAGCCCAAGACACATAGTTTCTGGGCAAAGAATTTGCATGAATGGAGCCATCAGTAGTGAGAACAGGGAAGACGATGGTTTTTTGATTTACCAATGAAAAGCCAGCGTTAAATTTGGCATTAAGCCAACCCGAAACAAAATAGGTAGGCAGAACTTGTAGGTGTAACACATGTTTGGACTGTGCCAATCAGAACCTGGGTGATACAGAGCCAACACCCTTGCCCCTCCAGACCCACAAGAAGTAACATAGGTCGTGGGTACCTGTTTGAAGTTAGGGCTATTTAAGGCTATTCAGAAATTTGGCATGTTCTTCTCCTCTTGGTAACAGGGTTTCGCCTCCTATCTTTGGGCCTGTTTTTTCCTAGAAAAATGAAAACAGTTTAGTAAAAAAAAAAAAAAAAAAAAATGGGTCAACATTATTTGCATGGGTCACTAAAATCGGTCACCTTGCAAATGACCTACCTTTAGCATTCCATCTCGTTCCCATTTGAAGAGGCCACAATTACTGAAACAAGAAAAGATAGGATTTACTCAGTGGTGAGGCACAGGCAGATACATAGAGACAATGGGATTCGCTGCACTCACAGGAAGAGTATCTGCCATTCAAACAAGCTGATCAAGGTAACACTCATAATTATGGGCTAAGTTCTAAAGCTATTGAAAATACACACTCCGAAGATTTGAGAAACAGCCTTCAAATCTATAAAAAGCTAGAGCTTTCAGAGATGGAACATCAAATGAAAGGAGAACAGCATATGTTCACTGCAGGTGATGAGCACAAGCTTGGTTTCTCCTGATGGGCATCGGGAAGAGACTCAGAAGAGGAAGCTAGCCCTCTGACACCATACAGTCTAGAGCTTTCCCCGTCCCCTTTTCTGGAACTAAATGTTTGTGATAAGAAACTTCTTATTGTCCTTCTGGTCTGGACAATCCTTCCCCCTTTTTCAAACCTAAAGATGTGTACTCTCTTATTGTTCAAAGGGCCTAGAGACACTTGTTCTCATTTTTTTTAACATGGTGAGGGAGCCCAACTCTGAGAAGAGATGAGGCTACTACAGAGAAAACTTATTTAAAACAAATATTTTTAAATATTTATTTATTTTTGAGAGAGAAAGAGAGAGAGAGAGAGAGCGCCAGCAAGTGGGGGAAGGGGGAGAGAGAGAGACACACACACACAGAATCTGAAGCAGGCTCCAGGTTCTGAGCTGTCAGCACAGCCCCCAACACGGGGCTTGAATCTACAGGTGGTGAGATCATGACCTGAGCTGAAGTCAGACGCTTAACTGAGCCACCCAGGCGCCCCCAAAAAACTTATTTTTATACAAAGTTCACTCTGCTGAAACAGGCAAAACAAATACAATCAACTCATGGAAATATGGCTTCCGGTACCCTTGGATTTGAGATGCTCTAGGGCATAGGGATTGCCCTATACCTGCCCCATTCTTCCTCCTGAAAATCTAGACTCTGTTCCTGCCCTGAGAGTCAGCATGCCAGTGGCCTTGGCTCTAAGCCTCTCCACCACCTTCCCTGTCTAAAGATTGCCTCAATATCTGTTGAGAGAAATTTTCTAGACTACTAGTAGATCAATGACGAAATTATATATAAAAAATTCTAGTCAGGGGTCGGTAAATTACAACCTATGGACCAAATCCAGCCTGCCACCTGTTTTTATAAATTAAATTTTATTTGAACACAGCCATGTCCTTTTGCTTCTATATTACCTGTGGTTGCTTTTGAGCTATAACACCTAGTAGAGTAGTTATGAAACAGACCATCTGGTTCATGAAATGTAACATTTAGTATCTGGCCTTTGACAGAAAAAGATTGCCCTCTTCTACTCTAGATCAAGAATTGACAAGACAAAGTCCAGAAAAACAGTTGTTACAAAACTAACAGCAACCACCTGGAGGATGAAAAAGCATCTTAAAAAAAAAAAGTTTAGGGGCGCCTGGGTGGCGCAGTCGGTTAAGCGTCCGACTTCAGCCAGGTCACGATCTCGCGGTCCGTGAGTTCGAGCCCCGCGTCAGGCTCTGGGCTGATGGCTCAGAGCCTGGAGCCTGTTTCCGATTCTGTGTCTCCCTCTCTCTCTGCCCCTCCCCCCTTCATGCTCTGTCTCTCTATGTCCCAAAAATAAAAAAAAAAAAAAAAAAAAAAAAAAAAAGAGATTGAGAGAGAGAGAGAGAGAGAGAATGTGCCCTAGCTGGAGAGGGGCAGAGAGAAAGAGAGACAGAGACAGACAGAGAGAGAGAGAGAGAGAGAGAGAGAGAGAGAGAAAATCACAAGCAGGCTCTGCACTATCAGTGTGGAGCCCGATTGAAGGCTTGAACTCATGAACTTGCGAGATAGATCACACAACCTGAGCCAAAATCAAGAGTCAGACGTTTAACCTATTGAGCCATCCAGGCACCCCAGGATGAAAAAGCATCCTGTTCTTCCATTTGTGAGTTGTACCTACTGCTTATTAACAGAATTTTTCTGATACTCAAATGTTTTACATAAGCTCTTGCTATTAAAATATGTGGCAGAAGTAGGGGCGCCTGGGTGGCGCAGTCGGTTAAGCGCCCGACTTCAGCCAGGTCACGATCTCGCGGTCCGTGAGTTCGAGCCCCGCGTCAGGCTCTGGGCTGATGGCTCGGAGCCTGGAGCCTGTTTCAAATTCTGTGTCTCCCTCTCTCTCTGCCCCTCCCCCGTTCATGCTCTGTCTCTCTCTGTCCCAAAAATAAATAAATGTTGAAAAAAAAAAATTAAAATATGTGGCAGAAGTATCAATACACAGATAAATACTTAAAAAAAATTATCATCCAGATCATAACAATTTCATGAAGCAGCTCCTGACAAGGTAATTAAGTAGCATGCGGTCCGGGTCCCCTTCCCCAACCTCAATCAGCCCTGGAGAAACGTGGAGTGAAGTATCGGTTCCAGGAACTAGACAAAACCCAAAAACAAACAAGCAAACAAACAGGTGTCGAGAATATCCTCGTGAGATATTCTTGGGAAGACTGAAGGTGATCTCAAAACTGCCTCAAATTCCAAACACTCATCATACAAATTCTGTCCTTTAAGGATGATCCAATAAAGTCAGAAATTTAAAAAAAGAAAAAGATGGCTAAAAATCAATCCCATATATTTGAAAATTAAACATTACTAACGCTTAGGTCAAACAGGAAGTCATCAAAGGCATTAAAGAAATAATACACTCAGAGGCACTTGGGTGGCTCAGTTGGTTAAGCGTCCGACTCTTGATTTTGGCTCCAGTCATGATCTCACGGTTTGTGGGAACAAGGTCCACATTGGGCTCCGTGCTGACAGCATAGAGCCTGCTTGGGATTCTATCTGTCCTCTCTCTCTGCCCCTCCCTCTACTCGTGCGGGTGCATGCGCTCTCTCTCAAAATAAATAAACATTAAAAATAAATAAATTAGATCTCAAACAACCGAATTTTACACCTTGAGGAGTTAGAAAAAAAAAAAAAAAGAACTAGGCCCAAAGTTAGCAGAAGGAAGAAAGTAACAAAGATCAGAAGAAAATAGAGACCAGAAAACAATAGAAAAGAGAGAGATTAAGAGCTGATTCTTTGAAAAGATAAACAAAACTGACAAACCTTTAGCTAGACTAAGAAAAAAAAGAGAGAAGACTCAAATAAAATTAGAAATCAAAGAGGAGACATTAAAACATACTACAGGGGCGCCTGGGTGGCTCAGTTGGTTGAACATCTGACTTTGGCTTGGGTCATGATCTTGCAGTTCGTGAGTCGAGCCCCGCGTCAGGCTCTGTGCTAACAGCTCTGAGCCTGGAGCCTGCTTCAGATTCCGTGTCCCCCTCTCTCTCCACCCCGCCCCTGGGTGCTCTGTCTCTCTCTTTCAAAAAGGAATAAACCTAAAAAAAAAATTAAAACATACTACAGAAATGCACAGGATTGGGGCACCTGGGTGGTTCAGTTGGTTGAGCGTCCAACTTCAGCCCAGGTCATGATCTCACGGTTCATGAGTTTGAGTCCCACATCAGGCTTGCTGCTATCAGCTCAGAGCCTGCTTCAGATCCTCCGTCCCCCAACCCCCCGTCCCCTCCCCAGCTTGTGTTTTCTTTCTCTCTCCCTCTCTCTCTCAAAAATAAATAAAAAACATTATAAGAAAAAAAAAAGAAACAGAATAATGAAAGATCTATGAAAGATTATATGCCAACAAATTACATAACCTAGAAGAAATAGATATATTTCTAGAAACCTAAGACTGAATGAAAAAGAAACTGAAAATCTGAACAGACCAATAATGAATAAAGACATTGAATCAGTCATCAAAAAACACCTCCCAACACTGAAAACTCCAGGACCAGATGGCTTCAATGGATAATTCTACCAAACATTTAAAGAATTAACACTAATCCTCCTGAAACTTTCAAAATATTGAAGGAACAGTTCCAAACACTATGAAACTAGCATCACTTTGATGCCAAAACCAGATAAGGATACCACAAGAAAATCAAAAGGTAGACAATATCTCTGATGAATACAGATGCAAAAATTCTCAACAAAACATTAGCAAATCGTACTCAAGAACACATTAAAAGGATTTATATACCACAACCAAATGGGATTTATCCCTGTGATGCAAGGAGGGTTCAACATATGCAAATCAATAAATGTAATATATCACATTAATAAAATGAAAATAAAAATCACATAATCATCTCGATACACAGGAAGCTTTTCACAAAATACAGCACCCTTTCATGATAAAAATCCTTCACAGACTGGGTGTAGTAGGAACATACCTCAGTGTTAATAAGGTCTCATAAACTCACAGCTAACATTATACTCAACGGTGATAAAATGAAAGCATTTCCTCTAAGATCAGGAACAAGACAAGGATGCCCACTCTCACCACTCCTATTCAGTAGAGCACTGGAAGTCTTAGCTAGAGGAATTAGGCAAGACAAAGAAATAAACAGCATCCAAATTGGAAAAGAAGTAAAACTGTTGCTTTTTGCTGATGATACAATCTTATATATATATAAAAAATCCCAGAGATCAAAAAACTGTTGGAGTTATTAATCAATGATTTCAGTAGGGCAGCAGGATATACAATCAACATAGCAGAAATCAACTGCATTCCTTTGCACCTGAAAAAGAAATTAAAAAAAAAAACAAAAACAAAAAACTATCCCATTCACAATAGCATCAAAAAAAAAAAAAAAAAAAAAATTAAAGGCTTAGTAATAAATTTAACCAAGGAAGTGAATGAAAATCTACAAGACTTTGCTGAAAGAAACTGAAGACACAAATGAATGGAGATACCCTAAGTTCATGGATCTGAAAAAGTTAATATTGTTATAATGGCCATACTACCCAAAACCATGTACAAGAGATTTAATGCAATCCCCATCAAAATACCAAAGGCATTTTTCAAAAAAAGAAGAAACAACCCTAGTATTTGTGGAGACCCAGAAGACCCTGAATAGCCAAAGCAATGCTGAGAAAAAAAGAACAAAGATGGAGGTATCATGCTTACAGATTTCAAACTATACTAGAAAGTCACAGTAATAAAAATAATACGGTACTGACACAAAAAATAGATACAGTGACCAATAAAACAAAATAGAAAGCATATATCTTTCCATATATATAGATAATTAATGTTTCAACCAATATTCAACAAGGGGCCAAGGATACCAATGGGGAAAGGATAGTCTCTTCAACAAACAGTGCTGGGGATGCTGTAAAAATACACACAGAACAATGAAATTGGACCATTATCGCACCTCCCACACAAAAACTAACTTGAAATGAATGAAATACTTAAATGTAAGACATAAAACTCCTAGAAGAAAATGTAGAAAAAGCTCATTGATACTGGTCTTGGCAATGATTTTTTTTTTAACATGATGCCAAAACCTCAAGCAACAAAAGCAAAGGTCAATAAATAGGACCACATCAAACTCAAAAGCTTCCTCTACATGGCGAAATTAACAAGAAGCAAAATGAAAAGACAGCCTACAGCACTGGAGAAAATGTTTACAAGCCATTTATCAGCCAAGAGGTTAATTTCCAAAATATGAAAAGTCAGTCAAGAAATGGAAGCCAACTATCATCACTGCTATTTAACATGGTATTGGGGGTCTGGCTAACCCGATCAAGAAAGAGATAGAGGGTGTAAGAGTGGGAACAAAACAGGTAAAATCATCTTTATTTGTGGATGATCAACTACGTAGAGAAATCAACAAATTACTGGAATAAGAGTTCGATAAGCTTGCCAGAGTCAAGATCAACTCATAAAAAAAGTAGTAACAGTTCTCTACGCCAACAACAAGCAACTAGAAACTATACTGGGCAATAAGTTGCCATTCAGAGTATCAGTGAAAACTATGACACACCTAAGAATTAATTAAGAATACTCAACATCTCAGTGGAGACCATTTTAAAAATCAATAAAGCCATAGAGGAGGAGATGAATAATTGGAAAGATACTCCATGATCTTAAAAAAATGGATGACTTCATATGTAAAAGCCATAAGTCCCCACAAAACTATTTGATTCATTTAACATGATCCTAATCAGGGATTCTACTTCCGAGTGGGATGGTCCTTTAGATCAGTGCTCTGAAAACAACTAGTAAAAGGGAATCAAACACAGATATCCTGATACAGATACCAACCACTCTTGCAGAGCCCCAATCTCCATCAACAGTTCTGCTAGCGGTCTTCCACCGAGGCAAGACCCAGACCCTCAGCTTCCCATCCGCCCGCCTAGAGTCTGCCAATGCTCCCAGGCAAAAGTGGCCACAAAAGTTAGCTCATTGCTTTCGGGTTCTACCCCAGTTCTGGTTCCCTCGTTCTTGTCCCAGGAACTGTAGTACCTTCAGAGAAATGACTTCTGTCTTTCACTGAACAAACATTTGTGAGTACCCACTGTGGGCTGAGCATTGTACTAAGTAGCAGGGATAGAGCAGCGAAGAAGGTGGGGTCCCTTCCCACCAAGAGATTTTAGGGATAGCTGGGAGCTCAATGAGGCACAGAAATAAGGCCTGAACCTCAAAAAGGATCGTTCGATGTTCCAGTAGAACGGCATCACAAAGGAACTGGAGAAAAATTCAAGAATCAATTCTCCTACCTGCAGTGCTTTTTGGGGAGCCTGTCAAGGGAGATGCTTCTGTTTCCACAGGGACACTTGAAAAACCTCTTTAGGCCGTCATGCCAGTGATAGTCGTGCTGCTCACTGATGCAGGTCTCCAAAGGCTTGAAGTGGGTGTAGGCACACTGCATGAAACCAACAGGAGGGCACGTATCTGGTTAGGAGCTTGGGAGGAGAAACTGGCTAGCTGCTAGGAGGGCAATCTGTTCCATGAGGACTTCCCTTTTCTCACCACCAGCCAGAGAGCTGGGAGCAGAGAAACCACCTTAACTACTAGTTGTGAGGACCCCTGTGGTTTCTGGAGTCCCGCGTAATGATGCCACTTCCCCTCCTGTTGGCCACAAATGCTGGTCAGGCATCAAGTACATAATAACTTTCTGGAACATCAAGACAACAGTAAGGGAAGAACAAAAGCAGTGGAAACCTCAATAGCTTCATCGGGTCTGTCCTAAATTCACTGCAGTTGCTCGGTTCTAGGATGACACTGGGGCCTCTTCAGTAGCCCTTTTGTTTCTTCTTAAAAGGCCTCAGAGAAGTACTTAAGATTATTCCTATTCGTCTTTCATAAGCAACAAAACCAAGACAGAGATATGAAGTCACTCACTTGTAATTTTGACCCTCAAAAGTGTTGAAGAGAATAGGGAACAACAAGCAGCATCGAGACTAAGGAACAGAATGTCCCCAGCACATGGGAAGCCCTCCCTGTGCCCTGTCTAGTCACTGCTCCACTCGCACCCCAGGGGTAATCACTACCCTACTTTTGAACAGCAAACATTGGTCTGCCTGGTTTTGTACTTTGTATAAATGGAACTGTAGGATACATTAAAAAAAAAAAAAAAAAAGAAAGAAGGAAATGGTGGGTGAACATCACAACAGGTGCTGGGACACAGCAACGTGATTTCTGGTAATCAGAATCTAGATAAGTGACTTTTGGTTCTGAGCCTCAGAAAGCTCAGAGCAGAGTGGTATGCAGAATAGCACCGCCCCCCTGAGACATACACCCCCTACCCCTGGGTAACCCGTGGGCACGTAAGGTTACACGGCAAAGGTGGATCAGGGTCGTTGACCGTAAGATTGGGAATCGATTCTGGATTTTCAGGTGGGCCCAATGGAATCACAAGGGCTTTTAAAAGTGAAGGTGGGAATCCACAGGGAGGAGGTCAGAGGATGTGACTGGGGGGCTCTGAAGATGGAGGAAGGAGTTGCAAGCCAAAGAACACGGGTGGGATCTAGAAGCTGGGAAAGGTCAGGTAATAGATCCTCCCCTAGAACCTCCAGAAGGAATGCAGTCCTGCCACACCTGGATTTTAGCTCCGTGAGACCCACAGAGACTTCTGGCTGACAGAAATGCAAGATAATAAAGCTGTGTTGTTTAAACTATCAAGTTAGTGGTTATTTGTCAGGGAAGCAACAGAAAACTAACACACCAGCTATGTCCCTGGGTTTGCTGTTTTGTCAGAGTAAAAGTTGTTACCTGAGCTAAAGCTTTCACTTATTCTGAACTTTCTCAAGGAAGCCCTGCCTTTTGGTGACAGCTGGTTCAGGGCTGTCCCCTAAATGTAAAGCACAGTCTACGGTTTGAAAAGGGATAGAGAAAATCGTACTGGATGAACTAAGTCTCTTTCTCCTCTTATAAGTGCTTACGAGGGGGATTAGCCAAGCGGTATAAAGTGAGTGCTGATGGCAGGATACTGTTCTGCAAGAACTTTTTTTGGTCCTATTTTATTAATGTTGAAGGACAGGAGATTTATCGTTTTCTAAGAGACTAAGGGTAAAAATTCTACAAAGTATATAATGCAATTTACACTTTGCCTTCAAATTCAATTCACTAGGTTAAGCCCTGAGTAGAAAGAGGCAATAATAGTTGGTCATAACATGTAATGCCAAAGGAAATCGTTCAGGCAAGGTCCCAGGACTGAACTGTGGACTGAGGGTGTGCTAGAAACTTGAGAAGGACACGGAAGAATAAATGGGGTCCGATGGACAAAGGGGAAGAGAAGTTAGAGGCTCGTCTGTAAAACCAGGAACTGAGGTCAGATGAGAGAAGACTGTCACCACCAATGCTCTGCCACCAGAGCCAGGAGGCCAAGTCGGCAGGCAGCCAGGACCTTGGCTGTTGTGAGCAGTTTGGTTTCCAATCTAATGAAATGACCCAGGCAGGACTCTGGTCACAAGACATGGCCCCATATCCCACAATCTCTCTATGTTCTGCTGAGTCACAGCAGCTCAAAACAGAGCCCAAGGTTAGAACCATCTCCCCCACTCACCGTCTTGCATGTTACTACTCGACATTTCACTTCTCTGATGCTTCTCATCTTTTCTTCCATTTGTTCTTTTTTCACCAGTGGCTCAAAATAGCGTTCCTGCAGCTCAGCCTCTGCCTGGAATGACAAGGCACATAGAAGACCTTGTACCAAATCCAACACATACTCAAGGCACCAGTTCAGTAATAAAAAACTGAAAAGCCAAGCTAACCATTATGAGGACATCTGATAAAACCTCAATGACCTGCAAACCAAAAGACAATCAAAAGTAGACACAAGCTCTTAATTTTCAAAAAAAAAAAACAGTGGGAAAACATCCATGACTAAGAAACAGAACATGTCAAATATAAACCAAAAGAGAATTATTTCTACTGTTCCAATATAGACTCAAACTATGTAAGGTATTCAGTGCCTCCCTACTTGACAGCCCAGTCTATTCAATACTATTTTCTAGACCAAGCACTTGGCCGGAGTAATCCCTGGTTGTTTGGACTAACAGGGAGTAGGCAGGAGGGCAGAGAGAGATTTACAGCAGAATGTGGTCACAGCTCTGCAGTTGGAGCAGCTGCACAGGGCCCAAGGCCTTTGGTGGCCACAGAGGCAAAGAGCTCAGCTCTGCAGCCTTCCTGGGCTGGCTTGAGCATCTCTCCGGACCAAGTTTCAGGTCTAGCAGAATGGTGGGATATTTAACTGTCTCATTAGTCAGTAGTTTATCAAAAGAGCGGAGTATTCAGAGTACTGACACTAAATGAGGACAGAAACTGTCCCTGTGAGGACACTGTGAAAACGGTGGGAGTACTTTTTTTTGTTACCCCAGTGATTCCTACTTCTGCTCCTTGCAGGGACTAGGGATGCTATACCTGTGGTGCACAACAGTCCCTCTACATCAAGGGATTCTTCTGACTATTCTAGACAGCACCCATGTGATGAAAAACCCAGTTATAGCTCTCAAACCTAACTGCTTTATGAACAACTCTACAATAGGGGCACCTGGGTGGCTCAGTTGGTTAAGCATCTGACTTCGGCTCAGGTCATGATTTCATGGTTCATGAGTTTGAGCCCCATGTTGGGCACTGTGCTGACAGCTCAGAGCCTGGAGCCTGAAGCCTGCTTTGAATTCTGCTCCCTCTCTCTCTCTACCCACTCTGACTCTCTCTCAAAAATAAACATTAAAAAAATAATTAAAAAAAAATTTAAAAACACTACAGTATTTGTGCCTGGTTCAGATATCCATTGAATATTCCAAGAATACAACTGGACAACTCTTCTGTATATAGAGGAACAACTGTAGTTTGTTATCTTCTAAAGCTTCCTGGGTTATTCACGGCTTAAACACACACACACACACACACACACACACACACACACACACACACACACACAATCAAAGAAACAGACCCATGGTATTTAAGTGACCAAAAGACCACACCGAGAGTCTTCATTTCTACTTGTTTCATTTACATTTATCATCCACCCCTCCGACTACTTCTACTTCATTATTTTTCCTGGGATAGTTGTGCCTACACATTTATATAACAAAATACATATATTTTTAATATAACCCCCCCTCCCCCTTTTCACATTATATGTAGGATATTATACTGATATCCTTGAAGTTTCTAGTTAGGTAATTTATATTACCCAAGAATTTTATTTCAGGATAATAAAGGAACAATCCAAAATGTGAGGCATTGGAAGCAACTATGCCCAATGGGTTGTTAACTACTGATTTACAGTATTTGAAAAGCCAATGGAAAAATATTTGAATGGAAAAAAAAATCCCTTCCCATAAGGCAAGGCAGGAAATAATAGCGGAGAACCGCCTAAATGTTACTTCAAAGCCATTAACCACAAGACAACATTTTTATAATACTGAGGCCCATTAAAACAATGTTACATGATACTCTTCAATTCAAGGACAAAGGCAAAGCTAAATTCTATCAGAAATATTCCTGCTCTTCGAAGTCAACTCAGACATATAACTACGTCTCGGGTGAGTCCCACAATAAAAAGCCTCAAGTCTGAAGGTCGTCTGTGTCATCTCTGACCTTTTGGGCTCTTACCTCTCTTAGAACCCCTGTGTGCTTCGACTTTGCTTTTAGAATTTTCTGAAATTCGTCAGATTCCAGGTAGGCAAGTTGTTCTCTTCTTTTTTTCCTGGCAGGCTCCAACTCATCTTCAGCTAGAGCACAAAGGATGGTCATTGCAGAGGAATTTCAGGAAGCCAGTGAGCCTCATGGACTCAGCTACCCCCGTCCTCTCCCTCTCTGCCCAACAGGCCCTTCAAACCTAATTTACCCCACGAGGTACCAACAGAGGGAAACTCGTAAGGAGTGAGGCTGAAAAGGAGAGCCTAGAATATGAGGTATGGCAGATTTGACCACTGAATTAGAATCTCTTTTCCACCTTAAAATAGGAGCTCTGATGACAGGAAACACCAACAAAAATCCTTTTTACAAATTGATGGTAAAATGTCGCTGCCAACTTCAGAGTTTTAAAAATAAAAACAGGGCAATTGCTAAGAAATTATGCTCCTTTCAAAGCCAATCTTTATACTAATATATCTGTGCAAAGATCCAGTGAGAAACCTTTCTCCAAGCTCTTAGATTGTGCCTAATTTTATTTCAATTTAATGCGATTATAGAAAACGGTCAGTTCCAGTTGACGAAATTCTATCTAGGTGTTGTAGAGAGGTAAATTTAAGTAAAACAATGACTTTTGATATCAGGCATGGTGGTTATAGTTTAGAACATCTCCTTACAGATGGCTTCATTCCCACTGTTAACTCTGAAATCCACAGTACCTTGAGGAGAAAATGTGTTGTTCTTTTCTACACGTTCCTTCACTTCCAGGACATCCTGGGGGTCCTTCTGCTTCTTTTTAATGCCGTTGGGATCTGTTTTTGTAAGAATCTGACCTTTTGCCCTTAATTTGGTTATAGCAGCTAACTAGAAGAAAAGAGGAGATAAAAATCTTAAAGATGAGACGGGTATCTGTGATCCTAAATCCTTTTTCTAGCTATTAGCCAGTGAATTCTGTTCTCACATACAAATTGGCAAAATAGATCTTCTCTTTGCTTAGCATTATTAACCCAATTATTAAAATTTTAAAGCATGGAGACAGGTCTATGAGCTAATAAATAAAGTTTCAGTTTATTTAAATATCAATAGTTTCATATCAGCTACACTGTGGGCTTCAAAACCCATAGAGGAATCACATAAACATTTTGGAAGTTTGTTTTAGAATCAGACGGAATGAGGGGCGCCTGTGTGGCTCAGTCGGTTAAGCATCCAAGTCTTGATTTCGGTTCAGGTTACGATCTAAAGGTTCACGGGATCAAGTCCCGTGTCGGGCTCTGCACTGACAGTACGGAGCCTGCTTAGGATTCTCTCTCCCGCTCTCTCCCTGCCCCTCCCCTGTTCACGCTTTCTCTCAAAATAAATAATAACAAAAAAAGAATCAGAATTAGGATAGAATTTTAGCTCTGCCACTTACTAGTTTGTAACCTTACGCAAATTAACGTCTCAGCCTTTATAACATGGAAATGTTTTCCTAGGCTGTGTGGACAGAATGAGAGAATGCATGCAAAGCATGAACCTATACATAGAACATGGCATGTGTGCGTCACTGACAGGTACATGCACAATTGTTATCATTATTATTACTGCAGGTACAGCTTTGGCTTATAACTAGCTTTTGCCCTTCATGTGGTATAGCTACTAACTAGAACAAAGAGAAGACAGGCTCCAGTTGGGGCTCAGGGTGACTCAGGAAGTGGAGAGGTGGGGTTCTGAGCACTCTCGACTCCTACGTCGATCAGAGTGACTTAGCTCTTGCGTAAGAGTTCTTTTGAAGAAGGATTCTTCAAACCACCATTTTACAGTCTTGCCTCAGTAATTCCTAGTTTGTCTCTCTCAGGCCAGTGTTTACGCAATGTCTTTTAGCCGTGTAAGGAATAGCGCTGAGAACGGGTTAACGTTAAATTAATGGCATTATGTTGATACCATCGTCACTTAAAATTCCTTGGACTCTGATTATCATGATCAATAAAAAGCTATTACTGTCTTTCCTGGTCATAGATGTATAAAGTCTGCAACTCCAGTCATGTCCTACAGAATGCAAATTCAAATGGTGAAAAAAGACGTCACTTACCTTTTTGGCTTCTGCTAAAGCACTCAGTTTTGGTCTTGGTGGCGGGGACTCATCAAAAAACAGAACATCATCTCCTTCTGAGATGCCTCGCCCAAGCTTGGGCATCGGTGTGGCTGGTGTTCCTTCCAGGCTGGGGAACTGAGCCCCCATTTGTGGAGACCGAGAAGGGGCCCGTTGAGAAGTGGGTGGCACAGCCAGGCTTTCGACCCCACTTGAGCTTTGGAGAAATCTTTAAAGAAATATGCAGTCACACAATGTGCAGACTGGCAGACCGCAGGCAGGGGAGCAGCTGGTAAGTAGCTGTTTGTAAAATAACTCCCCTCCTTTGTCAGTAATTCAGATTAGCACACAGGAAGAAAAACGTTGGCTTTACTAACTCTGGTTTAATTGATTTTTCATAGAATACGACCACTGTTTTACCAATTTAGAACTGATTACTATTTTTGCCAACGAGCTTTCTAGCAAGTGCCTCTACAGAATGCAGCCTTGCAGGTGAGATGTGGGCCACCCAGGCGCCCCAACGGTAATACCTTTAAAAGGACAGCGCTCCCTATTTCACACAAGGCCACGACTCCCATGTATCTATTTAGCTCGTGTGTATGTAGCTACATGATGCATGCATCTAAAGATATCAAACTCACCTGCCTGAGGCCAAATGATTGCTCGGATTTTTCCAAAGAATTTCCTCTGGACTTTCCTGTTCATTAAACCACTGCCTTTCAGTGGCCCAGATTTGGGACAGTGTAATGGTTCAAACTAGAGCAGAACAGGTGTGAGTCCAAACCTGGCTCCATCAACCACCTGCTCTCTGGCGCTCAGTTGTATCACTCACAAAATGAGGATAAGAGCACCTCACAGATCATGGTAAAGGCCGCGTGAGACACTGTATTTATGCAGGACACAGCATGGCACTCCATACCCACCGAGCATCTGTGAACCTCGCTCTTATCACTGTTCTGAGAATTTGAGTTCAAGATCCTTTGACGTGTTCACCTTCTGTACCCATTTCTACTTGTTTTTGCCTCTAAAAGGACGCCACTTCCCCTGCCTCATTTTCATCATTTACCTGAACAACTGCAAAATTTACTCACTGGCTTTGCCTGTACTTACGACACTAATTGTGGCAAAACTAAAGAATGAGAGACAGGGAACACGTTGCCCTGCACAAAACCCTCTGCAAGTGTTTCTTTCTCTTCTTCTTGGGATGGTAATTACTATAACCTGTGCCACCTAGTCTCAGATTCTCTGCATGAGTCAGAAATCCAGAACTTAAAATGTTTTCTTCTTAGGTTAGGTTAAAATTGTTTTTAAACTTTCAAACTTAAAAAAAGGTAGCTAACCATCCAAAACCTGAAAGCACACGTTGGAAATCTATTAAGACACTCTGAGAATCCCTGAGATATCTAAACAGAGCATTAAACCTATCCTTCTTACCGTTTCTGTATTTCTTCTGATCTCTTTTTCCTCATCTCCAGCATGTGCTGTTTCTGCTGCTTCAAGAGGGCTGACGCCGAGACAGACTGGAAAGCGGGTTTCAGGCTCCCCGTCAGCCCTAAAACACAAGCCATAGGCTGAGGCGCTCCGAGGGGCCGTGGGGATGCAGTGTGGGCACCAGAGAGGGGAAGGCTGACTCTACCTGATGACCTGGCTTTGGCTAAATGTTGTTTCAAGTTTCTGGCTCCAAATGTAGGCAAGTCCATCAGTTCCCTGAATTCCTCAGAGCAAGACAAGCTTTTCTGATGTATTCCTGGAATATACAAACATCAGCTTTAGAGGACTCTAGTTCAGACAGTTTGAGATCAAGTGATGTCACTTTCTTTGTCCTTTTTTTTACAGTAGGCTCCACGCTCAACGTGGGGCTTGAACTCACAACCCTGAGGTCAAGAGTGCTGTGCTCTACCGAAAGAGCCAGCTGGGTGCCCCTTGTGATATCGCTTTTTAAACTCCAGATTCACAACTCAGTTGTTTGTAAATGAAGTAGGTGGAATGCCAAAAGAAAACAGAATCCTTAGTCTCTAATATGAGACTAGTAGGACTTTGAGGACAGAACAGATAAATCTTATTTCTAGTGATGATTAGAACACCAGTGTCTGTGGGCTCATTTCATACATAACATCTGGCACATGCACGATGGGTATGGTCTGTGCTGGGCCCTCACCACTGTTAGGAACAAAGCCCCAAGTGAGAAGGGCAGACAAGCCATTCTTTGACTTAAGACTTGTTTTTTTTTTGTTTTTTTTGTTTTTTATTTAAAAAAAAATTTTTTTTTCAACGTTTATTTATTTTTGGGACAGAGAGAGACAGAGCATGAACGGGGGAGGGGCAGAGAGAGAGGGAGACACAGAATCGGAAACAGGCTCCAGGCTCTGAGCCATCAGCCCAGAGCCCGACGCGGGGCTCGAACTCACGGACCGCGAGATCGTGACCTGGCTGAAGTCGGACGCTTAACCGACTGCGCCACCCAGGCGCCCCTTAAGACTTGTTTTAATGAAAAGGTAACTGATGGGTTTGAGCAGGAACCGGATACTATAGATTCTAATGCTGGACATTAGGAGTTAGACCAGACACATCAAGAAAATTTACAAAGCATACCAAGCAAAGACTCAGCCACGATAATATGCTGCTTTTTTTTTAAGATGCTGCCAGCCACGCCTGATTCCTTTGGCTTAGGCCACATCACTCAGTACAGTGATGAGGGAATATTTTTATTTTTTTAAAAAAAAATTTTTTTTTCAACGTTTATTTATTTTTGGGACAGAGAGAGACAGAGCATGAACGGGCAAGGGGCAGAGAGAGAGGGAGACACAGAATCGGAAACAGGCTCCAGGCTCTGAGCCATCAGCCCAGAGCCCGACGTGGGGCTCGAACTCACGGACTGTGAGATCGTGACCTGGTTGAAGTCGGACGCTTAACCGACTGCGCCACCCAGGCGCCCCAATGAGGGAATTCCATTTTTAACTTAGGGTATGGGCCAAGACCATTTTCAATCCTAAAGACGAGATATTTAAACTGCAGAAAGAAATACAGCATCGAGAAAGCAAGTTACCAAGCTTTTGTTGGGCCTCCTGAATGATCAAGTCTGTCCCCTTGACGACCATATTAGTCAGAGTGGTTTGAATCTTCTTTTTAGGAGCAACAGCAGCTGCACTGAAATGACAAGGGTCACCCCCAAAAGGTAAGTCATGACACTTCAATGTTTTGATGAGGTAAGGGCACAGCTGTGTTCATTTATTACAAGCTGCCAGAAGTTTGTCACAGAACTAAGGAAACTTTCCTAATACTGTGGTCCTACAGTGCAGCAGGTGAATGCATTACATCAGGCAATCTGCAACTCTGGGTGAGGTCTTTCTGGACAAGCAACATGGCAAAAGAAATAAACAATATGCCAACACTTTCATCAAGTAGTCTGGGAATTAATCTTAAAATGATTGAGGACTTTGCAAAAACTCAGGATCTTAACAGGATAAAATATTGTTTGTAATGTTAAAAGTTGGAAACTCCATTAATGTTTATCCACAGGGAACCGTGTTGTCACAGAGTCACCTAAAAGCATACTAAGTAGCCACTAAAAATAATGCTGTAAGTGTATATTCGATAAGGAAAGGGTTAATTATTTTATGTAGGGAAAAAAGTTACTAAGTATAGGTCCATTTTGATCTCATTTTATATTACTAGAAATTTATACATATGCGGCTCCTTTGGGCTGTGCTGTATGCACATTTTTCATAACACAGCGGTATTGCTTTTTGCAGTTTGGAAAAATACAGAAATTATTTTAAATCTTAAAAACGTGCTTGATGTGATAAGCTAGGCAGGACGTGAGAGTCGTCTTGCCCAATTTCTGTTAGACTGGGAAGAAAATCTGTTTTGTTCTTGGACCAATGGTAGCTCCCTTGTGCCAGGTCCCCACCTGTCCTCATACGTGCTTCCTACAATACTGTGACAGTGCCACTGATCACCTAGTTTAGGGACTCTATAGAGGGCCTGTGCTCCCCAGAAGAGAGGCCGTGGATGTTTGCCTTGGCAGCACTCCACTCCTAAGGCTTGACTGCTACCGATTCACGGAGTTAAATGTGGATTCCAAGAGGTTTACGAGCTCACGGTAAAGGTCATGAGGGAAATGACTTAAAGGAGGCCAACACTATGATTAACATAGTTCCAGCAGCCATACAATCGCCCCTGACAAAGTTGCACTATGACATCAGAAGCCAAAGGAGAAGTGTGGGCTCCGAGGTAAAGACCATCATGACACGACTAATTTCTCGCCCTGTGTTCTCCTCTCTACCTGGGCATAAAGGAGGTCCTCGTCTACCCTGTTCCGGGCAGTGAGCTATGAAAGATAAAGGCTGTCCAAGTCTCTCCCAGGACTATTACAGAACAGGACAACCACTGGGATTCTTCTAAGGAGACAAGCAAGATCCCTGTCGCAAAAGACGCCCTGGAGAATGTCTTACATGGAGGCCGCGTATGACGCAGAAGAAACTCCTCCGTAGTAAAAACCATCCTGACACAGCCGTTCTCTCAGGCCGGTGCCTTTGCGGGCAAACTTCTTTGGAATTCGTCCTCCGGAGAAGGTTGACTGCAGTTCAGCTCGCCTGGCGCTGAGCTTCTTGTACTGGGTCTGGATGTGGTACTGGCAGTACTCACAGTCGTTCTGCAAAGGGCAGAGCAGTGGCATCAGGATTAGGGACACACATGGGGGGACAGCATCAATAAACACTGGTCCTTTTGCTCAGCTTCGAGGGGCACTACTCTTTTTTTTTTGAAGTCTATTTATGTATTTTGAGAGAGAGAAAGAACACAAACGGAGGAGGGGCAGAGAGAGAACCCCAAACAGGCTCTGTGCTGCCAGCGCAGAGCCCAATGCGGGGCTTGAACTCATGAAACCAGGAAATCATGACCTGAGCCGAAACCAAGAGTCAGACACTTAACCGACTGAGCGCCTCCCACAGGCACCTTTGTGGGGCACTATTCTAGGTGCAGAATCCCCCTTTTGACCTCCAAGCCCATTCTTAAAGGGGAGGTATACACAGACTTACTGGAATTACACTTAAAAGCTCTAGTCACATGAAAGAAAAAGTGATACTGTTCACCCCATATGCCCTCTTTCTAAAATGGAAGGAACATTAGCTTCCAGAATGAACCTCAAGAACGTTATGCTAAGTGAAAGAGGTCAGACACAAGAGGCCATATTACCAGTAGATGGAGGTGAGGGGGTAGGGAAGAGGTTCCTTAATGAGTATGGGGTGTTTCTGTGGGGAATGAAAAGGTTCTGAAACTAGAGAGCGGCTGGTTGCACAAGAGTAAACATGATGGGTATCACCAAAGTGTGCATTGTAAAATGGTTAACTGCAGATTGTGTGAATTCTACCTCAATGTGCACTGATACAAGAATGCACCAACATCAGCATCTAGTGAAATTTTTCTATGCCTCTGGCTGCCTCTTGGACTAATGCTACTCCTTCAACGAAGGAAAAAAAAAGGAAAGCAAAGTGCTAACGTTCTACAAGGTGAGCCCTTAGGTGTGGGGACAGTGGGGTTTTAATGATTGTGTTCCTATGTGGAGATCTGTAAGACACTTCACTCTGAGACTTCTTTTTCCAACTCCTTACCTCCTGCTATTCCCTGCTCAGCAGGTGATCTGTTAGGCAGGAATGAGGCAACTAACGGAGATGAAACTTGCCATTTAATCCTTTCAGAGAGCTCTAAGTAGCCCCACTTCACCCCCACGAGGATGGCTGTCATCAGAGACCAACAAAGACAGGTGCTGATCGGGACATGGAGAAAATGCAGCCCTCCTCTCTGCTGGTGAGAATGTAAAAGCCACCTTGGAAACCAGTCTGGCAGTTCCTCAAAAGCCGAAACACGGGGGTTACCATTCAACGCAGAAATTCCAGGCATATACCCAAGGAAACTGAAAACATACATCTGCACAGTAACTGCTACATGAATGCTTATAGCTGCAGTATTCCTAACATGCCCCACTGAATGATGAATAAACAAAACTGATACATCCACACGACGCAGTATTATGCAACCACAAAAAGAGAATGAGGCAGTGACACCTGCTATAACATGAATGAATCCTGGAAACATGATGCTAAGTAAAAGAAGCTAGACACAAAAGGCATATTGTAGAATTCTATTAGTAAAATGTCCAGAAGAGGCAAATCCAGAGAGAGAAAGTAGAGTGGTGCTTACCAGGGACTGAGGGAAGAGGGTAATGGGGACTGACTGCTAATTAGTATTGTTTGGTTTGGTTTTTTTTTTTTCTGGGAGGGGGAACAGTACCGCAAATGTTCTGAAATCACATAGTGCTGATGGTTGCACAACTCAGTATTACAACTACTCAACTGTCCACTTTGAAAGGGTGAATTGCATGGTATGTGAATTATATCTCAAGTTATCATAATTACTATTTTTTTAAAAGCTCTAAAAAAATACAGGGTGCCTGGAGGGCTCAGTTGGTTAGGCATCCAACTCTTGATTTCAGCTCAGGTCATGACCTCGGTCATGAGATCAAGCCCGTGTTGGGCTCCATGCTGAGCGTGGAGCCTGCTTGGGACTCTCTCTCTTGCCCCTCTCCCCTGCTTGCACACACGTTCTTTCTCAAAATAAACAAACATGGGGTGCCTGGGTGGCTCAGTTGGTCAAGCATCTGACTTCGGCTCATGTCATCTCACAATTCATGGGTTCAGGCCCCACATCGGGCTCTGTGCTGACAGCTTGGAGCGTGGAGCCTGCTTCAGATTCTGTCTCTCTTTCTCTCTCTCAAAAATAAATAAACATTAAAAAAAATTTTAAATAAACAAACATTGGGGGAAAAATGCTCTAAGAAAATAAATGTTGGAGTTAACAGACTAAAATAAGGATTTTAGTGTATTTTTTTTTTAAATTTTTTTTTTCAACGTTTATTTATTTTTGGGACAGAGAGAGACAGAGCATGAACAGGGGAGGGGCAGAGAGAGAGAGGGAGACACAGAATCGGAAACAGGCTCCAGGCTCTGAGCCATCAGCCCAGAGCCCGACGCGGGGCTCGAACTCACGGACCGCGAGATTGTGACCTGGCTGAAGTCGGACGCTTAACCGACTGCGCCACCCAGGCGCCCCGGTTTTTAGTGTATTTTACCATAGTGTTTGATCTCTGGCACTACTCAGAATTGAGGGCAACTAAAATTCCGCCTTCCTCATACCTCCTAGTCAGTGGGCAATAAAACAGCACTTTCCTTCCTAACAGTTCAATCCTTCCCGCATCCTTAGTTTTTTAAACTGGCAGTTATTAGCCACACACTGAATTGTCTTACTTTGGTGCTTCCTGTTACGTAGGAAACTCAGTTCCAAGTTGGTCGTTACTGCTACGCTATCTACAATCTACTCCTATTAGCTCCTGTCTTTAACGGAAACCACCCCAACAGAACTGAAACCAACCAAATTAACAGTCTGTGTACACGGCTGTCCATTCTTCTTCTTTGCTTTACAGGTTCCCAGGTCAAGAGCTTCACCCATGATTAAGATCTTCTGAGGATGATCAACAGACAAACACACCTGCAGAGAAGACACAGGGTGGGACTTAAAAGTGAACAAAGGCATGGTCTTTCATCAGCAAGAATGAGTAAGAGGCTGGTTGGCGGGAGTTAGCAAGGCGCTAGCAGTCTATAAGAATTGGAAGCCAGGACCCGAAAAAAACAGCTGTAGGCATGGGAGGTAGAGAAGACATGTTCACTTCTCTATGCAGTAGCCATTATCACCATCTTTGCTGCAGAATCCGGGTTTCTTTTTTTTTTTTTTAATATTTTTTATTTTTTTCAACGTTTATTTATTTTTGGGACAGAGAGAGACAGAGCATGAACGGGGGAGGGGCAGAGAGAGAGGGAGACACAGAATCGGAAACAGGCTCCAGGCTCTGTTTCCAGAGCCCAGAGCCTGACGCGGGGCTCGAACCCACGGACCGCGAGATCGTGACCTGGCTGAAGTCGGACGCTTAACCGACTGCGCCACCCAGGCGCCCCGAATCCGGGTTTCTTATGGGCTAGCCAACGTTCAGCCTTAGATGATGGATCCTGTTTATTTTCCCAGCATCCCCTGCAGCTAGTGATGGTCATGTGACTACGTTCCGTACAAGAGACTGAGGCAGGAGTTCCGGACAAAAGCAGACGGAGTGGGGCTGCTTCACTTCCTGCCTTCAAAGGCGATGTGAGGGCGAGAACTTCAAAGCCATCCAGGGACCAAGAGGAGAAGGCTGAGAGGCTCACAGACACTGACTGACGTCACTACATTGCCTATGTCGGGCTTATTTATTATGTGAGAAAAACAAACCCCACTGTTTACCATTAAAAGAAATGGTAGGGAAGTTTTTGTTACTTGCAGCCAAATACTTCTGAACCAACAGATGAAGATTTGTTGCCATTCTCTGGTGAAAGGAAAGAAGTAACTTTGCCTCTCACTCTCTGGTATTATATTAAAGATAATATGTAGTAACAACAAAATGATGCTTCTTGCCGGTCAGGTGGAGAGAAGGTCTGCTCCTGTTCACAGGAGATCTCGGTTTGCTCTCCTGCTGCTTGAGAAGATGACCTCACTGATTCTGAGCTGCAGCTACAGCTGTACTAATGAATGGAGCCAAGTCCCCTCCCCTATAAAATCCTGCCTTCTTGATGCAGCCACTGAAATCTATGGGAGAGATCTAGGGAGATCTGAACATAATAATTCAAAAACACTCCAGGAATCTTGAAACTAATTTGGAAAGATAAGATTTAAATTATGAAACACTTAAGAGTAGGTAGAAATTCAGAATATTGGTGGGTAAAGAACAAAAAACCAGATGAGGGGAACATAAAAGTATGACTCAATATGCAGGGGTGGACCAGTCACAAAATGTTTCTCATAAAACTTGGCTAAGCTGCAAAGACCAAAAAAAAAAAAACAAAAACAAAACAACAAAGAAAGAAAACCATGGAAACAGATTTTTACCTCCTCAGAACCATCCCTGGGCTTCATGGGGTTCGCGTTGAGCAACCCTATGACAGTACCCTGTTCAGTCTTCCAGAGTTGTTTGTGAACTTCTCCAAACAAGAACAACGACACGTACCGCGTCAGGTCACGGAGATCATTCAGTCGCCAGATACTAAATGTTTTCCCCTGGAACAAATATTTATTCTTATTTTTACTAAAAAATTTTTTGAAAAAATTTAATGTTCTATTTATTTTTGAGACAGAACACGAGTGGGGGGAGGGGCAGAGAGAGGGAGACACAGAATCCGCCAAGTAGGCATCAGGCTCCGAGCTGTCAGCACAGAGCCCGATGCTGGGCTCAAACCCCTGGGGCACGAGATCATGACCTGAGCCAAAGTCGGAAGCTCAACTGATTGAACCATCCAGGCGCCCCTTATTTTTACTAAGTTTTGCACAACGGGCTATACTGTCTCCATGTATAAGTGCTCTATTGTGGAAAAATATATAAATATATCCACCCTGAATATATAATCCTGAGAATGTCTGCTAATTATAAATGAATCCTCTCTCTAGGCTTTAGTATTTATTACCTCTCTTTCATTTTTTTTAAATGTTTATTTTCGAGAGAGAGAGATAGAGTATGAGCAGGGGAGGTACAGAGAAAGAGGGAGACACAGAATCTGAAGAAGGCTCCAGAATCTGAGCTATCAGCACAGAGCCTGATACAGGGTTTGAACTCATGAACTATGAGATCATGACCTGAGTTGATGTCAGATGCTTAACTGACTGAGCCACCCAGGTGCCCCTGTTGTTCTCATTTTAGAAATGAAGGTGAAGTCAGGCAAGCCAATGGCCCATGTGTTAGTGAAGCCTCTAGTCCTCAGGTCTAAGTACTCAATGGGATAGTACCGCCTTTCTATCTACACACACAGTGTTAAAAGGACCACTGCAAGTAGTGGCACTACCATTTAAAAACTTACTGATATAAATTTAGTGGATCTACTATTTATCACTGATGATATTATTAACTATAATAAAGAAGTATCAGCTCTATGCTATTAAAATCTTTGCCTAGTTTAGAAGAAAAACAAAAGCCTCATTTAATGACAACTGGCTATGTTTAATGGTCAAATTTCAAAAGCATTATCATGGATCTGAAGAAATGTAACTCAAAATGCTGACTGTATCAACAACTTCCACTTTCACAGATTTTTTTTTTAAAACAAAATAATTTCAATACACAATCCAGCTATTTCACAGAGGCAACCCAGAGTGGGTGTGGTTATAGGTTATGGTGAGCCACTGACTGGATTTGAGTGTTCTATTTTCCCATGGATTTGTACAATGCCTTTCAATGTCATCATAGCCACTTATGACACAATTCAGAACCTAATCAAATGAACCAGACGTGTTCACGTTCAACTCGACAGTAATAGGGCTAGAGAAGGACTCACTAATCTGAAAGTCAACTCGTTGTTCAGGAGGCCAGGCCTTGTAGAAAAATCCAAGGTTGTCCAAGATCTCAATTAAGAGAAAGAAATCAGTAATGACCATGATCATAGTATTTTGAGAGGTGGAAGAGAATTCTGATAGAATCAAAAGCCAGTTCCTTCCTTTAAAAAATAAGCACACGGAAGTCCTCAAAGATCAAAGGTAAACCTAAGTTCACATAGTTAAAGGGAGAATGAGGCTTAGAACCCAGATCTTGTGACTCGCCATGCCACAAGATAATCTTCTTGTTACACCTCAGTCAACTGTGATTACTGTGATTTTAGAACTTGTTAGATTTCTTGTAATATTCACTGTGCTCACAAGGACGGCAATTTCAGAATTTCTGCAGTTGCCCTCTTACTTCCAGTCAGGCTGTCCAGAGAATCTGTGCTCAGCCTCTCCTCTATAAGCAGGAGGACACCGTCACTGGGGCAACCCATATGTACCACAAAAACAATGACAAGTGAGATGCAGCAAAAACAATACAATGAAAAGCCCAAGGACCCTCTACAACCAGATCTTCTATAAGTAGGGCATTCTCCACATACACCCCTCTCAGACAGCAATCCAACAAAGGTGAGGCAGCTTATGAGCAGCTATTTCAAAATGAAATACTGATGGGCTTGGGCTAGGAAAATCAAGAACATGAGTCCCCACTGTTAGTTTGTGATTGAGCAGCTACGAAATCAGTAAGATGCTTACACTATTACAACTCTGTGGAGTGATTTTCTTCAATATAACCCCAAAAGTCACCCAGTCTATTTCTTCCAGCTTCTCACTTGCCATCTTTTCCTTGAGCTGAGAAAGTCGGATCAGTTTTCGGCCAATCATTTTCTTGTTCATCTCTGTGGAGGACACTCGAGGCCGCCTGGGTCAAGACACCAGAAATTATTAGATTATTATTCTAATAAGAGATTCCCTGGCATTGTAGCAGTTTGGTAAGAAGAGATGTTATGGACAGAGATCTTCTCTGAAGTCTCGGCTCTCAGGGAGGTTTAGTTATGTAGTATGGGCAAAGCAAAGATGGTTTGTTTTTTTAAGTAGGCACCATGTGTGACACAGGGCTCCACCTCACGACCCCAAAATCGAGAGTCACTTGCTCTTCCAACTGAGCCAGCCAGGCGCCCCCAAGGCAAAGATTTTTATGGCAGATAAATAAAAATAAGATAATTCTTAAAGCTAGGTTTGTGCTTCCTTCGATAGAGAAGTGGAGCTTATATAGAAAACAAGAAAGATCATACACTCTTTTTCTTATACATTATAATGTATGTTATAATATTCTTTTAAAAGTGATCTCTGAGTTTAATACAAAATCATAAATTGAGATTACAAAATAAGATATTTAAATTTCATCAACATTTTCAGAGAACAATAAACCAAGGCTTCGATTAATATATTCTTATTCCTAATGAGACTCCAACAACTGTGTGATCCCCTAAATCTGCAGGCCACTCAGGAGCTCTGGCTGAGTAGTTCTGACTTTGTCTACCCACTTCAATTTACGAGCACAGTGCACTCACACTCGCAACATCTTCATCTGTGGGGGATTTCAACCAAGAACTTGTTGCAGTGGACAGGATCATCTTGGTAGGGGGACGTATACCTTGGAAAAAACCTTGCAGCGCCCTCAGTGAGAACCACAGCTTTTACTGTATTCCATGCCACATGTCCCAGGTGTCATTAAAACACTGAGTACTTTCTTCCGATTTTGGAGAGTATGGAGTCTTTAAATACACATCTATGGTGTGGTGGCACCTACCTGCCTCCCCGCCACCGCTCAGTAACGTGTAATTTAAGATCTTAGCAGTTTTAGTTTAGATTGACAAGGGTTAGGTGTTCTAGGATAGCACCTAGCTACTCAGATGGACTGTACTAAAAGCAATCTGGTCTCAGCGTAAGGATTATTGCCCTGCCCTGGGCTTCGACAGAAGTGTTTGTGGAGCTGCAATGGACTAGTGATGGGGGGCACAGAAGACTTAAAAGTCCAGGCTCTGAACTGAACTGATCCTGGGATTTATTCCTATTTTAACAGAGAATCTTAATCTCCCCACACAACCGAAGCGAAGGACATAAACGTGCCTTGAAAGTTATTAGAAAGAAAAAGAGCGCAGGTATTTTTCTTAACATTAATTACAAGATACTACGATCCCGGTTAAACTGTGAACACCTTTATGTATTTAAAAATAGTCTCTATCACTGTTTCTGATTACGTACACTATTATTTATTTGCCCATTTCCTTTTTACAGATGCATTATCTTTTACTCACCATGTAAACATAAAAAATCTTCTTTAAACATTTCACATGCCAATTGTACTGTACGTTATGGTTACTTTTACTGCCAAGTTTTGCCAAGTTCAAGAGCTGTTGTTGTTAAGTGGATCTGCTGTACAAATACATTGTTTGTAGAAGGCTCAGTCCTCGGGAAGGAGGACAAGGCATCTAGTGGGGCAGGAGAACAGAGTGAGAGGCCTTTACAGTTACTGACCTGAGTCTCAGGCCCGAGAAGGCTTCCACAGAGATCACGGTCTGCGGTTCTCCAGAACTCCTGGGGGTCCCTGCGCTGTGATCTCTGGTCAACCCACTAGGTTTGTTTCCAGGAGTAGTTCGGAGTGGTTGGGAAAGTGTACTTGTCGTCCCTGAAGACGAACTTTTGGGCTCTAAAAAATTAACATAAAAATTAAGTGAAAGGAAAATCACACCAACCCCTACAAAATTTGTTTTTATAGAATTCTTTTTATTTTTTTTATTAAATTTTTTTTTTCAACGTTTATTTATTTTTTGGGACAGAGAGAGACAGAGCATGAACGGGGGAGGGGCAGAGAGAGAGGGAGGCACAGAATCGGAAACAGGCTCCAGGCTCTGAGCCATCAGCCCAGAGCCTGACGCGGGGCTCGAACTCACAGACCGCGAGATCGTGACCTGGCTGAAGTCGGACGCTTAACCGACTGCGCCACCCAGGCGCCCCTAGAATTCTTTTTAAATCAATATGCAATAACCAAATTTTGAGAGAACAAAGGAAGCCCACAAGACCATTGCTGTACTACCCTCCAAATCTCTGCAGTGCAGTCTGAAAGAACTTCCTGGGACCATGGAAATGTTTTATACCCATGCTGTCTGGTATGGTGGCCACAAGCCACATGTGGCCATAAGTACTTAAAATTGATTAGTGCTTCTAAAGAAATGAATGTCTAATTTTACTTAAACTAATATAAATGTAAATAATCACACGTGGCTAGTGGTGGCTATAGTACAGTGCAGCTCTGAAACAGAGTTCCTTTGTGCAATGACATTGAGCATTCCCTATACACATAGCACTGTGGTAGATTGCATAAGGGAGTGAGAGCCCTCCTTCAGGGATCAATGATTAGTGATTTGTGTACAGATCAACTTTCTACCTGAAGAAAATGTGAAGTTAACTCCCTTTTGTTTCTGGTTTCATCTCATTCCATTTGGTTCCATTTCATTTTATTTACAGGGTGGGGCAGGCGGATCTAGGGGGACCAGGGTATTCTACTGACTTGCTTGCATTAAACATCCCTGATGTGGTTACTATTCTTATTTTAGAAGCATTTGATAATGTTCCTGAAGGTCAGAAAACTTGGATATTTTCCCTTAATACAATTTCACTCTCTCTTAAATAAGACTGTGTTGTTTACCCTCAAACAAGACTTTGGATCAGCGCTCCCAAGCTAGGAAGCAGGGCAACCCAAGAACTTGAGAGTCTCTAGAAAGCATGCCCATGCCCCACGCCCTCAAAACTGAACTTTGGACACCGCCTAATGACATAGTAATGTTAAAGATCCTAAAGGGATGGATGCCATTCATAAGCGGATACAAGGAATACATAATTTTTGTTAAATAAATATGAACATGCAGGGCTGCTATTCCCTACTATAGAGTCATATGCCACTGCTGTTCTAAAGGGCCTTTTTGAACATACGTGGTGAATAGCATGCTGCTTACTCTGAGCTATGTTATCCAGACCATTCTGTGTTAGATCTTCCAAAGAATTATTTTTTTTAATATTTAAATATACTTCTTTGAATTTTATTTTATTTTTTAATTTACATCCATGTTAGTTCACATATAGTGCAACAATGATTTCAGGAGTAGATTCCTTAGTGCCCCTTACCCATTTAGCCCATCCCCCCTCCTAAAACCCATCTAGTAACCCTCTGTTTGTTCTCTATACTTGAGAGTCCCTTATGTTTTGTTCCCCTCCCTGTTTTTATATTATTTTTATTGTCCTTCCCTTATGTTCATCTGTTTTGTATCTTAAATTCCTCATATGAGTAAAGTCATGTGATATTTGTCTTTCTCTAATTAAATATTTTTTAATGTTTATTTATTTATTTATTTATTTTTAATTTTTTTTTTTTCAATGTTTATTTATTTTTGGGACAGAGAGAGACAGAGCATGAACGGGGGAGGGGCAGAGAGAGAGGGAGACACAGAATCGGAAACAGGCTCCAGGCTCTGAGCCATCAGCCCAGAGCCTGACGCGGGGCTCGAACTCACGGACCGCAAGATCGTGACCTGGCTGAAGTCGGATGCTTAACCGACTGCGCCACCCAGGCGCCCCATAATGTTTATTTTTTTTTTAACTTTTTTTCTTTAATCTTTATTTCTGAGAGAGAGACAGAGTGCAAGCAGGGGAGGGACACAGAGACAGGGAGGCACAGAATCTGAAGCAGGTTCCAGGCTCTGGGCTGTCAGCACAGAGCCCAACGCAGGGCTTGAACTCACAAGCCGTGAGATTATGACCTGAGCCGAAGTTGGATGCCCAACAGACTGAGCCACCCAGGCACCCCTAATGTTTATTTTTAAGAGAGACAGAGAGCGCACATGTGAGCAGGGGAGGGGCAGAGAGAGGGAGACAGAGGATCTAAAGTGGGCTCTGCGCTGACAGCAGAGAGCCTGATGTGAGGCTCGAACTCACAAACCGTGAGATCATGACCTGAGCTGAAGCTGGACGCTTAACTGCCTGAGCCACCCAGGAGGCCCGAGATCTTCCAAAGAATTATTACCATGTGCAAACTGAGGCAGTGCAATAAAATCAATACATAGTGCTTATGAATATTTTTCAGTTTAATTCTACATGCTTATATGTGGGCTGAACTAGAACGGTGTTTGAATATACATCTCTACTCCTGGCGAAGAAGTCTTTTCTAAAGAATGGACCCTCTGCTTTAATACAACCTCACTTCAAATAAAACCTGGCCATTAAAAGGAATCTGTGCCTTGAACTCACAAGCCTGAAGACTCAATCTCTGGATTGCACAAGAACTCAATCCAGTGGTTATACTTGCTACAATTCAACTACAGGACTGTAGAGCTTCAAAAACATTTAATTCGTTGTTTTAGTAAATACCTACTCTGCACCTGAGGGCTTTCTGGGCACTTTAAGATGCAGAGGAAGATTACAAAATAGAGCATATGGCTCTCACTCCCAAACAAACTTACTTTTCTCAATGGGCAGTTAAGACAGACCCCCAGCTGTCCCCTGCAGGTATGACAGTGCTGAACTGAATTTTAAACAGAGCCAGACTGGGGCGCCTGGGTGGCTCAGTCGGTTAAGCAGCCGACTTCGGCTCAGGTCATGATCTTGCGGTCCGTGAGTTCGAGCCCCGTGTCGGGCTCCGTGCTGACAGCTCAGAGCCTGGGGCCTATTTCAGATTCTGTGTCTCCCTCTTCCTGACCCTCCCCTGTTCATGCTTTGTCTCTCTCTGTCTCAAAAATAAATAAACGTTAAATAGAGCCAGAGTAGCGAAAAACCAGGCAGGCCTTGAGTACTGTACCTGCAGGTGAAACCTTCGGAGTCCGAGCCACCCGCTTGGTTTTCGGTAGAGCAGGGACATCAAGCTCTGCAGCGAAGCACGTTGACTCCTGAATTCTCTGAACTTTCTTCTCCTTTAGAGGGGGACGTGGGGACTTAGCTATGTTATTAAAAGGAAAGAAATTAACAAAGAAAATTTAGAAAGGAACTCAAAGGCTATTTTACCAGCAGCTGAATGCAGAAGTAATGCTATAATTTTTCTTTCTCTTTTTTAAATATTTATTTTTGAGAAAAAGAGAGAAAGTATGCATGTGTGCGAGCACGAGCAGGGGAGGGGCAAGGAGGGGGGGAGAAAGGGGGAGAAAGAGGGAGAGAGGGAGGGGGAGGGAGAGGGAGGGAGAGGGAGGGAGAGGGAGGGGGAGGGAGAGAGAGAGAGAGAGAGGGAGAGAGAGAGAAAATATGAATCCCAAGCAGGCTCAGCGCTGTCAGTGCAGAACTTGATGCAGGGCTTAAACTCACAGCCCATAAGATCATGACCTGAGCTGAAATCAAGAGGTGCATGCTTTACCCACTGAGCCACCCAGGTGCCCCTATAATTTCTCACTAACAGAGATGCACGTTTTTCCTAGAATTACAGTCTGATTACCAGGAGATTTATGCAGAAGGGCTGGACTTGCAGGCTGTGTAATTGTTGCTATTTTTAGCTGTTCTTGTAAGGATTTCATCTGCTCTTGCAACTTCTTTAATTCATCTAGGAAAGAAAAGTATATTGACTTAAGACCCAGAGCAGAAGAAATATCATACATGGCAAAAATGCTGGAATTACTTTTGGTGTCTACTCCCTCACCCTGAAATGCCAAGAGCCACAATATAATCACATACTGAGAACTCACCATTAACTTTTGCACTAAGAGGTCCCTTAGAGAAATAAACTTTGTATTTTCAGTAATCAAGTCTCTAATACCTAAGCTAGTCGTGAATTTGTTCTACTGACAAATATCACAGATACATATCCCCAGTTAACAAGTTTTTAGGAATCAAGAAAAGTGATTAGTATTTCATAAACTGAATACCATAATATAATAAATGCTGGTTCTTGCATTAGAAGAAACAGCAAACCACTGAATTTTATTATAATTTATAATAAAATATATTATAAGAGACAATATATATAAGAATATATGAGACAATGCCACAAATAAGAAAAGGGCACTCCACAAAGCTTCTGTTCAGAAATGGTCTCCTGCCCAAAAATAATGTGGAGAAGCCTGCCATCTTGTCCCTGGCTCCCCATGCATATGAGTCTCTGGGTAAGATTTTTCTGTAACAGGCACGAAAGACGTTAGAGCCATTCTGGGAGGGACTAAATTACAGCTGGCCTCTGCATGCTGAAATGCTGGCTGTGAATGTCTCCTCTACTAACTCCCACGATTTCTTTCTTTCTTTCTTTTTTTTTTTTTTTTTTGCCAAGTCATGTATCTCCACTCTTGACTCAGCAGCTATTTTTTTTTTTTTAATTTTTTTTTCAACGTTTTTTTTAATTTATTTTTTGGGACAGAGAGAGACAGAACATGAACGGGGGAGGGGCAGAGAGAGAGGGAGACACAGAATCGGAAACAGGCTCCAGGCTCCGAGCCATCCGCCCAGAGCCTGACGCGGGGCTCGAACTCACGGACCGCGAGATCGTGACCTGGCTGAAGTCGGACGCTTAACCGACTGCGCCACCCAGGCGCCGCTCTCAGCAGCTATTTTGATGAAAACTGTCAGGTTCCATCTAGTTTACCATGAAGAGATTAGAAAAGCAAGTAGTTAGGGCACCTTGCAACTCTTGATTACTTTTCCCTTGACTTGGAGCAGGAGCAGTGGGGACACTGTTTTTAGTTGACTGTGGTGTGGGAACTTCTTCTTCATCTGTTAAGTCCCCCATATCTCCAAAGAGAGTGGCCAGATTTTCCTTTCGGTCCTCAGTCTCTCCCACTTCTCCATCAGCAGGCTCCTCTGAGTAAGATTCACCGTCATCATCTGCATCAAAGAGCTCATCAAATGCATCAGGTTCACGATCTTCCTGGGTCAAGCAGTGACTCTCTTCTGAATTACAGTCCAGGGCTAACTCATTCTCCTCCAGCAATGCAGTCAACAGAGACAAATCATCTTCCTCCCCTGGGGAAAAAGACAAAGGACAGAAAGTAAACCTACCTGAGAAAAACTGCTAATGACAAGCAGTTAATTAAAACACTCAACATTAATAAGGCAGTTAAAATGGCTCACCATTTTGCCTGGTGAATTGTTGATCTTCTGTCCACCTTTCCTCTTCCCAAGTGCTGATAGGGCACTGGGTGAAGGAGAAAGGGGCCAACACCTGCATAGTGACCACACCGGGCCGTTCACTGGGCTGATCTTTCTCCCTGTGCTACTTCAGCTAGTGAGATAACTAGCTGCATACCAACTTCTATGAAATCCAACCCATAAGGGAATAAACTCAAAAATACACTAAACATGCATTTAGGCTTTAATTGAGGGATAAAAAAATTTCAAATGTAGAAAAGGTACAAACAACCATATAAAAAGTACTTATATTTCATCAACCAGAATGAGTCATTTATGTTTGCTTCTTGCCTTTACGTTAGATAAGTAAACTTAAAAAAAAAAGTTTATAGTTTATCATGCCAAATCTTTTTTTCAATGTGTATATGGTTTTTTTTATATGCATATGTGAATTTTTTTATCATGCCAAATCTTATCACAATTCCTAACCACTGCCTCCACACCCTACCGCAAGAAGTATCCTAATTTTGGTATATCAGTCTAGTCCATTTTTCAAAATTTTAACATAAATACGTTAAGTATTCATAATCCATACAGAGTATTTGGTTGATTTATAATATTTTCGGGACACCTGGGTGGCTCAGTTGGTTAAGTGTCTTACTTCAGCTCAGGTCATGATCTCACAGTCTGTGAGTTCGAACCTGGTATCAGGCTCTGTGCTGACAGCTCAGAGCCTGGAGCTTGCTTGAGTTCTATGTTTCCCTCTCTCTGTCCCTCCCTCACTCATGCTCTGTCTCTGTCTCTCTCTCAAAAATGAACAGACAGTAAAAAATAAAATACTTTCATAAATTGTTGCACACTGTAGGTATTCCTCTGTATCCTGGTTTAATTCAACATTGCATGTTAAGACCGACCTGAATCAAAACATACAGTTCTAGTTTCTTTCAATGGCTATATGGTAATTCTTTTCCAATTCTTTCCCACCACAAACTATGCAGCAACCATGACGATGTCTTGCATACGTGTGACAGTTTCCCAGGAATACCTAGCACGAGTGGAATTGTTGGGCTGCTGGGTGCACATTTTCCGACTTGCCCAGATGCGGCCAAACCCGCTCCCAAAGTGATTACTCACTAGCACTATGCCAGTGCCACTTCTCCCTAACACCTCACCAATATCTGATGTCACTTTAAGTTTTTTTGCTAGTCTGATGGAGGATTTTAAAAGGCATCTCAGTGTTCTGATTTGCATTTCCAGAGAAATATCATGAGGTAAAGAATTGTTTACATTTATTGGCCCTTAGGGATTTCTTCTTTCTTTCTTTCTCCTTTCTTTTTCTTTTGGTGCCCATTTTTTCCCCGTTTGGGTATTAATCCTTTATAAAGTCTGAGCCATTTTAAGACATAAAGGATATTTCATGCACTGTGCCCCCCTTCACCTGAAAGACAAGAGTTAAAGTCCAGAGACATCAAGGGTCTGTTCAGGACCATATGGCAACACAGGTCAGCACAGGAGCCTGGCTTAGGATGGAGATCTCTAGGCCAGCAACCCAATATTCTTTGCACTGCTCTACACTCTCTTACCAGATGGAAAAGAGCCAACGCACAAACTCATGGGCTAGAATCTGATGAAAGGGTCTAAGGCTAAAAGTTAGATAATGATCTGCTGGAATTTCTTGCTCAATAATCACTGCAAAACTGGAGGGCACAGCAAGAAGAGGTGACCTGGCTCCCTGTGCTCTGGGTGAGACTGCCACATTCCCTCAAGGGAGCCAAGAGGCCTTCCTCTCTCCTGTTCTTAGCTGCTGAAGAGAGCACACTTCAGGAAGAGGCTTTGGTTCACACCACTCATAGTTGATGATAAATGTTGCCCAGAGCTAATCTGTGATGCCTCCCAGACCGGTTCAACTCAGTCACCACCAATAATCCTGTCTTCATGTTATGCTGACCCAACCTCCCTGCTTCATTTATACACTGAACCCTCTTCCTCTCAACCCCCCAAGGATGTCAGCCTATAATCATCAGCTCTCCTCCCCACATCACCCATGATTCCCTGTCTTCTGGAGCATTCCCATCAGCATATGAATTCTTTCTAGTGTCTTCCATCATACCAACCAACTACCTGATTATCTTCCTACTTATTTGTTCTTATCTTGCTCTCTGTACTAGAATGGAAGCAGGAATGTTGTGCAACCGTGTTTCTCTAGACCAGATTTCGTCCACACTGGACCAAACTGTTAGCACTGTGCCAACCAAATGAATGTTTATTAGATACAACGGTTTCTTAGAGGACACATACCCATTCACCACTTATTTTCATAACTATCTCATAGCAAATAATTATACTTTATATTATATTAACCGCCCTGAAGGTAATTTGATGATTTCAGGAAAAAGGACGCTATTATTATACCAAAGGTATAATCAATGTCACGTGTTATCACAGTGTGAAGAATTTCAATAATATTTGGTTCTACTTTTTTGAAAAAGGAAGAGAGTAATAAACTTGGATTTAAAACCAAAATCTAGGGGCGCCTGGGTGGCTCAGTTGGTTGAGCAGCCGACTTCGGCTCAGGTCACGATCTCGCAGTCCGTGAGTTCGAGCCCCGCATCGGGCTCTGTGCTGACAGCTCGGAGCCTGGAGCCTGTTTCGGATTCTGTGTCTCCCTCTCTCTGACCCTCCCCCGTTCATGCTGTCTCTCTCTGTCTCAAAAATAAATAAACGTTAAAAAAAAATTTAAAACAAACAAACAAAAAAAAACACACCAAAATCTAGTTTCAGATAATGAGCTCATTATGTAACCAGAAAAATAATGCATTTTATTTGTCAGCATCTCTTTACAGCCAGCACAATCACTGCTAAGCTACTCCCAGGCTAAGCTCTGTTAATCAGAGTAGCCTCTTTTTATTAGGTAAATATTGTGCATACACCTCTGCAAAATAAACAAAATGAGAAAGGACTTCAAGAATTTAACTCACAGCTACACTGAAGCGACTTCAACATTAACTGTGAACTCTGAAGTCAGGCTACCTGGGTTCAAATCCCTACTGTGGCAGTTTCACCTGGGACAAATTACTAAACATCTGTCTCCTGGTGTAAAAAATATGGCTGCTCATAGGGCACCTGGGTGGCTCATTCGGTTGAGTGTCCGACTTTGGCTCAGGTCATGATATCATTGTTCACGAGTTCAAGCCCCACATCGGCCTCTGTGCTACAGCTCAGAGCCTGGAGCTTGCTTTGGATTCTGTGTCTCCCTCTCTCCTTGCTCCTCTCCTGCTCACAATCTGTCCTCTGTTCTCTCTCTCTCTCAAAAATAAACATTAAAAAACAAATAACATTCTCCGATTGAAGTGAGATCTTTTGTGAACCACTCAGACAATACTTGAGGGTGAGGTAGCCATTTTCACTATTCCGCAAGTAGGATAAATAACAAGTCCATGGACAAAAGGGTGGTTTTCCATGAAACACACATAATTTGAGACAGCTGTCAGAACTTACCATCCATGCTGTCAAGAGAACAGTTGTGATAGAGAACTTCAAAGGAGAATCCAGTGCCCAGGAGATGGCAGGAATGTCGAATCTCGCTATGAAATCAACATTAGAAAAGTCACCCTTGATTGTTCGGCTATGAAATCAACATTAGAAAAGTCACCCTTGATTGTTCTCGCTTTCTCACATCCCATATATAAAGAATCAGGGATCTCACAAATTCTACAGGGTTGAGGCTGAGGGTTCGTCCAAAATCTGACTATTTCTACCCCCCCCCCCACCCCTTTTATCTTGTCTTCAAACTATGGTGTAGAAACTCAGTTGAGCTCTGGAGCAGTTTGCTGGGTACTAGAGCACATGGATGAGACTGACTGTGAACAAGTATTATTGAGAATGGCCTAAATATTAGGGCTATTATCCCATGTTATTTACTGTGACACATTTGATGGCTCCCTTATCCACAGCAATCTAGTGTGTGGCTCTACTTAGTTGCAACCTTCGTCACATCAGGATTTCAATTCAATACCACTTAGCAAAACGCAGAGGCGGCAGAGCTAATTAGGGTAGATTCATGTTATTGTGTGCACTTTCCTTTTTTTCCTTTAAATGATTTTAGTGACTGCAAGAAAAAAGCTCAACAGATTTTGTCTAGGCTCTTATTCAATGAATATAAGCTTCTATAGCTGGCTTTGGGAAGTGCAAGGTCAAGTATTAATTATGATGCTTTCTTTTTATTTATTCGACAAATACTTCCATGGACCTATTGTGTGCTCCCCACTGTGTTGTCTCCTGGGAAATCTGCTGGATTGTAAGCTTGTTGAAGGGTAGCAAACGGTCTCACTCACCTCTATAACCAACCGCCCTTCCCACTCCCCCCCCCCCCTTCATACTCTACCTCACCCTCACAACCAGGACCTCCCAACAACTATCGGTTCTATCTCCAAAACAGTGCTCAATCTTTTGTCTGAACCATGAGCTTCCTGTATCGGTCTCTGTGTCTCTGTAATCTCATTTCCATACAGCAGCCACAGTAGTCTTTTCTTTCCTTAGTAATTTCTGAGGAATATAAGCCAGATGGTAGTATTCTCTTAACTAAAATTCTTTAACAATTTTTCATTACCATCAGAACAAAATTCAAAAGACTGTGAGTTAAGTGGATACTCTCTCTCTTGCCTACTTCTACTCAGACTAGCCTGCCTACAACTTCTTGAACAGAGAGAGTGCTCTCAGGCCTCACGCTCTTTGGAAAGTGCTCCCCTAGCTCCTTCTCACTCTTCAGTTTCCCCTTGAGCATGGAGTGTTCCGAGCCGTCCAGACCACCCTATCTGACCGGCTCCGCGGCGCCCGCCCAAACCTCATCCTTTTCGTGACTTCACTGCACTTTCCACTGTGGTGTGCGTGTTATCTGTTATTCTCTTTAGACTCTAAGCTTCACGGGGGGATAAGTAATGTGTGTTTGGAGGCCTGCACATGGCACACACTCAGTAACTTCAAGCAAATCACGAATTGAAAACAAAAAATGAAAAAAATAAAAGTCCCCACGGCATGTATTTTAAAAGGTTACTTGAGAAAGAACCCAAACCTGGTCCCTTAAGCAGAGAGGATGGCCCGACGCCTGGTACCTCCTTGGTGCCTTTAAGGCGCCCCTACCTTTCGGTCGCTCTGCACCCAGAGCCCACCCGGCCGGGCGGACACCGCGCTCGCCCGATTCCAGTTCTCCCTCACCTAATCGCCTCGGGCTCCGAGCTTCTCGGCCTCGGAGCTCTCCAAACTCTCCCGCAGACCCGCGTGGCGGGCCCCCTACCTCACCCCCGGGTGACCACCCACACACCCAGACCCCAGCTGCTTACCCTACTCGGCACCCCTTCCAGACCTACAGCCAGACCCGCCAAAATTCCAACTTGGCTCCACCCCCCCGTCTGACGCCAGACGCACGCCGACTTAGGGCCGCGCTGATTGGCTACGTCAGCTTTCTTGGCGACGACTATCTGGCAGAGATGGTAAAAGGCCCATCTTGCATAGAGCGATCTGATTGGCTCACGTGACCGGGCGCCCTCTTTGTTGGGGGCAAGAAGACTTCCGGTCGGTGACGTCCTGCTCTCCTTTAGATAAAGTGGTGTTGTGGTGCCTCCCAGCGCTTGGAAGTTTAAGTGTTCCTGGAGGGTGTTTTTACAGGAGGTCGGAACTGAATTCCAGACACTCTCCCGGACTGACATCCACTCCTTTCTACAAAGCCAGGCGGAAGGTAACGCTTGAGGCCGAGAGGCCTGCACAGAGACGCTTAAACCGGAAGCACATTGCAAACGTTTCTCCTGCCCTCACAAATGTCCTGTGATAGGACTGATCCTAGAGAAGTCTGACTGAACGTGCTGGATGATTATTTAACAACCCCTTGTGTTCCACTGAGATGACTGGACTCAAAATCAAAACTCTGGTTCGCTTTGAACTCTGCCTGGCCTTGGGGAACTAACTTCTCCCTTTGGGCTTCTGCTTCACCATCTGTGAAATGAGACCTAAAGTCTAGGGGACATTCTTTGAGGCAGTGGAAACGACATTTTCCAGAGGATTTCGTGATCCAGAGAATTGGAGAATTGTAACTTGTATCGGACTAACTTGTTAGGAGTTCGTATTTTTCACAGAACATTTTTTAGTAAAATTCAGATTTGGGGGGGGGGGATTTACATTCTAAAAATGGTGTTTGTACATAATTCTGAGAACTGCCCTTTCTAAATGCACAATTCTATTTAGCTTATACATAATTTAAAAGAATTCAAAGCAGAAGAGTTTTTGATGGAGCAAATGACCATTTTAAGTCTTTTCCCCTCTCTCACAGGCACTATTCAGGCCCTGCATTCCCACCCCCCACCCCGCGCCAATTATTTCATCTAAGATGGTATTTCTCTATCCATTGTGTTTGCCTTCGTTTTCATAAAAACTAAAATCAGCTTTAGGATGATGAAAATAAACAGCCCAGATGCCATCTACATTGATTTTTTGGGTGTGTCCTAATGAAGTATTAATGCTCCTTATTATCTGAGCTTATTTATTATATTGACCCAGGAATGGAAATAATAACCACTTTTGAGAGCTGCTAGTGTTGAAAAATTCACAGTAATGTTAGCACCATTGTAATCAAACTGACAAAAGGAACTTTTAAATGCATCACTACATCTAATTGCAAAGGTTCGTCATAGACTTATTAGCCATGACACGGCCATTCCTGGACCAATTCTGATTTGTTTTCCAAAGTTCTTTTCTTCAACTTGACTTTCCAGGTCCACTTTGCACCCAAAGCCGTGCCAAGAAGTAGAAAACAATACTGGTCTAAGCCCTCAAATTTTCGTCCAACGAGGGATCAAGAAACTATTACTGGAATTAGCACAGCGGGGATTTTGAGAAAGAATTAGATGGGTGCCTGGGTGGCTCAGTGGGTTAAGCGTCCGACTTCGGCTCAGGTCGTGATCTCGCGGTCCGTGAGTTCGAGCCCCGCGTCGGGCTCTGGGCGGACAGCTCGGAGCCTGGAGCCCGTTCCAGATTCTGTGTCTCCCTCTCTCTCTGCCCCTCCCCTGTTCATGCTCTGTCTCTCTCTGTCTCAAAAATAAATAAACGCTACAAAAAATTTTTTTTAAAAGAGAAAGAATTAGAGTAGATTCTGGAACCACTGGTGGAAGGGAGGGAGGCAGAAGACACAGAAAGGAGTTCAGGGTGTTTTTCTGAGGCAATGCACTGAAGTAGAGAACACGGGCAGCACTGAAGAGGTTTAGGGGAGAAGCCAGACTTGGTTTTCACTTTCAGAATGAGGTATGAAGGACGCTGATTTAGAAAAGCTTCATCTGCAGATCTGGGATTCAAAGGAGAGGTCTGTACCGCAGGCTCTTACCCTTCTGGCAAAGCGTGATCACCGACCCCTTTGAGAACAGAATGCAAATGGTTTCTTTCTTCCCCCAAGAAGAATGGACACTCGTACATTCGAGATTTTGTATACCTTCTGAGGGGATTCACATGTCTTCCCAACGGCACCCCTTCAGATAAAGAACCTCCGGTGTAGAAGGCCAGCGCCCTGGGGGCACAGACTTCTGAGCCAATGAGAGAAGGTGGGCAGGTGCAGCTGGAGTGTGGTCAGGAAAGCAGTGTCACTCTTGGCCCTAAGTCTGGGCCCGACCTTCTCGTGTCCCTGTGCCGGTCCTCCTCTGGCTGTGTCCCTCCCCACAGGGTGAGGCTCACCCAAATCCTGGGCAACTCCTGGTAGCCAAAGCTCTAGGTCCTGGGACCCTGGGATTGCACTGAGGCGGCTTTGAGGCCCCGCGTGGCCTCTTCCCCAGGTTGTCCTTTGAGGGCGGATCCCTCTGTCTACGGGGTAGCTCTTTGGTGGTGGTTGGGCAGGTAGAGGGGCTTGAATAGCAGGCAGGGATGTCCGCACACTTGGAGAGAGGTGGCGCCCAGGTGCCGCACAGAACGGAGTCTACATGGGAGAAGAAGCAGGGTTTCCAGGGCTGGGCCCACTTCTCAAGATGCCATGTTTCTGCGGGAAACTCTGAGGAGACTGGTAGCTTGATCTCTAAACTTTAAAACTTCACACACAGGATCTCTGTATTCTCGCCCCAGTGTAAGGGGTGGGCCTGTAAGAAAAAGATGGCACAGGATGCCAAGGGAGGAGTTTTAAGAAGGGAAATGGCAAATATCAATGTGATACAGCAGGGGCTCTCAAAATCTGGTCCCCGGAGCAGCAGCTTCAGCAGCACCGGGGAACCTGTGAGAAATCACATGTTCACCCTCCGCGCCAGACCTACTGAATCAGAAACCCTGAGGGTGGGACCCACCGTTCCGTGTCTGGTCTCATGTGGCCACTGTGTCTTTCTATAGCAGTGGTTCTAAAACTTTAGAGGGCACCAGAATCATGGGTGAGCCTCTAAAACATATCACAAAACAAGAAAGGGAAAAGCAGAGGGAGAAGTTAGCGGGCTCCAGCCTCCTCCCCCAGAATGCCATTGGGCCCTATGGCTAAGTACCTCCCTCATCACCCCTGCCGGAGGTGCCCATTCTCTGTGTCCACTCACCCCGTCTTCCAGATCATCTCTCACATCTCCTGAGTCCACCCCCTCTTCTCCATCTTCACTTCTGTGACCCTCCCTGACCCCTGGTCACCTGTTTTTTACTTCTAACTAGTCCCTATCTGATCTCACTCACCTCCAATCCATTTCCCTTACTGCTCCCAATTACATCATCATCTTGGCCTGGATGTTCCCTGAACAAAATTCATCAACAGCTCCTCAGTTCCTGTAATTCCAAACTTCTTGCCATTCAAGGACTTGACTTACAGACCTGAGTCCGGCCTACTTTTCCACTAACCTCAGCTCTTTTCTTTCTCCATGGAATCAGTCTTTCTTCCAGCCACGCTGACCTGCAACTTCCTCTTCCTAAATATTCCGGGCTCTGGCATGCCTCAGAGCCTTTGTACATGCAGACCTCTCTGCTTCCAAAGCCTCAAACACTGAATCAGCTCCTACTTATCCAACCAACCTCAATGCAGGCATCACCTCCTTTGGGAATCTTCTCTGGCCCTTTGGACTAAGCATTGCTACTCAGTGCTTCCTGGAACTCAGGAGTAGGAGGGTACATAGAACTTTCCACACTGCATCCTAATTGTGGACCTCTTCTGCTTCTTCTCACCATGATGTCAGCATCTGGAGACAAGGGAACTGTGTCTTGTTCATCTTTCTATCTCTTCTCTGTCTTCCCTCCTGCTGCTGGTGGCCGGCACACAATAAATGTTACAGAAAGAAAAAAAAAATCGAGTGGAGTATTTGCTCCTTAACCCATCATTTAGCATTTGAGGGCGAGTTTCTTCCTCTGGAAAGTGCTGATATTGGCAGAACGTGGAATAGAGGCTATTTTAGGAAGGACCAAATGAGGATTTCCAGGACATTTTCACACATGGTTATCAGCCATAATCACTTACTGCCTCAAGTGTACGTGATGTTGGACAGAGATGTGGCCCATATTCTAGGAATTTACACTCCAAGTTGGGAGATGTGACATATGTATAAAATATAAATGACATAAGGTGACGACCAACGAGCACCAATCTTGCTGGACAGGAGGGAACAGACAGATGGGGTCAAAACATTAAAAGAAGCAGATCAGACAAATCATGTGGAAGATGAACAGGTCAAGAGCGATATTCTATGGGCAGTGAGTTTGTGAGCAGGTGCGGGAAGCAGGTAGATGTAACGAGGAAAGGAGTGGCCTAGTGCTTAGTCTCGAGTGAATTAAGACTGCATGGTTTTTAACCTCCTGCCCCATGCTAACTGTGCAACCTCGGGTAAATTACTTAACCTCACAGTGCCCCCACTTACTCATGTGCCAAACAGGGATACTGACAGTTATTTCATAGGGCATTGTGAGGATTAATGACAAAAGCTTGAAAACACCATAGTGTGCCCAGCATATGTAAACATAAATGTGTATTAACCTCAGGGTGCCTGGGTGGCTCAATCAGTTAAGCATCTGACTCTTGGTTTCAGCGCAGGTCATGATCTCACAGCTCATGAGTTCGAGCCCTCCATTGCTTGGGATTCTCTCTCTTTCTCTCTCTCTGCCCCTCCCCCTGCTCTCTCTCACTCTCTCTCTCAAAATAAATAAATAAACTTTGAAAAATTAAATAAAAGTGTATTAACTTCTATTCTTGCTACTTTTCTAAATGCTGCTTAGGGGCAGTAAGCTAAAAGACAGGTGCTCAGGAACTGAATATACCAGAAAGTGGAGGTAGAGAAGCCTGGCCAAAGATCGTGACAGTCCCAGACTGCGGGAGTTCAAGGGAAGAGGCCAGTGGGAAAGACATTATGAAGGAAACCCTCTCTGCTTTGGTAACTGGCCAAAGAAAGTTACTTTTTGCAGGAAAAGGAGAGGACGATGGCCAGATTGGCATCACTTGGGCACCTGGCAGAATTATGGGAAGGGACTGGAGTGCCCAGGAGGAGGTTGCCGTGGACAGTGGGGAGATGGTGAGCTCAGTCTGAGGCAATGGTGTAGATTTCAGCAGGTGCCTTTGGCCCTGTGACCGAAGCCAGTGGGACATGCAGGGCTTCATGTAGGTCTGGGGTTACACATGAGTTCTCCAAAACAGAGATGGTAAAGGCACAATATCCTGGTTGTCTATATGTCTACCTGTCTATATGTCTACCTGGTTATGCACCAGACCATTAACACCTCCTCCATCCTGAGGCCTGGCAGGCAGTGCTCTTCAAAATCAGAAAATCAGACCTTCTAACTGGGAGTAATAGTCCGTTTCTAAAGCCCCTCCTGCACCATTTCCCTCCTGCCGACGTCTGTTTACATCTGCCTTCTGTTTACATCTGCCTTCGTATCTTCCTTGCTATACATGAAGAACTCTCTAAGTCTTATCCCAAACTGGAATTTGTCTGGACAAAGATTCTGTACTGAGAAAAATGTGATCCTTGCTCAGAGGGAACCCTCTACTTAGAGAAAGAGGGAACCCCACCTCCTTGATTTTGTTAACAGGTTACTGTCTCTGTTATGCAAATAAATGTCTATTGCTTTTCAATCAACCTAGAGGTTACTTTAAACTACTCAAACCAGCCTTGCTGGTTTTAATTAATTCATAAGACTGTTGAACACATTTTTTCCTTGATTTTACTGGGTTTATAACCCAGCAAACAACAACAACAACAACAACAACAAAATATAATAAATATATTTGTAAAATAAATTTTACCTGTAATTATGACTCCTTATATTTAAAAGCCAACATTGCTACATCAGCCTACTGAGAGTTTCTGAGTACTTTTTGTTTTTTGTTTAAAAAAATTTTTTTAAATATTTATTTTGAGAGAGAGCGAGAGAGCAGGGGAGGGGCAGAGAGAGAGAGAAAGAACCTCAAACAGGCTCCATGCTGCCAGGGCAGAGCTCAGTGTGGGGCTTGAACTCATAAACCGTGAGATGATGATGACCTAAGCTGAAATCAAGAGTCAGTCACTTAACTGACTGAGCCACCCAAGCACCCCTGAATAAAAAATTTTTGTATTACATTTTGCATCTTTGCAATTACTTGGCCAGAAAAAAATACCACTTAAATTACTCACTGATGACTAACATTTATAACGAGAGTATGTAATGTTATCTCAGTAATTTTTAAAATGACGAATGATGTAAATCAAAGGATTCAACAGACTGTAAAATTATTTCTATGTTTTATTTGCTTTTCATAGCAAAGCAGTTTTGGTATCTTCCATTGTTCTACTAAGACATTTGAATATTGGTTCATATACTTGAGTCCTGTTACACTTAAAAGCTGCAACTGGCTGTTCTATCAGCTTTCCTCCATTGAATTAATGATGGCAAAATACATTTATTTCATTGAAAGCAATTCCAAGTTACCCCTTTCATTATGGGTCAAATGGAAGTGTTAGCCAATCTTCACAAGAATCTTGATTTTATGACACACACAATACATTTTAGGTTCATATTAAATAATCTTCTCAAAGTTAATTTTTTCATTTTTTAGGAAATAACGGACTTTATTTTTTTAGAACAGGTTTAGGATTACAGAAAAATTGAGTGCAAAGAAAAAAGTTCCCATAAAGCCCCTTCCACACACAATTTCTCCTATTATTAACATCTTGCACTAGTATGGGACATTTGTTACAACTGATAAGCCAATATTGGTACATTGTTTTTTTAAATTTTTTATGTTTATTTTTGAGAGAGACAGAGACAAAGCGCAAGCGGGGGAGGGACAGAGAGAGAGAGGGAGACACAGAATCCGAAGCAGGCTCCAGGCTCTGAGCTGTCAGCACAGAGCCTGATGTAGGGCTCGAACCCATGAACCGTGAGATCATGACCTGAGCCGAAGTCGGACACTCAACCGACTGAGCCACCCAGGCGCTCCGATACATTATTTTAAAGTCCACAGTTTACATTAGGGTTAACTTTTATGTCATACAATGGATTTTGACAAATTTATCCACCATCACGGTATCATGCAGAATAGTTTCACTGCCGTAAAAATCCTGTGTGCTCTCATCTATTCATCCCTTCCTCCCCCTAATCCCTGGCAACCAGTATTTTGTCTCCATAGTTGTAACTTTTCTAGAGTATCATACAGTTCAAATCATGTAGCACGTAGGCTTTTCAGACTGGCTTCTTTCATTTAGCAATATGCATTTCAAGTTCCTCCGTGTCTTTTTGCAGTTTGATAACTTAGTTCTTTTTAGTGCTGAATCATAGTCCATTGTATGGATGTACCATACATATTTATGCAATTATCTATTGATGAAAATCTGGGTTGCTTCCAAGTTTGGGCAATTACAAATAAAACTATCATAAACATTCATGCACAGGTTTTGTGTGGACATAAGTTTTCAATTCATTTGGATAGATACCAAGGATTGTACACTTTGTTTTGCAAGAAACCGCCCAGCTGCCTTCCCAAAGTACCATTCTGCATTTCCACCACCAATGAATGAGAGTTCCTGTTATTCCACATCTTCTCCAGCATTTGGTATTGTCAGTGTTTTGGATTTTAGCCATTTTAATAAGTGTGTGGTAGTGTCTTACTGTTTAAATTTGCAATTCCCTAATGATATGTTGAGCATCTTTTAATGTGTTTATTTACCAACCGTACATCTTCTTTGAGGAGGTATCTGTTATCTTTTGCCCATTTTTAAATTTAGTTGCTTTCTTATTGTTAAGTTTTAAAAATTCTTTGTATATTTTGGTATCAGTCATTTTTCAGATATGTTTTGTAAAGATTTACTTCCAGTCTGTGGCTTAATTTTTGTGAAAGGTTTAAGGTCTGTGTCTAGATTCATTTTGTTGCATGTGGATGTCCACTTTTTGTTCCAGCATCACTTGTTAAAAATACTACCCTTTCTCCATTGAATTGCCTTTTTTCCTTTATCAAAGACCAGTTGACTATCTGGGTCTATTTCTGGGCTGTCTATTCTGCTCCATTGATATAATTGTTTATTCTTTCACCAATACCACAATCTTGATTCCTGTAGCTTGAGAGTAAGTCTTAAAGGTGGGTAATAACTGTCCTCCAACTTTGTTCTTCTTCAGTATTATGTTGGCTATTCTAGGCCTCTTGTGTCTCCATATAGACTTTTAGAATCACTTTTTCAATAACCACAAAATAACTTCTTGGGATTTTAATTGGGATTGTATTGAATCTGTAGATCAAGTTGGGAAAAAATGACATCTTGACAATACATGAACATGATCTCTCCATTTATTTAGTTCTTTGATTTCTTTCATCAGATCTTATACATATTTTATTAGATTTATACCTAAGTATTTAATTTTTTTTGTACTAACATAAGTGTTATTTATGTTTTTAAAGTTCCAACTGCTCATTGCTGTTATACTGATATTGGTAATTTGTGTCTTCTGTTTTCTTAACTAGCTAGAGGCTTTTTGTTGATTTTGTTGATCATTTCAAAGAACCACCTTTCAGTTTCATTAATTTTCTCTGTTGATTTCCTGGTTTGAATTTCATTGATTTATGTTCTCATTTTTATTATTTATTTTCTTCTGCTTCTTTTGTGTTTAATTTGCCATTCCTTTTCTAGTTTTTTTACTGCGGAAGTGGTTTGATTACTGATTTTAGATCTTCCATTCAATGCTGTACACTTCCTGCTAAGCATGGCTTTCATTTCATTCCACAAACTTTGTGTTATATTTTCATTTCATTTAAAGTGTATTTAAAGCTCTCTTGAGTATTCCTTGGCCCATGTATTATTTACAAGTGTGTTTAATCTCCAAATATTCTTTGAGGGTTTCTAGTTATCTTTCTGTTTTTGATTTCCAGTTTAATTTCATTGTAGTATGAGAGCATACTGTGTATAATTTTTGTTGTTTTCAATTTGTTAAGCTGTGTTTTATGGTTCAGAATGTGGTCTATCATGGTGAATGTTCTCCATGAACTTGAGAAAAATGCATATTCTGCAGTGGGTCTATTAATTGCTGATGGACAGATTTTGAATTCTTTAACTATTCGTCTATTTTTTTTTTCCTTGCACTTCTATCACTTTTTGCCTTATGTATTATGGTGCTCTGTTGTTAGGTGCATATATGTTAAGGATTGTTATGTTTCTTAGAGAATTGACCTCATTATCATTTTGTAATGTCCCTTTTTTATCCCTGACAACTCTCCTTGCTTTGAAGACTTCTTTAAATTAACAGTTATCCCACTTTCTTTTAATTAGTGTTAGCATACTATTTCTTTCTCCCTCTTTTTATTTTTAATTTATATGTGTCTTTATATTTAAAGTGGGTTTCTTATAGACAGCATATAGGTGAATCTTGTTTTTGTTTTTGTTTTTTTTAAATCCACTCTGACAATTTCTGTCTTTTCATTGGTATATTTAGAGTATATATTAGAGGATGTCTAAAGTGAGTATTGCTATAACTGGATTAATATCTACCATATTTGTTACTGTTTTCTATTCTTACCCTTGTTTTTTGTTTCTTCTATTGTCTTTCACTCTATTTCTGGATTTTCTGCTTTTAACTTAACATTTTATGTTATTCCATTTCTCTCCTTTCTTAGTGTATCAATTATACTTCTTTAATATTTTTTTTTCAGTGGTTGCACTGGAGTTTGCAATGTACATTAACTACAAATCCAAGTGCGCTTTCATGGAACACTGTACCACTTCATGGGGAGTGGAAATACTTTGTAACAGAGTATCCCACTTCCTCTGCTCCCATCCCTTATAACATTGCTGTTATTCATTTCATTGATCCATTAGCTATAATCACTGAATACACGTGGCTACTTTTATTTTGAACAAACTGTTAATCTGTTAGATCAATTAAGAATACAGGAAACAAAAGATTTTTATCTTCATTTATTGTTTCTCTAATGATTGTCCTTTCTTTACATAGACCTCAGTTTCTGACCCATGTGACTTTCATTTTCTCTGCAGAACTTTTAACATTTCTTATGAAGCATAAATTGGCAAAAAAATTCCATAAACTTTTGTCTATTACGAAAGTCTATTTCTCCTTCACTTTTGAAGAAAATTTCCATGGACACAGAACTATATGTTGGTGGGTTTTCTCTCTCAACATTCGAAATATTTCATTCCTTTCTTCCTGCTTTCATGGTTTCTAAAGGTCTGATATATTTCTTATCCTAGTTCCTCTACAGATAAGATTTTCTTTCTTTCTGGCTTCTTTCAAGATTTTCTCTTTGCCTTTGATTTTCTGTAATTTGAATATGGTATACCTAGGTGAAGATTTTTTTCTGGCATTTAACCTGCTTGATGATCTCTGATCTTCATGATCAGTAGTTTTGTGTCATTAATTCTTCAAAATTCTCAGCCATAATTACTTCACCCAGCTTCTTTCTTTTCATTCTGATATTCTCATTGCACATATATTACATTTAAAAAATTTTCCCCACAGTTCTCAGATATTCTGTTGTTTTGCATTCTTTTTTCTCTTTGCATTTCAGTTTTGAAAGTTTCTGTTGACATTGCTTCAAGTACACAGATTTATTTTTTCTCAGCCATGTTCAGTCTATTGATGAGCCCATCAAAGGAATTCTTCATTTCTGTTACAGTTTCTTTGATTTCTAGTATTTCCATTTGATTTTTTCTTAGGGTTTCCATCTCTCTGCTTATAGTACCCCTCTGTTCCTACATGTTGTCACTCTTTTCATTAGAGCCTTTAGGGTAGTAATCATAGTTGTTTTCAATTTCCAATCTTATAATCATCCTATCTGAGTCTGGTTCTGATGCTTGTTCCATCTTTTCAAACTGTGGTTTTTTTTAGTATGCAGTATAATTTCTTGTTGAAAAATGGAAGTGATGTAGCAAGTAAAAGGAACTGAGGTAAGTGAGTCTATAGTGTGAGGTTTTATGTTTACCTGGCTAAGAGCTGGACTGTGTTTACTGCCTGCTGCAGCTGTAGATGTCACAGGCTGAAATTTCCTCTGCTGTTCTTGTTTTGTCTCCTTCGTTGTCTTCGGATTTCCCTACATACTTTTTCTTAAGTAAAGCCAAATATGAGTTCTTCCAGTTGTAATCTCGTTATTATGCAGGCACCTTGTTGATGTGGTAAGGTATGTGTGGGGGAGAAGAGTTCCGCAGTCCTGTGATAAGGTTTCGGTCTTTTACTGAGCTCTGCCTCTAGGGGGTGACCTTTACAAGTGCTTCTCAGACTTTTTTCTCCTCTTTAGGTGAGAGGAGTAAAAGCAGAGGGGGCTGGAGTTGGGTATTTCCTTTCCCCCAGGTCAGTGAGGCTCTGATAATATCCCAGCAAGGTTAGACTCTGGTAAAACAGTTTCCCCTGAGGAAACTTCCTAAGAAGAAGAGCGCGCGGTGTATTTCAAAATGGCTACTTTCCCCCTCCTCCTGCTAAAAAGCAGGGGAGAATTTTCAGAAATATTCACTATGAGGAGCTCCTAGGGCTCCTGGAGCTAAAACTCACAGAAGTGTGGGGGCCTCTTAAGAATGGACTCCTGCTAGCGTTTTTAATTCTCAAGTTTGTCCACACCAAGCCTTTGGCAATTCTTCAATTAGTTTAAGTTCTCCTACTCAGATGCTGACTGAGTGCTTTCTGCTCCTGAGACCCTGATCTGGTAAAATCTGAGACTCTTTGTACCTGACTGTCTCTCTAATTTCTGGGCAGTGGTTTGCCCTGTGACTTCAGTTCTCTGAGGGATTTAAAGAGAGTTGATGATTTTGAGTTTGTCCAGTCTTTTTCTTGTTACAGGGATGGAAGTGATGACTTTTAAGCTCCTTATAGGCCAGACTAGATCAAAATGACTTTAAAATACAATATTTGAAGGATCAATATTATGAAATTAGTTAGGTATAAAATTTTCATTGGCTTGTTCCTATCTTTTTCCAGTTTCCATTTTTCTATTGCTCCCAGTCAGCCACACTTCGAGAACACGGTAGAGCTGGCCCCAGAAGAGGGGCCAACATTCTGATGAGGTGTCATTACCTGGTTACATGGAACCAGGCCTCTGAAGAGACTAATTATTTAGAGAAGGCATGAACAGAGTTTACAAACTGTTTACCAAACTGTTTGATTCCCTCAGTAGAGGAGCTTTAATTTAAGGTGACTTTTTGAACTAGCCTTCTTTTGCAATCCTTTTAATTATCCAGCAGACAATTTGATCACAGGCTTAATAAGCCCACTCACACTGTTACTTCAGGGTTGGGATCAGCTTAATATGTTTACTTGAACAACATAAAAGGATAGTCTCTTAACTTAAACGTGAAACCATTTGGGTTGCTTTTCTATTTAAGATACTGTTGAAATCTATTTCCTCTAATATAAAATAGTAAGGAAAAAAGTTTAAACTAGAAACAAATAAGAAATTAAAAATGAGAATTTCATGGTTATTTTAGAAATGTCTTTAAGAAGCATTCTCTGTGGACTGACATGGGGGAATCTCAGTTATTAGTGAATCTGTGCAGTGTGGTCTCTTGGCATGAAGACAGAATTAGCAGTTTTGATTCCTGGTTTAAAAAACACAGATGTACACACACACGCGCGCGCGCGCGCGCGCGTGTGTGTATTAAATCAAGTTTGCCTAATTTTCTTCTAAACGTTCTAGGATATAGACACACAAGGACACTGTTTACTTTTATGACTAGCCCAGTATTAGCTAATCTCACTAAACTGTAGATTTACAAAATATGGCAAATCTCTATTTTTTCACCTCCTTAGCAAGAATAATTTTTAATTCAAACAACAAATAGTAGACTCTAGTAAAGGGATTTGTATATATTCATAGACTTAGCAAAACAGATATGAATAAGTATTAAGCCACTATGAAGCTGAATATGGAAAAATACAGCCTATGAAATTGGCCAATCATATATGAACGATGTGAAAGATTCAAAAGCAAAATTGTATTTTACAATACCTATTTTTGTGATAATGAGTATACAGCTTGATCCAGGAAAATCAAAAGACAGCTGTTCTATTTTAGAAATTAATAAACTACTGTACACATCCATATACCTGCAGCACAATGAAACCAGTGAACCTGATGTACGTATCTCACATATACCGCTATATTGTCACTTATCTGGATGATCAAGTAAGAGCCCACAGTGCTCATATGAAAAGAGCCATATCACCTTTGGTACAATTACTGTGGCTGCAATAAAACTACAACATACACACAACCCCATATAAATGTGTCTTAAATCAAGAAAAATAACAATTTATTTTAAAAAACCTCCAAAGATGACTTTTCTTGATGAAATCTGTAGCCACTTCATTTTTCCTGCCTCCTTAAAAGGTTCTCAATGTTCATCTGTGAGGCCTCTTCCATTGGTTATATTTACCCTGTCCCATGATGTTACACACTTATTAACTGCATGAACAGTTCAGCTCACATACACGGAACCCCCTCAAAAATAAAGAATCTATCAGAAGAGTGGCACGTTAAGGATTCTAAGGAAATCCACAAAAAAATGTCCTACTTAGGGCATATTGATTTTCTTCCTCCTAAAATAAGCATAATGAGGCAAAATGTCTGAGTGAAAACAAATAACACAGAAGCACAACTCTTGGAGGAAAAAATCTGATATTTACCAACAGTTTGGGGGAAGTGGGGTGTGAACACTTAAATGATGCAGTCCATAACATGGATCTGTAGCGTGTCTATGTCAGGCAGAACTTCTCCACATTTGGGGCACGAATGGATTGGAATATTCCGCTGTTGCTGCTGCCTCCAGTTGGTATCCTCATCTCCTGAGAACAAGCATTGAATGAAACGCTATTCCATTTCTTCCATGTTGCAAGTAGCTTTGTTTGTTTGATTTTAATAACAGACAATTCATTTTAACATCCATTAAACTTGGCAATTGGTACCCAATGGGGAGGGAATACAGGTTTTTTGGGGGGTCTTTAACTTAAGAAATCTACACACACACAGAAAATGTGCCCACATGGTACCTGCTATCCTACTGCTGTAGGTTTTGTGCTCTAGTCCAGGTTTTTAGTATGTGAAAATACGTGGTTTCAGTTCTAGGTACAGAACAAGACAAGTTCTAATACAAACAGGAATATTTGGGAGAAGAAACAAGATACATAAAGATATGAGCTCAAGGGGAGAGAAGGTGGAGAAAATAACGAGTGGCACACAGAGAGGTTTCCTAGAACAGTAGGAACCCTCTCAGAAGCAGAGATAATAACCATGTTCATTCCACCCATGCATCTGAGCACCTGGGAGGTGGAAGAGGGGTACAGAGACGAAGGGGACTTCAGGAGAGAAAAGCGACAGTGGGTGTGTGTGAGGGAAGGGCCACACTGTGCCACGTGAGGCAGGTTAGCGGGAGGATGGGAAAGGCACCAGGCTCAGACTGCTCTGTGCAGAAAGTCCGCCTCATGAGACCCACAGCATCCGGGAGGAGTTTTACGGATATGTAAGGGCTGCGAGTGGGCAAAGCGAGTGGGGAGAAAGAAGGGAAGTATGCGTTGTATCATTCTGTCCAATTTTAGAGCTGGCCCAAGGTTCAAGTCTAAATTAAAGAATGCTTGAAATAAGCCTTGACTCTAAGAAGGCCCCACGTGCAAACTAATCGATGTTGGAAATGACTTTTGGCTACCAGGGCATCTCCTTAATCTGACCTTTCTGGACCAGTGCAAACCATTTTGGTCTCAGAACTTGCAGTCAGCGCCCAGTGTTTGCTTTGGAGGCTGATCATGGAGGTAACCTTTAACCTTCAATTCAATTCAATTCAATTCAATTCAATTCAATTCAATTATTTGAATTGAATATGGAGACTATGGTAGACAGTCTGTGTTCAGTGAACTTCAGAAACACCATTGCACAGAAATACTGATCGCAAGCTGTGATTTCTAGAAGCATGGATCTTTCTAGTGATCTCACGGTCCTAGATCAGGAGTCAGTAAACTTTTTGTGTGGGCTGCAGTTTGCTAAACCCTGCTCTGGAGGGCAATAGGCCACTTATCGGGGACTGTTGATTCTTCATTTTAAACTTTATTTCATCCATCTTTGCCTTTCCTTTCGTCCTGGTCTAGGTTTCGAGACTCAGACTTGAGCTGTCGTATGAGGTGGTTAACGGGTTCCCTCTACCTTCCTGCTCTTTGCTATAAAATAAACTTGTTTTTCATTGTTAACCCATCACACTCCTTTGTCTTTGACCTTTTATTCTCATACCGTACTGACTGAAATCCTAGCTTTAAGGTCAAGCTTAAAGTCGGGCCTTTTCAAGACCTTTCTCAGCTGCCCTGGCCCTCAGGGATCATCCTTCCCTCTGACCTTAAGTAGCATTATCTCTATTACTTAAATCGTATCTTGTTTTATGAGTCCATCTTCTTATGCGCACATCCTGTCTCTCCAACCAGACCATCAGCTGCTTCAGACCTGACCATGCCTGTACCTATTTCTTCCCTCGTGCTCAGCTGAGTGTCCCAGACCAGGGCAGATGCTTTGCTGGCCACGGGTGACCACAATGATGAAAGAGAGTGAACAGGGGCTACTGTCTAAGGCAGCTTTGTTACGAAGCTAAAAAACTAAGATCAAAATCTGAAGACAGTCTGTGGAATATTACTTTGTGAAAGACAAGAAGCTTAGTAGGAAAATCATGAACAAACATGTACTTTGCGATGAGTTTTGGATTGTAAGTCAAAGAATGTCTGTTTTTGTTATTTTTTTTTAAACATAAACAGGCATTTGCCTTATTTAATTATGACCAAGGAAAATCTTCCTCTAAGAAATCCAGACGCAAGAGACTGTCCTTTTGGACCCAAGACAATGTCGCACTTTTGATATCAGAGGTAGATGGGTGTTCCTGGGATATTTAAATCAGGCTAGAGAAAATGTCTGGTGGTGCTCAAGTGTAGACGCAGGTTTGACAGAAGAACACAGCTTTACCCTACAACGCTCAACATGCCTGTGGCTAGTGTTCATGTCAGTCTATGTGCTACCTCTACGTATGCCCAATGAATGCGGTTGATTTTTAACCTGAGTTACTACCTCTAACATTACTTTAAAAAAATTTTTTTTAACATTTATTTATTATTGAGAGACAGAGAGAGACAGAGCATGAGCAGGGGAGGGGCCGAGAGACGGGGAGACATAGGATCCGAAGCAGGCTCCAGGCTGGGAGTTGTCAGCACAGAGCCCAACACAGGGCTCAAATTCACAAACCACGAGATCGTGACCTGAGCCGAAGTCGGAGGCTTAACCGACAGAGCCACCCAGGTGCCCCTAACATTACTTTAACTTATTTTTTTCCTATGAAAGAACTTTGGTGGGGGGACAGGGGAAGAAGGAAGGTGAAAGGGATACTCAGAGAAATTTCCCCAAGATTGAACAGGTGACGATACATCCTGCTTGCTTCCTTGCTGCTGCTGACACTGTGATGTTTCAGTAATCGGTTGGTATATGGAAGGGACTCAGACTGGTCCACCATTAAAAAAATGTTAAAAAGCCAGTTTTATGTGAAATTTGGGATGGCATCCTAAACCCAGATTCTTTTTAGTGGCAGCTCTGTCAGTCTTCAATCCTTTGAATTCTTTTTTTTTTCTTATCTAGACTCCAGGATACTACTTCCCTTTCAGTGATGTACTACAACACAGGGATTTATTATACATTACAAAACATTACTACAGTGTATTAAAACCAGGTAATAAACACAGCACTGTTAGTAAGTGTCAAGACTGATTTCACTCAGGCAACTAAAATCTGGATGTGGTACATAATTAGATGACAACTTATTACATGCGGTAGCGTGTAGTGGTTAAGAGTCAGATAATCTTGGGTTTTCTATGTCCAGTTCAGCTCCTAACTAACCTTGTGATCCTGGGTTGTTTAACCTTGTCTTCTGGAGAACTGTGAAAATATATAACTCATGAACTTTTGTGAGGATCACAAGAAATAACGTGTATGAAGTGATCAGGACAGTGTCTACGCACAGTAAACTCAGTAAATGCTAACATTATTATGTGCACAACACCAAGTAATGGGTGAAGATTCAAGTTCTGGGACAGCTTATTTAATACAACGCCTAGATGCATATTTAGAACACATCGATAATTATAACATAGCAGATGAGTCCTTTAAGAGGAACAGAGTACTTTGGAAATTCAGGAGGGAGAGGTTACATTCTGCTAGAATCACAGGGATAGTATTTGAAATGGGTTTTGCAGACGGGGTAGGGGTTCACTGGAAAGAGACAGGAGGGGGACAGGGACGTGTGTGAGGGAAGGATGCCACGTAGGGAAGTATATGCGGGTATGCAAGCCTATGACGAGTTCAAGGAACAGGGAGCGATTCTGTTGGCTAACAGCTGTAGGGAATTCGAGGAGGAGAAGGTTAAAAGTTAGGCTATGCCAGGCCTTAACTGCCAGCACGAAGAGAGTCTGGTGTCTGGAGTCAGTCTGTAATGGATGGAGAATTAGGGTACTGTGAAAATAAGACTGCGGGGTGCTACATTTTTCACAGTCTGATCTGAAATTCATTTTGTAGAATGTAGTGAAATTGTCTTCAAGCGTTCTCTTCATAGAATAGTTATCCCCTGGAGCCCTGAAAACCAACAATCACACGGGACTCACCTCTCTGAGCGAGGTAGGCCTGCTGGTCAGGGTCACTTGTTCTTGCCCCATGACGGCTCTGCATCTCCATCAAGGACTGCCTACTGGGATGAAAAGTGACACTATAGTGATGTTTTAAAGCCCTGAAATATGACAACATTAAGCAGACATTCAAGAGCAATATGGGGGGGAGAGAGCTAAAAAAAATGCAAGTTTCATAAAAACCAGAACTTAAGGGTTAACTTGAGTTTGAAATATTATTGGTAGTAGCACAGTGTAGTAAAAGAAAATAACAATTAAGATTAAAAAATCAGTAAATAACCAAACTGTCTCTGGATAAGGAAATGGATTAGAAAAAAGGGGCGTATTTCTAAAAGAAGACACTATAGGGCAATTCAAGAGAATGAAATAAATCTGCACACACACACACACACACACACACCCAGAGTCCAAAATCACAGTGTTCCATAAAACAAGCTGCAGAATGAGACCTAGTGATTTTTTTTTCTTTTTAGAGAGAAAGAGAGAGAGAGAGAGCACGAGTGAGCACAATAGGGCAGGGTAGAGGCAGAGAGAGAATCCCGGGTAGGCTCCATGCCCAGTGTGAGCCCAACATGGGGCTCGATCTCACAACTGTGAGATCATGACCTGAGCAGAAATCAAGAGCTGGACGCTTACCGGACTGGCCACCCAGGCGCCCTGCAAACATATTACAGAATTGTTTAAAGTGTTAAGAATATTGACCCCCGACAGCGGCAGGCTAGAACCTGGGAACACACAAGGCCTGAAAGCAAAGAACACCTCAGGTTCCCGCGAGACGCCACCAGGCCTTGTTGTAAGTCAGGCTGAGTGTCTGAGTGTCGGGGACGCAACCAAGTGAAGTGAGCCCAGAGTACTTCCTGCAGCTCGACTGGAGAAGCACCTCTGACCACCGCCTGCCCTCCACCCGCGCCCCGGGCTCCGGGTGTGTGGCCTGAGCCCTCCCTCCCCTCACCTGCCTCCATCTTCAAAATCGTTATTCTCTTTCAGCAGAATTGCCAGCTGCAAAGCCAGCTGCTCCTTTTCTTCGTGTATTTTCTCTCTTGCCGCTCTTTCAGCATGAAAGTCAGAACAGTAAACTTCCATCTGGAAGAAGGTAAAAGACACAGAAGTTACTGCCTGGATAGATTTGGATGCTCCACAGTCACCTGGGGACAGGGCGCGGAATGGGTGCTGCCTCCTGGGATGCACCTTGTAAGTCACAGGTGCATCTTCCTGCTAGAAACCAGGGTGGTGACCGTGACCTTCCAACCACCTTCTGACAGAAGACAAGCTGTGTGTGTGTGCACTTTAGACAATTAGAACTCGGCAATGACACCAAGGTAGGTGGTTTAAACACCGCACGTACTCGGGGCGCCTGGGTGGCGCAGTCGGTTAAGCATCCGACTTCAGCCAGGTCACGATCTCGCGGTCCGTGAGTTCGAGCCCCGCGTCAGGCTCTGGGCTGATGGCTCAGAGCCTGGAGCCTGTTTCTGATTCTGTGTCTCCCTCTCTCTCTGCCCCTCCCCCGTTCATGCTCTGTCTCTCTCTGTCCCAAAAATAAATAAATGTTGAAAAAAAAAATTAAAAAAAAAAAAAACACCGCATGTACCATTCATTCAGTAAAATTCTCTGATTTTTTTTTTAAATTTTTTAAATGTTTACTTTTGAGAGAGAGAGAGAGAGAGAGAGAGAGAGAGTGAGCGGGGGAGGAGCAGAGACAGAGAGGGAGACACAGAATCCGAAGCAGGCTTTTAGGCTCTGAGCTGTCAGCCCACAGCCTGTACGGGGCTCGAACCCATGAACCACGAGATCTTGACCTGAGCTGAAGTCAGATGCTTAACCGACTGAGCCACCCAGTCGCCCCAAAATTCTCTGATCTTTTGAAAAAAATAATATTCAGGGTTAGCTTAATACAGCACATGGTTTATTTACTCTGTCAGGTATGTTTATGAAGGCTTTCCTTAAGTTAAATTTTAAATAGTAATAGTAAATAGATGGTATTTATTGAGGCCAAACATGCACAAAGTCCTCTGTTGGGTGCCTACATTCCTATCTTATTGCACCTTATCAAAAATCCTGGGAATGTAGCCTTGCTATGCTCATTTTACAAGTTTAATAGCTCTTAATCTTGGTAAGTGTCATACCAGCACTTGAACCGAGACTGAAGCCCCAACGCCGCTTCCCACAGTAGTAGCCAGCCTCCACCATGGCTCCAGGGACCCTCAACTGTTGGTATTCACACCCTTACGTGGTGCCCTCCCACAATGAACAGGGCCAACCCACGTAAGCACTAGGGTAGCGCAGGAAGGACTGTGCGTGGCCTCTGAGCCTAGGTCACGAAAGACACTGTGGCTTCCACCTCATTCTCTCCGGGGTGACCTGCAGTGGGGGAAGCCAGCTCCCATGTCACGGGGGGTGCGCAAGCCAGCCCGGGGAGAGGCCCGGGGGGTGAGGCACTGAGGCCTCTCGCCCGCAGCCATGGGAGCGAGCCGGCTTGGAAATGGGTCTTCTAGTCTATCCTGAGCGCAGCCTCATGAGGGGCCCTGAGCCGGAATCACCCTGCTAACCTGTTCCTGGAGGCCCGACCCACAGAAATGCTGCGAGGTAACGAATACCTGTCATTGTTTTAGCCGCTAACTTGGAGGGTAATTTCTTACCTAGAAACGTAAACATTCTGCCACGATAGCAATCTCTTCACGGTCACAAAGTTACAAAGTAAAAATGGGCTACTTAATAGAGAAATGCCCATTACTCTAATAAAAGCAGGTTTTTCCCCCCTCACATTTTATGGTTTCACTGGACGGTCTGGTGCACTTTCCACACGTGATGTGCTTCAATAAAATTTAAACAAAATATGTCGGTGGAAGGAATATAAAATCCAAAAATATATCCGAAACACCATCGCCTTCCCATTTGAGACCACAGCCGGGGTTGGCGCCACTGAGCTCCATCGCGACGCGGCTCACCTGAGCCCTCAGGACGGTCATGGTCTCCAGGTCCTCCTCCTGCTTGGCGATGGTCTGCTTCATCTCGTCCATCTGAAGCTGCTTGGAAGCCAGCGCCTTCTCTGCCAGCGCCAGTTTCTCGCTTAGTTCTTGTAGTACCACCTTATCCACTTTTTCTGACTGCAAGAGACAAGTGTATTCTAGAATGGTTGTGACATAATCCAACCTGCTGTAGTAAAATATTAAAGGAAGTTTTGTCTGTTTTTAAATGACAGGCTCTGAACTGTTCTGTTCATTGGCAACGGTAACGTGCTCAGAAAGTTGTATTCATTTAACTCACAGCTTGCAAATGATAATTTTTTTTTTTTTTGAGACACACACACACACACACACACACACACACACACACACACACATACACACAGCGTGAGCAGGGGAGGGGCAGAGAGAGAGAGACAGAATCCCAAGCACGGTCCACACTGTCAGCACAGAACTTGATGTGGAGCTTGAACTCATGAACCGTGAGATCATGACCTGAGCCGAAAGCAAGAGTCAGATGCTTAACCAGCTGAGCCACCGAGGCACCCCACAAATTATAATTTCGTAATTTAAAACAATGAAAAAACCCCCACTAAAATAAGGGAAATAATAACAAACCTTGATCTCAGTGACGCTGTAACTCACTGCTACTGTTATTTTTCCCACTAATGTTACTCTTACTTGGTGAAGTCAGTGGAAAAGAAACTTGTTTAAGTTAAAAATTTATCCCATCACACCTGTCAGAATGGCCAGTATCAAAAAAGACAAGAAAGAACAAATGTTGGTGAGGATGTGGAGAAAGGGGAACCCTTGTGCGCTGTTGGTGGAAACGTAAACTGGTGCAGCCACTTTGGAAAAGTCGGGAGTTTCCTCAAAAAATTAAAAATAGAACTACTGTATGATTCAGCAATTCCAACTCTGTGTATATATCCAAAGAAAATGAAAATACTAATTCAAAAAGATATATCCACTCCTATGTTTACTACAGCATTATTTACAGTAGCCAAGATATGGAAGCAACCCAAGGGTCCATCATAGAAGTGATGTGTATATATGTATATACACAATGGAGTATTAGTCAGCCATAAAAAGACTGAAATGTTGCCATTTGTGACAATATGGATGGACCAAGAGGGTATTCCGCTAAGTGAAGTAAGTCAGAGAAACAAATACCATATGATTTCACTTACATGTGGCATCTAAAAAGCAAAACAAATGCACAAACAAAACAGAAACAAACTCATAAATACAGAGAACAAACTGGTGGTTGCCAGAGGAGAGGGAGATGGGGGATGGGCGAGATAGGTGAAGGGGGTCAAGAGGTACAAACTTCTAGTTATAAAATATAAGCCAAGGGAAAGCACAGTACAGTGTAGGGGATACAGTTGGGGTTAGAACAACATGGGGGTTAGAGGTACTTACTCCTGCATAGTCACAAATTTACACATAACTTTTGACTCCCCAGAAATTTAACTAGTAATAGTCTATGGTTGACTGGAAGCCTTACTGATAATTTAGTTGGTTAACACATACTTTGTGTGTTATATGAGTTATATGCTATATTCTGACAATAAAGTGAGCTAGAGAAAAGAAAATGTTATTAGGAAAGTCATAAAGAAAAAAATACATTTATAGTACTATACTTCAAAAAATCTGCATATTAGGGGGCACCTGGGTGGCTCAGTTGGTTGAGTGTCCAACTTCAGCTCAGGTCATGATCTCGTGGTTTGTGAGTCTGGGCCCCACATCGGGCTTGGTGCTGTCAGCACAGAGCCCGCTTCAGATCCTCTGTCCCTCTTTCTTTGTCCCTCCCCTGCTTGCGCTCTCTCAAAAATAAACATTTTTAAAAAAATTTTAAAAAGAAATAAAAAAGCTGCACATTAAGTGGACCCGTGCAAACCCCTTTTGTTCAAGGGTCAACTGTACGGTCAATACTATCTTGATAACTTTGTATGGTGACAGATGGTAACTACAATTATGAGCATTTCAAAATGTGTGTAAATATCAAATCACTATGAAAACTGATCTGACATAATATCGCAACTATACTTTAATTAAAAATAAATACATAGGGGCACCTGGGTGGCTCAGTCAGCTAAGTGTTCGCTCTCGATTTCGGCTCAGGTCATGATCTCACGGTTCGTGAGTTTGAGGCCTACGCTGGGCTCTGCACTGACAGCATGAAGCCTGCTTGGGATTCTGTCTCCTTCTTTCTCTGGCCCCCCACTGCTCACTATCTCTCTCTCAAAAAATAAATTAACAAACATTAAAAAATAAATAATCAAAAAAAATTTACTAAGTCTTAGGAACAATATTCTCTTAAGAAAAATGAAAAACAGGGGCGCCTGGGTGGCGCAGTCGGTTAAGCGTCCGACTTCAGCCAGGTCACGATCTCGCGGTCTGGGAGTTCGAGCCCCGCGTCGGGCTCTGGGCTGATGGCTCAGAGCCTGGAGCCTGTTTCCGATTCTGTGTCTCCCTCTCTCTCTGCCCCTCCCCCGTTCATGCTCTGTCTCTCTCTGTCCCAAAAATAAATAAACGTTGAAAAAAAAATTAAAAAAAAAAAAAAAGAAAAATGAAAAACAAAGAGTACATTTATAAGCATATAAACTCAAATTCAGAGCTTCCATGATCTTTACTTATTTATCCCAGCTTTCTTCAAGTAAAACTGACAAGTAAAACTATAAGATATTTAAAGTGAAGAATGTGGCAATTTGACAGATGTATACAGCATGACAGGGTTCCCCCAACCAGGTTAATTAACATCCATCACCTCACATATCTACCCATGTTTAAACTGCCATATCATGGTGGCATTATACTAATGGAAGTTGCAGTCCGGTGAGTCCAGGGTCTCAAGGTCACTGACAGTAGCAAGCTAGCCCCATGACAGCTCAACGGACACGACCCCTCCAGGGGCAGCCAGTGGTCTCACCGCGCCCTGCTCACGTGGGAGCCCATGCTGGTAGCTGTCCTACAGACCCACCCGCTGATAGAAATCCTAAAAGCTTACTCCCCGACTGTAGGAATCAGCACCATCCCTGCACGCGAAGCACGTTACACATAGGTAGAACACCGGAACTCACATGCACTCGGACACGAGAAATCAATGATAAAATGAAGGGCACCCTTTGAAACCAGACTTAGTTAAGCATTGACAACTACTTTACATATAAAAATGTTTAACAGTTTCTTTTTATTATGAGGCTACGGAAGTAATTTTCTTCTATGAGTACCTCTTTCCTTTTCAGTTCCTCGATCATTTTCAACGAATTATTGTATTCTTGAAGAAGCTTGTTATGTGTCACCTGGAGAGTGGCTACCTTGGACCTATTGAAAAAGACAGTAAGAAATGGTATCTTGGGGGAGCTATCAGAAAAACTTAGTCTTGCTTTCCAACCCCCTTCTGAACACTCAACTAGCAAATTCTTCTCTCCTACCTTTGCCACCCCACCACCTGCTAGCATTTTCTTACTCTCAAAGAAAACAATCTTTACAAAAAAAAAAAAAATCAAGATTGGTTACAAGTCACGTTAATAATTCTGTTCTAATAAAACAAATGTTATCTCCTCAGAAAAATCTCCTGTGCTCCTTCAGATACATAAAAGAGAAAATCTTTTAATGTATTCTCAAATCCTATTTCCAACCTGATAAAAGTGCTCTCCTATTTTCTTCCAGCAAGTAGTCATTTGCTCGTGGCTACTCACTTTTCATCTTCAGTTTTAGCTTGCTCCATTTTGATTTCTGATCGCATGCTTTCCACTTGTAGTTCCAACTTTTTGTTGTTATAAACAAGCTCCTGCTTTTCATTCAGCTCTGATGGGGTTGCAGAATTCTTCCTTTCAAGGGCCTGACATCTAAGAAAGATCGATATTTCATGAGGATGAATGATGCTCCTTCATTTCTCAGTGGCTCTCAAATCCCAAGACTATGTAGCAAATACAAAGAAATTTAGGATTGCATTTTTCAAGGAGTATTTAGCAAGCAAACTAAAATATTTTATCCTCCTTGCTTCTTTACTGGAAACAGGCAGTATTTCTAAACCCTCATGACTAAACATTAAAAAAAAATGCAGATCTTTTCTTGGAAAATAAATTTACGTATTTCAGAATCCGTATGCCTAATGTAAAAAAGTACAGATCTAAGACCACACAAGCCTTATGCAGTCATGTAAAAACTGCCTTATGTAGTCATGTAAAAACATATTTTTGTTCTTCAGACACAGACCAAAATAGTAATTGGCTAAAGGTACTTTTCGCATACTGATCCATGGATATTGTCAATATTTTAAAAAGTTATGGGTTTTGTTAAGCACAAAGACTATGACTTCTGACAAGGTTTTTTTTTTTTTTAGTGTTTATTTTTGAGACAGAGAGAGACAGAGCATGAGTGGGGGAGGGGCAGAGAGAGGGGGAGACACAGAATCAGAAGCAGACTCCAGGCTCTGAGCTGTCAGCACAGAGCCTGACATGGGGCTTGAACTCACGAACCGTGAGGTCATGACCTGAGCTGAATTTCGATGCTTAATTGACTGAGCCACCCAGGGGCCCCATGACAAAGATTTAATAAGGGAAGAGAAAATGTCCTAAGCCCTCTTAAAGATCAGAAAGAGAATTTCAGTATAATAATAGTAAATATGAAACTACAGTGGCCATATGCAAGGCATTAACGCCAAGTGTGTCAAACATCTCAACACGTTAAGAAGTAGGGATAATGACACACATTTTACAAATGATAAAACTAGAGCTCAGAGAGGTTAAATAACCAACTTGCCCAAGCTAATACCACAAATGAATTGTAGATCCACATTTCAACGAGGTCAGTTTGTCCAAAGTCCCTAGCTTTCGCTACCATGCTGTGCCAGATTACCAGAATACTGTTTAGCCTTGGTAAATTTAACTCCAAGGCAACATACGCTCCTACACTGTGCCGGGAATATGCTTGCCAGCCAATCCCAAAGAACCACATAAACTTCGCTCTTCTAAATTCTGGGTAACTCGTTACATCAAGAAAAACAAGCACATGCAAAGTTCTCAGTGTAAATAGTAGCCTTCATAACTGATTGAAAATGATTTTCTTTTCCTCAATAAATCTCATTCCAGTTCTTTTTGCTCTTTGCAGCTTTCGTTTATGTGTCCTTGTATCAACGCTGTTGACTCAGGAAGGTCACGGGACATCTGGCTTACTGCTTTTTTACAGGTCCTCACAGAGGCTAGTGCATTTCACTGACACCCGCAAACAACTGCATCAGATTTCCCTGGCCCCCCGCCCCCCGCATTTTAGTACAAGTATTTCACGTGAACCTGTGCATTCACCTCAACATTCGTGTTTTCCAAATTCAGATTTTAATTAGGTTTCTATTTTTCTTTCAGTAACACAGTAGCAAAACCATGTTTTTACATGGTATTTTGTAAAAATGTACACTTTCCAAAGAAGAAGAAAAAATTCATCCCTCGCTCTTACTTCTCTTGAAGTCTCTTCTTCATTAGCTCAGCTTCGCTGAGTTTTGTATGAGCCTCTTGAAGCTCCTTAAATAGGGTGGTCACCTGAAGGTTCAACGTCTCCACTTCGCTTCCAACCTGTCACACAGAAAATCCCAAGCACGCACATGCAATTCACATCAGAGATCAAATGAACCTCTTTGTGAGAAAACAGTGTGAACCATTAGTGTCCACCTAAGACTGATGGGTGAATTGATTACACTTTGGACAATGAACACCCCAAATATTGTACATGAAAAGAAACGTTTTAGATACAACTCTGTCACCTGATATGTCTGTATTTACTAGTTATATATAACAGTTTATATTTCACAATGTGTAATTTATATGTATAATCACTAATAAATATAAATAGATAAATATAAATAAATAAAACATATATATGTGTACACAAAATGCTGTTTTTCTTAAATGATCGATTCGGATGCACTTGTGATAATGACTTTATCATAATTAATTTTTTTTCTTATACAAATCGGTGGAGGTTATTTAAATGGAAGAAAAACGTCTCCTCTTTGATACTTGGCAACCCAAGAACCTCCCTTCTTAAGACCTGTCGGAGCCAAAATTCACACAAACGTTCCCAGATGTTGAGGTTTTGACTTTTACGTAGAGAGAGGCCGCAGGCATTTTAGATTTTGCTAATTTCTGCTCGTCCTTTATCATAACTAAGTTAACACTGATCACAGTCCAGGGGATCACAGAACATGGTGGTGTCAGAGCACAATCTAATTTGTCCAGACAGCAACCCATGCCCATCCATATTCCCTGGCTGATTTATGCCTCCAGTTTACTCCACTTTTCTCACCGAACCGCCTTTTTCCCGGCAGTTCTGGCAGAATTGCTGGCAATGAGTTTTACGTTGCCTTGGAAATCTCCATACTTCTCCATTACTGACAAATGGTTTTGGTCAACCAAGTACGATTACGCCCAGGCTGCCTCTTCATCTCTGTGTTTTAAGCGGTCGTCAGTCTCTTGAAGTAGGAGACTCAGCCCCGGCCATGGCATATGGTAGGCACTCTGCATACATTTGCTGAATAAATGAATCCGCTGAGGTGAGCATCTTACGTACGTCCACGCTTGTCACGTGGGCAACTGCAGCCCTCACAACTTCCTGGCTTCGCCAGCCTTCCCTAAGCTGAAGACCATGTGGCAGGCTCCAAGGGCACATCTCTGAGCTGCCACGGAACACTGGCAGTACAAGCTTTTCATTCAAACTATGTCATTCAAACCAGTAGGAGGGTAGAACCAAAAGCTTTTAATTTGATCTCGAGTTCTGGGTCATATTCTCAAATGATCTTATTACAAAGTGGACAACATTCCTTTCTCCATTAGCAGGCCTGTCCACTCAGTAAGTTAGGAGAGAAATCAGCCAAGAAGAGACAGAGGCGTGATTCCCTAGAATCACTGGGATGGGAACACATCTCCCTACAATTTACTATGGATGAATTTCAAATCGGGACATGGAACAGGAGAGAAATAGAACATATCCAACATTAAAATTATTTCTATTTCTAACGCGAAGAACCCGACACAAGACTCGACTTCAGATACCACACTTTGGGCCCTCGGTGGGGGGTGACAGAGTCTGAGAACCTGAGTACCCACGGTTTCTGGGCCTTTCCCCTCTTCTTTCTCTTTTTCTTTGCTCGTCTCTGTCTGGGTCTCGACTTCCGCATGATCACTGGCTTTCTTTTCAAAATATGAAACTCTGAAAAAGTGCAGAATATGGAAAAGTTACTTTCTCTGTGGCTTCAAGAAGAGAAACAGTTGTGGAAGCACTAAAAGAACACCGTTTGAAATCCATAAAAGATATGGGGCTTCAAAATCTCTCTGCACTTGCTATGTTAACTTTTTTGGGTTTTGCTCTCATCCTAAAATTGGCTAGAATTGATTGAAGGGATGGGTTTAGGCAGGGTCAAAGGCATAAATCATCCCAAACACTGAAAAACACTGCCACTTTTCACGTAACAGTAATATGCAGAAATATTTTTAAAATCTGTGTTTTTGTGTGCACGTAGGTCATGCATGTGTGTTACAAGAGTGTGTGTCCCTTTATAAGGATTCAGCAGAGAGAGGATGCCTTTTTAGGACCCATCAAAGGTCGCAAGTCCCTAAAAACACACAAATGGACAAACCTTCCTCCAGTGAATCATAACCACATGAAAGCCAGCCCAGCGCAAATAAAACAAGAAGAGATTTCTGATTAAAGATGGTATACTGAATACATGCATGTAATTCTTGTCCCACCCTGAACCCCACCAAAATGACTTTTAAAAAGCCACGTATTCACGATCTCACAGTCCGTGAGTTCGAGCCCCGCATCAGGTTCTGGGCTGATGGCTCGGAGCCTGGAGCCTGTTTCCGATTCTGTGTCTCCCTCTCTCTCTGCCCCTCCCCCGTTCATGCTCTGTCTCTCTCTGTCCCAAAAATAAATAAATGTTGAAAAAAAAAATTTTAATAAAAAAAATTAAAAAAAATAAAAAGCCACGTATGAGAGAAAGGGAAAGGAAATAACAGCAAGAAGATTTGGGGGGCATGGCTACGAGTGGGAACTGAGCCAATAGAGCTGGCTCTGAAGCCAACAGTAGGGAGAGCCAGTGTGAGGTCATCGACACTGTGGGAACCAAAAGGCTCAGGAGTCATCGAAACCAGGTATCTCGGGATCTGGGGACAAAGATGAGGCCTGTTTAAGAGGGACTACAAGATCACAAAATAAAGGGTTTCTGGAGTCAGACACTAGTAAGAGATGAGAAGTGGGTTTTTCTGTAAGGGGAACTTACACACAGAACACTAAGACCCTCAGCCACCTATTCCTACTCAAGGACTTTGACATCTAGAAAAGTACCTTCCAGGCAGGATGCTGGAAGAGTCCTCGTTGGAGTACATAAGGATACTCCAGCATAAGGGAAAAGATTTAAAGTTTCTGACACAGGGCTTCCCCGAGAAAACCTCCCAGCCAGATCTCCTGAGATGTGGACCCAGAGTTGCAATCAGCTTCTAATACCCTATTATCCTGCTGAATCTGAGCAAACAGGCAAGACTGCTGGACATTTAAGGGAAATCTTAATATGAAACTGAAAAGAGTAATTTACTGAAAACAGAATATGCCAGTGGGGAAAAAAAAAGTAAAAAAACAGCACCGATGAAGGATCCTTAGACACATAAACACTACAACCACCAAAAACATGGAACACAATAAAAAAGATTCTCTCCTGCAAAAAAGGAAGATGAAAGTTGATCAAATCTATCAGAAAGGAGAAAGAAGAAAAAAGGAGAGCTAGAAAAAGGGAACAAGGAGTTAAACCACAGGAGATCCAATTCAAAAAGAACAGTGATGCTAGAAAGAGAGAACAAAGAAAACTGAGGGTTAGAGATAATTACTAAATGAATTCAAGATCATTTTTAAAGAACTGAAGGACATGAGTCTGCAGAATGAAAGAGCCCAAGAGTGTCCAGAATAGACAGGTGAAAAACAGGTTTACCACCAAAGCATGTGAGAAGTCTCATCACCACAAACATGAAGAATCACAATGGCACTGGGTTTCTCAGCAGTAACACCAAAACCGAGGGCACAAGGAAGCCACGTTTTCGAAAAGTGGAGGGAAAATTATATCCAGTTACAGAATTCTATACCTAGCCAAACTATCCATGAAGTATAAAGGCAGGAGGAGAGATTTTCAGATATGAAGGTGTCAGAAAATATACTGCCCATAAATTCTTTTTTCAGTAAGTCAGTGGAGATATGGTGGGCTTTATTTGAAAAGAAATTAAAAAAAAAAAAGCGTAGGAAAGGCATTAGATTCAGGAAACAGGTGATGGAACACAGGAGAGATGAAGGAGTTCCCAGGGCAAAAGTAAAGGGAGGTGCCAAGATGAGTTCAATGTAGCAGGACCTGGGAAGCAAGCAGGCCAGATTGCAGCAAGAATACTCTTAGACTACTAACACATCTGAGAGGTTTCCTTGTTGGGGAAGAGCATGAGGAAACTAAGCAAGTTTTAAAAATGTAATTATGCATAGAGGCAAAAAAAAAAAAATAAGTTGTACAAAAAAAGGAAGAATGTTCAAGGCACAGAGCAGAGCTCAACTCAGAGCTCCATGTGCATGTCTAATAACATCAACACTGAGTACTTATCTCACTACATTTCAACATAGCCGATTTTGGAGGTGGAGTGGGCCAGCCAGGTCCGGAAGCATCTGTGTGCGATGACAACGAGGGGGGTGAAAGACAGTTAAATCTCCATCCTTCAGAGTTGGAGGTCAATAGATTGTGTTCACAACAGGGGGAAAATTCAGCAGCAATTTGAGCCCGGTACATGGAGGGAAACATCAAAATGGTTGGAACCCATGCAAATTGCCAAACCTAAGGGGCTGCACGGGCACTCTTTCAGGCCAAGCCAAATAAATGGGTTAAGGGCCAGCTGATGCAGGGTTGATGGATGAGCCTTCATTACACTATTCACATCCGACACAGGGCTCCATGGGAAAATTCTTCTCCCAGGAAAATTTTCATCTTGGACTGAATTTCTGTGCTACCTCTCGATTCTCTTGGGCTACACTTTCTACACACTTCCCCCACTTACTTGCTGTCAGTTTAAGTTTGTTTAGAAAACAAAAATTGCATGAAATACTAATCCTGGAAAACAATGGGGAAAAAAAAGACAAACCTATTGGCTTCTCTCCCCACAAATCTAAAAATTTTCAGAATAAATTTTAGACTGTTTATACTCTTATTTCTCATGATTAATGAAGAGAGTTGAAGACTCACTTGTTTGAGAAAAACACATGTTAGGTCTTGGAATGTGTTTTCATCATTTCCTATAGAGCATGAAACCAAAGCAGGCTAACCAGGTTTCTCAGTTTCAGTCCTGCCTTAGCTAGGAGAAAATCATCATCCTGACACTCACCTAGAGAACATTAGTCTTGGTAACTATCACTGACTTCCCAGTTGTTATATACAGAAAGAAGGCTGGCGCACAAAGTAGAAATTCAATGCGACTGGGAATGGGACCCTTCACAGGTGTTCAAGGGGAGAGACTAAAAACAGCCATCTCAAAGGCAGGCCGGACTTCCTAGGGCAGGCTGAAGGGCTGTGGCTGCAGACAGAGGGCTGTAATTATTTTGGAAGCAGGAATTATATATATCTCATATGAACGATCAGGATGTATAATTAGCAAATTCCTAAGTTTCCACTTCCACCATGAAAGCTGATCATGCTAAGTAAGGATGAATTACTGGCTACACCTGACTTCTGAGAATGATGTATGGAACATGGGAAGGGTAAACATGACTATAAAATACAAACACACGGATTACTCAGGCTACTGAGGGCCTTCCTCAACACGTAACTCCTTCCCTTCAAAAACCAGCTGTGATAACTAAGGTGTAAAAGGAGGGCATTCATCCATCCATTCCTTTGCTCATTTATTTGTGCACTGTTAACTATGCTTTTGGGATTTGTCTAAAAGATAGGACAAATATTTTGCTCCATGACAATACATGGTGCTAGTCTCCTAGAAGTCAACCTTTGAAATTTTCTAAGGGACAGCAGTAGCATATGGTGTAAAATCCTAGGATTTAGAGCCAGCATGCCCTTAGCACCTTTGAAAAGCTATCAGATAAGTCACCGGACAAAGGCCAATGTGTTTTCCAGATTAACCTCATCTGAATAAATAACATAGGTTTCACATTTTAAGATCTTTCTATAGTTAAAAATTTTAACTGCTTCAGTTAGAAAGTGCTTTTTTTTTTTTTTTTAAGTTTATTTTGAGAGAGAGAGATAGAGTGAGCAGGGGAGTGAGCTGTTAGCAGTGCCTGTGGTGGGCTTGAACTCATAAACCGTGAGATCATGACCTGAGCTGAGATCAACAGTCGAATGCTGAACTGACTGAGCCACCCAGGGACCCCAGGAAGTGCTTCTTATAGTGCTAGAATTTTAAGAGCAATAAGGCATCTATAACTTCTGAGAGAATTAATTATATTGTAGTATATTTATGATTAAATGTTGCAATCACTGGAGTCCTAAAACTACTGTGTAACCTCTTCCATGTCTTACCTGGTTTAGCATTTTGTACTTCTAAAAAGTACATTTGCACATAGAAATTTATTGACTTCACAACTCTATACCATAGATGAATTTTACCCCAAAGTATTTGTGTGTGTTTACACGTCTACCACATTCTATGAGGCTGGTATCTCCCTTATACCAAAAACAGACACAGGCATCACAAGAAAAGAAAATTACAGACTAATACCCCTTATGAATAAAGATGCAAAAATCCTGAATAAAATTTGAGCAATCCAAACTAGCAACATATAGAAAGGATTATACATCATGACCAATGGGATTTACCCAGGAATGAAAGGTTTAACATGTGAAAATCAATCAGTATAATACATCATATTAACAGAAGCTTTAAAAACCCATGTAATCATCCCCATAGACATGGAAAGCATTTCACAAAATCCAAAACCCTTCATGATAAAAATTGTAACAATCTATAACTAGAATGGAGTTTCTCAACTTGACACAGCATCTGTGAAACCTTACAGCTAACATTGTACTTGATGGTAAAAGGCTGAAGGCCTTCCCTCTAAGGTTAGGAACAGATAAGCATGTCTGCTTTTTCAACTTATATTTCACATTGTGCTAGAGATTCTAGCCAGTGGAATAATGGAAGAAAAAGAAATACAAAGTATTTCTTGTTGGTAAGGAAGAAGTAACACTATCTCTTTGCAGATGATGTGATCTTGTATAAAGAAAATCCTAAGGAATCCACTAAAAAACTAATAGTGCGAATACGTGAGTTCTAACAAGGTTGTAAGCTACGAGATCAATATATAATATACAAAAAAAAAAAAGCCAGTGATATTTCTGCATACTACCAAAGAATACTCCGAAAATTAAATTAAGAAAACAATTTCATGTATACAGTTCTAAAAAGACCAGAATACATAGGAACAAATTTTGAAAAGCAGTGTATGACCTATATGTTGAAAACAACAAAACATCACTGAAATACATCACAGCTGACCTAAATAAATCCATGGATTATCTTTCATGGATCAGAACATTTAACAATGTTAAGAGGGCATAACTCTCCAAACTGAACTCCAGGGTCAATGCAATCCTTAACAAAATCCCAGCTGGCTTTCCACACCACCGCCCCCCACCCCACCCCTGACAGAAACTGAAAAACTTATCCTAAGATTTATACAGAAAAACATGTAATCCGCAGTAGCCAAAATAATCGTCCTGATTATTCCTGATTCCAAAATTTACTACAAAACTATAGTAATCAAGACAGTGTAGTATTAGCAAAGAATATAAATCAAAGGCATATAAATCAAAGGAATGAAATTGAGGGTCCAGAAATTAATCTTTACAGGTATGGCCAACTGATTTATTCCAAGGGGGGCAAGACAGTTCAGTGAGGGAAAGAATGGTCAACAAATGGTGTTAGGATGAATGGAAATCTACACACGAAAGAATGAAGTTGGTCCCCTACCTCACACCATATACACAAATGAACTGAAAATGGATCAGAGACCTAAATGTAGGAGCTAAAACTATAAACCTTTTAGGAGAAAACATAGGAGTGAATCCTCATGACCCTGGATTAGTCAATGGCTCCTTAGATACAACACCAAAAGCATAAATGACATAAGAAACATAGATAAACTGGACTACATAAAAATAAAAAAAAAAATTTCTGCTGCCAATGGTAGCACCCAGGAACTGAAGAGATAATCTACAGAATGGGAGAATATATTGCAAGTCATATACCTCATAAGGGATTTGCATCTTGAATATATAATGAACTCTTATAACTCAGTAATAAAAAGGCAATCCAATTTTTTTAAATGGGCAAAGGATTTCAAGAAATGTTTCTTCAAGGAAGGTATACAAATGAGCAACATGAAAAGATATTAGTTGTTAAGAAAATGAAATCAAAATCACAGTGAGGATGTGGGAGAAAGTCGAACCCTCATATATTGCTGGTGGAAACATAAAATGGAGCAGCCAATGTGGATAACAGTTTGGTATTTCCTCAAACTATTAACCACAGAGTTACCAATGACCCAGCAATCCCACTCCTGGGTATATAACCCTAGAGAATTAAAAAAATATATGTATATATACCTCCACACAAAAAATTGTGCATGAATGTTTAAAGCAAGTATTATTCACAATAGGCATAAACTGGGAAGCAAAACGTTCACCAGCTGATAAATAAAATGTTGTCCAGCCCCATGGTGGACTGACTCTTTCTTGGCAACAAAAAGGAAGTGAGGAACTGACACACACCACAACATGGATGAACCTGGAAAACATGCTACATAAAATAAGTCAATCACTAAGGTGCACAAGTTACATGATTCCATTTATACGAAATGTCCAGAAAAAGCGAATCTGTGGAGACAGAAAACCGATTACCGGGGGTGGGGAATGAGGAATCCGTGTCAGTGGGAAGTGGTTTCCTATTTGGTGGAAAAAAATGTTCTAAAATTATAATGTGGAAATGGTTCCATAACTGAATATTCTAGACGACACTGAAATGTATTCCTTACGTGGATGGATTATCTGGTATCTTAATCACATCTCTCTAAAGCTGTGCCAGGGCATGAATATTTCAAATTACCTATTTCATACCTTTCTTTGGCTTCCTTGAGGGCAATTTCAAGTCTCTCCACCTTCTGGTTTCCTTCCCTTAGACAAAGCAGGAGCTGGCTCACAGTTAATTCTTCAAATTCCACATAATTCCTGGCACCTTCTGCAAATTTGCTCCTAGATCAAAAACAGCATACAGATTAAAAGGTTTTCATCAGAAAACAAAAATGTCAAAGTATCTGTGAGTATAACTGGAACCAACTTAAAGGAACTGCTTCCCAGAACACTTTCCAAATAACTCTCATTTACAGACCAAACGCAGCTGGCCCTGCGCCCACCAGGGCCCCACTCCTCCATGCTTTCTGGGAAGCACATGCTCGCTTCCTCCAAATGGCCGGTGTGCCCACAACATCAGACCACAGGGCCCACGGGAGCAGAGGTGGCCCTGGTTTCCAGTGCCTGGCCTTCCTAGCGAACCAGCCTCAGAGAGGACCACAGTCATACAAAGGACACAAGCAGGCCTGCTGCCTGTGACACGCAGACCACCGGCCTTTCTCCTGCTTGGCGTTCTCAAGTCAAGAGAAAAAAATCATTTTTGTTTCTGATTTCAAATCATTAGAGCAGAGAAATGTAGGCACTGTTGGCATGTCAAATATTTTTCTTGATTTCAACTCTGATGAAACCAAGAAGCAGTTCATCCACAAATAAAACCAGGACCACCGCTGTGGTAACTACACCTCCCGGGTGACTGTGCCGATGCTCAGGGCATCTAACCAAGTTCATGTGTCTCATAAACAGTCAGGATTAAATGCCGGTTCCTGACTCCAAAGCTCAAACTCCAAACCCAGAAATCAATCTATGACTCCTTGATATAATAATAATAATGATAATAATAATAATAATAATAATAATAATAATGTTATGTTTATTTAATGTTTATTTTGGAGAAAAAGGGAGAGAGTGTGAGGGGGGGAGGGGCAGAGAGAGAGGGAGACACAGACTCCAGAACAGGCTCCAGGCTCTGAGCTGTCAGCCCAGAGCCTGATGCGGGGCTTGAATCCACGAACCATGAAATCACGACCTGAGCTGAAGTTGGATGCTTAACCCACTGAGCTACCCAGGTGCCCCACTTTCTTTTTTTTAAATGTTCATTTATTTATTTTTGAGAGAGAGAGAGAAAAAAAAAAGAATGAGTTGGGGAAGGGCACAGAGAGAGGAGAAGAGAGATGCCTAAGTGGGCTCTGGGCTAACAGCACAGAGTCCGGTGTGGGGCTTGAACTCACAAACTGCGAGATCATGACCTGAGCGGAAATCAAGAGTCCGATGCTTAACCGACTGAGCCCCCCAGATGCTCCCTTAATATACCTTCAAACAAGGCAAGGAAGCTGTTATTGACAAGAACTGTGGCCTGGGGGCACCTGGCTGACTCAATCAGGAGCCTGTGGCTCTTGATCTCAGGGTTTTAAGTTTGAGCCCCACATTGGGTGTAGAGATTACTTAAAAATAAAATCTTAAAAAAAAAAAAAAACCTGTGGCTTAAAAGGGGAAGTGGTTTTGGCAGGTGGATATAAATGAGGAGGAAGTGGCTTGGAAATTTCAAACAGGGCTTTTTTCCTTCCCACCACGTTCAGGAAAGTCCTCTGATACTAAAAAAGCAACATGGGAGAAAGCCGAGGAATTGTTAAGTAAAAAAGGGATAACTTTCATTGATGCCAACTGCCCTGTTGGATGTAAGAATATCATCTAACATTTATTTTCCTCCTTGTGCAAGGGCTTGGTAACATAACTGGAAAAAAAAAAAACCACCACCCATTTTGACGTTTTATAAATACACTCATTAAGTTCTAGAAACAAAAGGTATTAAAGGCCTATGAGAGAAGAGATTCCTAGAGAAATTTTCAGGTAACTGTCTCTTTCAAATAGACTAACACAGCAGTAATCCGCTCACAGAGGATGAGCCAACAGCCCACTCCGTGTGAGTGCAAGGCGCAAGAGCCCCGATTGCCTAAGTCCTCTCCCATCTCTTCCTCCGAGCTCCCCACCCCACCCCCGCCGCCACCATTTAAGATGTCTGCTTCCTGGTTATCTACTTGCAACAGGTCAATTTGAGACTCCACATGTAAGACCTCCGGAAAGTGGGTAGGACAGTGACTCAGGGCACTAACAGTCATCCCTAGAGAAGGTTACTCCCTATCAGTCACCCTGGCTTATATTTGGGACTGATCAGGGAAGAGAAAATGCTAACAACCCCCTTTATCAAGCTGGACAGCCTGGTCCAGGTCAAACTATACTGATAAATTGGGAAACAGAAGTCTTGATTAAGAGCGAGTTTGTTTTCACTTCTCATCTGATGGGAGTTGAAACACATCTAAACAGAGAGGTGAGGGGGAGTTAGCTTACAAAGGCACCCAACGTTGTTTTGATTATCAGCCAGTTTGGGCTGCAACATATTAAGTATCATTCCAACCGAACATTCTTCAAAGGTCCTGGTATAAATTAGTAAGAATTGACTTTTGCAGCCCATCATGTTTGACCTCCCAGCAAGGGTGTCTCCGACGGCCTTAGCCCTTCTTCACCTACGTGTCAACGGAATCAGTTCTTGTGGGCCCAGGACTTGTCTTGATTTCTTTCAGTGCCACATCTGCTTCTCCTTCCTGTCAAGGCAGAAATGAAAGGGATTTGACGTGCTATGTCTGCGAGAAAAATGCTTTCCCAGAAGAGAAAAAGGCAATAGATCAAGAATTTTGATGGCATGCCACCCAAGGAATCTACCAACATTTGAATGTGAGATGTTTAAATTAGGTCACTGAAATGGAACGGAACTTTACCCTTCCCTCACCCTGCACAGCCTGTCAGGATTATAAATATCTAGGGCCACGGCGTGAAGGTTGGTCTCTCATCCCGAGCAGTCAACCTGATCCCAAACACATGAAAGCTTATCTCCTCCTTCTCCTTGGCAGTTCCCTTCTTTCCCAAATAAAGGTCACACGGAGCTAGTGACAACTCCACACACCTTCCCTATACAGGCCTTTAAAATGCACGATGTTGGAACTTGCTGAAGCCACGTTGAAAAAGAGGCTGCTTTCTGTGGACAAGGCTCACACAAAGCACAAGGTTGGCTCCTATCAGAAATTCATACACACCGTGGGCCGTTTAAGGGAAGAAGAAGTCTAAGGCCCGTTAAATGATTTGAAAGACACGTATATTCCAATGAACTTGCAGGAAAAATCTTCCGAAAATGCACAAAGATAGTTAATTCTGATTGTGTACATTCTTCCTAAATCTTAGGCAGCGTTTTCTGGTTCACAGAAACAAGGCAAGAAAAGCACATTTACGCTAAAAATAACTGTCACTATCAGATCAGTGAAGGAGCATATTATGCTAACCACGTGCCCTAAAGGAAGAAGCCTCATTTGGAAACTTCTGATATGCTCTTGGGACTTCCTGAATTTTGCCAGTTATTTGCAGAAGGTGAAAGCTGTTTGATCAAATTTGTTTCATAATCTTTGGTCATCTGCAGAAAGGGCACTCTACTCTGGCAGAGCGTGCTTTCCACTTGGTATTTTATTTATCATTTTGTTAATGTTTATTTATTTCCTAGAGAGAGACAGACCAGACAGACAGACAGACACAAAGCGTGAGCAGGGAGGGGCAGAGAGAGAAAGGGAGTCACATGGTCCGAAGCAGGCTCCAGGCTCCAAGGTGTCAGCACGGAGCCCAACGCGGGGCTTGAACCCACGAACTGTGAGATCATGACCTGAGCCGAAGCCGGATGCTTAACCAACTTGAGCCACCCAGACACCCCTCCATTTGGTATTTGAATTCTCCTGATTTCAGCTGCCATTAGTGCACCCAAAGATTTATTTGGGAGCATGTTTGGCAAGGTTATTGAGAGTCATCGCCCCATCCTATTACTCTTTAGGGCAGCAAATGAGTTGGAAATCAGAGACAGTCGTGCATTGCACTAGTAATTCTGACACGCCCAGAAGTTTAGCCCTTTACGAGTTCCCCACTACTTATTTCCAAGGTACGTTTTTCTCTCTCAGAGACACGATCTCTTTATCAGATGTACGGTTTGGCAAAGCTCAAATGCCAGTGTGTATCACAGAGGACCTCGTCCTTAGGTGTTCTTCTCCCTCATTAATCCATCTTTTTTAGCAGCGATGAAGGGGAGGCCCTTCCGTGGTTCATCTACCTGCGCTGCTCTTCGGCCAGACCACGTGCATACCCAGATGTGGCCACAACAGATGCCACTCATGTGCTCAGGAACAGGCTGGCACCTGCCACTTCACTGTGTCACTGAGCTCACTGCATTTTCGGTTCCACAGAAATGTGTCAGACACTGTGGGCTTTAAACTCCGCTCTTGGAGGCACCCGGGCAGCTGCTATTAGAGGTGGGGGCGAAGTCAAGGTCGACCCTCACCCATAACTCCAGTGGCTCTGCTCTTTTCTCCACTTCTTGTTTTTAACAAACCACAGTTCCTTGTAAGACTCGTTGGAAAAGGAAGGTTCTATTATTTTAAAGACATCAGTTTCCTGCATCGGATCATGATTCTACTCACCCAAGGCCAATGCTGACCACCCCTAAGGACCCGGCTTGAAAAAGTTGTTTTGTTTTTTTAGATCTGTCACAAAATGTCTGATTTGTCAGGACACATGGAAAGAAAAAAAAACCACCTCTTTTGTCATAAAAGGTAATCAACATTCTTCCACTGCAGCTACGATAAATCTCACGAGCATTATGTTATGCTTATAAACAGGAGCCAATTTATCTTGGCGATGGCGATGCTGAAATTCCCCCACCATCTAGGTGTCTACGTGAGGTTTTTTGTAATTTGCTTAAAACAAAATCAAAACCAGGACACTTACAGCCATCCTGATTTCAACAAAGGAGTCTTCTGAGGGGCCGCCTGAGTTCAGCTTGAGCTGTAGTTCAGACACGATGCCCAGCAGATCTGCCTTTTCAGCCTGAAGACGGGCCACCTGGGTCTTCAGCTGTTCCATTTCCTGGTCTGCTTCTGCCTTGGGGACTTTGGGGTCCCCAGTGGGGTCCTGGAAATGACGAGAAGCCAAGTGAGTCAGTGAATCAAACGAACACCTGGTCGTCAAACTCAAGTGTCCCCACACCCCACGGCAAGACAATTATGCTTTATGGTAGAAAATTCTAGCCTTTTCTTGGAGATGTATTTTTACGTAAATTTTAAAAAAGAAAAATTTACGTAATTTTATTACATTCAAATAGAAAATTAAAATAACCTCATGACAAAAAGGAAAGACTTCCTCAGCACACTGGAATAATCTGATACGAAGATAACCAGTCAGACTTCGACGATGGTAAACTTGTAAGCTGTAGTCCAAAAATCTCAGGAAATAAGGGCATCAACCTCTTATCTTTTGTTCTTCCTACAAATGCAGAACCCCCCACGCCCCCATACTTGTCATGTATAGTTAGAAGCCAAAGCATCAAGACGTTTCATTACTTGACACATAAATGGCCAAAGACAACAAAAGTTCCAAATTTCTCCGGGGCACGCAGGCCGGCTGCTATAATACACTACATTGGTGTTTTCAGGTTGCTAAAAGTAAGCCTGGTGAGAAATAAAAACTGAAAATTCAGAGGCTGCCACCAAAGGTAAAAAAAATTAACTTCTGGCCTATATACACATTAGTAATAAATATTCACCTTTCACTACTATCAAGCATGCGCTGCTTTCCTCTTGTTGTAATTATTGCACGTGGCATAAGAGAGAGACCCTGTTTAGATGCAATGCTTGCACTTGGGAGTAAGGAAAACAGATTTCAGTCCACACCCTGCTAATCGCTCTGTGTGCGGCCATGAGTGCATTCACTTAATGTCTTGGCCTATTTTGGCCTCTTTTGGTTTTCTTTTTCTTGGGTTAGAAAGGAAGATGGTGGCACCAAATGGTTTCGTTGGTCTCTTCCAGCTGTGACCTTGTAGACCTCTCTGGTTTCCTCCTCAGGAAACCTTCGTTGCTTCTATACACATGGGACCACCAGAAATACATACCTGAGATCATCAGAGATTTACAACACATCAGAAAGTTCTCTCTCTCTCACACACACACATACACACACACCCCATGTCTCTAATAGATTTCCTGAGGAACTGTAAACCGACCCAGAGGCTCTGAGTGGAACCAAGAAAGCACCAGAAAGAATACATACGGATGATAAACCAGCTGGTCCAAGAAATAGTAGAAAGTGGAAGGAAACGGATTAATATGCAACAAGAGAGTGCCCCTCACACCAGTGAGATCGTGCTGTTCCTTCCCCAGGGGCCTTCCCTTGCCATGAAACCACCACAGGCCTGAGAGAAAAGAACTCATGGTGAACCTGAGGAGTCAGGCATGCAAGGAATGGTTACCAGCCTGTGCATCCTGTCTCGGTCATGACCCGTCCCAAAGAAACATAAATGTGCAGGGACAGAAACAATCAAAGGAGAGGCACTCTTGGCCTGGAACCAGGAGGTAAGCAGGTGAGGGTGAGGCCACGCCCTATTAGGAATCTTCGCATTTTCCTGTTGGACCCGTCTGAGGACATCTTCTAAATGGATTTTTAAAACAATCTTGGCATAAAGGGTAGGAAACAGAGTTTTAACCAAGTGTCTGAGGACAAGGGATATAAAGCCACGATTCTGGAATCTCAGACTGTCAGGTTAATTTCCTTTTTTGCAAGGGTGAGGATCTCTTCACTATCCTTGGGCAATTCGGCATCTACTTATTTGGCCGCAAAACCTTGTAAAATAACATGTTAAATCTCTTCATTTTACTAATGAGACCCTTTCCATTCCCTTCCTGGACTAGAATGCGTACATTTTATTCTCTCCGATCAACCCCAACTCCATCATTTGTTAACGTCTTTTATTGACGTGGCAGGCACGTTGAGTGCCTGCCATTGACTTTCATGCAACACAATGACTCTACATCTTGTGTGCTTGTATCATGTCTCCATCACGCTGTCCTGGAAATCTGCCCAGGTGAACATGCCATTTCATAATCCTAGAAGAAACATCCATCTAATGACCTCTGCCTCACAATCTGTACAATTAAAAGTTAAAACGTTCTCTGTACAGATGATTATAATTTATGATTCCATGAAATTGGACAGAATAATTAATACCTCAGCCTCACCCTGACAATCAGAAGGCAGGTCTCCAAAGGAAATTCCCTACTCCCCTTTCCTTGTGTGGCACAGAACACGTGAGAGGCTCTGGTGGCTAGAGGGGACTCCCTGGGGAACCAGCAGCGAGGATGGGTCAGCAAGAGTGAGAAAAGTCAGAGGCTCTGAGGGCTTCAAGTCAGGAAAATGAGAGCCTAAATTTTACAAATCACCTCAACTGGTCCATGAAAAAAAACAGCAAAGAGGAGGCAGGGAAGCAATAGGCAGGCCTGGGAGGCGTATTTTGGGGGGAAAAGCTGATGACCAAGGGTTTTATAGAGCTGTAAGTATCTCTGTCCAAGCACCCAAGTCCTGTGTCCCAAGGACTCCCTTCTGAGTCTTGCTTATAGCTTGTTTAATCTGATCTTCTGCATTGCAAGAAGCTGTCCAGAGCTCCAGCTCTGTTCTCAACTTCTTCCAATAGTGGGACGTTTTAGGAAAACCCATAGGCAGACTATTTCAAGCAAAGTGCTTCTGGAAGCTTCTTTCTGAGCTCCAGTGCAATAGTCCCCAGCAGGCTGATGCCAGCTGTCAGCTCACATCCCAAAGACCAAGGAGGAAAACAGTGTAAGATATTTTCTTCCAGAGAGTAGAAAATACATTCATATATCCCACCAGGTGATCATGTCTTCAGAGCATTCTACCTCGAAAATATTTCGACACTGAGAGACTTCCCCCAAAGTAGTGACTTAATGCTCTTTGAAGTGTAAGACAAGTTCAAGCATCAGATGTGAAGAGTCTTATCAGCAATGAATCGTTTCCCATACACACATAAGTTTATGAAAGCAGAATGTCCACGCTGTCTCATGAGCAGGGATTGAGGAGTAAAGCACTGACCTAAACCACAATATTTCTCTCAACAGCTCTTCATTCTTTAGATTATTCCAGCTTGTCCTCTTCTCATTACTTTCTTTCCTTTATCTTTCTTTCTTTGCACTCTTTACCCAAGAAATTAGAGGTCAGTGGAGCTCAAGGTATCGCAAGGAAATCACTGATGCCTCAATTCCATCCTCCCTGAGCCAAACCAGTGCTCCATCCTTCTGAGGGCTGCTAAGTTCAACGTTGGGGAGAAAGTGACGAGCAGATGTCCATCCTAATGAACAATGTCCAGTGAGCCTTAGAATATGGGCAGACGCTTCAAGTGTGTTCTGACACAACCTGTTTTCTTCCACTCGCATCTTTAACATCCACTCCCAGCTGGGGGCACTTTTCTCCGGTTCTCTGGGTCGATGAAAATGTAGCAACCCTACAGCCTCCTGCCACAACATGATGTGTCGCACCATTTTCCAAAAGTAAATGTAAAATGTAAATTGAGGAATCTCTATGGTAGACTGGGGGGAAGGACAAGATCGGTAAGCAAAACTTCCCAGTCATAGATTTTGCTTTTTTAATGCTTATTTATTTTTGAGAGAGACAGGGAGAACGCCGAACGTGCGCAGGGGAGGGACGGAGAGAGAGAGGGAGACACAGAACCTGAAGGCGGCTCCAGGCTCCGAGCTGTCAGCACAGATGCAGGGCTTGAACTCACAAACCAGGAGATCATGACGTGAGCCAAAGTCGGACGCTTAACCAACTGTGCCACCCAGGTACCCCCCGAATCATAGATTTTTTTTAATGCAATTTTATATCAAAGACAGAAACTAAAAGCTAACCCTTGGGTGGTTCTAGGCACAGGTTATCTGCACCGTCTACAATGAATACAAAATAGTGATTTATAACTACAACCTTCTTTTGACTATAATCACTATGGTCAAAGCTGTACAAACTTCCTTGCCCCAACAGAAATCATACACGACCCTTGAAGTTGCAACCAACCTTCTCAGCAAGAACAGTATTTTCTTTCTTTTTATTTATTTTTTTCAAATGTTCATTTATTTTGAGAGAGAGAGTCCCAAGCAGGCTCCACACCGTCAGCGTGGAACCTGACGTGGGGCTCAACCCCATGACTCCTGGGATCATGACCTGAGCTGAATCAAGAGTTGGATGCCCAACTGCCTGAGCCATCCAGGTGCCCCAATTTTTTCAAGATGATACAAAACACTTGTCTAGATGGGACGCCTGGGTGGCTCAGTCGGTTGAGGGTCCGACTTTGACTCAGGTCATGATCTCGCTGTGATTTCGAGCCCCACGTCGGGCTCTGTGCTGACAGCTTGGAGCCTGGAGCCTGCTTCGGATTCTGTGTCTCCCTCTCTCTCTCTGCCCCTCCCCTGCTCATGCTCTGTCTGTCTGTCTCTCTCTGTCAAAAATAAATAAACATTTTTAAAAAATTAAAAACAAAACAGAACTCGTCTAGCCTAAACCGTAAAAAGTTTGATCTAGAAGTCTAGATGAGTAAGATTCCACTCTAAATGTAACTAAAAGAAAATAAAATCGTAACAGATCAGTCTGCTCACTCACCTCAAGGGGCCTTTCTGTTTTCCCTTTTAGTTTTCTGAGTTCTTCCTTCAATTTTTCATTTTCATGACTCAAAGCCACGAGACGCTCTTTGGCTTCCTTGCTCTGTATCTCAAAAAATAGGCGTTCTTCCTTCTGTTTCTCTGTCCAGGCTGAAAGCTCTTCAAATCGCCCTTTCATAGCCTGATTATTCAGCTTCATGGCTTCTGTAGGGGGTTCAGAGTGAGAGTGTCGCGCATCAGACTTGACTGGATGAATCCCACCTCCCTCTGGACTACCCTCACCCTGTAGCCCGGAATCCAAAGAAGCCGTACTTGGCCTGGGCCCCAGACTCAGCAGCAAAAAGACTGTAGCAAGGTGAGTGGTTTTTGTTTCCAGATAGGACGAGGGGGTCCAATGTTGTTTCTCGTCCTCCAAAGACTCCAGAAAACAAAACTGGTTTGGGTGCCTCTGCTACAGCCCACGTGGTAGGGCACAGCCTCCAACACCGGTCCTGCTAGAAGCCACGGCCTGAGACACTGGGATGCTCTCTGTGAACAAGGGCATGTTTAGGACTAACTCTGGAATAATAGCAGCGTTTCTCCCTGTTTCCTTCTAAACGGGCAAAATGTCACTGTGCCATTTCCCTGAGGTACGTAAGTGCGTTTTATTCTTACCTGCATCCCGAGGTGAACATTGGCAGCAATGTCAGCCTTACCAAAAGCTAAACTCTGGGCTCTCTCTCCAGGTAGTGCAATGGAGAGAAGGGAGCTCACCATCAAGGCTTTTCGCAAAGAGAGGCGGTTCACGAAGGCCCAGGGTAGATGGAGAACACGGGGGCCGGCGGCCGCTCACCTTTGAGCTGATGGTTCTCGGTCAGGAGCTCCTTCATCTGCTGTAGCAGTTCCTCTGGTGTGAACGTGTCCAGATTTGGGTGGGCCAGGTTGGGGGGTCCATTTCCTGTGGTCTCACTGGGGCTGTCCCCCTTTTCAGTCAGGCAGCTAAGTGGTTGGTGGGACATGGCAGAAGGACCTATGGAAAAGTCACAGGCTGAAAACAGAGCTGTCTTCCCTCTGCGAGGGGTCCCCACGAGCCCCGCAAATCCACTGGCAATTGCTGGTGAGTTTTCCAAAAGGTGCCCACTTCCCCTCCAATTAGATTTTGGACATTTTTGATTCTTCCTTTAAAAAAAATTTTTTTAATGTTTATTTTTGAGAGAGACGAGGGGGGGAGAGGGAAAGGGGGAGAGGGAGAGGGAGACACAGAATCCGAAGCAGGCTCCAGGCTCCGAGCTGTCGGCACAGAGCCCAACATGGGGCTTGAACTCACGAACCGTGAGATCATGACCTGAGCCGAAGTAGGACGCTCAACTGACTGAGCCATCCAGGCGCCCCTGATTTTTCCTTTTAAACAAAACATGTCTGTGCTAGCTTCAGTATGTATGCAAGTACATGTGCGTCCATGTGAGTGGGGGGCAGCGAGGAGCTGCGACATGAGGAAGAAAAGAAAAGCATGACAATGTGATAATTAGGACAGAGGGATTCATGAAGGCTTTAAACATGTATTTGTAGACATGGGTAAAGTATCATTAAATTGGTTTTCCCAAGCAAATCTTTGAAGTTCAAATCTCTCTGCTGTGGGTGAACTGCACAGAAAGTGAATTATATGTCAATAAAGCTGTTTAAAAAATCTCTAGAGGCGCCTGGGTCTCTCTGTCTCTCAATAATAAATAAACGTTAAAAAAAATTTTTTTTTTAAATCTCTGTATTCCAGCTCTTATATTTTTGGCTAAGAGAAAAGGAAGAACTAATGCATTCTAGATGCTTCCTACATGCTGAATCACTGCACCAGACACGTCAGTTTCTAATCCTCACTCAAACTCAGCTAGATGGCTATTTTGCAGGAGACAGAGCTGAGTTTGCAGAGGTTTTATAGCTCGTCCAAGGTCACGTAAGAAGAGGTGTGACCGGGCGTTAGTGATGATTCCAAAACCCAGCCCTGGAATACAATAAAGATGCTACTGAATATTTAGGCTTCAGAGTTCAACAGTTCGGCAAAGCACACTTACAAGATGAAGAGATCCTGCTTACTGACGGCATGTTCTGAGGATATTTTAAGCACACCACTTTATTTTGTAGAGGGGTCAATGTGGTCATAAATAAGACAGACGAGTGTATCCCAAGTCCATTTATACATGTCCTACCACCTGGGCAAACAGAGGAATCTCTTCTAACAACTGGCTACATGCTATAGGCAAATGTTTTCTTTTTGGGGCTTCGTGAAGATGATGATAAGTCTTTTCACGACAACTACAGAGTCACCAAGCTGGTCAGTGGAAGGCACAGAAGGCTACGCGTGCTCTCTCTGATACATCACTGGCTCAGGACATCTACGTATGCTCACGGTGACCACATGTTAAAATGCAACCACACACAGGTGCCTCTTCCCCATCCCAACAGGAGGCAAGGCCTGGGACTCTCTGGGGGTCCCCTGAACCCGAGAGCCTGGCGACTTGTTTTTGGTCTGAAGGAAGCTGCACGCAGGACAGCAGGCCCTGACTCCTCCCCTGTGCGGCCAGCTTAAGGAGAGGCCTTCTCATGAAACGCTTTAATGAGGATAGGGATTTATGAAGTGAAAAACACTGACGAAACAGGCTGCTCAACCGTGAGCCTTTAGAAGGTATCTATGGTTCATGTAGCCTAATACATTTACAAGAGAGGTGTGCCCTTGGCCTTCGGTGACTGGAATAGACTGCTTTGGTTTTCCCCAATAATTTGGACAAAAACAATTTGGAGAATGTCAGTTTCTGGCTTTCCATAGCATTCATTGTTGCACAGTATGAGGTCAGAGCTAACGCTTAATAAACATGGATTTTTCCTAAATAGCCGAGGAATACTAAAATTCTAGGTAAGAGACCTAAAGATACAGTCCTCGCGACGTGTACCATCTAGTTGCCAATGTTCAATTTGCTCAGCTCTTCAGTGATTATACTTTGCAAAAGTAAATGAGGGGCGCCTGGGCAGCTCAGTCAGCTTTTGACTTCAGCTCAGGTCATGATTTCACGGCTCGTGAGTTCGAGCCCCACAATCGGGCTGTCTGCTGTCAGCAAAGAGCCCACTTAGGATCCCGTCTCCCTCTCTCTCTCTCTCTCTCTGCCCCTCCCGCCTCGTGTGTGTGCATGCTCTCTCTCAAAAATAAATAAACACTTGAGAAAAAAAAAAGTAAATGGAAACATTTCACGGATGTTTTTTAAGAAGCCCCCAGGCAGTTCTCCAGAGATGTGCTTGGTTTCATTTTACTGTATACACATTTCTCCTTCATGGTTTTCCAAGAGAGAGGAAAGGGGAGAGAAAAGGAGTGAAGAGGGGAAGGGCAGGCAGGGGAGAGGAGAAGAGAAAGATTTTCCCTTGAAAATTATTCAGGTATTTTTCCTCCTCGACTTTCTTTACACCCCTCCCGAGGCTTTAAACACAGCTCTTATAAAGTTAAAACTGGTTGTGGCTCTTCTAACTTTTTCAGGTTGCCCAGATTTTCTAAGGACATGAAGGGAACAAGCAGGCTCATGCTAAGGAGGATGGTAGAAAAAACACTGGGTACCTGAAACAGATGTGTGACCTCTTATGATGATTTACTGACCTGTCTAGCAAATGATGATCATTTCAGTTGCTTCCAGCCATCAAACACCAGGAAAAGTATTCTTGAGTTTCTATGAAGATCGGAATCCAACCCTACCATCCAATACCCCAGCACCCTCATGGCCATGCCACCCTCTTTCACTAATACATAGGCCTGTCCTAATCACAGCAAGCTCTTCATTATCCAGCATTGTAGGAAAGACTTGGTCATTCAAATGTCATGGTAAATAAGTTAGCATCTATGCCAAACATAAGCATGTACATACTCGTTACCAAATTTTTACTAAAAGCAATTTAATCGCTTTTCAGGGATTCAAAGAGTACCTTATGATTTTAGAGTATTTTGGGAGCATTGTTATGAGTTTATGAGTACACTGCCTATGTGAAATGTCTATTGGTAGAATACCTGTTAGAGAAAGCTGAATTTTCTAAGTCTTTAACACCACCTGATGCCGCATTCAATTGAACAAACACAGAATGCATTATAACTTCTTGCACACATCTTCAAAGGTTATAGAAATTGGAACTAAGCTATTTATTCCAAGTTTCTATCTAGTAACAGATTTTCTTTCTGTTTTTTTTAACCGAATTTCCCATAAAAATCCAAATAATCTGGATCTAAAAGGTGTCATTTCTTTTTTTCTTTTTCATTTTGTTAAAAAAAAATTTTTTTTAACGTTTATTTATTTTTGAGACAGAGAGAGACAGAGCATGAACAGGGGAGAGTCAGAGAGAGGGAGACACAGAATCTGAAACAGGCTCCAGGCTCTGAGCTGTCAGCACAGAGCCCGACGCAGGGCTCGAACTCACGGACCTCCAGATCATGACCTGAGCCAAAGTAGGCCGCTTAACCGACTGAGCCACCCAGGCGCCCGCCCCTCTTTTTCATTTTGAATGTAAGTTCTATGTCCAACATGGGCCTTGAACTTGTGACCCCAAGGTCAAGAGTTGCATTTTCTACCAACTGGGCCAGCCAGACACCACTGAAACATGTGTCTTTTTCCTTCCTTCCTTTCTTTCTTTCTTTCTTTCTTTCTTTCTTTCTTTCTTTCTTTCTGTGAGTGGGGGTGGAGATGGGAGGAGTTGAGGGAGAGAAGGAGAGGGAGAGAGATGGGGAGAGGGAGGGGGGAGAGGGGGAGGGAGAGAGAGAGAGAGAGAGAGAGAGAGAGAATCCTAATTGGCTCCAGGCCTAGTGCAGAGGCTCAATCTCACACGGGGCTCAATCTCATGATCCTGAGATCATGACCTGAGCTGAAATCAAGAGTCAGATGCTTAACCGACTGAACCATCCACGGGTCATTTCTTTTCTTTCTTTTTTTTTTTTAATATAACTTATTGTCAAGTTGGCTAACATACAGTGGATACAGTGCGCTCTTGGCTCTGGGGGTAGATTCCCGTGATTCATCGTTTACATACGACACCCAGTGCTCATCCCAACAAGTGCCCTCTTCAATGCCCATCACCCATTTTTCCCTCTCCCTGGCACCCCCATCAACTCTCAGTTTGTTTTCTGTATTTACGAGTCTCCTATGGTTTGCCTCCATCCCTCTCAGTTTGTAACTATTTTCTGAAATGTGTCATTTCTAAGCAAAGGTGGTATTTAACGACAGAAGGGCAAATGAATTTAGCACGGGATCTGTCAAGATTCCACCCATGAGGAAGAAGGCGAACTACCTGGACGGTGGAAGTTCAAAGGCAAAATCTCCTAGATTTTATTCCAAGATCTGGTATTTGAATTCTTAAATATATTATCATTTTTAATTCCAGAGGTCAAGTAATTATAGCAATGACTTGACTTTGTGGGCATGATGGGCACGAGCTTAAATTTCATTTACGAGTTGGCTTTACAAATGATCCAGTCCAGACATTCAATGCAAGAATGTCTTGTTTGATTTCCATGGAAGACGGTCATATAGAGCAATCTTGAAAGACTTCAATGACAGAAAATACGTGCAATGACTTTAGCAGGCAACTGCCTGTTCTATTAGAGGATGGTTCGTATCATCAGAAACTCATTTTGTATCGGGCACAAATCTGCCTTGTACTGTCCACCCACTGGATGTTGGGCCAGTGAGCATAATACAGAAAAGTCCAGGCCCTTACCCCGGTATGTCTGATGTTCCAAAGTTGCTTAATAAGCATTCATAGGTTCAACCACCACATGGATAAATTAATTTTAAAACAGTGAAAATCTTATTTCTTGACCAGAGACAATAGGTGGCTATCGGCAAATTCTGATTTGGGATCACAAAGGACTAAGAACCCACGACTGCATCAACCAGAACCATCATCATCCTGGGAAAAGAATTCAAAGTATGTATCCTATCAAGGGGGAAAAAGAAGCTTCACATTTTCTGCCAGAAATGGTATTCTGATTTTGGGATTTGCTGACATACAGAAAATGGAAATAACCTCATCACATAAGGCAGGGCCGTGGGAGTCATTCTTGTTTCTCCATTCCCTCTTATCCCGAGTCTAATGGGTCACCAAGTCCTGGCACTTGTTACCTCCTCCCCGTCCCTGCTAGCTTAGGTCCAGCCCTTCTTGCTGTCTCAATTACAGCAATGATGTGCTCCACAGAGTATGGGATTTTTGTCTATTGTGTCCACCACTGTGTCCCCAGCACCTAGAAAACTTGCTGAAGAGTCTCCTACATGGTCTGACTTCTGTCTTTCCACCGCAGGTCCACCACCGCCCTGGTTTCTTACCCCGCATGAAGCCACCGTCCTGCTTAAAACCCTTCCCATATAACACAGAGTTCCAGCTCCCAAGTGGGAAAAACTCGGCATTCCAGAGTCTGGCCCTCCCTCACCCACCGGTATCATCTCCTGTCACCATGCCACTCGCACCCGAGGCACATTGAACAGCTCACAGTTCCCTGCCTTCTTCTGCTTCTCTGCCCTTACCTCTGTTCTCCCCTCTGCACAAAATGTGTGGTACCACTTTTGCCCTGGCAAATACCCACCAGACAGTTCGATGTCCAGTTGAAATAGACGTCCTGTGAAAAACAAACTTTTCTTTCCTCTAAGTACTCAGTAGCACTTGGCCCTGGCCTTGGCCTGCAAAATCCTATAATCATCCCTCGCCAGTCTATCTTCCATCAAACTTCCGCGAAGGTCTCCATGTTATTCTCCCTTGGGAGCAGCACACAGCAGGCTCTCAGCAAATGTTTGTTGAAATGAAATGAAAATACAGTGTAACGAAGTATTTTAAGGACTAACACTTACAAAACACTTTCTGCTATGTAGGTGACAAACCCAGCATGTGAGTACTACGACTTTTTCTACAGTTCCGTGGCACTCATTTCCAGATTCTTGAACTTGACTTTTAAAACTCGTTTTGAAAATTAGTACTGTTTCTTCTATCATCCCCAAAGGTATCTGGGTATCATTTGGGAATATACATTCTATTATTCAACCCTCATATGCGTGTCAAAACGAAAACCTTTAAAATAATATCTTCCTCTGAGTGAAATACATTTCACTTTTTAAAAACAGACAGCAGTTTCTTCATTTTCATTTGGATTCACTAATCCCATAGATGCCAAACAACATCTCAAATAGTTCAAGTCTCTATAAAATTCAGAAAAAGCTGGGCTTGGAGAAAAAAATACCCATTTTCCCTACTTAAGGGAGAGGGTTCTGTAGAAAGTAATACAAAAGCCAGTTCTTTTCAAGAGTTAAGTTGGGTGTTTTTTGTTGTTGTTGCTTTTTTTGGTACTTAAAGTAAGTTTCCTTTTTTTTTTCTTTTTTTTTAGTATTTATTTATTTATTATTATTTAATTTACATCCAAGTGAGTCAGCATATAGTGCAATAATGATTTCAGGAGTAGAATCCAGTGATTCATCCCCTACATATAACACCCAGTGCTCCTCCCAACCAGTGCCCTACTGGATGCCCATGACCCATCTAACCCACCCCCCACCCAAAACCCCTCCAGCAACCCTCAGTTTGTTCTCTGTATTTAAGAGTCTCTTCTGGTTTGTCCCCCTCACTGTTTTTATATTATTTTTGATTCCCTTCCCTTCAAGAATAAAGTTTTTGTTTTTTTTGGAAGGATCAATTGGATTCCATAGCACAATGTACAACCTGAGATCGGTTACCAAAAAAAAAAAAAAAAAAAAAAAAAAAAGAAAGAAAAGAAAAGAAAAGAAAAAGGGCTATTTTTATAATGTTGCACATAATATACAAAGAACCACTAAAACCGGCCCAGGAGAATAACAGAAAATATTCACCCGGAAGATTCCAGTCACTGTCCTGTCTCTCCAGGCCATATTTAAAGTTCACTTACTTTGTTCATTTCAGGGCAGTTCCTAGCCTTAGCCTCTGCTCCAAGATCTCTCCTCCTCAGTACAAACCAGGCATTTCCTGGGAAGTAGCCAGGATTCCCTAGCTCTTCTCTCCCTCCCCAAAGAGCAGGGGGGGGGGGGGTTCTCCTGTTAATAGTGCTGCCTTGCTTAACCAGATCTGAGGCTTTTCAGGTCCTAGCACCACCTTACTGGTCTACGGCTCTGTTTTCCATTTCATCCTTCAACAAGTTCTGTGGCATACATTTCCATACAACAGTTTTCCCGGGAAAGGACGCCAGACCAGAATCTGGGTTTCGTTTTCTCTTTGCAGTGTTTTAGTCTTCCTCCAGCTTATGCTTTTCCGACAGTAAGAACTATTCTTTGGGGTTCTCAGCCTCAACTAGTATTCATAGCTATGTGTGTTTATACACACAAACGCATAACATACACACATGCTCTCCTGGACACAACGGCTGTTCAGAAGTCCCACTGCCTTAGAGACAGGTCACTTGTTCCTTAGTGTTCCTGGGCTATCTCATAAAGCTAGGTTCGTTTTTGTTTCTCAAAGGTGTACCTTTAACCGCTTCCCATATATTGAGGAACTGGCTGGCTGATCATTCCCAACCTGCGGGAGGATGTCATCCTCAAACCATCTCCGTGACCTACAGAGGAAGTCACCTGCGGCCAGCCGGGCCGGTAAAAAAAGGGGGAGGGCGCTTTGCGATGGCCGCCCCGCAGCCCTTTCCCACCAGGTCAGGTTCCGCCCAGGCCTGGAAACCCTCCCAGGAGAGGGGACGCCCCACCCCTCGCCACCCACACCCCCACAGGCTCGGGGTCGCACGGAAGGGGGCCGCGGAAACAGCTTCCAGGGCGGAAAGGGGGTCGCCGCCTTGCCGAGCCCCTGCCCGCCCCCTGCCCCCACTCACCCAGCGCCGGCGCTCCGGACTCTCTCGGGGTCACTCCTTCCTCGGCATCGTGCCCGCAGGGGGAGGGCTCCGGACCCGGATGCAGACGCCGACCGGGGCACCGGCCGGGGGCGGCGGCGGGCGCTCGGGGAGCCTCAGGCCGACTTGCTGCCTCGCGACACCGCCCAGCGCAGCTCAGCTGACCGCCGCGCCGGCCTCCGCGCCTCCGCCGGGAATTTCCCGGGCCCCGCCCCCGAACCCCCGCCCCCCGCCGCCGCGCCCCCCCCAGGCCACGCCCCTCCTCTCCCCAGCGCGCGTTCCCCGTGGGCAGAGTCAGAGCCCAGCAGCTCGCGTAGGTCGAGGTCCCCGCCCCGGGAAATGAGGGTTACCCTCGTCAGTGGACTGCCGTGACCCGCGGCGCTCATTTAAACAAATTAAAGGAAGTGTGTGGGGGCAGTCTTCTGCGCTGGAGTCGCAGGGGCTCGACCGAAAAAGGAGGACGATCCCAGGCATCCTTGGATGGAAGCCTCGATCTCTATTTAAAAGCTTTACATCTAGGTATAGTTAACTGAGCATGCTTGACTTTCCATCCGGCTTTGCCCTTAAAATAGACCTTTAATTAAAGACACAAAGCCTGCAGGGTGCTTCTTGGGCCCTTTGTTCCCAGGGAGGAGGCCAGCTGTTGACGCCTGGATGAATCAGGTGTGCCAAGGCAGGTGGGATTACTGGATGACCTGGACTGTTTGGGGAAGTAGAAGTATTGATTTACTCTACCGGAGGAGGGAAGATACCTCCGGATTAGATAGAATTAAAAGGGAGGAAACAAGACGAGGAAGGAGGAAGGACCACAATAATTTGCAACCTAAGCGCCGAAAGAAGGGTTGAGCAAGGACGCAGACGCAAGACCCCGAAGGCAGCTGATAGCGAGGTCAAGGCGGTGCAGCCGGTGACCCCGCAACGGGACCCCTATGCCAGACAAGAAAACAGAAATGGGAGAGGGGGAGGAAGGGAAAGGGGAGGGTCTGAGAGCAGGTTTGTGCCAAAGATCAGAAAGGACTTAAAATACCAGACATATACCCTAATCTGTAACTCTTGACCCCAGAAGAAGTCTGAGGTTTTATTCTCTGAACTGCAAAATATCAGGCACTAACCCTAACCCTACCCCCTAACCAAGACAAAAACAAAACAAAACAAAACAAAACAAAACAAAACAAAACAAAACAA
>NW_024412434.1:22219544-22296611 GCF_014898765.1 Herpailurus yagouaroundi
AAAACAAAACAAAACAAAACAAAACAAAACAAAACAAAACAAAACAAAACAAAAGACTGCATACGGGGGAAGAGCAAGTAGCAATGAAAAGGCTGACGCTGGCCAGCAGGAATACGGCAGCATGTGGTTGTGAGTCCAAACTGCCTACTGGTTGGAAGGAAATGGGGGCGGGGAATCCTAATCCTAACGGGAAAAGGCAGACGCGCCCTCTCCTGGCATCTCGGAAGAATTCTGTTTCACTTTCTAGACCGCCAGCTCCTCAGGCTCCGCCTGCCGGATCTTTGACATCAATCACCCTTGAGTTAACCTCCAGAACTGGGCAGAGGGGTAGCGTGTCAGTAGCCGCCCCCACACGCAATTCCCGAGTGTCCCTCCTGCGTCTGTTAGGGGTGCCTGGGGTGAGTCACACTGCCTTTGGGTTTCTTTCTACTATTTTAAACCATATTAAGGTGAGATGAAAGGAGTATTCGAGAATTTGGGGGCGGGGAGGTGCGGGAGGAAGGTCGTACACAGGCTGCCCTCGGCTGGGGAGTAGGAAGGTTAGAGTTGAGTTTCTGGTAGAGAAAGTGGTCGAGGTGGTTTTCTCAGCAATGAAGAAAGGGGCCTTTGAAGCATTGAGCACCCCTGCTACTTCTTAGCTGTGTGACCTTGGACAAGTTACTTCATCTTGCTGTGCCACATTCTCTTTATCTGTAAAACCCAGAAAGTTCTGAGGAGCAAAAGCCTTTCAGTTTGCAGGAGATCCGCGTTCACACCACCTTCTCTTCCTCCTCCTCCCCCTCCTCCTTCTCCTCCTCCTTCTTCATGTTTATTTAATTTTGAGAGAGAGAGAGAGAGAGAGAGAGAGAGAGAGAGAGAGAGAGAACACAACGGGAGGAGGGGCAGAGAGAGGAAGAGGGAAAATCCCAAGCAAGCTCCACGCTGCCAGTGCAGAGCCAGATGCTGGGCTAGAACTCACAAACTGTGAGGTCATCACCTGAGTTGAAATCAAGAGTTGTACACTTAACCGACTGAGCCACCCAGGCGCCCTGCTTCAGACCTTCTTGGGGAGTTATGTTGCAGAAATTACACACTTTGTAATACATTACTGTATCATCTTTCTGAAATCCAAAAATCTCTGAATTCTGAAACCGGGGCTTGCTCCAGAGGCTTTGAATAAGGACTTTGGATCTACAGCGACGACTGCCTAAGGCGTTGTGAGGATTAAAGGCTAAAACGTGTGAAACAACCTGGTGCACAATGCCAGCTGCTGTTATGTTGCTGGTGTTGCTGGTGTTAGAGCCCTCTCCGTTTCTGAGCCCGAGTCCAGGGTGGTGCTTCCTTCCTCTCACCCTTCCCTGAGTAGATAGAATCTAAGTGTAGATAAGAAGACTAAAATTATGACACGCTTTTAGCTGTTCACTGATGTGGTCTTGTGGTAGGTGAGAGCAAAGCACTGGGGCAGGATATTTAGTGAGATATTCATTTGTTTCATGCTTTCTGTGTTCCCCCCACCCCCCACCCCCGCCCCCGCTCTGTTTGTAGAAGGCAGCTCATCCCTTTGTAGTTCCTGGTTCCTACCTCGAGGACATTTGCAGGATTCTTGGATAAACAGCCTTTCTTCTTGTCTTTTGAGAAAGCCCAATGTCAGTAAATACATGATCTACCCCAGGTGTCCTGGAGGGGAGGGGAGAGAGGCCAGGTGGTGTGTGTTAAAGCAAAATGAACAAAACTTTTAGTTTCGAGAAGGAGAAGGAGAAGGAGAAGGAGAAGGAGAAGGAGAAGGAGAAGGAGAAGGAGAAGAGAAGGAGAGGGGTGCCTGGGTCGCTCAGTTGGTTAAGCATCTGACTGAGCCAGCTCATGATCTCACAGTTGTGAGATCGAGTCCCACATTGGGCTCTGTACTGACAGTGCGGAGCCTGCTTGGGAGTCTCTCTCTCTCTGCCCCTCCCCCCTCAAAATAAATACATAAAAAATGGTTTTTTAAAAAAAGGAAAAGAGTTTTATGTGAGCGCAAGTGAGGACAGCTGCTCTGGATAAATAGTCCTCATGAAGAGGAGAGTGCTCTGGAGAAAGAATGAGAATGTTTGATGCAGGGTTATATATATGTTGTTTACATCAAGGGTTACAATTCACCATGACATAAGACATTTCAGAAAATTACAAACTTTATCTTATGTTTTAGTATGTACAAGGTTGCGGGCATCAGAGACATGGGAACTCAGGGGGATTCTTATTCTTATCTCTACAAATGTTTCTTTTAGGTTATTTACTAATGAAGCAGACGCATAGTGTGTGATCACAGCAGAAATAGTGCCCCTGTTTTGAAGTTTGGTTAAATCATTCTCACTTTGGTGAAAGTTAAAAACAGGAAGGCAAACCATAAGAGACTCTTTTAACTACAGAGAACAAACTGAGGGCTGCTGGAGGGGAGGTGGGTGGGGGATGGACTAAATGGGTGATAGGCATTAAGGAGGGCACTTGTCGGGATAAGCACAGGGTTATATGCAAGTGAGGAATCACTGAATTCTACTCCTGAAACCATTATTACACTATATGTTAACTAACTTGAATATAAGTAAATTAACAAAAAAAATATAACTTCCCTGAGAGCCCAGGAGCAGAGCCCACAGCATGAAGAGTTGAAATTTTCTTTATCAGGTGGGAGGCTTTCACAGCAGTTGGACCAAAGTGTGACTCCCCCAAAGTGGAAGAAGTGTAGAGGTTGGTGGCCTCAGGGGCATCAGGCTCAAGGCTCAGACCCTTTGCCTGTTGATGATACTGTGACTGAACATCCCGAATACGGAGAAGTTATTCTGCTTTAAGGTGACGAAAGAAAAAGCATTTGTCAGTTTCTCTTGGAGGCTGGCGGTGTCACAGGGAAACAGCTTAAGGTTCACTGATTCTAAAGTTAAGAATTTCTTGGGGCGCCTGGGTGGCGCAGTCGGTTAAGCGTCCGACTTCAGCCAGGTCACGATCTCGCGGTCCGTGAGTTCGAGCCCTGCGTCAGGCTCTGGGCTGATGGCTCGGAGCCTGGAGCCTGTTTCCGATTCTGTCTCCCTCTCTCTCTGCCCCTCCCCCGTTCATGCTCTGTCTCTCTCTGTCCCAAAAAATAAATAAACGTTGAAAAAAAAAAAAAAAGAATTTCTTGAATAATTTTGTTCTCTGAACCCAGTTTGGCTGCCTTGTGAAATGATTCTCTGCAGTAAACAAACTTTTCATTTATTTCATCATAAAAACTTCCATTCACATCTGCGTGTTTATGAGAAACATAGGGTAGGTGGGCTAGTAACATGTAAGAAAATTGCAGTAAGATAGTAAACAAAACCCTCTACCATCATAATGTGTTTCCAGTGGAAAGTATTTTGAGTGTTTATTTCTTTAATTTTCAGTTTATTATTGTTCACTTGATGAAATGTTTTTGTGCTAAACCATGGATGTTGCAGCTTAACAAAAAAGAAAAATCTAAGAACCCCCCCCCCCCCACTATACTATAGATGTGCCTGTACTATGATTCCATCTATATGAAACATCCAGAATGCAGAAAGCAGGCCTGTGGTTGCCTGGGTTGGGAATGGCTTTGACTGCCAGTGAGTTCAAAGGGATTTTGGGGGGTGATGAAAATATTCTAAAACTGGATTGTAACGATTATCACACACTCTATTGGCATAATTGAAATCATTTTTTTTTTTTTTTTTTATTTTTGGGACAGAGAGAGACAGAGCATGAACGGGGGAGGGGCAGAGAGAGAGGGAGACACAGAATCGGAAACAGGCTCCAGGCTCTGAGCCATCAGCCCAGAGCCTGACGCGGGGCTCGAACTCACAGACCGCGAGATCGTGACCTGGCTGAAGTCGGACGCTTAACCGACTGCGCCACCCAGGCACCCCTGAAATCATTTTTAAATAATTTTTTAACGTTTATTTATTTTTGAGAGACAGAGAAAAACAGAGCACAAGCAGGAGAGGGGCAGAGGGAGACACAGAATCCGAAGCAGGCTCCAGGCTCTGAGCTGTCAGCACAGAGCCCCACGTAGGGCTCGAACCCACAAACCGTGTGAGATCATGACCTGAGCTGAAGTCGGAGGCTTAACCGACTGAGCCACCCAGGCACCCAGCATAATTAAAATCACTGAACTTACAATGGGTGAATTTTGTAGCGTGTAAATTATACCTCAGTAGGGCTGCAAAGCAACACCAGAAAGCACACTGGAGCCTGAAATAAATAAGCATGATGTCTGATAAAAGGGTTACACCCCTTCCTCTGCTGGGCCTGCGGTGTAGTGACCGAGGCAGTCAACTACTCCGTAGCTGAGCCGGATCTGGGCTTTGTTTAGACTCCAATTAGATTCAGCTCACCATTGGCTCCAAATATTCTGAGGATGGCTTCCTCAGTGAAGTTCAACAGCATGACCACGTGACCCAGCAATTTAAGGCCTAGAAACACCCCAAAGCATTGCAGACGGGGGCTCAGGCAAAGGGCATGTATTTCCTCTTACAGATATCTGCCATTGCAGCACCTGCCGGTGGGAGTGAGGTGGGTAGTCGAGGCTTCCATCAGAATGAGGCTCTGGAATCAGAGGCTAACCTGCCACCGGGTTGTGAGCCAAGTACCCCGCGTGCCAGGAGCCGTGGCTTTGCTTTAGGAAAAGCCAGAGCGCAGCGTGTGTGGTCTGTTTTTAATTCCTCTCCTTTGTCTGATGTCTCTAAATCTTGAAACTGCAGACTTTGGGAAGGAGTCATTGTTTATGTTTTAGGTGCTCATCGGCCCTCTGTGAGTATTTAATAAGAATACCATAGTAACACTACTATTTATTAATTACTTCCTGTTCCAATCCGTTATGTCTACACAGAAGCCATCTTAGACCCTGTCACCGTTTCTATCAAGATTAAACATTAAGAGCACAGATTAAACATTAAATTCTTATTTCATGTTTTGCTTTAGAACTGTTAAGAATTCCCGGAATAAAATTTTCTATTAAAGTACTTATTAGAGTCAGTGATTTGGGAACAATAAGACACCACAGCTCTTTGTCAGGGTCTGAAGAGCACTGCCATTGTCTTAGTTGTGTGTGTGAAGGAGGGAGAAATGGCCTGGGGGTCTCATTTTCTGGTAGTTTCTTCTGATGAAGCCCATATGATTTTGTCTTTTTTCCTTCTCACTTTTTGTTTTCCAAGATGAAATTTCTCACTTCTCAGATGTGCATGGTGGAGAAGGGGACACAGCCCTAAGCAACAGGCTACCTAGGCCTGACCTGAGAACACATGAAGTGCGGTAGAGAGGCCGGGACAGGTGATCTCTTAACTTCTTCCACTGAAATGTGGCATTCTTTCTGGTTCATTATATTTGGCATTCTAGCTTAGTAGATGCCAAAGCAACTTAATTTCAGTTTAGACTTCTTTCTATTTACTTATCTATTTATTTATTTAAAATTTATTTTTTGGGGTGCCTGGGTGGCGCAGTCGGTTAAGCGTCCGACTTCAGCCAGGTCACGATCTCGCGGTCCGTGAGTTCGAGCCCCGCGTCGGGCTCTGGGCTGATGGCTCAGAGCCTGGAGCCTGTTTCCGATTCTGTGTCTCCCTCTCTCTCTGCCCCTCCCCCATTCATGCTCTGTCTCTCTCTGTCCCAAAAATAAAATAAACGTTGAAAAAAAAATTTTTAAATTTATTTTTTAAATTTACATCCAAGTTAGTTAGCATATAGTGCAACAATGATTTCAGGGGTAGATTCCCTAATGCCCCTTACCCATTTAGCCCATCTCCCCTCCCACAACCCCTCCAGTAACTGTTCTCCATATTTAAGAGTCTCTTATGTATTATCCTCCTCCCTATTTTTATATTATTTTTGCTTCCCTCCCCTTATGTTCATCTGTTTTGTATCTTAAGTTCCTCGTATGAGTGAAGTCATAAGATATTTGTCTTTCTCTGATTGACTAATTTCACTTAGCATAATACCCTCCAGTTCCATCCATGTAGTTGCAAATGGCAAGATTTCATTGTTTTTGATTGCCGAGTAATACTCCATTGTATGTATATACCACATCTCCTTTATCCATTCATCCATCGATGGACATTTGGGCTCTTTCCATACTTTGGCTATTGTCGATAGTGCTGCTATAAACATGGGGGTACATGTGCCCCTTTGAAACAGCACACCTGTATCCCTTGGATAAATACCTCGTAGTGCAAATGCTGGGTTGTAGGGTAGTTCTATTTTTAATTTTTTGATAGACTACTTTCTTATGTTAATCACAGTTCTCTAGAGAAACAACCAATTGGATATATGTGTGTATGTGTTTATACAATTTTATTTTGATTTTGTAATGTGAATTATAGATGTAATAATATATTCATTATAAGGAAAATTGGCTCATGCATTTATAGAGCCTCATAAGTTTCTAGATCTGCAGTTGGCAAGCTGAGATCCAGGAGAGTTGATGGTGTAGTTCCAGTCCAAAAGCTGGCAGGCTTGAGATCCATGAAGTTGTTGTTTCAGTTTGAGCCTGAAGGCAGGAAAAAAACGATGTCTCAGCTCAAGGCAGTCAAGAAGGAAGAATTCCTTCTTATTCGGGTGAAGGTCAGTCTTCAGTTCTATTCAGGCCTTCAACTGAATGGATGAGACCCACCCACACTAAGGAGGGCAATCTGTTTTATTCTGTCTTATCAATTCAAATAAACTCATCCCCAAATTCCCTTATGGAGATACCCAACATAGTGTTTTTCCAAATATCTGGGTACCCCATGGCCCAGTAAAGTTGACACATAAATTAACTGTCTTATTTCTGTAGAGGCTGGTTTAATGCCTGGCTAGTTAAGTGATCATAAATGATAGTGCAATTGGAAAAGTCACAAGTGTCTGTTTTCATGAGAAAGTACATTGATGCATGGCTTTCAACTAGATAATGATAAACCTGGTTACAAAACCTTAGCTGGATTGCCCATGACCTTTTGTACCCACAAAACCTCAGCATTGCCCTCACCAGACTACATTAACCCTTTTCTGGTTTTGTGGCTGGAGGTCCTGGTCCCCTTGTCATAGGCCAGTAGACAGTTACTAAGTTTATAGATACGAAGTCCTGCTGAGCAGTAAATCAGATTTCTCTGAGGTTGGTCTCGTCAGGTCTTCACAGCTGGATGCCAGGAGCCCAGTTCTTTCTTTCCTAAGGTCCATGGGTCAATTCTCCACCTAACAGAGCTTTAAATTTCACCACCCGTTACTCCATTGATATTTCTGACCTCATTCATTCCTCTTACTGGTTCCATTGGAAACTCAGGGGGCGGGAAATGACTTTGATTACACAGGGAGTCATTCCACTGTGGAAGTCACATAAAGCAATTCACGTAAAGCAGTTCTCACCACGTTAATATGACCTGACCCCAGGAAGATGGGAAAAAGTCCCAGCCAAAATATACTTCTTGCAGAGACAATTGGATATTCATGGACTATTATGGCATTGGTGGCCAGTTTTGAAAGCTGACTGCAAAAACTCTAATAGGAAGGTCTATTTGTGAACTTGGAAGTGCTGAGGCATTATTTCCTAATGCAGTGATTTCATAGATCTCACATAAATTTAGAGCTTTCCATTCACTGGATCTTACTGAAATTCTGGGGAACTGCTTCTTTCTGTTTATCATAGAAAAAAGGGAAGGAGTCTGTGTGAGTCTTTTTAGAAAACGAATTCCTGTCTACCTTGGCTCACGTCTTCATGAATTTTTTTATTCACCTTCAGTGCAAAAGTATATTTCAGTTGATTCTGAAGCATACCTTGTTTGTCCCACCCTCACTGTCTGTGCCACCAGCCTTTCCCACTGGAAGGCTGTGTGACAGCAGTGACTCCTTGGTGTGCTTTCAGTGTCGGTTGTGACCTTTACAGAGCCTTTTGCATTTAAGATCATTTCTAACATGGTAATAAAATTTTTGTCTATTAGAGGAATTTCAGGGATCCACTGGCAGGGAGGACTTTTTTTAAGGTTGGGCCCTTCCCAGTAAGCCTGAAATTGGACACATAGGGGACCTCGATCTCAGCTACAAAAAAGTCATATATGTGACTCATAAAATGGGGGACACACTTGGGAGCTTTTATACGTGAAGTGGACAGAATTTCAGGATGGTGAGATGTGACTGTGGTAAGAAGAAGAGAGTAGTTAAAACAATAAAGAATTTCTGCCTTGGGTGGGGGGCACCTGGGTGGCTCAGTCAGTTAAGCGTCCAACTCTTGGTTTCATCTCAGGTCATGATCTCACAGTTTGTGAGATCGAGCCCCATGTTGGGCTCTCCACTGGTGGCACAGCCTAATTGGGATTCTCTCTCTTTCTCTGCCCCTTCCCCACTCTCTCTCTCTCTCTCTCTCTCTCTCTTGAAATAAATAATAATAAAAATGGAATCTCTGCCCTGGGTGATTGGATAGATGGTGGAATCATTAGCTGAGATGGGAAACACAGATGGGCAGCATTGGTGGGAAGATGGTTAGTCCTGTCTGAGGAATTTGAAAAATGTGTGGGGCAGGTGAGTCAAGTACCTATAGGTAGGTGTGTGAAGTCCCTGTGGTTTAGGGAGTGAACATTTGGGAAAATGAACCTCAGGAGAGAGATTAGTGTCCAAAGCCGCAGAGCCATCCAAAGATTGGGAGCCGAGAAGTAAGTTTGAAATTTGGAGACTTTAGCCAATCTATTCCCATTGACTTCAAAAGAATAAAGCAATAATACTCAACTGTTGGGATGTGCTCTTTATTTGATTAAACACCAAATTAAAAGCCAAATCATAAACTCATTATGTAAAAATGACTCTCTACAGATTTGGCCATTATATGTAAGCTGCATGATACAGTTTATATGGTCAGCTATGTATTTCTTGGACCTTAATCAGACCCTGGAGAATTTGAAGAGAGCATTTGTTCTAAACCTAATTCTACACGTATCTCAATGCTTAGTTAATAAAGAAATGCTTTCTTCCTTCCCATTCCTGTCTCCTTGATGCTGTTTGATGCCTCATTGGCTTCCTTTGCCTAATTTTTTGGAGACAAGAGCAGGTAGATGAGAGACAACGTGTCTCTTTTTATTCACTTGGTGGCTTTGGTTATTTCTCGAATGTCATCTCTGGGAGATCTGCAGCTTGGTTTCCATCCTTGGTGCTCATTTTGCCTTTCAAGATCAAGAACTCATTTCTCAATACGATTCATCCTACTTAGTGGCTCGTGCTAATTACAGTTGAGATTGCTTGCTTCCACTGCATTTTAGAGGATGTCATCTTATCATGTTCCTCTCTGGTGTTTGTAAACACTGGCTTGCTCATTTCATATTTCCCCTTCGTTTATTCCAAGATTGATATCTCCGCCGCAGAATTGGAATCCTTCTATCTTTGGAGCGGCATGCAAATCCTTTCTATCCTTCTCAATGCTGTTTCTAAACTGTTGAATCTTTTTATGATAATTAAGAACCAGTTTTAAAAAAGCCAGTGAAAATGACTAAGTCATGATTAAGACTGCCCAACCTTTCTGGATATATAAATTCACTGCAGTTTAGTCTTGCCAGGCTGTGGGTGAGGCTGCCGTGCACAGTTGTGCAGGCTACTCGTGGCACCGGGGTGTTTGGCCACAGGGACGAATGCAGGCTGCAGGCACCCAGCACTGTCCTCACCAAGCCACCCACCTTGGTGTGTGGCTGCATCTCCTCAGGGAATCAATTCCTTTTTCTACTTTTTAAAAATGATTGTGGGGCGCCTGGGTGGCGCAGTCGGTTAAGCGTCCGACTTCAGCCAGGTCACGATCTCGCGGTCCATGAGTTCGAGCCCCGCGTCGGGCTCTGGGCTGATGGCTCAGAGCCTGGAACCTGTTTCCGATTCTGTGTCTCCCTCTCTCTCTGCCCCTCCCCCGTTCATGCTCTGTCTCTCTCTGTCCCAAAAATAAAATAAACGTTGAAAAAAAAAATTAAAAAAAAAAAATGATTGTTTGTTGGGGCCCCTGGGTGGCTCAGTCGGTTAAGCGTCCGTCTCAGGTCATGATCTCATGGTCCATGGGTTTGGGCCCCACATCGGGCTCTGTGCTGACAGCTCAGAGCCTGGAGCCTGCTTCGGATTCTGTTTCACTCTCTCTCTGCCCCTCCCCCACTAACATTTATTTATTTATTTTGAGAGAGAGGGAGAGAAAGAGAGAGAGAGCAGGGGTGAGGCAGAGAGAAAGGGAGAGAGACACTCCCAAGCAGGCTCCACGCTGTCAGCACAGACCCCGATGGGGGCTTGATCTCAGGAACCACAAGGTCATGACCTGAGCCGAAAACAAGAGTCAGATGCTTAACCGATGGAGCCATCCAAGCACCCCTCCTTTTTCTAATTTGTACAAAGGCACTGCATTGATCCGTGGAGTCCTGAATTTGATCATTTTAGGTAGCTCCTCAGCCTATGATACTATCACCAAAGACAGGAAGCAGAACAGACCTTGTCTTAGTGCGAGCACACCCAGAAAGTCTGGAAGAACATAAATCTGACCTTCTGCTTCCACCTATATGTTCCAGCTCCTACAGAGCCCACAAGGGGGTGTAGCCACGGGTGCTCTGCTATGTGACTGGCTCCCTGCTCCTCTTCTCCACTGGTGCCAGACCATACTTGCTTCAACATGGCCATCTAAGGAGGTAAGCCCCTTCCCATTCAGACTTCCTGTTCCCCCTCTCATCACACATAACCCTTCTGTGCTTTTCTCTTACCCACCCCATGTGCCATCTGGTCTTGTCACTGAGTGCCCTGTTGTTGATTCCTCATGGGGGGAAATGCAGGGCTGAGCACAGAGAAGGGACAGGGACAGCATATCCCAATTGCCTTTTATGCTCTCCCCTGTACCAGAGAGGCTAGAAGTCTGGGAACTCTATTTCTTTTTTTGAAGTTTCTTTATTTTGAGAGAGAGAGCGTATGAGCGGGGGGGGGGGGGCAGAGAGAGAGGGAGAGAGAGAATCCCAAGCAGGCTCTGTGCTGACAGCACAGAGTCTGATGTGGGGCTTGATCCCATGAACTGTAAGATCATGGCCTGAGCTGAAACCAAGAGTCAGATTCTTTTTTTTTTTTAATTTATTTATTGTTTAATTTACATCTAAGTTAGTTAGCATATGGTGCAACAATGGTTTCAGGGGTAGATTCCTTAATGCCCCTTACATTTAGACTATCCTCCCTCCCACAACCCCTACAGCACCCCTTTGTTCTTGAAGACTCTTTTACATTTTGTTCCCCTCCTTATTTTTATATTATTTTTGTTTTCTTCCTCTTATGCTCATCTGTTTTGTATCTTAAAGTCCACATATGAGTGAAGTCATATTATATTTGTCTTTCTCTGACTAATTTCGCTTAGCATAATACCCTCCGGTTCCATCCATGTAGTTGCAAATGGCAAGATTTCATTCTTTTTGATTGTCGGGTAATACTCCATTGTATATATATACCACATCTTCTTTATGCATTCATCTGTCAATGGACATTTGGGCTCTTTCCATACTTCGGCTATTGTTGATTGTGCTGCTATAAACATTGAGGTGCATGTGTCCCTTCAAAACAGCATCCCTGTACTCCTTGGATAAATACCTAGTAGTGCAATTCCTGGGGCATAGGGTAGTTCTATTTTTCATTTTTTGAGGAACCTCCATACTTTTTTTCCAGGGTGGCTACACCAGTTTGCATTCCCACCAGCAGTACAAAAGAGATCCTCTTTCTCCGCATCCTCGCCAACATCTGTTGTTGCCTGAGTTGTTAATGTGAGCCATTCTGACAGGTGTGAGGTGCTATCTCATTGTGGTTTCGATTTGTATTTCCCTGATGATGAGTGATGTAGAGCATTTTTTCATGTGTCTGTTGGCCATCTGGATGTCTTCTTTGGAGAAGTGTCTATTCATGTCTTTTGCCCATTTCTTCACTGGATTATTTGTTTTTTGGGTGTTGAGTTTGAGAAGTTCTTTATAGCTTTTGGATACTAACCCTTTATCTGATACGTCATTTGCAAATATCTCCTCCCATTCCATCGGTTGCCTTTTAGTTTTGTGGATTGTTTCCTTTGCTGTGCAGAAGCTTTTTATTTTGATGAGGTCCCAATAGTTTATTTTTGCTTTTGTTTCCCTTTCCACTGGAGATGTGTTGAGTAAGAAGTTGTTGTGGCCGAGGTCAAAGAGGTTTTTGCCTGCTTTCTTCTCTAGGATTTTGATGGCTTTCTGTCCTACATTGAGGTCTTTCATCCATTTTGAGTTTATTTTTGTGTATGGTGTAAGAAAGTGGCCCACGTTCATTTTTCTGCATGTTGCCGTCCAGTTTTCCCAGCACCGCTTGCTGAAGAGACTGTCTTTATTCCACTGGATGTTCTTTCCTACTTTGTCCAAGATGAGTTGGCCATACATTTATGGGTCCATTTCTGGGTTCTCTATTCTGTTCCATTGATCTGAGTGTTCTTGTGCCAGTACCATACTATCTTGATGATTACAGCTTTGTAATACGTCTTGATGTCTGGGAGTGTGATGCCTCCAGTTTTGGTTTTCTTTTACATGATTGCTTTGGCTATTCAGGGTCTTCTCTGGTTCCATACAAATTTTAGGATTTTTTGTTCTAGCTCTGAAGAATGCTGGCATTATTTCACTAGGTATTGCATTGACTATGTAGATTGCTTTGGGTAGTATTGACATTTTAACAATGTTTGTTCTTCCAATCCAGGAGCATGGAATATTTTTTTGTGTCTTCTTCAATTTCTTTCATCAGCTTTGTATAGTTTTCAGTGTATAGATTTTTCACCTCTTTGGTTATGTTTATTCCTAGGTATTTTATGGTTTTGGGTGCAATTGTAAATGGGATCGATTCCTTGATTCCTCTTTCTGTTGCTTCATTATTGGTGTATAGGAATGCAAACGATTTGTGTGCATTGATTTTATATCCTGCAACTTTGCTGAATTCATGGATCAGTTTTTAACAGTTTTTTTTTTGGTGGAGTCTTTTGAGTTTTCCATATTGAGTATCATGTCATCTGCGAAGAATGAAAGTTTGACTTCCTCCTGGCCGATTTGGATGCCTTTTATTCCTTTGTGTTGTCTGACTTCCAAGGCTAAGACTTCCAGTACTATGTTGAATAACAGTGGTGAGAGTGGACATCCCTGTTGTGTTCCTGACCTTTGGGGGAAAGCTCTGTTTTTCCCCATTGTGGATGTATAAGCAGTGGGCCTTTCATATACAGCTTTTGTGATCTTGAGGTATGGTCCTTCTATCCCTACTTTCTTGAGGGTTTTTACCAAGAAAGATGCTGTATTTTGTTAAATGCTTTCTCTGCATCTATTGAGAGGATCATGTGGTTCTTTTCCTTTCTTTCATTCATGTGATGAATCACATTGATTGTTTTGCAGATATTGAATCAGCCCTGCATCCCAGGTATAATTCCACTTGGTCATGGTGAATAATTCTTTTAATGTATTGTTAGATCTGGTTGGTTAGTAACTTACTGAGAATTTTGCATCCATGTTCATTAGGGAAATTGGTCTATAGTTCTCCTTTTTAGTGGGGTCTTTGTCTGGTTTTAGAATCAAGTTAATCCTGGCTTCATATAGTTTGGAAGTTTTCCTTCCATTTCTATATTTTGGATTTCTTTACTGGTAATGGGACTGTTTAAATTTTCTATTTCTTTCTGTTTGAGTTTTGGTAGCTTATATGTTTCTAGGAATTTGTCCATTTCTTCCAGATTTCCCATTTTATTGGTGTATAATTGCTCATAATATTCTCTTATTATTGTTTGTATTTCTGTAGTGTTAGTTGTGATCTCTCCTCCTTCATGCTTGATTCTATTTATTTGGGTCCTTTCCTTTTTCCTTTTGGTCAAACTTGCTAGGGGTTTATCAATTTTGGTAATTCTTTCAAAGAACCAGCTCATAGTTTCATTGATCTGTTCTACTGTTTTTTGGTTTCGATAGCATTGATTTCTGCTCTGATCTGTATTATTTCCTGTCTTCTGCTGGTTTTGGGTTTTATTTGTTGTTCTTTTTCCAGCTCTTTGAGGCATAAGGTTAGGTTGTGTATCTGAGACCTTTCTTCCTTCTATAGGAAGGCCTGGATTGCTATACACTTCCCTCTTATGACCCCCTTTGTTGTGTGCCAGAGGTTTTGGGTTGTGGTGTTATCATTTTCATTGGCTTCCATGTACTTTTTAATTTCCTCTTTAATTTCTTAGTTAGAAATTCATTCATTCTTTAGTCTCCAATTATTTGTTATCTTTCCAAGTTTTTTCTTGTAGTTGATTTCAAGTTTCATAGTGTTGTGGTCTGAAAATATGCACAGTATAATCTTGATCTTTATTTACTTGTTGAGGGCTGATTTGTGTCCCAGTATGTGATCTAGTCTGGAGAATGTTCCATGTGCACTTGAGAAGAATGTGTATTCTGCTGCTTTAGGATAAAATGTTGTGAATATGTATGTTAAGTCCATCCGGTCCAGTGTGTCATTCAAAGCCATAGTTTCCTTGTTGATTTTCTGTTTAGATGATCAGTCCATTGTTGTAAGTGAGGTGTTGATGTCCCCTATTGTTATGGTATCATTATCAATGAGTTTCTTTATGTTTGTGATAATTAATTTATATGTTTGGGTGCTTCCACATTTGGCACATAAATGTTTACAGTTGTTAGGTCTTCTTGGTGGATAGACCGCTTAATTATGATATAATGCCCTTCTTCATCTCTTGTTACAGTCTTTATTTTAAAATTTAGATTGTCTGATATAAGTATGGCTACTAAGGCTTTCTTTTGGTGACCATTAGCATGATAGATGGTTCTCCATCCCCTTTTTTTCAATCTGAAGGTGTCTTTAGGTCCAAAATGGGTCTCTTGTAAACAGCATATAGATGGATCTTGTTTTCTTATCCATTCTGTTACCCTATGTCTTTTGACTGGAACATTTAGACCATTGACATTTAGAGTGAGTACTGAAAGATACAAATTTATTGCCATTATGTTGCCTGTAGAGTCAGAGTTTCTGGCAGTGTTCTCTGGTCCTTTCTAGTCTTTTTGTTGCTTTTGGTCTGTTTGTTTGTTTGTTTGTTTGTTTGTTTGTTTGTTTTGTCTTTTCTCCCCTCAGAGAGTCCCCCTTAAAATTTCTTGCAGGGCTGGTTTAGTGGTCACAAACTCCTTTAATTTTTGTTTGTCTGGGAAACTTTGAATCTCTCCTTCTATTTTGAATGACAGCCTTGCTGGATAAAGAATTCTTGGCTGCATATTTTTCCAATTCAGCACGCTGAATATATCCTGTCACTCCTTTCTGGCCTATCAAGTTTCTGTGGATAGGTCTGCTGCGAATGTGATCTGTCTTCCCTTGTAGGTTAAGGACTTTTTTCCCCTTGCTGCTTTCATGATTCTTTCCTTGCCTGAGTATTTTGTGAATTTGACTATGACATGCCTTGTTGATGGTCAGTTTTTGTTGAATCTAATGGGAGTCCTGTGTGCTTCCTGGATTTTGATGTCTGTGTCTTTCCCCAGGTTAGGAAAGTTTTCTACTATGATTTGCTCACATAACCCTTCTATGCTGTTTTCACTCTCTTCATCTTCTGGGACCCCTTTGATTCTGATGTTCCTTTTTAATGAGTCACTGATTTCTCTAATTCTTAAATTGTGCTCTTTTGCCTTAGTCTCCCTCTTTTTTTCTGCTTCATTATTCTCCATAAGTTTGTCCTTTATGTCGCTGATTCTTTGCTCTGCCCCATCCATCCTTGCCACCTTGGCATACATTCAAGATTGCAGCTCAGTTATAGCATTTTTTTATTTCATCCTGACTAGCTTTTACTTCATCTTCCTAGAAAGGGATTCTAGCCTGTTTTCAACCCCAGCTAGTATTCTTGTTATTGTGATACTAAACTCTAGTTCAGACATCTTGCTTGTATCTGTGTTGATTAAGTCCCTGGCTGTCATTTCTTCCTGTTCTTTCTTTTGGGGTAAATTTTTCATTTCAGCATTTTGAAGGAAGAAAAGGAATTAATAAAGTAAAAAAAAATTAAAAACAGCACAAAGAAATCAAATAAAGGATGCTAGATCCTAGGTGTGTTTTGATCTGGCTGTTGAAAGAAGCTTGATAGATTAGAGAAAAAAGGGAAAGATAAGAAAAAAAAGAAGGAAAAAAAGAAATGTTTGAAAATTTGAAAAATGAATACAATAAAATAGAATAAAATGAAATGATGAAAGTAAAATAGAATTTTTAAAATTTACAAAAAAGTATAAAATATAATAGAAAAAATTAAGGAAAAATCTTTTTAATAAAAATGGAAAATAAAATAAATTTTTTATCTTTCTGTATTCAAGAATAAGAAAAGAAAGAGAAAAAAATTGAATAAAAGGACAAGCAAACAGAATGAGACATGGTTGAAATTAAATCTGTTTCCTGTAGAAGTCAAACTGTGAAGCACTTTATAGTCTGTAAACTAAGCAAGTGGAGAGACTTGTGTTTGTCAAGAGTGGTTGGTCAGGGTTTAGTGTAACGGCTCCGTTCTCCACTAGATGGTGCTGCTCAGCTTACTGGGATGGATTGCTGTAGCGCTTATAGGCGTGTATGCGTGAGAGGGGTGAAAATGGTGTTACCCAGCTACCCAGTCTCTAGTATCAGAACTCTGCGCTCTCCCTGACTGGCAGTCGAGCACCCCTCCTTTGTCTCCTGCTTCCATCTACTCCCTGCTTCTACACTGTCCATGACCATGCCATCAGGCTGCCAGGTAGCACCTCCCTCCTGAGTTTTATCTCAGATGTGGCTGTGTTTCCTGACCCCTCACTTCTGAGGGACTGTGGCTTTGACCTGCTCAGACCGTCTTGGGGAGGGTGTCACTCAGCAATGGCTGGGTGCCCACCCACCCCAGGAACATTTGGGAGACCGTGCTGCTGCCAATGCCCAGAGACTGTGGCTGGGTGCCAGCCCGCCCCAGAAAAGGTTAACGCGATTGTGTAGCAGCAGAGTTTCAGAGTTTATGGAAAATTACAACACACATCTGGTACCAGGCTTCCCCCTTAATGTCCTTGTTCCAGCACCAGCGAATGTGGTTGTTCTCCAGGGCCCACTGGGACCTTTGCTTGTGGGGTGGCCGCACAGCCTCTACCAAATGTCCTCCCAACAGGGGAACCACCTCTCCCTGGGTGGCCCAAGGACTGCCCGGACTTCACTCTGTTCCTGGGGATTTTCCCTTCCCACCAGAGCACCGCCAGGTATTGAGCTGCGGAGTTTCAGACTCTGCGCTCCCCCGTTTATAGAGTCTTAATGGAATTTAAATCCTCTCCTTTCTCCTTTCTCCCTTTTCTTGTTCAGTCCCTGTGGCTGTTTCCACTTTTCCACTTTCTCTCCAGCTAATTTTGGGGGGGGTGCTTTTCCCATATTCTCCAAACCACCCCCCCGCCCCCGCCATCTCTGTCCTCTCTCCGCAAGCAAAAACAGCTCCCTGCCTTCCACAGCTTCTCTCTCCTCCAGTTCACCTCTCTGCGCTGTGTACCTGCCGAGGTCTGTGGTTCAGGTTGTGCAGATTGTTGTATTAATCCTCAAATCAATTTTCTAGGTGTGCAAGATGGTTATGTGTTGATCTGGCTGCATTTCAGGGACAAGAGATGCAAAAAAAAAACAAAAAAAAACCTTCCATGCTGTTCTGCCATCTTGACCCCTCAAGAGTCAGATTCTTGACTGACTGAGCCACCCAGGTGGCCCTGGGAACTCTATTTCTGAGACTCTCTTGACATTCGGCTTAGGACAGGGCTTCGAAGGTACATCTGTGCCAGACTGGGAGAATTGTGGCCACACAGTGTGTGGGCTTCAACACATGGATTTGCAGCCCCTTTCATATTCCTCTGATGGCTCTCAGTCCCCAGGTTGTGGACATCTGTGACCACTGACAGTCCTTTTCTGCATTTTGCTGATCTCTGGGTGGGACCTTCAACTTCCTGACTTCTGGACCATAGCTCTGGGGACAAACCTGGAAATTAGGGGTGAAACCCCTGATACCCTTGTGCCTTTGTAGGGAATTAGAGTTTTATCCGTAACTCCCCAAATATTAACAACAACTGCCCTGGGGTGCCTGGGTAGCTCAGATGGTTAGGCCCCTGATTCTTGGTTTCAGCTCAGATCATGATCTCACAGTTTGTGGGATCAAGCCCCACATTGAACTTCACGCTGACAGCACAGAGCCTGCTGGGGATTCTCTCTCTCCCTCTCTCTCTGCCTTTCCCCTGCTCACTGTCTCTGTCTCTCTCTCAAAATAAATAAATAAACTTAAAAAAAAAAGAATAACTGCCTCACATTTAAATATCAATAAGACTGGCTTGAAATCATTATGCCATCTTTGGAAATATCTGGAAAGAATGATTACCCATGTATTTTGCATTTACACCTTATAAGTTTGGGGCTTCCTTTCATTGGTCATTGATATAGGATGGATTTACCAAGTAAAAGCTGCCTGATTATAAACACCCTGAGGGACTAAGATTGTTCTGTTTATCCTATTGGCCATCTTTTCCTTTCTTGGGCCTTCCTCCCTTGGCCTAGAAACATAAGGCAGTCCCTACCATTCTAAAAATAACTCCATCACTAAGTAAGCAAGGCCTCTCTTAGTTCTGCTTTTCTCTTTACAACCATCAACCACCTTTTCTAATTAATTTCCTGTACCCTGATGTCTTACGTGATATCGGACTCCCTGAATTTCCAATGTTTTTTGGGATTTTCGTAGGTTTTTGGCCTCGAAGGAGAGATTATGGGTTACAAAGTCTCTGGTAAGCAAAATTTAGGACACTATTCTATCCGTGGCCTTTACCTTGCTGATGTGCATTATTCACATGGAGTTCAGTATTTCCTAAATGTTTCTGGGTGAGAACCCTTTTGCTCTGTCCAAGATCACTGAGGACCTCCTATCGCTAAATTCAATGGATGTGTAACAGGATGTAGGATTGTTTTTAGCAGAAGCTGACATTTCAAAATGTTAGCCCTTGCTATTTCTGGCTTGGGGACACCCCAGCGATCTTGCAGCAGACCTTCTTTGTTCTGGGAAGAGCCACAGGAGTTCCCCCTTTTAGTTCCTGAGCAACAGCATTTCTAGGCAGAGTGTGCACTAACATGCTTACTTATTAATTTTTCCTTGGGCAAGGGTCAGGGGGGCCTGGCTTGAGGTAGACCCCACACCTTGACCCATAGCTGAAGGTTGCCGGAACAATTTCAGGAAGAACTGATACTGACACTAGAGACTTCTCTCTCTCTCTCTCTTTCTCTCTCTCTGTCTCTATTTTAGAGAGAGAGACGGAGAGAGAGCACTCAAGTGGGGGAGAGGGGGCAGAGGGAGAGAGAGAGAATCTTAAGCAGGCTTCAGGCTCAGCACAGAGCCCAATGCAGGGCTTGATCCCTTGATCCTGGGATCAGGACCTGGGCTGAAATCAAGAGTTGGATGCTCAACTGATTGAGGCACCCAGGGTCTTTGAGGGGGCTCAGAAAATAGAACACACTGACATGCATTATTCACACAGATTCAGTATTTCCTGAATACTTTTAAAAAAATGTTTATTTATTTTTGAGAGAGAGAGAGAGAGAGAGAGAGAGAGAGAGAGAGAGAGAATGAGTGGGGGAGGGGAAGAGAGAGAGGGGACAGAGGATCTGAAGCAGGTTCTGCTCTGACAGCACAGAGCCTGATGTGAGGCTCAAACTCACAAACCATGAGATCATAACAGCCAAAGTCGGACGCTTAACCGACTGAGCCTCCCGGCCACCCTTTCTGAATGCTTTTGACTGAGACTCCGTCAGCTGTGTCTAAGATCTTCCTCCCTGCCTGGCTTCTGAACAAATTGAGAAATCATGCAAGGGAGAGGGGCACATGGAAAATTAACATTTTCCTTTATGACTGATGAAGGCTTGGCTGCAGGGTGTGGCTCATCTACTGGGAAACTTGACTTGCTAAGTTTTTATGGACACGTCCACTGGGGCAGCCCTGGCTACCAAACCCCTGGGGCCCTGGAGGAGCAAAGCAGAGCCCATGCTCTTGCGGACAAGCAACTCCCTCTGAAGAGGAGAAAGAGAAGGGAAGAAATAAATGTGTGTGATTGATTCTTCCCAAATTTATCACTCAGATGAGTCACCCCACTGCACCTGGGTTGAAGTAAATGAATGTACAGAAAGATCCAGGAGGGTGACCTCAGTAAGTACCTTCCTGGCTCCCTTCCTAGAGGAAACACCTGAAATAGGGGAACTGTGTCCCCTTGAAATAGATTAGCATGACTAATGAGATAGGCAGAACTAGACCAAGGCCAGCTGGTCAGAAGGTACCTTGGGGTACCTGATGGGAGGGGAGGGGCTTTCCACGCCCAGCAGGTAATTGATGCTGTCATTGCTTCTGTCCCAGGCACACCAGAATCATAGGGGAGATGGCTGTTGTGTGTTTGTGTGTGTGTGTACACAGAGCAGCACTTTAGAGCTATGGCCTACGTTAGCATGTAGTAACCTTGGGGATAGATGGAGGCAACTCTACCCCCCATATCTCACATTGTTGGCCGCAGCCTCAGAAATCCTTGATTTCAAGCACTTCTGGCAGAGAACTGGTGGCTGTTAGCAGAGACACGTTGGGGGACCGGCCACCCCTTCTGCCCCTTCTCTGTTAAATGAGTCTTATTGGGATCCATATCTTCATTGGTATAGCCGTGTGTGGGGTTCTTAGACTCTACATGAGGTAGGAACCCCTAAGAATGTCAGAATGGTCTCTTGGCATTTGGAGGACTGGGACTATCCTGTCACTGTGGCTTGAATATTATAGAAATGCTACTTTTTGTACCTCAAGATGGTGCAACAGTGGGGGGAACCTGGGTGGCTCAGTCAGCTGAGCGTCCAACTTCGGCTCAGGTCGTGATCTCACGGTTCATGAGTTCAAGCCCCACACTGAGCTCGCTGCTGTCAGCAAAGAGCGCACTTAGATCCTCTGTCCCTCTCTCTCCCTGCCCCTCCCCTGCTCATGCTGTATCTCTCAGAAATAAACAAAACATTAAAAAACATTAAAATAAATAAAACATAAAAATTTTAAAAAGATGGTGCCATGGGATGCATGGCTTGTAGAGACTTCCCTCTGTGTTATTTTGTTGATTCCTCTGCCGCAGTGGACACCTGTGATCATGCACTTGGGTTCTGTGTCCTTTTCCTGCTGCCCTGAGTGCTCCGTCTGGCCTCCCTCACAGCTGAAGTTCATGTTTCCAATGCTCCTCCTCAGCATGCCTCGATGCTTAGTGCTCAGCTCTCTCCTCCCTCGCCCTGGAAAGTTTCCCTGTCCTGGTCCCGCTCTTGCTGTCGTCTGGTCTTCAGACCCTCCGTAACCAGTTGCTGGCTGCAACCCTTTAGACATCTAAAAATCAACACATTCAACCCCTGAGTTCATCATCTTGGCCAAGCCGGTCTTTCCTCTCAGTTCTCCATCTTGACTCATGTCACGGACATTCACCCAGTTTTAGGAGTTAGAAATTTAGCAGTACCTCTGACTCTTCCCTCCACATTGAGTTAGTCATCAAGACCTGACCCTTTAAAAACAACAACTTCTTGGGGCGCCTGGGTGGCGCAGTCAGTTAAGCATCCGACTTCAGCCAGGTCACGATCTCGCGGTCCGTGAGTTCGAGCCCCGCATCAGGCTCTGGGCTGATGGCTCAGAGCCTGGAGCCTGTTTCCGATTCTGTGTCTCCCTCTCTCTCTGCCCCTCCCCCATTCATGCTCTGTCTCTCTCTGTCCCAAAAATAAATAAATGTTGAAAAAAAAATTTAAAAACAACAACTTCTTGAGCTTTTCTGGAATGTACTCGCATCTCTGCTTCCATCAGTGGGCTGGAAAGTAATTAATAAACAGCTCTGGGGGGGAAGCCTTGATTTGTAGCATTTGATGGTGTCTGTTGCATCAGTACTTTCACCACGGCTGATTTCAAGCCACCCAAGGTTTAATAGTCTGTCCCCCAAACTCCTAAAAACCTCATTGGCTTTTGCAAGATGGTACAAGCCAGCTCCAGTTGACAATGGCCCCAACCCCCTTGGTGCTTCTCAGCCCCTCTCTCTTCAAGCTTCTCCCCGCTCAAGCCATTCTGTAACCAGCTGCTAAACTCAGTTCTGACCACACCGACTCTCCTGCAGAAATGCCATTGATGGCCTCCTGGATGATTTAGTCCATGCCCCTTACCAGTTTATTGAGCTCTTGGAGATACAACTCTGCCTGCCTCTCCAGGGTCATCTTGGCTCCTATCTTTTTTTCTTCAAGGTTCAGCTCAGCTGAAACCTTTTCTCCATTTTTCGGGTTGGGTCAGGTGCCCCATCTGAGGTGGCTTGGGTTACTGCACTTATAACCTTGTATTGATGGGGTTTTGCCTTGATTTTGGTCTTTTTTTTTCTTGTGAGTCTGTAAACTTCTTCAGGGAGAAATCGTGTGTTTGGTTTTTTTTGTTGTTTTGTTTTTTGTTTTGTTTTGTTTTTTACCTCCTAGCTTATATATATGGAGCAGTGGCTTTCTTATTGGAATTGATCAGTACGGGCACCTGGGTGGCTCAGTCATTTAAGCATCTGACTCTTGATTTGGGCTCAGGTCATGATCTCATGGTTGGTGAGTTTGACCTACGCATTAGGCTCTGCACTGACAGCGTGGAGCCTGCTTGGGATTCTCTCTCCCTCTCTCTGTGCCCCTCCCCCATGCATGTATGTGTGTGTGTGTGTGTGTGTGTGTGTGTGTGTGTGTGTGTGTGTGTTCTGTCTCAAAATAAATAAATAAATAAGGTTTAAAAAGTCCTCTTTGAGATGTGAACTCAACAGGAAAGATGCTTGGCTAGATCCCGGCTCCCCCACTCGATAGTTATCTCACTTTGGGCACCTGTGTCCTCATTTGTAAAACAGTAACACCTGCCTCACTCGCCTTCGAAAACCACAAGGATCAGCTGAGCTAACATATGCCAGCGTGGCTGACAGTGCATGATATGAATGTAACACTCTGCCCTCCAGATGAACCAGGAGAATGTGGTGAGCAGAGCAAGGGCAGTGGACGCAGACCTCAGATCTGAACATCGGACCGGTCACGCACTAGCTGGGCTTCTGTGACGCTTCTGTCTCCTGCTTCTCCTGCTTCCTGTTTGCAGGTCGCCGCTCCTCAGCAGGTACTCCTCCCGTTGACCTCTGATGGCTGCCGTCCTCAGGTCTTGCTCCTGGGCTCTACCCTCTGTGTGTGAACTCCCTCTGGGGCATCTCGTCATTGCCGTGGCCTTAAATCCTATCTCTCCGTGGTGACTCCCAAATTTATAGCCCCCTGTCACACCTTTTCTTTGAGTTCCTGCCTTCTTGAGACGCCTCCCCTCTGGTGCTGGGCAAAAGCAGCCCTGATCGCGTCCTATCCAGCAGTGCCTGGGACGCCATCCCCACTCCAGTCCCCCGCTGTGTTCTTCATGTGGCCTCCTCCACATCCCCATGAGCTTGGGCTTCCCCATCTGCAATCGCCTTAACTCGGGGCAGAACCGTTTCAGTGACTCTGTCTTGTCCACTCTCGTTTCCTGTGCAGCATGCCTCATGTGCCCTAAGGCTGCGTTCATTTCTTGTTCACTTGACTGTTACTGGTTATCCTTTCTAGAATTTTAGTTCCACGAGGGGACTGTGTCTCTCGTTCACTTCTCCAGCCCCAGGGCCATGCGAAGCTCCTGTCCCACAGCAGCTGCTCGGCAAATATCTGATGAACAAATGAATGTGTGTCCTGAGCAGGTTACTAACCTTGTGATAATTAGGTCTGTTCTCTAACATTAAGGGAATTGGGTGAGATATGAGATAATACACTGAGAAGAGCCTAAACCAGGACGTGGCACATAGCAGGTATTTAATGTTAGTTCCCCTTCCTATAACGAATTAAAAATTGGGGCGCTTGGATGGCTCAGTCGATTGGGCGGCCGACTTTGGCTCAGGTCATGATCTCTCTGTTTGTGGGTTCGGGCCCCGCGTTGGGCTCTGTGCTATGTGCTAACAAACAGCTCGGAGCCTGGAGCCTGCTTTGGATCCTCTGTCTTCCTCCATCTCTCTCTGCCCCTCCGCCATTTGTGCTCTCTCTCTCAAAAATAAACAAACATTAAAAAAAGAATAAAAAAAGAAGCTATACAAGTTATAAAGAATATATTCTGTAAGCACATAAAAATGTGTGTGGGCTATAAAGACCTTCTGCATCCAGAAGGTCTTAATCAAATATGGTAAAATGTGCATCGCTAAACTTATTACATGCACAACTGTAGAACTTATTACATATACAGGTGCCTGGGCTGTACTCCAGAGACACTGATCTAAATAATGTGTATCCTGATGCCTATCAGTTTGAGAACCAGTGATACAGAATATAGGTTGAAGTATGGTATTGGGCGTATTAGGGTTCTCCAGATGGAAAAAAAAGGGTTTTAAATATATGGAGAGACAGAGCGAGACTGAAAGAGGGCTGGGATCCACAGGATGGGCCAGCAGGCTGGACATTTGGGTAGAGTCGATGTTGCAGCCTTGAGTTCAAATTCCACGGGACAGGAGGCTGGAAACTCAGGCAGGGTTTCTATGCCGCAGTCTTGACCACAAGCCTTTCCACTTTGGCTAGCTTCAGTCTTTCATCTTCAGTTCCTCAACTGAGTGGACGAAGCCCACCCACATTAGGGGGAGGGCATAATCAGCTTTACTCAAGGTTACTGGTTTAAATATTAATTATAGCTAAAATATACCTTCAGAGAAACATCTAGACTGGTGCTTGACCAAACAGTGGGGCCTCAAGTCCTAGCCAAGTTGACACACAAAATTAACTATCATATTGAGCAAATATTTTAATTATCATTTTAAAAAATATATTAAGCATCTACTATTTCTCCAGTTTTAGGCTAGGTTTCATGGAGTCACTATAATGCAAAACCCTATTCCCTCATGCCTCCCACCCAGGAGTTTGTTATTGGTTTTTTAAATTTTGGTGTTTCTTCCCTTAACAAAGATTCAACACATAAGAGGTGGGGAGAGGGTTCCTGGTTAGGAGCTTTTTAGGAGCCACCCAGGCAGAGTAGTCTAGAAAACTCTGTCTTCAAAGAAAGACTTCGGTATGTCAGATTTACCCACCTCAGATGATACTTATTTACTGTCTTATTCAAAAGCCACGAAAACAAAACAAAATAAATTCCAGAGCTGCTATCACGTGCCAGTTCTAAGGATACAGTGACAGAGGAAATGTGGCTTCTGCCCTCTATTTTTTGATGGTTTTGTCGTGGGGCTCCTTCGTTCTCATGACTTGCTTGACTAAATAAAACAATGGAGCTTTATGAAACTGCAGAGGGAATAGGATGTAGTAGGAAAGACCCTTCGCTTTTGAGATATTTATTAAAGGTTGGGGAGATTTGTCATAAAGGGATATAGAGCATCAATCCAGTGGGAACACTTCTTCAGAACCGTCCCAGGGATGAGCATCAGTGGGCACCTGATTCCTTAAGCATGACCGAATTTCCCCCAACCTGTGACTGCTTGTGTCCAGCAGATGGCGCCAAACGGCTGGTTCTAGCTAGGACGCACGGGCTCCTCTGCAAAACATGAAATATATTTCTATAAAGCCAGCATCTTAAAAAAAAAGTATATTTATTTTGAGAGAGAGAGGGAGAGAAGCAGAGAGAACGGTAGAGAATCCCAAGCAGGCTCTGCATTATCAGCGTGGAGCCCAATGTGGGGCTTGAACCCAGGAACTGTGAGATCATGCCCTGAGCCAGATCAAGAGTTGGACACCCAGCTGACTGAACCACCCAGAAGCCCCTATAAAGCCAGCATCTTAAACAAAGCACTCATATTATCTGTCTGAGGCCCTTTCTTTTTCTTTCTTTCTTTCATTCTTTCTTTCTTTGTCTTTTTTAAGATTTTATTTTTAAGTAATCTCTGCACTCAACGTGAGGCTCAAACTTACAACCCTAAGATCAAGAGTCTTATGCTCTATTGACTGAGCCAGCCAGGTGCCCCCTGAAACCCTTTCTTTTGCTCCATTTTAGTGTGACCTGTGAATTTAATGAGCAGTGGCCACAGAAATGGTTGCCAGTCCTGGAATGTGGTAATATCGTGGAATAATGGAAATGTAGGTGAAACACAAGAGATAGCCTAGTAAAGTAGCCCCCAAATATGGAGCTGACATGGGGAACGTGTGTGTGTGTGTACATGTGCTTGTGATGAAAAATACTTAAAAAAAAGGTAAAGAGAAAATATTGTAGAAGAACCTATAAAGGGATTACAAAAGTTGGAGATGAAAGAGTGTGCTCAAGTAAGCATCAGACTAGAGAGCTTAGTTTTGAGAGTATTAATATGGAAACTCCAGAAGAAAGGGTCCTATTCCTCTATTTCTGGCGGTCCTAATAAAAGGCTACTTGAATATCAATGAATATCACGTGAGTACAGGATTAGGAAAAATGGCACCAAGTCATCCAGAGCCAATTCAATGGAATTCCTTTCAAGGGAGTCTTCCTGTACTCACAAAGACCAGGAAGATCCATACCACACACAGTACCTATTAGGGAAGGGGGAGTCATAGCTTCAGGTTCTGAAGGAGGATGTTCTCTACTGCAGAAAAGGAGAAAAGCAAAAAGCAGAGTTGAATTGTCCTGGTAGACCTATTGGGTTCACTTTCTATTGAAGCTTTAAAAATCTCCCACTGAAATGAAGTCTGCATCTGATAAGGTGGAAGATAAGAAGTTGTTTGGTTTTGTGTGTGTGTGTTTTCCTGCTGCAGTTGGGGGATCTATTGCCCAGGTTAGAAGCTGCTTCCAGAGCAGGGCCATTAACTTAGTTTGAAAATGGTTCTCTGTATCCTGTGTCCCCTACCTGGAGACCCTTCAAAAAGGAAGACAAAAGGAGAGCATTCGTGACATATTCCAATGATCGTACACAGGCGACCCCTGGAGACCAGACTAAGACTCTAGGAGTCTTGCCCAGTCTTGACCAGGAGGATGTGGCTTCTCTCAGGAATTGTGCAAGTTCTAAAACTCCTAAGTGAAGTGATGCTAGAGGCAGAAGTGTCATTGAGGCATAATAGTATATGATTATGGGCTTTGCAATACCTCAATTTCAACGGATTTGCAACATTGCTTGCAATAAATAAATGAATAAATAAATAACCCTTTCTTCCAGGAGAGTTGATTTCTTACAGAAGGAGTATGATACCCAGGTTGGTACAAACTGGGACTTGATTATGAAATCTATGGAGAGGAACAGTATTTAATCCACATTATTCCAATTCATCATTCAAATAATATATTGTAAGCATATAGGATTACCTAGGGTAGGTTATTAAGATATAAATTCCTACCCCAACTCCAGATATTCTGATTGTAGAGACTGGGGGTAGAGTTTAGGAATTTGCATTTTAGAGATAATTTCATCATTTCGAGTAATTTAGATGCAGAAGATGGAAAGACCTTCCTCAGAGAAATATTACCCGAAGCAAAGGCAGAATTAGTCAATCAGAGAAACCTCTAAATTTACTTCCATTTATTCATTCACTTCCTCCCTTTCTTCTGAACACGTAATGCACCGAGCACATAATGCACCGAGCACTGAACACATAATGCATAGTGCCCTTTCTTTGTACTTGGTGCTGTGGGACATAGTAAATATGAGGAGACTCAGTTCCTTCCTTAGAGGAACTTCTATCTAATGCCTGATACAGATATGCATTTACATGTGAATGACAATGTCAGGTGGTAAGCATTGCATTTGTAGAAATGATGTGGAGGTCCAAGATCATTGTAGGGATTGAGAAAGAAGTCATGTCCATGTGAGCTGGCATGCTCGGGACAGCAGGAAGGGCTCTGTGGAGGGGGTAGGACATTGCCTGGGGCCTGAATGATGACAAGTGAGCAGGATATTTGAGATGTAGGAACAGCATTCACTTCGTATCCTGCTTGTTAAGCAAGTATACTATTATCATCCGTAAGCCTATACTAAAGATAGCAGAGGGGCAAAGTAAGGCCAGGGATTAAACTATAATCTCATTAACTACCTTCAGAGAAGGAATAAAGGAGGAGAAAGCAAAAGCTTTTGAATCAGCAACATCGTCTCCTTGTTTTTTTCAATATTCTGTTGCCAACGGAACCATTCTCTACTTTGCTAAGTTAATAAATAGTAGAAATGCTTGACATGACATGTTTGTTATGTATAACTTGCTTTTCGCACAGATTCATATCTATTTCATCCAGCTGCCTTCAAAAAGTTAACATTATGATAAGACACACGACAAGTATAGGCGATTAACATTCTAAGAAGAAGAGTAGGACTGTTTGAAGCCACGGAAGGAAGATGACTTAAATCAAAAATCATGTATTTAACAAAGCAATCTGTATTCCTAACACTTCTGTTTAGGCATGGTATTTTTCTTAGCTATATTTTGCCTATTTCTTTAGGCAAAAAAAATTTTGTTCCAGCTACCTCATTCCCCTTCCCCAGCTCTTCTTACCAGTATCCTACAAAGCATTGGAAAGCAAATATTTAAAGTATCTTCTCACTGGGCATGTAGAGGAGTGGCATTGCTACCCCGCCATACTTGATGGGAAAGGACACAGACTCTGGAGCCAGACAACTGGATTTTTAATCTTAAGATCCATCACTTCCCTTCTGGGTAGCTTTGGCAAAGTTACTTAACCTTTAGGGGCCTCAGTTTCCTCGTCTGTAAAGCAGACATAAATAGGATTCTTATGATGATTAATGAATCCATACATATAAAAGCACTTAGAAGAGCCCATAGCAACAACTCAGTCAGTGTTAGCTACTGTCATGAGCTCTGGTGCAAAGGAAGGTTCACAGGGACAAGTTTACTGGGATATATAGGCAAACTGGAGAGGTATTAATATATATTTGAAAACCAGCTATAATATGGGACTAAAAATTATTCAACCCCAACCCAAGAAAATTATATCTTCTTTTATAACAAAACATTTAGCCTATTTATAAGAATGTAGGGGCGCCTGGGTGGCGCAGTCGGTTAAGCGTCCGGCTTCAGCCAGGTCACGATCTCACGGTCCGTGAGTTCGAGCCCCGCGTCAGGCTCTGGGCTGATGGCTCAGAGCCTGGAGCCTGTTTCCGATTCTGTGTCTCCCTCCCTCTCTGCCCCTCCCCCGTTCATGCTCTGTCTCTCTCTGTCCCAAAAATAAATAAACGTTGAAAAAAAAAATTTTAAAAGAATGTAATATGAAATCATATAACACATTTAAATTATGAGAATAGCAAGACTAGGGATATGAAAGTACTGGAGAAAAGTCTAGTACAACAATGCGTACATGGCAACTTAGGTACGTACAATGGGTGAACCACACATTTGTCTTCAAGCATTCTGGAAATCACTGCAGAAAAGAGGAACGTGATGAGCAGCAAGATAAAAACAGTCCAATTATTCAGAAGAAACACGGTTATTTACACAATTGTTCACATGGTTGTGACCTGAGGACACTCGCCAGGTCAGCTTAGGGTGAGGCTGTGTAGCGCGATACACAACGTCTTCAGCAACTTTTTGGCAAAGGAGCTACAGGGTTTCTCAGGGCTGCTCCGACGACATTCCTCAAATCAGAACCCCAAGGGCATTTCGGTAAAGCAGTTCTAGGGGGAGATGGATTGTGGGGCCCAGGTGCTTGGCTGCCTATCTGTCTTGCTTCATCGAGAAGAAGATTTTATGATACCTGCAACACCTGTAACTTTTCATTCTGAGTTGTTCGGTCTCTTTCTTTTTTTTAAAAAATGTTTATTTTGAGAGAGAGAGACAGAGACAGAGCATGATCAGGGGAGGGGCAGAGTGAGAGGGAGACACAGGATCCAAAGTAGTCTTCAGGCTCCAAGATGTCAGCACAGAGCCCAATGCGGGGCTTGAATCCACGAACCACGAGATCATGACCTGAGTCCAAGTCAGATGCTTAACCGACTGAGCCACCCAGGTGCCCCATGTTTGGTTTCTTAAAAGCCATTTGCAACTATTTTCTCATTGAAGCCTCAGCTTCTGAAACAGGGATCATTAAACCCTTTTTATAGATAAAGAAACTGAGTCCAGGAGTGGTTGGACAGCTAGAACATGGTGGGAGTGGATTGAGGTGCTGGCTCCCTGAGCTCATCTGGACCATCAGCCCTGACCCAGGACCGGACATCTCAGAGCCCTGCTCCCTCTGCCACATCTTTTTATCCACCAATCTCTGATTGTTATGCCTGCAACTCCATTGAGATTGGTCTGGCAAAAGTCACAGATGATATTTTTGTCATCAAATTCAGTGACCTTTTTCTCAGTTTGCTTTTTTTTTTTTTTTTTTTAATTTGAACAATCAGTTATTTACTCTGTGGCATTTTGTCTTCCTTTGGTTTGGGGAGAACTAGATACTCCTGGACCTCCTCTTACTTCCCTACCGCTTCTGCTCATTAGCCCTTATGAGCAGCTTCTCCACCCGCCTCCCACATGTTGGGGTCCCCAGGGTGCCACCTTTGGCCCTCTCTTCACACTCCCGAAAAGAGCCAATCCTGTCTGACAAATCAGCCGCCATCCTGAAAACAGCAATTCCCAAACTTACAGAGTGAAGTCACATCCTGTATGAGGCTGAGTTCTAAGATCAGGATCTGTGGAAAAATAACGTTTCTTCAACATGAGACTGGTTCATTGTTTTTTTCAGTTGAATAAGAGACAAAACAGCTGGCTTGAATTTGGAGCTGTTATGTAAAAAAGGACGTTTCCTTACAGACGGGAATGACGCTTGGAGTAGTGAGGTGTTCATGTGGTGAGGATATACAAGGGAGGAGGAGAGGCTCCTATCTCCCATTTCACAACCTGTTTAGAGCCTACAACTTTGGGGGGAAATGGCAGAAAGAGGAAATTAAGTAGTTCTTCCTTTATTTATTTATGTTTATTTTGAGAGAGAGAATGGAGGAGGGGAAGAGAGAGAGAGAGAGAGAGAGAGAGGAATCCCAAACAGGCAATGCACTGTCAGTGCAGAGCCTGATGTGAGGCTTGATCCCACGAGCTATGAGATCATGGCCTGAGCCAAAATCAAGAGCCAAATGTTTAACTGACTGAGCCACCCAGGTGCCCCTATTATTTATTTAAGACCAAGCACACACAGGTGAATTTGTGTGCATTAACAATGATTCCATGTGTCTCTACTGCCTGTTCACTGAATATCTTCATGTGGTTGTCCCACAAGATTCCAAACTCAACACATCCAATATTTGTCATCTTTATTTTACACTCAGTTTTACTTAGATATAGCAATATACCTGCTCTGTAGTAGTCCTGTTATAAAGATACTCCCTAATTTTAGTGGCTTAATCAATACAAATTTATTTCTTATCCGTGTAACATTCCAAGATAAGTCAGGAGGTGGTGGGTGAAATGGGGCACGGGAGGTCCACTCTACAAGGTTCAGGGATCCAGACTCAAGAAGGTTCTGCCATCTTCTAGGTAGCTTCCAAGATTGCCTTGGTGTCAGCGTGCAGTCAGGAGAGGGGGCAGAAGAGAGCATGACAAGGGCACATCTACGTTTTAGTGTTACACCACTTCTGTTCCCAGTCCACTGGGCCACCTAGATACCAGGGGAAGAGTTTACATCCCAACACTAAATCTGCACCATGGGAGGGAGCATAGTTCTGCATTTTGATGGAGAGGTCTCCATCTGCCATTCTCCTTCCTCCCCATTCAAAATTTGTTCTTCAATATTTTCTGAGTCTTAATTTTCACTTTTGTTAAAAAGCACCAACAATTGTGCTCTTCAAAGGGTTTTTGTGAAAAGTGAGAAAACCTGTGTAAAGCAATTAGAATGTGTCTGACTTCCAGTTGATGCTCACAAGTGGGTTAACTAGTATTGTTATTAATTAGTTGCAGAATTTTATCAGTAGCCCCATTACACCAACCTAGAAACTCTCTTCCCTCATCAGAACCACCAATAAGTTGGTGAGTCCTACATACCTAATTAAAAAATACATACATATTTATGTCTTTAAATGCAAGAAACATGTTTCTGATAAGAAAATTGAAACATACATATTTGGATATTTTTTAAAAAGAAAACAAAAGCCACTCTCCTTGGCAGATCCAATGTATTTATATGGCTTCAACTACCATCTTTAAAATGGGTCCTATATGCCAGATGGACTTAACAGATATGTTCAGAACATTACATACTAAAACAGAAGACTATATGCTTTTTTCAAGTACACATGGGACATTCTCCAGAATAGATCACGTATTAGGCCACAAAACAATCCTTAGCAAATTTAAGAAGATCAAAGACATACAATGCACCTTTTATGACCACAATGCTAAGAAACTAGAAGTTGACCACACATACACACACACACATCTGGAAAGAGCACAAGTGGAGGTTATGTAACATGCTAATAGACAATGAATGGGTCAGCCAGGAAATAGAAGAAGAAATAAAAAATGCATAGAAACAAATGACAATGAAAACACAATGGTCCAAAACCTTTGGGATGCAGCAAAAGTGGTCATAAGATGGCAGTATATGGCAATACAGGCCTACCTCAAGAAGCAAGAAAAATCACAAATATGCTAACTTTACACTTAAAGGAGCTAGAAAAAGAAGAACAAACAAAACCTAAAACCAGCAGAAGAAGGAAATAATAAAGACTAGAGCAGAAATAAATGATATAGAAACTAAAAACCAATAGATCAGTGAAATGAGGAGCTGGTTCTTTGAAAAAATTAATAAAATTGATAAGCCAGACTTAGAAAAAGAAAAGAGAAAGGATTTCAAATAAATAAAATCACAAATGAGAGAGGATAACAACCAACAACACAGAAATACAGTTATAAGAGAATATTATGAAAAACCATATACCAGCAAATTAGACAACCTAGGAGAAATAGATAAATTCCTAGAAACATATCAACTACCAAAACTGAAGTAGAAAGAAATAGAAAATTTGAACAGACCGATAGCCAGCAAAGAAATGAAATCAGTAATCAAAAAACTCCCAAAAAACAAAAGTCTAGGACCAGATAGCTTCAAAGGTGAATTCTACCAAACATTTAAAGAAGATTTAATGCATATTCTTCTCAAACTATTCCAAAAAATAGAAATGGGAGGAAAATTTCCAAATTCCTTCTTTGAGGCCAGCATTACCCTGATACCAAAACCAAATAAAGACACCGCTAAGAAAGAGAACTACAGGCCAGTATTCCTGATGAACGTAGATGCAAAAATTCTCAGCAAAATACTAGCAAACCAAATCCAACAGTACATTAATAAAATAATTCAAGTTGAATTCAATGAAATGTTGCTTCACACCTGTCAGAATGGCTAAAATCGACAATACAAGGACAACAGGTGTTGGTGAGGATGTGGAGAAATGTGTTGCATTTGTGGTGGGAATGCAAACTGGTGCAGCCTCTGTGTATGGAGTATGGAGTTTGGTATTTCTTCAAAAAGTTAAAAATAAAACTACCTTAGGACTGAATAATTGCACTACTTGGTATTTGCCCAAAGAATACAAAAATACTAATTCAAAGGGATATATGCACCCGGATGTTTATAGCAGCATTGTCTACAATAGCCAAATTATGGAAACAGCCCAAGTGTCCATTGATGCGTAAAGAAGATGTGGTACACACACACACACACAGTGGAATATTACTCAGTCATCGAAAGAATGAAATCTTGACATTTACAACAACATGGATGGAGCTAGAGAGTATTATGCTAAGTGAAATAAGTCAGTCAGAGAAAGACAAATGCCATCTGATTTCACTCATATGTGGAATTTAAGAAACAAAACGAATGAGCAAAAGGGAAAAAAAAAGAGAAAGGGAAGAAAACCAGGAAATACACTCTTAACCATAGAGAACACACTGATGATTGCTAGAGAGGAGGTAAGTCGGGGGATGGGTGAAATAGGGGATGGGGATCGTGTGACGAGCACACGATGATGTGTGGAAGTGTTGAATCACTAAATTCTACACCTGAAACTAATATTACATGGAAATTTAACTCAACTAACTGTAATTGAGAGAAAAACTTGGAAGAGAAAAAAAAGGGTCTTATATGACTGGATTAGAACTCCCAGCTGGAAGGGATCTAGTCAAGTCTTCTTCTTCCCTTATTTTAAAACTGAGGAAACCATAGCCCTGCTGATGACAAAGCTGGGACTCGAATCTAGGTCTTTTGACTCCAATCAAATGCCCCATTGTCATTAATGTCTTCCTACATAAGAACATTTACATGTTCCTCTTGATTTTCATCCCTGTGTTTACCTCCTAGTTTGATATCACAGAAAAATAAAGTCAGCCAAAACCCACTAAGCAACTCGTCTCCCCTGTCCTCACAGTTATTGATTGGTGTCTGTTGGACGAAAATGGCTGCTGTATGAATTTCCTCTAATCTCCTCTGGTTACCAAGCCAGTGAAAATTCCAGAGTGCTAAATTCTGGCTCTTCGAACATGGTTCCTGGGGTCCCCAAACCTTCTTGCTTTTTATTCTGAGCAGCAGATGGCACTGTGCCCAAGTCTGGAAAGATGTTGAGGGAAAATGCACTCGAGCTTCCTGCAAAACCCTCCCTTAGATGCATAGGCAGGCTCACCTTCCCGGCTTAGAGTGCTCACAGCTAGCTGAGTGTGAGCTGGTTCGAAATGTTGGGGCAGAAGCTGGTTCGTGACTGAGCTCGCTTCCTCACCTCCTGGGGCACAACTGGACTATATTTCTTGGTTTCTGTTGTAGTGACTGAGCTGCGGCCAGTGCATTGTGGGAGAAAGTGATCTTTCCATTTCCAGGCCCGGCCTGTGAAAGTCTCCTGTACTTTCCCCCTCTTCTAGCTGGGTGTCAATGCCTAGGATGACCCTGGAAACCATAGGATGGAGGTAGCAGAGTTGGCATCAGCCTGGGTCCCTTTATGACTGCACGGAGCTGAGTACCCTCTCTGATTTGGGCCCACATTGGGGTGCTACATGAGTATGAATTACTGAAGTCCTCTATACTTGAGTCTGTTAGGCAGGGGGACCCACTCCCTGTCCTCATGGATCTATCTTACGGCAAAGCAAGAGACAGAAACACAAACGATTAACTAGTTATTGGCATTGATATTGAGTGAGGGACAAAACAGTGGGAGCAATCCATTTTTCAAAGCGTAAACTGAGTTTATAAGCTGAGTAGATTTAATCAGTAGCTGGAGGGGACTACAGGGGAGGAGCCAAAGCATTCCAGGCAGGGGAGAGTGTGCACAAAGACAGGAGTGGGGAATCAGGAGCGTAAATAGGAACGAGAGCACTTTGTGATAGCTGAGTTGAGAGCAGGCAAACCAGGGGAGGCTCGCCCTGGCTGAGTCCTGTGTTCTTAACACGGCTACCTGGCTGTGGTAGGCGCCACGCTGTGCCAGATGACACCGTGAGGGCTGTGACTTTGGGGCACCCTTATGAGGAGCAAAAGAGGCAGCTCCTATTTTGATCTGAGTGGTGTAGAAACGGAGCGTCAGATTTGGGTTCGTAAGTGACATAAAAATGACGAGTCAACATCCTTCACTTGTAGATGTGATAATCCTTCTGTTTCTATCATCTCCTATTTTTCTAAAAAGCGTTAAGGTGGGCTCCATGTACTTTTATTACATAAGTCAACTGTCCAAGTTTTTCTCTCTCTGATTTTAACCCTCTGACCTACAGATACAGAGACAAAAACAAAAACAAGTAACTCCAGTTTCAGACCACTGGTATTAAAGAAAAGTGAGGTTTTATCTTTCTGAGAGTGGAGGCAAACACCCTTCCCCCTGACTCCACCTCCCATTTGGGGGGCAAAGAGTATCCAAAATTGCGTGTGCAAGAAGATCCATTGAGAGGCAGGGGGAAAAAACCCACTGGAACTTCTATTTTTTTGAAAAAAATTATGTAAGAACATTTAACGTGAGATCTCCCCTTTTGACCAGTTTTGAAGGTCACGATTCCTAGGTATTGTGACCTATGGGTACAATATTGTACAGATCTATGTGTGTTTTTTAAATCTAACCACACTTAATATATAATCAATGCAGACAAATAATTTGTAAATAAAAATATGTATATGGAAGGTACCTGATGAAATCAGGTAAGCAATCAACAAAGTTTGGAGAATTTCATGCTGGTAGTCTGCATGTTCCTGGTTCCTCCTAAAATCCCGCAGGAGGGGCCCTCCTATCCTTACCCTCAGGTGAGCAGCCAAATACCTTCTGTGGGAGGAACTCAGGGAAGTGAGTCCCTCCTGTCTCCTCCCTAGCAGCACATTCCTTGGCTCTGGTCCATTTCTGCTTTGTCTTGTCCTGGCAGGACTTTTGGTCCTGAAGTCTGCTCCTGCCCAGTAGAGTACTTTCCCTCCTGTGTGGCGACTCCACTGTTACCTTTCGGCTATGGTCCCCAGCCCTCCTTTCTCCCTTGGGTGGAACCACTGAGCCCTACCTGTCTCAGGCACACCACCTCCTGACCTCCTGCCCACGATCTCCAGCAGCCAGCTGCCCGCCTTTACACTAGCCCTGCCTTGGCAATATCTTAAAGGACTAATGCTGCTCCTAGTGAGTGTTTCTGTGATTTTGAAGGAATAGTGATAATACAATAATAATAGTAGTGACAACTGCCATTTGTATGCCCACTAGTGCCTTGTGCTTTACACGATCATCTCCAATGCTAATGGCTTTGTAAGGGGTGGACTGTCATTCTTACTTTTGCGACAACACAATGGAAGCTGAGACTGTAAGCCCAAATATCTGAGCTGGGATTTGTAGACAAATGACCTGTCTGCTACCAAACTCTGGATCTTTCTGCCACACTCCAGGGCTATTCTCGCCAGTACTCAGCATAGCGGGGCAGGGTGGGGAGGGTAGTTCCATTAACGTCAGATCAGTGCTGAAATGGCCTTGCTGGGTGAGAAGTGTCCCCTTCTTCTCCAAGCAAACAATCTAATTTGCAGGCTGTGATAAAAATAGATAAATAAATACAATGGTTGGAAATACTTGAGGTACATCTGGGACAGAAAGGAATTTTAACGTTTAGAGCTTTGGGTAGTGCACATGTTGCCCCGGGCCCAGAAAGGACCCATGGGCTCCTTCTTCCTACAGATAGCCCCCCTGGGTGCAGGAGCCTAGCCCCACCTGGCCAGTCCTGCCAGATGCACTTTCCTCTGTGATAGGACTTTCGGGCACAGCCACATCCACTCCCCCCACCCCGCCCCTTCATGAGCATCTGGGGCCACGACAGAGTGTTTCTGTCTACCTCACACCCAGCTTCACACCTGGGCTGATTTCCCGATTTCACGTTTCCACCTTTCAGGTTTGTGGTTGCCTCTCCAGCAGAATCAAAACAACAGATTTACACAAAACACTGTGGGTTTGGACCAGAAAGTGTCCTTGAGCAACATGTTTATTCTATGCTTCTCTCCCCTACCCTTAGCTACTACCTGGGAGAACCCATGGAGAGGAAAACCGACTTTCTTGGGAAATAGGCAGAGGCATGCTGAAAATCTGCTACAGCTGTCCTCCATACCTGGGATACATTTAATCAGAACATAATGCACCTGCTGCCCAAAAACAGGGTGGGAGTCCCTTCCTTGCCAAGGGAAATGGAACAGCCCCTGGCTGCTGGTACATTTGCCCCCCACAGGATGGGGACAGATGGGTGATTGAGGGTTTGGGAAAGTTCTTTCCCTCAAATGAGGATCCAGCTGATAGTCCTGCTGCGTGTTGCTTATTTCCAAGCACTTCAGGGTGGTTTCCTCTGAACTTTAGCTTCTAGAACCCAAGACCTGGAGGGTTGAGGCTCTTCTTTGGATCACACTTCCACACTCCCTCTTAAATTGCAGGCCAACCGTTTGATTTCTGCTGCCTTTGTCTTCCCATAAAAGGGATTTGGGGGCATAATTCTTCGAGAAATCTCAAGTGCTTTTAATCAAAAACTACTTTTGATTCTTCATCTTTTTTCTTGCAGCTATTTTGAGTTTTGTTCTCCTTGGTTTGCAGAGGCTTCTAAAAATGCATTAGTTTCCAGCTTCACAGGTGAGAGCCGAGGTCTCCAAAGAGCAAAGTGGATTCTGGATGAAGCTGAGTCAGTAATCAGCTTTGTTGGCCTTTGACTCTACCCAATTTGCTTGCTCTGAGGAGGTGTGTAGAGTGAATGTACACACAGAAAATGTGTCATGGTTCCTGTATTCCAGGAAGAAAGATGCCCCACAGGCTCACTCTCCAGCCTTCTTTTCCAGCAGGTACTGACCAATTTGTTTGTACTTTGAGCTCTAGTCAAGAATGGAGAGTCTAATTGGATCTCCACACTAACCAAAATGTTCAGAGCTTGTATATAGAATACTAATTTCTAACTTGTCATCTTGTAGTCTTTCTGGTGAATAAAGGGAAAGGGTAACCGGGCACATTTTTGTGTATCTTTAGTGGTGATCTTTAGAGGGGTCAGATGCCTAAGATGCCCCAAACAATGGGCCACATCAGGTGACCTGGCCCTCATTCCCATGCTTCTCTCTCTCCAGCTGTGACACACGAACTTTGTCTACTCATAATCATTATTATATAGCTGACTCTTCATGTTTTGCAATGAAAAGATGGAAAATTCAAATGAGATGGTTAAAATCCACATGGCTCTAGATATAATGAAAAACAGTCATGTACTGAGACACAGTGTCTCTCTTTACACACATACACACATCCCACTCATCTATGTTTGGGTTTTTACTTTGCATCTGATTATAATCCTCTTTTGGCTTGTTCCATACTGCCAATAACCAGGGGACCCAGAAGGACAGCTGGGAAAGGAGCAAGATGACCATCTACGTGTTGTCCTTTGGGAATGACTTTCAAGTTCATGGCTGCAGTGGCTGCTACCCAAAGTCAACAGCACAGAAACCTTCCTGTTATATCAGAACCTCTATCTAAAAATGGATTGACTCAATAGGAAAGCAACAGCAAAAGGTAATACTTCCTTAGTAGGTATCAGTCAGTGGAACAAACCAGTCTTGGGTCTTGGTCCCTCTGGAGGGTTTTTGAGAGATCTATGGTTGTCATGAATAAGTCAGGCCATGTAGACAAGACACAGGAGATTCAGCTTGGAGCTCTTAGGACCGAAGCAGATTACTAATGTCTCTTTATATATAACCAAATATTCTTTGGAGGAGAAGATGGGACTGGATCAAGTTCGTTTGGGAAATTCTGCGTTAAATAAAGTTAAATGGGTTTCGTCAGCCTTTAAAAACTCAGATTTTATTGTGAAAGTCTTAAGTGGGGAAAATACCAGAAAGCTGTTCCCAAACTTTTTTGACCTAGAAGTTCCTCTTCACTGGGAATCTCTAACATTTCAAAGGGCCCTAAAATCCCACACCACCCAGTTTGGAGAATGCCATTTGGAGAAGTCAGAGAAGCCCCAGCTGTCCCAGGTCACCAGCTCCCCTGAGACTCAGGTTCTAGCCCAGTGGGCTTCACATTTGGGTATCCACATCCTTGGAGATGCACAAAGGCTTGCAAAGAGTCCAAATTCTAGGTTCATCACTTTCCTCCAACTGCTCTGCCCATTCCTGTGAGCTGTTCCTGCAGGATACAGTGCCTCCTTTTGGTTCTTGCACAGAGACTGTTTTATAAAACGGGGGGGGGGGGTCCTCTGCCTCCCCCCTACTTGTGATGCTGCATTGCCCCAAGGTAGGCAAATCTCTGGGGTGCCTGGCAAATGCTGTTTTTAAAAGACAGTGAATGAGTCTATTGACTGAGTAATCTTTTTACAACTCAGATGATTTCTACTTCTTTGCTTTCATGCAAATTGAGGGAAGACCTAATTGAATTGTAAGAGAATTAGATCAGTTTCACTGATAGATCACCATATCAGAAGGGGCTTGGTAATTGTCATAGCTATGATAAAATTCCTTCCATTCTAATTTTGCTTCTATAAAAATTCTATCATAGTGCTTACAATAACTGTAACAACAATAATTACAAGATGGGAATAATGTTGATGACAGACCCCATCTATTTTAGCAAGAAGTCTGATGAAGAGTAGTTTTTCCAATAAAATTTTACCTTTTATGGTGAATAATTATTTATAAAAATTGTATTTATAAAAATTGTTATTTTAATAAATTGTGTATTAGTAATACCCATAGTGACAATTCAGTTTAGAAATATTTCTTTGATACCTAGAGCTATATAGTCACAGGAAATTTTAGACACTAATTTGAAATTAATTAAAATGTGAAAGATTAATTTCAAGTTATATATGTATTCTTGCTTCAGATAGTTATGCTTGATCAATAAAAGTGTTTCAGACGTAAAACATCACATTATCATACATTCATGTGTGGAATGGAGATATAACCTCAGGAGTAAATGAAATAATTTTTTGCTTGTTGGCATATACTTAAAATGAAATATGGGGGCACCTGGGGGCTCTACCGATTAAGCGACGGACTCTTGGTTTCAGCTCAGGTCATGATCTCAAAGTTGAAGAGATTGTGCCCCAGGTTGGGCTCTGGGCTGACAGAATGGAGCCTTATTGGGATTCTCTCTCTCTCTCTCTCTCTCTCTCTCTCTCTCTCTCTCTCAAAATAAGTAAATAAGCATTAAAAAAAAAAGAATTATGGTGGATATCAAATCTCTATGGTATTAGATTGCACTGGAAACATTTTTGGAGGTCATATGAGTTTTATTTTTTAGTGTTCAGTGTCCATTCAGCAGCAGTTATATCCTTGGTAACTATTTAAACAATGAAGAAATATTTTAGATGTTAACTTCAAAGGGTATGAGAAGACGTGTAGCTTTTAAAAATTATTTTCAGGGGTGACAAAGCAGGAAGTTGAAGTCTCTGTGTCCAACAGCCCATAAGGAGAAGGAAGAGGCAGGTCCAGAGATGGCAGTATTTGGCCCATATCACACTCCCTCCATCTGTGGAGCCCTCTCTCTAGTCTGGCACCCACATCCATTCATACAGCTCTAGGTCCTTCCCCTCCCAACCTAAAGTCCCACCTTACCTCTAACCTCCTCCTCCCCCTACTCCTCCCCCTCCTTCTCCTCCCCCTCCTTCTCCTCTCCACATCACCTAGCCCCAACACTCATTCCCTTTAGACTTGATAACCAGCCATACTAACTTGGCCTTGGGACACCTCCTGGTCTGCTGCCTCACACTCCCCAACTCATTCTTGCCACAATCCCAGAAACCCTCAGACGGTAGGAAGCCCACAGCTGGGTCTGACCTCTGAGCCCCAGTCCACCTGTCACCATCTCAATAATGAGCATTAATCTGTAGGTTTGCAGTTTTCAAAGCCCTTCCCTCTTTGTATTCCCTCATTTACTCTTTACCACAATCTGCTGCATTAGAGAAAGAAACTGGAGCTCAGAGGATTTAATTGATTTGTAAGAAATGGTGGAGTTAATATTTGGATCTGGGTCATCTGTCTTCAAACTCTATGCTTTATCCACAATGCGCAGTGCCTCTGGAGAGTCTTTTTAGCTCAAGGTCAAGGCAAACCAATTGGGATCTCCTGAGTCTGGAGTGGCCCACTTCTCAGTGCCCTTAGTGAGCCTGCCCCCTGGAGATGGTGGTGGGTGTCAGCACAGTGTCCTTGTCTGCTGGCCCCTCCCTGGGTTCTCCATCAAGATTCTCCTCCAGAACCTTGGAATAGACTTACGGACAGCGAGAGGGAGATCAACACATACACATACTTGATGCAGAGCAAGATATGATGGTGTGGAGCCAAGACGAGATGACTATAAACAAACATTCACATAAAAATGCACAAGATTTGCCGCGAGTGGTGTTTTAGTCTGTGTAGTTGTACCAGAAATAACACTTGGTTGGAAGTCAAAATACCAATCATCTAGCTTCAGTTTTTATTTTTAATCAAAGACAAAGACTTTTAGAAAGCGAGAGAAGAAGTGCTAAATCTGTTTCAACTTAAGAAGCCTAAATTAATAGGTATTTCTGGCTGGAACAAGTTGACTTTCACTATGTTTCATGTGTTATTTTTGCAAACTTTTGGGGGGAACTTTTCTTTTTTTTTTAAAGTGCATTCAGGCTGCCAGACCTATGTATTAGAAAAATAAAATATTCCATTTTGGAGGCTCGATTTTTGATTCCTCTGTGTGAGGTATTTCACTGAGGCTGAGCCCTCAAGAACAATATAAAGTTAATTGGGATTTCTAAAAGGGATGGATTCTCTAGGTTGTAAAGGAGTAAATATGTAGCTAAAATGTATGGTAAATAATTTTAGGCCTCTTAGCACACACAGAAATAGTTTACTAAAGAAAGGACTGCGGCATTGTAAACAGCCTGGGATCAGACTCAGTGACCACCTGCAAGTTCCAGTGTGCAGATGGCTAAGAGGTGAGCCACCTGGAACTTACTACACCTGTTCTCATTGGTTGGCTCCAGATGTTTACTTCTGAGTAAGCTCAACTGGATGGTTACTCAGGTTCCACTGATAGCTGGGATCTGCTTGCTTTTGTCAGAGTTGATCTAGGGCTGGTGAATGTGTTAAGACAAGCTGACCCGCTTACAAATATTAAATTCGTGCATGGAACTTAAAAGCAGATCTGGGTGAAACAGTGGGTGGGGCCTTTCTCAAGCAAATCCTGGGTGACCCGAAGAACTTGCAGATGGTTGTCCCTTGCTGGTTCTCTCTGCTCATCTCTGGTTCTGATATGCCCTCTGAAATGTCACTGAGCACAGGACAGACTTACCTGAACGTAGAACTTAATCCCTTTGTGGCTAAACTTTCAGAGATGGATGTACGTTGACTGTCACACTGGGAAGGAGGTTAGAGGTAAATGTAGAGCGTAAATGACTACCCAGGGCCATTTGGGTCTATAGGTGTTTGGGGCAGGAAAGTCTTTTTCTGTGAATCATTGCGGTGAAGGAGAAAGAGCATCCTGCTCCCGTCCCTACATATCAATAATTCTTCTGCCGCGGTTCCCGTGACAGCATTTCCAAACACTTGCACACCTTGCACACCTGTTCTCAAGGTGACTCCTCCTCAAGGAGGAGAGGGTCAAAGGACTTTTAGCTGACAATGCTGTATACAGGGAGGAAACCAGGGTTCAGGGATGGGGAGTGGCTTGCCTGAGGTCATAATGCAAATCAGTAGTGAAGTCAGGTTTTTACTCTGACATCCATCAGTTGACTCTAATCCCCACGTGGCTATCATCCTTTTGTAAACAAGGGATTAATATACTAATTAATTTACTATTCATGGGCAGTGTTTGTGAAATGCTTTAAAGTCCTAGGCAAAAGATACCACATAACTATCCCAAATTATTTATCATCTATTTATAGCACAAGGCACTATGAACAAGAGCATAATTTACAGACTAAAAATTTACATTGTAATCCATTAGGGAAGTACTTTTTAGAAACAGATCAGAGATAGATAGAACACAGCTGTGCCCAGACTAATAGCTGCCAGAGGCCAGGTCTGGAATATGCTCTTTACGCCCCCGTGCTAAGCTCGAAGCCTGGCATGAAGCTGACAGTGAGCCAGTGTTTGCTCACTGCACCTGAGGCATAGGCATATTTGCGTTTGAGCTGTTCTCCCAGACAGTTCATCAAACGGTGTATCTTAGAGTTTCATTTCTCATTACTCCAAGGGGCTCTGGTTCCGTCTCGCTTAGATTGTGGTGAGGGAACTGGACCCTCACAAGTAGCCCAGGTTGAAACTAAAGGAGTCACCTTGAGAACAGGTGTGCAAGGGGTGGCCAAAACGGGCCATAGGGGCTACTGAGCTACTGGGCGAGGTGCATAGAGCAGGCCCCCTTGCCAGTCCATAAATCCCTCCCACCTGGGAGTTCTAGTGTCTTGAGCAAGATGCCCCCTGCCAAATGCTCCAAGCCGCCTGGAACAAGATGCTGTACAAACATCATCCTGATTAGTGTTTCTAATCTGCAGATCCTGGGCTCTGTGTCTGCAAATACAAAGAAAGGAATGGGGCCGGGTCGACAGAAACAAATGCATCTGAGCACACCCCAGGCTGCCTCTTGCTACGTGTCTTTCCAACAAGAGATGTTAAGCCCCTACTTCTAAGCCTCAGCAAGTCCTGTATATTTGTCTGTGATAGGAGCTTCCTCTTCTGGAAATAAATAGTCCGCCCCCCCCCCCGCCGGCCGTCCTGCAACAATCAAATTTGTTCTTTCCTAGCAGAGCCCCTACACAGGCCCAAGCTGCTCTTTCCCATAACTGAATTGTGGGGACACTCCTCTGTCCTCTGGCTTGCCTGTGAAATCTGTTAGAGAGAGACCTCTCCAGGAAAAGCTGTGTCTCTGGGTTCTAAGTGATCAGTTTCATCCCTCCACCTGGATCTAGGGGAACAGGGTCGTGTGGACACTCAGGTGATACACTTGCCAGTTTCTCTAAACAAATGGAAAGACAGTGCACACAAGACCAAGGTACACTCCTCTGGGATATCTCAGCTGGCCAGAGTGTTCGAAGCTTAAGAAATGGCTTTGCAAACAAATTCAGAGTGTGGCAATTTCTTCAAGACTATGGATCCAGTGTCTTCAACTACCCAATGGCATGGGATGAACAGGGCAAAGGGAGAATGTTGTAGTGTGAAAGAAATACAAGAGAGGCCTAAGACGCATAATACCTTATACACTGTTTCAACTAAACTTATGGCCAAAAAAAAAGATTGCTTTAGATATTTGAGGAACTTTTATGAAGTTGGGTATCAGATGATTAATTTGTTGGGTGTGCTAACAGCGTTATGGTTACGTGCCAGAATATTCTTTTCTTTTTACATGCCTATTGCAGTATTTAGTGGCAAATAACTTGAACACAGGGACTTGTTTTAATCTATTCTAGCTGAAGAAAAAAGTTACTGTTGTTAAATAGTATGGCAGAATGTCATTGATTATTGAAGCTGGATGACTGGCAGCTGGGAGTTTTTTTTGGGGGGGTACATTTGAAATTTTTTGTGAAAATAATTTAACAAAGAAAAAATTAAGTATCATATAAACATATGGGCATTCCTGGTGTGATAAAGGTTCTCAACATATGTGAGTCCTTTACTTTCTGTCTAGCTTAGAGGGAGCATGGTTTTCTAGAAATTGTCCAATTTAAACCCTTTGGCAAGGAGGTTTATGTTTGCCACGTTTGGTACAGTTTACCTGAAATTTATTTATTTTATGGGTTTTTAAAAATGCTTTGGAAATACTGCTAAGTTCATGGATGTCCACAGTTCAAAAGAGATAAAGTAGGGTTCATGATAATACCTCTCTTCCCGAGGGCAATCTATTTCCCTTGTTCTCCTTTTTCTTATTCACGCTGGTTGACGGGCACTTCCTAGTAGCTGTTAGACACGTCAGCTCCTTTTTCTCTTCTCCCTAGGGGAAAAGGTTTTGTTTGCGTATGTATTTCCATTCAAGTCCATTTTCTGAACTGTATTCCCAAGTGGTTCCAATTCCAGCACACCTGAAATCAAGGAACCATGAATGGTATGTGAATGGTGACCATAGTTGTTGTTCTTTTCTTTTTAAAAAAAAATAATATATATTTTATTGAGATATAAGTGGCATATACATTGTGTTCATTACATGGTAATGATTTCACTATATGTATGCATTGCTAAGGGGTTGCCACAATAAGTTTAGTTAACACCTATCACTACACATAGTTAAAAGCACTTTTTTTCGTGTGATGAGAATTTTTAAGATCTACACTCTCAGCAACTTTCAAATACATAATACAGTATTGTGAGCTGTGGTCACCATGTTGTACCTTAAATCCTCAGGACTTAATTTATCTCATAAATGGCAGTTTGTATCTTTTGATGACCTTCACCCATTTCGCCAATCCCTCTACCCACTGCCATTGGCAACCACAATCTCTTCTCTATGAGTTTGGTTTTTGTTTTTTGATTCTATGTATAAGTGATCACAACAGTATTTTCTTTCCCTGTCTGATTTATTTCACTTAGCATAATGTCCTTGAGGTCCATGCATGTTGTCCCAAATGGCAAGATGTCCTTCTTTTTTATGGCTAAGTAATATTCCATTATTCCATATACAAAAATTATAGTATTTATAGTTCACATTTTCTTCACCCATTCATCCATCAATGGACCATTAGGTGATTTCTGTGTTTAGGCTATTGAAACTGATGCTACAGTGAACATGGGGTGCAATATGTTTTTGAGATATCAGTTTTGTTTCCTTTGAATAAATACCCAGAGATGGAATTGCTAGATGATATGGTAGTTCTATTTTTAATTTTTTTGAGGAACCTCCATATTGTTTTCCATAGTGGTTGCCCAATTTACATTCCTGCCAGCAGTGTACAAGGATTTCCTGTTCTCTATATCTTCACTAACACTTATTTGTTATATTTTTGATAATTGCCATTCTAACAGGTCTGAGGTGATATTTCATTGTGTTTTTGATTTGCATTCCCTTGATGATTAGTGATGCTGAACATCTTTTCATGTATCTATTAGTCATTTGTATGTTTTTGGAAAAATGTTTGTATTCTCTGCCCATTTTTTAATTTGATAGCTTTTTTTTGTATTGAGTTGTATGAATTCTTCATTTATTTTGGATATTAACCTCTAATCATTTGTATGATTTGCAAATATTCTCTACCATTTGGTAGGTTGCCTTTTCATTTTATCGATGGTTTCCTTTGCTGAGCTTAGTTTGATGTCGTCCCACTTGTTTGTTTTTGTTTTTGTTGCTTTTGCTTTTGGTGTCAAATAAAAAATACCATTTCCAAGACTGATGTCAAGGAGATTACCTCGTATGCTTTCTTTTAGGAATTTTATGGTTTTAGGCCTTATATACAACTATTTAGACCATTTTGAGTTTATTTTTGTGTACGGTATAAGAAAGTGGTCCAATTTTATTCTTTTGTATGTGGCTGTCCAGTTTTCCTAATACTATTTATTGAGGAAATGGTCCTTTTCCTGTTGCGTATTCTTGGTCATAAACTAATCGACCATATATGGGTGGGTTTTTTTCCTGACTCTCTATTCTATTCCATTCATCTATGTGCCTGTTTTTATGCCAGTACTATACTGTTTTGATTACTAAGGTTTTGTAATATAGTTTGAAATCAAGAAGTGTGATGCCTTTAGCTTTGTTCTTTTTGCTCAAGATTGCTTTGGCTACTCTATTCCACACAGTTCTCTTCCCTACAAATGTTAGGATTGTTTGCTCTTTCTCTGAAAAATGCCATTGTACAATTGGTGCTGGATCTGTAGATTGCTTTGGGTAGTTGGGCATTTTAGCAATATTAATTTTTCCAATCCATCAACACTGAATATCTTTCCATTTATTTTTCTCTTTTTCAGTAGAGACAGTTTTACTATTTCTTTTCCAATTTGGATGCCTTTCATTTCTTTTTCTTGTCTGATTGCTATGGCTGGCACTTACAGTACTATGTTGAATAAAAATAGTGAAAATGGACATCCTTGTTTTGTTCCTGGTCTTAGAAAAAAAGATTTCAATTTTCCACCATTGAATATGATTTTGAGCATGAGTACAAGCTATGGGTTTGTCATATATGACCTATATTATATTGAATTAGTCCCTCTACACTCACTTCATTGGAAGTTTTTATCATGAATAGATGTTGACTTTTATCAAATGCATTGAGATGACCATATAATTTTTAACCTTCATTTTGTTAAAGTGTTGTATCATATCGATTAATTTGTGGATATTGAACCATTCTTACATCCCTGAAATAAATACCACTTGATTGTGGTGTATAATCCTGATAATGTATTGCTGAATTTGGTTTGCTAACATTTTGTTGAGTATTTTTTGCATCTAAGTTCATCAAGGATATTGGCCTATAATTTTCTTGTACTGTCCTTGTATTGCTGGCCTCATAAAATGAGTTTGAAAATATTCCCTTCTATTTTTAAAAGAATTTGAGAGGGATTGGTATTAATTTTTATTTAAATATATGGTAGAATTCTTCCATAAAGTCATATGGTTTTGGACTTTTCTTCATTGGAAGTTTTTGATTGATGATTCAGTCTTTTTATTAGGAATGGGTTTGTTCAGATTTTCTATTTCTTCATGATTCAGTCTTGGTTGGTTGTATATTCATAGGAATTTATTAATTTTTTCTAGGTTGTCAAAGTTGTTGAGATATATAGTCTATATAGCACAACCTTGGTTTGTGAACATAATTTGTTTCAGAAACATGATTGTAATCCAAAGCACTCATATATAAAAGTGAATTTCAAGAACCATTGGCTCGGCAGTGATCATGTGATATTTGGTGTCAGGTACTACTCACATTGCAAGACATCACTCGTCAAGTTAAAATTTATTAGAAATGTTTGCTCGTTTTATGGAACACTCGCAGAACCGGTTACTCGCACTCCAAAGTTTTACTGTAGTTGTTTACAGTATCTCATACAATCCTTTTTTTTGTATGGTATTACTTGTAATGTCTCCCCTTCATTTATAATTTTATTTACTTGAGTCCTCTCTTTTTCTTGGTTAGTCTAGCTAAAGATTCATCTATATTGTTCACATTTTCAAAAAAACCCCTGCTTTTGGTTTTATTTTTTCTATTGTCTTTTTCATTTCTATTTCATTTAGTTCCACTCTGATCTTTATTTCTTTTCTTCTATTAACTTTGGGCTTGGTTTCTAAAATATTATTCTAGTTCCTTGTTAGGTTATTTATTTGAGGTCTTTCTTCTTAATGTAGGTGTTGTATCCCGTAAGTTTTGCTATGGTGTGATTCATTTTATTTGTTTCAAGGTATTTTTTGGTTTGTCTTTTGATTTCTTATTTGACCCATTGGTTTTTCAATAGCATATAATTTGATCTCCATATATTTGTTAAATTTCTAGTTTTCTTCATTTAATTAATTTGTAGTTTCATACCACTGTGGTTGGAAAAGATGTTTGATATAATTTCAACCTCAAATTTATTAAGACTTTTTTGTGGCTTAACATATGATTTATCCTGGAGCATGTTTCATGTGTGCTTGAGAAGAGTGTGTATTCTGCTGCTGTTGGATGGATGAAAGGTTCTATAAATGTCTGTTAGTCCATCTGGTTTAATGTGTCATTCAAGTCTAATGTTTCCTACTGATTTTGTCTGGATGGTCTATCTGTTGATGAGAATGGGGTATTGAAGTCCTCTACTATTATTATATTGCTATCTGCTTTTTCCTTTAGGTCTGTTAATATTTGCTTTATATATTTAGGAGCTCCTTGGTATTCTTGATATTTAAAAGAATGCCTTTGGTTAATATACCCCCCCTTTTTAATGAAGCTTTATAGACATCACCCTCTTTTTTTAAAGTTTATTTCTTTGAGAGAGAGAGAGAGCGAGAGTGAGAGAGAAAGAGAGAGAGAGAGAGTGGGGGAGGGGGAGAGGGAGGGAGACACAGAATCTGAAGCAGGCTCCAGGCTCTGAGCTGTCATCACAGAGCCTGTTGTGGGGCTCAAACTCATGAATCATGAGATCATGACCTGAGCTGAAGTTGGATGCTTAACTGACTGAGCCACCCAGGTGCCCTAAACCCTTTCTTTTTTAAATTAAAAAAATATTTTTTAGAGAAAGGGAGGAGGAGAGGGGCAGAGGTGGGGGTGGGGGGAGAGAGAGAGAGAGAGAGAGAGAGAGAGAGAGAGAGAGAGAGAGAGAGAATCTTAACCAGGCTCCATACTCATGGAGCCTGATGTGGGGCTTGATCCCACAACCCTGGGATCATAACCTGAGCTGAAATCAAGAGATGGATGCTCCACTGACTGAGCCACCCAGGCGCCCCAGGATGGCCCTTAAAATTTTTTTTTATTTTGAGAGAGAGCGACAGAGAGAGTGTGAGCTGGGGAAAGGCATAGAGAAAAGGACAGAGTGAATCCCAAGCAGACTCCATGCTATCAACACAGAGCCCGATGTGGAGCTTGATCCCATGAACCAGGAGATCACAACCTGAGCCGAAATCAAGAGTAGGATGTTCAACCACCTGAGTCACCCAGGCACTCCTGGCCATTTCTTAATATGAATAAAACAAGCAGAATAATCTTGGTTTAATGGAACATATATAAGCATGATATCTTTTGTCCTTGAGAAGATCACAGGTCTAACCAGAGTGACAATGTGGAACCACAGAAAAATTGATACTTTTTGAAAGGGTCACATAATGCAGGAAGCTAGCAAAGTGTTTTTTGAAAAAAAAATTTTTTTTTTCAACGTTTATTTATTTTTGGGACAGAGAGAGACAGAGCATGAACGGGGGAGGGGCAGAGAGAGAGGGAGACACAGAATCGGAAACAGGCTCCAGGCTCTGAGCCATCAGCCCAGAGCCTGACGCGGGGCTCGAACTCCCGGACCGCGAGATCGTGACCTGGCTGAAGTCGGACGCTTAACCAACTGCGCCACCCAGGCGCCCCATCAAAGTGTTTTTTGAAACACATGGTCATTCAATCCAGAACCAAGTTACTATACCACGATAGCAGTCATGCCAAAAAGTGAGTTTCCTTTGTCTAGCTTTCAGGAAGTTAGAAGAAAAAATAATGTGGGACAAGCTAGAGAAAAAACAGGAGCAAAATACACTGAAGACATGCAGAGGCCACTTCCACCTAGTAAAGGCTCTGTCTGTAAGGTTACCACCCAGAAATCGAGAGAGCAGTGGTGCTCTCTACTTGGTCATCCTCAAATGATGAGAAGACTGGGTTTTGTAGTGTTTCTTTTAGTCCTTCTTGTTTTGAATCCAAATGAACAAAATGAAAATGATTTTTTTTTTATTTTTACGTTTATTTATTTTTAGGACAGAGAGAGACAGAGCATGAACGGGGGAGGGGCAGAGAGAGAGGGAGACACAGAATTGGAAACAGGCTCCAGGCTCTGAGCCATCAGCCCAGAGCCCGACGCGGGGCTCGAACTCACGGACCGCGAGATCGTGACCTGGCTGAAGTCGGATGCTTAACCGACTGCGCCACCCAGGCGCCCCGAAAATGATTTTTGAGGCAGTGTCAAAACAGATTTCTCATGCCATGGAAATTTCCAGAACTTTGAAAGTTAGAGGTGGAATCTGTGGTAGAGGCAGTGACGTCAGAGAACACCACAGCAGTACAGGGGGAGAGGCTGGTAACTCATCTGCCTCCACTTTCATCCTTGATCACACATCTGCACACCTGGTTTAGTTGTAGAACAGGTCATTCTAAATCAGAGGGAAATGCCATACATTATTATACAATTATCCCATCAATATCTGTTGAGAGTTGACAGTATGGCTGCCATTTTGCAGGGTGATACTGTGTGGTGGGGACTGAGACACCGTGTTTTCTGTCCTCAAGTCATTTATAGTCCAGAAATATCTGGAACAATGCCTTATTTGTAAAAAGGCAGCATCCTGGTTTTTGTAGATTTGACTATTGGAGAGACAGTGCCCTTTGGATTTTACTATCCTTCTATTTCTTGTATGTGTGTATTTGTATATCATCAATTCATCTTCCTAAGACTTCAACCCAAATCAGTTATTTAGTGGATGGAGCTAAGGGATTGGCAGTAATCTACAAATTCACTCCAATATACCGTGTGTGTGTGTGTGTGTGTGTGTGTGTGTGTGTGTGTGTGAAATTGGACAAGCCATTTAAATCCCTAGAGGTTTGGTTTGTTTCTATCATCTGTGAGTGCTGTATTAACTGAAAACTGAGTACTCACATTAGAAAAAAATGAACTTGAAATCCCAATAAGGTTCTTCAAGTGTCTGGGTGGTCTGGGTCACATGTGTTCTAAATTCTGTTCTGAGCTAGTCCACTGACTTAGTGGCATTGTGACACCATTTAGTGCATCAACCTGGCCATGTAAGCCAAGGGGTCCTAGTCAAACATGTGATAAACATTCTCCTGCAGAATAATATCTCCCTAAGAGGAGTGTTGACCTTGGCTTCCATCACTGATTGAGAAGATAGAACATGAGGTTTAAATGCTGGCTCCAGCATTTACTGGCTGTATGACTAGAACTTGGGTGAGTTAATATTGCCTTTCTGAACTATTGCTTTAATTCATTATCAATGAAACAGGGCTTATAATATTTACTTTGTAAGGTCATAGAGATGAATGATGAACTACCCAGTAGAGTGTTGATATATAATAAGGGCACATGGTGGCTACCCAATGAATGGTGGCTGTGAATGAATGAATAGTCAGTGTTTTACTGTAGTGAGAATTCAGAGAGAAAAGAGACAAAGGGGAAGACTTCATAATATTAAGGGATGTGAAGAAATTCCTGATAAATCATGACTAATGGGAAACTTTTTCTGAAGGAAGCTATCCAATCTCTTTCTCGTTAGGTTCTTTAAAATAAGACAGTATCCATTTGTTGAAAGAGTTTGCTGTAGAGCATATTACCTCCTGAGGTGTATTTGGGGTTCTGGGAAATGTCTTTTAGCAAGAGGAATCACTAGTGAGATTCACCTGTGAACCCAGCAGCTGATGCTTTTCACAAACTCATCCCTAATAAAGGTCCTACCTTCCCCCTTGGTGACAGGCCAGCTGGTTTGCCTTTGGCAGTTTTGTTTTCAAGTTTCCAGAAACAGAGCTCATATTGAAGCAACATTTACAGGTCCTTTAAAAATGACTTGAGATTGCCATGGGAACTGAAGTCAAAATGACATAGTGCCAAGAGGAGGCATCCTTTGTTAATTGCTCATGAAGATAGATGAACGGAAAGTTTGGGCCTGGTAAAATGATAGATCTGTTCAAGAAAAGGAAATGAAAAAATAGGTAACAACACCCTTGGGAGGCCCAAAACAGCACTGTTGAAATCATTGACTCTGTGGAAGCATTTTGATTAGTTTCAGTTACACTACCTGTCAGATTTATGCTGGTGTTAAAAAAAAAAAAAAAAAAAAAGGAAGCTTATGTTACATTGACTATTATATGATTAAACCAAGAATCTCATGGAAGAAAAACAAAATGATCAGCATGTATACTTTTTGGTTAGACTTGCAGCCACCCCCCTTTTTAAAACAAATTATGTAATTTCATCAAGGATTAAATAAGAATGAAAAAGACTGTTTCCTAAGTCTCAGTGAATTTAAGCACTTCAGATTTTTTTCTATCATTATGTAAAGAAGTCATATCCCAGCTATCCAATGCTAAGTGTAGACTGCACAGTATTATAAAACACAATGTACTCTTACTAAAGTTTCATTTAAAACTTAAACATGTAGCAGAGATCAAAATTAAACCTCTACTTAAAAAGTATACCTTTGTTCACATGTTCTTTGTAACATCTATAGGCCTTTCAGATCTAATTTCTGTAGAACTCTCATACAGAAGCAGTTTGTAAAAGCTGTAGGTCATTAAGACTTGATGAGGAAGGTACTATTGTATGTAATTTCAAGGCAAATGGTTATTGGTGCCTAGTAAGCTTCTGGGAGAATGACTATTTAATTCTTCTTCATGAGTAAAGTTAAAAAAAATATATCTCATCATGAGGGTTGATGTGTGGGTGCTATTATGATGGTATTATTTCCAAGGACCAATGATGCCCAAATTCCGTTTTATGACTCACTCCTCCTCTGCAAAGGGTTCTTGACCTGACAGTGAAACTAAGGCACAAAAACTAAAGGGGAAACAAAATAACCAGAAAAAGTCCACTTAAATGGAATCCACTTAAAGTAAGGACCAAAATGTCATAGTAGACAAAGTAAAACAGGGTTGATAGGTATGATTTTGGAAAACTAAAATCAAAATTTATAAAAACAAATTTATTTTGCCTTATAATTAACAACATAGTTTTATTTTTTATTATTATTTTTTTAATGTTTATTTATTTTTCAGACAGAGAGAGACAGAGCATGAATGGGGGAGGGGCAGAGAGAGAGGGAGACACAGAATCTGAAGCAGGCTCCAGGCTCTGAGCTGCCAGCACAGAGCCTGACGCGGGGCTCAAACCCACAGACCGTGAGATCATGACCTGAGCCAAAGTCGGACGCTTAACCGACTGAGCCACCCAGGCGCCCCAACCACATAGTTTTATGATGACAGTTATGCACTAATCATTTGCTCAAACAAAAATGTGTTAATTTTAGGGCTGTGGTACACTCTTAACTTTGGTGGTGCTCAACGAACCAAGCTTCTTTGTATTTGTACTCTTATTAGTTCCTTACATATTGATTTTGGGCTTGGCCATGTTACTAGTTTTGGCCAGTAGAACATTAGCGAGGGTGATGCAAGTAAAAGGCTGGTAAGTCCTTGCACACTGGGCCTTATTATCTTGGGATGCTCCTAGGAACCCATCCACCATGCTATGAGAAAACATGAGCAATCATGAGAGAAGCCCACGTGGAGGAGAACTGAGGCCCTCTAGCCAACTCCAAGTGAGCTCCTAGTCAGTAGCCAGTACTGATTTCTAGCCATGGAGGTGAGTCCATTTTATTTTTTATTTTATTTTTAATTATCTTTTTAAAGTTTTAAAATTTATTTTTGAGAGAGACAGAGACAGAATGTGAGTGGGTTAGGGGCAGAGAGAGAGGGAGACACAGAAGCAGAAGCAGTCTCCAGGCTCTGAGCTGTCAGCACAGAGCCCGACGTGGGGCTCGAACTCACAAGCTGTGAGATCATGACCTGAGCCGAAGTCGGACGCTCAACCGACTGAGCCACCCAGGTGCCCCTAGGTGAGTCCATTTTAGGTTTTCTAGACATTCTGACTTCAAGCCTACAACATGTGGAGCATAATAACTTCTGGGTCAACCCACAGAGATGTAAGAAGTAATAAATTGTGGGGTACTTGGGTGGCTCAGTCGGTTAAGTGTCTGACTTTAGCTCAGGTCATGATCTCGCAGTTTGTGGGTTTGAGCTACCCATTGGGCTCTGTGCTGACAGCTCAGAGCCTGGAGCCTGCTTTGGATTCTCTGTCTCCCTCTCTCTCTGTCCCTCCCCTGTTTACTCTCTCTATATATCAAAAATAAACATTAAAAAAAGGAAGTAATAAATTGTGGTAAGTTGGGGGTGGTTTGTTATGCAGCAACAGATAACTAAAACAGAAACTATGACCTGGCATTGATTTTGAGTCTGGTAGAAGGAAGGGAGAAATTTGGAGGAACTACAAAAAGACTGTTAGTGGAGTCTGGAAGGGCACTGAGGAAATTCCTATTGGAAGCTGAAGAACAGAGAACCTGAGTTATATGTTGGCAGAACAATGATCAAAACTGTTTGCTTGTGGTATTCCGGGAAACAGAGAGAGTACCTACTGAACTTGTGGGTCTGACTAAGGAGATTTCTGGGAAGGATGTGGAAAGTGCCACTGGCTTCTTTTTGCTCCTGTGGTAAAGTACAGGGGGAACAAGCTGAACCAAAGAAGGAACTGTTCAGATTTCAAGCAGAACTTAGAACTAAAGAGGCTCTAAACATGTGGGTTTGTTAATAAAATTGTTTTTCACCCTCAGTCTCTACAAAAAAATCTCTCAAAGTATGAAATGACCTTCATTTGAAGATGAAATCCAAGGTGTTGGTAGTGAAATATGTCTTCTGTGTTATGGGATCTGAAAGACATAAGGAGTATCTCAAAGATCCTCTCAGACAAAGATATTTCTAAGAAGCTAAAGAGTATTTTCCCATGGGATTCTGATTTGCACTCCCTAAACAGAGAAAGGATTGTGTTGAAGAGATTTGTGTGTGTGATTTTGTTTATTAGGGTGAGTTATAATTTGATACATAAAAATGCAAAGTATACTGAAATTATACTGGCCTAGATTAAAAGGACAGAGACAAATTCAAAATAAGAAGGTGCCTTAAGATCCTCAAACTCCTCTGGGGAGGAGGAAGCAAGCCAAGGAAAGAAGCTTAGATGCAAGCCTGGGTCATTTCTCTTGGAAAAATAAGGATAGCTCAGAACAAAGTCTGGAGCACAGAGGGTGGAGGTAAGAGCCACAGAAAATCACTCTCAGGAAGTTGAACTAGGTCATGATAAAAAACAACAACAACAACAACAACACTGCCTATATGTGTCTGGCTGGATTTAAAAATTGCTATGGACCAGTAACTGCTGTGTTTTTCCCATTTTCAACCTTTTTGAGTAGAAGTACCTATTGAAGTTTTCCTTGCCTCTTCATTGTATGTTGACTGTGTGAGGATCAGAAAACTTGTGTCTTTAGTTGACACGTCTTCAGATCAAAAAGAACTCCACTCAGGAGACCTTGATCGCATCTAGACCTGACTTAGATGACGAGATTCTGTACTTGATGAGATAAGACCTTGAGAGCTTTGGAGAGGGTGAGTGTATTTTGAACGTGGGAAGGGCAGGACACATTAGAGGCCAGAGGGTGCTTTGTGGACTGTACTTTGGTGGTCCTTAGTGAAACTTACCTTCTGGTATTCCCTTCCTTATTGACTCTGGGCTTGGCCACATGGCAAGTTTTGGAAAATGGGAATTTGGCAAATTTGATGCAACTGAGGACTTGATAAGCACTTGTACATTGGGGGTTGCTCTCTTGAAGCAATACTTCCTGAAACCTAGACACCAAACTATGAAAAGCCCAAGAAACCATATGAAGGAGAATTGAGGTCCCAGAAAACACTTCAAGCTAAACTCCTAGCCAATGTCTAGCACCAACTTTCAGCCATGTGAATAATGTCATGTTGGATTTTCTTATCAATCCAGCATCCTAGACAATATCATATGAAGTGGAAGAGCTACCAGATTAACTAATAGAATTGTGAGAAATGTTATGTTCTCATTCTTTTAAATTATTAAATATGTGGCTGGTTTGTTATGCAGCAATAGATAAACCAACCATGAAGCTAATAATTTTTATTTCATTTACTTATTTATTTATTTAATGTTTACTTATTTTGAGAGATAGAAAGAGTGTGAGTAGGGAAGAGGCAGAGAGAGGGAGAGAGAAAATCCCAAGCAGTCTCTGCATTGTCATTTGATTCCAAGAACCATGAGATCATGACCTGAGCTGAAATCAAGAGTTGGACGCTCAACCAACTGAATCACCCAGGTGCCCTGGGAGGCTAATAATTTTGGATAAAATTGTGCAGTAGCAGGATATAATATCTTTTACATTATGTTGAACTTTTGCCATATTATCACAAAAGAGCTATTTTTGTAAAAATAGTCAAAAGTTGTATTTACTTTTTCCCAAGCACTTTGTGAATCCGTTGACAGTTGAATATCTTTATTTATTTTTTAAATGCTTATTTATTTAAGAGTTGGGGTGGGGGGGAGACTGAGCCAGGAGGGGCAGAGAGAGAGGGAGAGACTCCCAAGCAGGCTCCATGTTCACTGTGGATCCCAGTGTGGGGCTCAATCCCATGACTGTGAGATCATGACCTGAGCTGAAATCGAGTTGGACGCTCAACAGACTGAGCCACCCAGGTGCCCCCTGAATATCTTTATTTTGAAAGTATCTTTTATGTTATCATTCTTGTTTATTTTCTCTTTGTTAACTGGCAAATTATGCTATATCATTTATTTCTGGCTTTGCATATATTTCAAATAGCTGTATAATATTTCTTTAATCAACTAATGAAATTCTGCATCTTTTGCAGTATTTACAATTTCTTTTCACAGTAGGCTTCTACTGTATTTGACTTTATTATCTGCTATAATGGTGAGGAAGATATTGATATCTTGAAAGGGAGGGGCTTTGGTTAGAGATTAATTTCTTCAGAAGTCAGTTTATTAATACATAGGTTTGCTTTATGATGACTTTGCTTCTCTTAAACAAGTCAGATATTGTACACTCATATACTAAGAGGTCCCCTGTACTGCCATAAATATAGCTGGGCAGGCCCTGGTACCAGACAATGCTGCACTTTCTGGTGAAAGCTGAGTTGAAGCATGTGTGTTTGGCTTATGGTCTAAGAGGAGTTTCCTACTTTTCACCCTGAATCTAAATCTTGACACAACCCACTCAGGTCAAATTTTGGAGAGGGAGAGAGCTAGAAAGAAGTCTGGGTCCCCACACCTGTCTTAGCATGCCATTATAGGTGTGAAAGAGGTGGGAAACAAAGAGATGAATGCCCTGAGAATTGATCTTTTGCACAGCCTGCACAGGAGGAGGCTGAAGAGAAAGAAGTTCTTGGTGGCCCTTAAAGGCACCAAGAACCTACTTACTGGTAGATGGGACCTCGTGAATGTCCTATGCTCTTATCAATAAAATTAGCAACTCTTCATCTCTTGTGGGAGGGTGGAGGAAGGAGGGGGTAGAGAAATAGAAAAGTAGAAAGGATGGAAGAATCCCATCCCTCTTCAATATCCATCTTATTGGAGGAGAATCTACCCATTGAGGGATGAGATGTGGGGAAGTCACAAAGTTGAGGAATGGGGGAGTTCTTCCACTCTGAGGGCAGATCACTCTGTAATTTTTTCTTCATTCTCCCCCGTGGAAAAGAGGAGAGAGAACCAAGCAAAAGAATTGCGCCTCTGGGCAGAACCATTTTAGCAACGGACTAAGAGATGGTGCTCACAGGACATGAGCTTGTCTGAGTGGAAGTTCTCATTACTTGTTGTTGAAAAAAGTTGCATAATTTTTTAAAGCCAAGTTTTCCTAAAGGCTGGCACTAGAGCTAGAAGGGTATTGACTCCAAGGGATGCTTGAAGCGGAGGGAGCAGGTCTTGAGAGAAAATCTGGAGGTGGGGACAAGATCAAGTTGTAATGGAGGAGCACAAAGACGGGAAGGAACAGGTGTACTTTGAATTGGTTTACTTTAAATTTTTTTTAATGTTTATTTACTTTTGAGACAGAGGGAGACAGAGCGCTAGTGGGGGAGGGGCAGAGAGAGAGGGAAACAGAATCCAAAGCAGGCTGCAGGTTCTGAGCTGTCAGCACAGAGCCCAACGCGGGACTCAAACCCACGAACTGTGAGATCATGACCTGAGCCGAAGTCGGATGCTCAACCGACTGAGCTACCCGGGCGCCTCTGAATTGGTTTACTTTAAAGGGTTGTTCCAGAAGAGTTAGATCTACTTTTTATTGGTAAATGTTCAGCTTAGTTATGTCCACAAAACTCATTTTTATAAATAATTAGCAGGATATTTATAGTTATTTTATAGCATAGCTATAATCTATCCCTTTAAACACACAAATTCAATACACAGGAACATTTAAATGAAATAACCAGTTTTAGTGTTGAACAAACTTCAGAAAGCTGATGTACATTTATAGCTACAGAACATGTGCATTCATTAATTCATTCAACAAATTTGGAGCACCTGATGAGTGCCAGTCACTATATCTAGTGTTCATATTATTAAAGCAGATTCAGAAAACTCATTTTTTTTAAGTTTATTTATTTTGAGAGAGAGAAAGAGAGAGTGAGCGCACGTGTGGGAGAGAGGGAGCAGAGAGGGGCAGAGAGAGAGAGGGAGAGAGAATCCCTCATGGAGCCTGACACAGGGCTTAAACCCATGAACTGTGAGATCATGACCTGAACCCAAATCAAGAGTTGGACACTTAACCAACTGAGCCACCCAGGTACCCCTGGAAACTTTTTTTTAAAAGCTGTAATGTATAAAGTGGGGTCACTGGCACTAAGTCTTAATGTTTTTAAATGGAACAAATGTTTTAAGTGGAACAAAGTCAGTAATGGAAAATTTGGAAAAAGCAGATATTCTTGTACAAAGTACTTTACCTTAGGTGTAGAAGTTGCTAGAATACTGACCACTTATTCCTTGGCAATAAGAGCAGGGATAGAAAGGTTAATACATGCAGAGTGCAGGTGAAGAATCACTTAGGGAAAAACCACTAATTGTAATGCCTTTAGGGTTTTGTTAAAAATGCATCAGTTGGATACCAAAAAAGGCCATAATCAGTGCTATCTACTTTCAATTATGTTTCAGAGCAGTATTTGTTAACCCCTTTAATGTGATGCTTTCATAGTAAACATAAGAACACCCAAACTTCTACACTTTCTATTCATTTCTAAACAGTCCTCACAATGTCCTACCAAGCCAAAACGCCTATGAGACTCCATTTCTCCAGCAAGCTTTTCAACAGGATTTTAATTCTTCTGTCAGCTGGCAAAAACATTGAGCCAGCAGATTGAAAACACACAGCGGTGTGTATATTTGGAGTCTTTGTAAACTTTCCCATGCATGCAATGCCATTGGCTTTGCACATGCCCCCCCCCCCCCCCCCCGATACTGACAGATACTGATGAGCTGAGATATCATGCAACTGCTCAGAGGTGAAAAACGGTCTATGCAGTTTTGCATTTGCAGTCTATTGAGTGGGCCCAGCTGTGGGCCTCCCCTGCAGCAGGGGGGCGCTTCCCTTTAAAGAACTTTGCTCCACTTCAGCCTCCGTGGCTTCCAACACTTCCCCAGGAGATTTCACTTCCTATGGGAAAGAGCCACTGTTGACACCGTCTCAGGGAAACTCATGGCAGCTTTGTGATAATCACACATACACGCTCTTTCCACCCCTCCTTAACGTTGGCTTGTTTTTTTTTTTTTTTTTTTCCCTTTCATTCCAGGGACATTGATGTGAAAGGAAGGTCAATGAAAACCACCTTGCTTTCAGTCTGAGGGTTAGTTGTACTCTAACATGAAAAAGGAAGATTTTCTTTCAGAGACTGGCCTGGCATGCTTAACCCTTAACCTTGTCAGTTACAAGGACGTTTAAACATTTAAATGAAGGCGTTTCAGAGGATGTTGAGCTAGAAGATTTTCAAGTTGCTTTCTCAGATAAAGGTTGTTCTTTCTCAGATAAGGTTATGTCTTCAAAGGCACTTTTTTTTTCTTTCCCCAACTTATTGATGGTACCAGTTTGACTTTTGGTGGATGTATACCCCAAGGGCACATAGTCTCTGCTTTATTCATTTCTATACTCTCAGGGACTGAAAAGTGCCTGATGCACAGTAGTTGAAAGGTAAATGTTGATAGTTATTTGTTGAAACAAATATAGAGTGATTACTATAGAGTATATCATATATATATAGAGTATATAGTATAGAGTATAAAATGCTCAACCCATGCCTCATATTTCCATTTAGTATCTAAAAATTTACACAAGAGGATGTTGGGAACTTGATTTGATAAAATTACAACAGGAATTCTTGATTACCTGAAAAATGAACTAGTCTCCCTGTTTCTGTTTTGCCAACCACTGCCGTTGGCAGTGACTTCGTCAAACAGTAGAGTGAGGAAGCAAGCATAGCGCATTGTTATGGGGTGTTTGTCCACCCCAAACTTAGCTCGTTTTTCTTACTGAAATGCATATACTTAAAATGGCACAGATTAAGATGTCTATCAAGAGGTTAGGCCCCTGTTTCTGTCCTCTCCTGACAGGACAAAACTGTCATAGACTCGTAGTCACTGGAAGGGTCATTTAGTTTAAATATTAGTCCCCAAATTGGATGTAGTTTCAACTACTGTAGGCGATGGCCACATGTTCTAAACCTTCCTCCTGAAAATGTACCATGCATTAATGTTTTTTTCTCAGCAGTCCCATAACATTCCTGTTATAGAACAAGATTCCAACTGTTTTAACATACCAAGTTATCTTATAAGAAAGAGGCCCCATTTGGGAGCCAGGGGACCCCAGGCAGGGATTCTTAACCCCATACCCCATTCCCAGCACCCCCAACTGCCTGTAGTTATGTGACCCCGGGGAAGGCATTTCACCTCTTGGGACTCTAGCTTCTTTATCTGTGAAATAACATTGGCTTCCTGCCTCCCAAGGATACCAGAAGGAAGAATGAGTTAACATTTACATAGCTGCGTTGGGAGACTCCAAGAAAGGCAATGCATAAGTAGGAAATGTGATATAATAGAAAGAATGTCTTTTATTTTTAAGTTGGTCTTTGGTCAATCTTTCTGGGTCTAATCTCTATGTACAATAACAAAAGAACAGGCAAGTGTAAAAGAAAGCTCTGAACCTAATTCAGGTAGGATCACTCTGAATGATAGCTGCTGGGGTGTTTTGTTCATTTGTTAACTTTGGGATGAGGTAACTTGCTATCGGGAGAAGCGTTTGACTCGGGACTGTATTTAGGCAAATCAGTAGGCAATCCTATTGGAGAAGAGCAGTTGGCATAGATGGACTGGTTGAAATTTGGAGTTTATCAAGATGGTAAGCTCCCAGAGGGTAGGGATTCTGTCTTGCATCTTTATGGCTCCCGTATCTTTCCAGAGCCTGACATAGAGCTGCTAATTAGTTAGTGTTTGTCTAGTGAGTGCACTAGGATCTGAAGTGTAGCCTCACTCTTTGCCTGTATTGTGTCCTTCTTCCTGAATTGCAAATTGGGAGTAATGATACCCTCTTTGCAGGCTACTGTGAGGGTTAGATGACTGATATGTGTAAAGTGCCCAGCGCACTGTCTGACACACTTTTGGGGCACATAATCACAATAACTGTTGTCTCTCTCACCACTAATGTTGGGGACACAGGGTAGTGCTGTGGCCAAAGCACAGAGGGGTCTACATCCTGACCTTGATACCTATCAGTTCCCAGAGAGTAATGGTTTAACTTTTTGAAACTTGGTTCCTCATCTGTGTAAGAGGGTGCTAAAATTTGATCCACTTAGCAGCTCAATATCTACACTATAGTCCAGTATAACAAAGGGTCTGGTGTCCTTTTAAAGATCTTTTGTTGTAACATACATCAAGAAAATACATGGAACATATTTATGAAACAGAGTTAATGACTGTATGGCTACCACCAAGGTCAAGACATGGAACATTGCCAGCACCCCAAGAACCCATCATGTGCACACAGATCATTTCTACTCTTCTCTCATTTAACATTATATCATGTGCACGTCCTTTGGAATTTATAAAATTTATGTTTAATTGTGATAACCTACTGGAGTACATAAATGTGCGACAATTTGTGAGGCAGTCTCTGTTAACAGGGTGGTTCCCATATACTATATTAAGTCCTTATAAACACAGATCTGTTTTGTTCCCCTTTTTGAAATGTTTTATTTTTGAAAATTATTTTATTTTTTATTTTAGAGAGGGAGAGAGAGGGCATTTGAGTGGAGAAGATGGGCAGAGGGATAGAGAAACAATCTTAAGCAGACTCCACACTCAGTGCGGAGCCTGATGCAGTGCTTGATTCCATGACTCTGAGATCATGACCTGAGCCAAAATCAAGAGTTGGATGCTTATCCAACTGAGCCACCCAGGCGCCCCTGTTTTGTTCTCCTGATATGCAAGTTGCTCCTTGCATAGTTACTACCATTTCAAGAATTGTAGCTGTACAATATACTTTAATATCTGGAAGGGCAAAATTATTCGTGCTAATCCTCTTTTAAACACATCTTAACTATTCCACTTATTAATTTTCCTTTTTTTTTAGTTTGAAGCATCCTCAAATGGACAGAAAAGTTGCAGATTAAGTACCAACAAATTTTTTTCCTGAACCATTTGAGAATAAATTGGTCCATGATGCCCCATTATCTGCAAATTAGTGTGCATTTCCTACAATCAAGGGCATAGAAATAGAAAATTAGCACTGATATATTACCATCATTGAAATGTCAGGCCTTATTCAGGATTTACCACTTGTCCCAATATTGTCCTTTATAGCAAAAGGACCCAGTTCAGAATCATACTTTGCTTTTACTCTTTTGCATGTCTTTTCCATCCCCTTCAATCTGGAACAGCTGCTGGGTCTTTCTTTGATTTTTGTGAACTTGACACTTTCAAAGACCATAGGCCAATTATTCTGTAGAATATTCCTCAGTTTGGTTTGTCTGATATTTCTTCACTATTATATTTATGTAACACACCTTTAGCAGGAACATGATAGAAGTGATGTTGTTCTCACTGCGTTTTATCAAGTGTCATGTGATTTCAATATGTCCCATTACTCAGGTGGTTTCTGCCAGACTGCTCCAACTATAAAGTTATCCTTTTTGTCCTTTGTAATATATAAATATGTTGCTGGGAGCTATTTGTAACTATGTAAATATTCCTGAAATGTTTTTCATTCATGGATTTACTATTGTAAATGGTAAACTACAGTAAAACCTTGTGTTGTGAGCAACTTGTTCTGCGAGTGTTCCACAAGATGAATAACATTTATTTTTTCTTTTTAATTTTTTCATATTTATTTTTGAGAGAAAGAGACAGAGCACATATGGGGGAGGGGCAGAGAGAGAGGGAGACACAGAATCTGAAGCAGGCTCCAGGCTCTGAGCTGTCAGCACAGAGCCCGATGCGGGGCTCGAACCCACAAACCATGAGATCATGACCTGAGCTGAAGTCAGCTGCCTAATTGACTGAGTCATCCAGGTGCCCCCATGAGCAAACATTTCTAACAATTTTAACTTGATAAATGAGCGATGTCTTGCAATATGAGTAGTATTTGACGCCGAATGTCACATGATCACAAGTGAGACATTAGTTCTTGAAATTCAGTTTGATATACAAGTGCTTTGGATTACACGCATATTTCTGGAACAAATTATGCTTACAGACCAAGGTTTTACTGTATTTATAATTACAATTATCATGCATAGTAAACTATAGGTTATAATCCATTATTATCATTATTAATTTTAATTGATCACTGGAAGCTCCTTCAGGCTAGGCTGTGTGTGTGTGTGTGTGTGTGTGTGTGTGTGTGTGTGTGTGTATGTGAGGATGTCCCCATAGTCTTAGTGCAGTCTTAGGCTTTAACAACTTCAGAAGTACAAGTGCTATAAATTAACAAAAAAATGTCATTGGGAAGTTTCGTTATTTATACTTGTTTACACTTAGCTTTTTGAATTTTGAGTAATAAATTTTTATTTTAAGGTTTGTTTGAACAGTTTTATGGATGAGAATTTCTGAGACCAGTGGCTTGGTTCCCATTAGGGGAAGTTTCCTGGCTTGGTCAGATCTGTCATTGGATGTATCTCCGTTAGATTTTTTTCTTGTGAGATCACATCAAACTGGCATGTATGCATAAAATCAACTTTCTTCCAACAAACTAGATAACCTAGGTGAAATGGACAAATTCCTAAAAGGCACAAGTTGCCAAAACTGACTCAAAAAGAAACAGAAAATCTGAATGGATTTATAACAGGTAAAGAGATCGAATCAGTAATCAAAACACTTTTGACAAAGAAAAGCTCAGGAACACATGGTTTCACTGGTATATTCTATGAAACATTTAAAGTGCTAATACCAATGCATCATAAAATCTTCCAGAAAAAAAAAAAAAAGATGAGAGGAAACTCTCATTCATTCAATGAGACCAGTCTTACCTTGATACCGAAACAAAACAAACATCATCACAAGAAATGAAAAATATAGACCACTATCATCACAAGAAATGAAAAATATAGACCACTATCTCTTATGAATATAGATGCAAAAATCCTCAAAAAAAAAAAAAAAACCTAGCAAACTGACTCTAGCAACATATAAAATGGATTGTACACCATAACCAAGTGGAATCTGTCCCAGGAATGCAAGGTTGGTTCAACACATGAAAATTAATACACCATCTTACTAAAATTAGAAGATAAAAATCACATGATCGTAAATAGACAAAGGAAAAACATTTGGCAAACCCAATACTCTAATGAGAAAACATTCAACAAATTAGAAATTCGAAAAAGGAGGGAACATCCTTAACGTGATAAAGGTCACCTGTAAAAAGCTCAGGTGGAATATTTGTCATATTCATAACAAACTATTAAATGAAATTAGTTAAAAAAAAAAGATTGAGGGGAGAGGAAATTGACAGTGACTGTTTATGGGTATGGTGTATCCTTTTGGGGTGATGAAAATATTCTGGAATTACATAGCAGTGATGGTTATTCAACCTTGGAATATACTAAAAACCACTGAATTGTACACTTTAAAGGGGTGAATTTTATGGAATGTCAGTTAGGTCTCAATAAAAAAAGCAAAACAAATGAGAGTCTCAAAGGAAAACCCTCATTTTTTGTATGACCTGAAAGCTAGAATTTTAAAGGAAATCTTTTATGTCACTGGGGAGTAACTGATGAAAGTTTTACAAAGTTTAAAAATTGACTAGAATCATGTATGGCACAATATAGTAATTAAATAAATTTAAAACAGTTTTCTTTGTTTTTTTTATATCTTATTTTAGAGAAAGAGAGAGAGAGAGAGAGAGAGAGAGAGAGAGAGAGAGACAATCTTAAAGCAGGCTCCAGGTTGAGTGTAGAGCCCGATGTGGGGCTTGATCCCATGATCCTGGGATCACGACCTAAGCCAAAATCAAGAGTTGAACGCTCAACTGACTGAGTCACCCAGGTGTCCCTAAAACATAGTTTTCTTTGTATACCATTGACATACACTAAACTGCATATGTTAAAATGTACATTTTGGTAGGTAAGTTTTGACACATGAATACACTAAAGAGAACATGACCACAGTAAAAATAACTAGCATATTCATTATCCCCAATGGTTTCTTTATATCTCTCTGTAATTCTACCTTCTCACAATCTCTCCCTGGGCTCTAGGCACCCCCTAATCTTATTTCTGATACTATATATCAGTTTGCATTTCTTGGAATTTTGTATAAAAGAAACCATATGATGTACTCCTTTTTTAAGAGTCTGGCATCTTTCACTTGGCCTAATTATTTTGAGATTCTTCCATGTTTTTTGTGTGTTAATAGTTCATTCCTTTTCTGCTGAGTAATATTTCGTTGTCTGTCAGTTAGTTTACCCATTTACCTGTGGAAGGATGTTTGGGTTGTTTCTAGTTTTTAGCTATTTCAAATAAAGCTGCTATGGACATTGATATACAAGTCCTTGTATGGAATATGCTTTAATTGTCTTGGGTAAATACCTGGAGTAGAATGGCCTGATCATATTTTTAGCTTTTAAAGAAACTGTTGGGGTGCCTGGGTGGCTCAGTCGATTGAGTGTCCAACTTCAGCTCAGGTCATGATCTCATGGCTCATGGCTTCAAGCCCTGTGTCTGGCTCTGTGCTGACAGCTCAGAACCTGGAGCCTGCTTCAGATTCTGCCTCCCTCTCTCTCTGCCTCTCTCTCTCTCTCTCTCTCTCTCTCTCTTGCTCAAAAATAAATAAGCATTAAAAATTTTTTTAAAAAAGAAACTGTCAAATTGTTTTCAAAGTGGTTGTATTGTTTATATTCCCACCAGCAATGCATGAGAGTTCCAATGCCTTCACATTCTCAGCAGTACTTTGTATGGTCAGTCTCTTTAATTTTTGCTCTTCTGGTAGATTTGTAGGGATATCTTGCAATGGTTTTAATTTGCATTTCTCTAATGACTAACAATGTTAAGTATTTTTCCATTCAATTGGTTGCCAACCTAACTGCAAGTAAAGTGTCTGTTCAAGTATTTTACCCATTTTTTATATTGGGTCATTTGTCTTTTTTTTTAAATTGGGTTTTGAGAATTCTTTTGTGTCCAGATATGCATCCTTTATAACATATATGCTTTGCAGATATTTTCTTTCAGTCTATTGCTTGATGTTTCATTCTCTTCACAGTGTCTTTTGAAAAGCAGAAGTTTAAATTTTGATAAAGCCCAATTTTTGTCTGACCCAAGTTAGGAGAGGTTTTCTCTTAAAAGCTTTAGAGATAATTTTTGCATGTGATGCAAGGTATGGATTGTAGGTTTTTATTTTGTTTTTATTTGGTTTTTGGCATAGAGATATCCAATTGTTCTAGCACCATTTGTTCAAAACACGGCTTTTCTTCAATGGATTGCTTCTGAATCTTTGAAGAAAATAGTTGTAGAAAATCATATATATATATATATATATATATATATATATATATATATATATGAGCTTATTTCTGCACTCTTTATTCTGTTTCATTGATCTATGTGTCTGTATTCACACCAAAGCATGCTTTATTGATTACTCTAAGTTTGTAGTAAGTCTTAAAATGAGGTAATGTTAGCCTTCAAACTTTGCTCTTTATTTTTCAAGTTATTTTGGCTATTCTAAGTTCTTGGCATTCTGTATGAACTTCGGAATCTGCTTGTCAGTTTCTACTGAATAGTCCACTGGGATTTTGATTGGGATTACATTGAATTTGCAGATCAGTTTGCTTAAAATTGACACCTTAACAAGATTGAGTTTCCTGACCTATTGGTAAAGCATATATCATGATTTTTCAAAGTTCTTCAATTTCTCTCAGTAAATATTTTATAGTTTTCAGTGTACATTCTTTCACATATTTTTTAATGAGATGTATTCTTAGGTATTTCATGTATTTTGATGCAACTATAAATAGGTATTTTTTAAATTTCAATTTCCAATTGTTCATTGTTAGTACATAGAATACAACTTATTTTTGTATATTGATCATGTATTCTGCACCTTGTTAAACTTGCCTATTAGTCCTAGTAGCTTTGCTATAGATTCACTTGTATTTTCTAGATAGATGATCATGTAAGCTATAAATAAGTAGAATTTACATATTCCCTTTTCAATGCGTTTTACTTCTTTTTATTGCCTAACCCTGGCTAGAACCTTCAGTAATTTGTTAAATAGAAGTGGTGAGAATGGTGTTAGGTGGAAATATTCGGTCTTTCACATTAATGTTAGCGGATTTTTCACAGATGCTCTGCATCAGGTTGAGGAAATTCCTTTCTATTGCTAGTTTGCTGAGAGTTTTTAGTTAAGAATTCTCTCTTATTCTCTTTTTTCTTTTTGTAATCATGTAACATGTATATTTCTGAGTTCATAAAAGCTTGAAATAGCACTAAGACTTTTGGGACAAAGGTGTATATTCATATACAGATAGTCATATACAGTTACATTTATTTCTATATTATTTAAAAATAATTTATATTATATTGAAAACAATGAACCACAGGGTTTATTCCGTTTTTCTTCCTTTCCATATTTTTAGCTCCTTTCTCTGACAGTAGAAAACTGGCTTCCATTATCCTTAATATATTTGTTTATTTGGTCAACTTCCTGTGTGTATCCATTCTCCCATCACTGCCACCATCGCATATCTCCTGCAGATGCACTTGGCCTCTGACACTCGCTGCTGGTAACTTCCTGATATGGACACTCTCTTTACCTTGCTAAGCCTCTGACTCCATGCCCTGAGCTGCCCTTCTGCATGGACACCACCTTACTCTAACCATCCTCTGACACTCTGCACTTGTTGTCACCTTCCACATGGAAGCCCTTTCCCCTGGCTTATGCACTGACATCCTGTACTGTACAACTATGTGAATGTCCTCCTTACCCCTGTTGGCTTCTGAAGCTCATGTTGGGCTGTACCCATATGAGGCCCCCTCTTTGCCCTACTTAGACATGAATCTCTGAAAAAATTGCTCTCCCCCATGGTTATCTTCCTCACCTTCTTGGGCTCCAAAGCCCATGACATGCTGTTCATATGCAGAGACACCCCCCAGCCCTGCTGGAGCTCTGATATCCTACACTGGGCCACTCTTTTGCATGGATTCCCTCTTTACCCTTCGTGGCTCATTCCTGTGGTGGGCAGTTGTATTCTGAAATCTACTTCCTTTATTTGGTCTCCTATATCCCTCCTCCCATCCCAGCTTGGAGATGTAATATGCTTGGTCCAAACCAAAGGGTTTAGGACTGAGTTTTTCAGGAAATAATATGAAGAAGAGGAAGAAGAGGAAGAACTCACTCATTTGCTTTTTGCGATTAACTTAGAATAATTTTTTAAAATCAAACTCAAAAAAGTTCCATTGTGTTTTTGATTTTTTTTTCAATGTTTATTTATTTTTGGGACAGAGAGAGACAGAGCATGAACAGGCGAGGGGCAGAGAGAGAGGGAGACACAGAATCAGAAACAGGCTCCAGGCTCTGAGCCATCAGCCCAGAGCCCGATGCGGGGCTCGAACTCACGGACCGCGAGATCGTAACCTGGCTGAAGTCGGACGCTTAACCGACTGCGCCACCCAGGCGCCCCTAAACTTATTTTAGAAGGAAAGGCATATTGACAGTACTGGCTCTCTCCATCTTTAGAAGATTCCATCACTAATGGAACTGTCATGTTTCATCACTGCAGAAGAGTCTCCATAAGGCAATTGTAGCCACAGTTAAGGTCAGCTAGCACTATCATTAAGGTCAAAGCTCAGCATGCTTCAGGGTACTGAAGTGAGTAGAGTATAACACTAGTTTTGGCCAAATTTATTGATATTGATGCATTTACTAGAGAGTGTAGATTTAAGTACTTCCAGAGGTGGCTCAATAGGTTACTTGATTGGTTGACTAAAATTTGGATTCAATGATAGCACGTATTTAATGAGATTGAGATGTCATAGCTTCCAAGGCATAATGTGCAGGAGGGAATCCAGAGGCTTAGGGGGTTAGGGATATCGAACTAAATGTTTTATGCATTACCTGCACAGCCAGCTCACAACTACATTCCACAAGATGACCCAAAGATACTCCCTTCCCAAAGGCAATGAGATATATGTTAGTGAGGGGAGCACCTGCATCCTTAAAAATCTCTGTGGTTGCTCACCTTTCTAGGCAAGGTATGACTATAGATGCTGTTGTTTAGTTGGGTTCCCAGATTTTAAAGGGGATGATGGGATTTTGAAGTAGCAGGGGACAAGTGGTAGCATTTAACTGCCTAAGACAAGGTGAGGATATCCAAGGTAAAGGGCAGGAAGGACATAATAGTAATCAGAATGTTTTGAATGGCAGAGATCTTTGGCAGTGGCTAGTTGATCATGGTGTCCCTTAGAACTAAATATATAGAGTCTGCTAGAGTATTGCTTGGTCTGTAGAACAGGAAAAACTGTAGGCCTCATAGCAGAAAACCAGACTTAAGTTGTCACAGAGGAGAGCTGAAGCTTCTTACTCAGTTTCCAGACATAAGTAAATTCACAGAGACAGAGCCCCTGGATTGCAAGATAGACCAGGTACCCTTAAGGAAGGACTGGACACCATTGCCACAAGTATACATTGTAAATATTCTTCTAAGATTTCTTTAAAAGGACCAAAGGCAATTTACTAGAATGTGCACTGGAAAAAGGAAATACCAAGACCTTTTGGGGGATTACTAGACCCTGGCTCTGAAATGGCTTTGAAATCCCAGAGGGTCCCAAAATCAAAGTGAAAATTTACCATGTTTAGATTGTAGATGAAGTTTAGGTCAAATCAGACCCATATTGGGCCGGTTTGGTCCAGAGATTCAGCTAGTGGTTATTTCCCCAGTTTCTGAAGGTATAAATGGAAGAGACACGGTTGACAACTGGCAGAATCCCCACATTTGCTCTCTGACCCATGGGTGATGGTCACCGTGGTAGGAAGGGGTAAGTGGAAGCCCCCTAGGACTTCCATTCATACGAGACAGTAAATCAGAAGTAAGACAGTATCCCTGGGGGATTGCAAAAACTAATGCTGCCACTGAAGGCTTGAAAGAAGTGTAGATAGTGGTATGTAGTGTAAGCCCGGATAGTTGGTTATTTTTTTCTTTTTTTCTTTTTTCCTTTTTTGTGATGCAAATTCTTGATTTAAGCTTTGATTGCTGAGGCAAGCACTTCAAAGAAGCATGCACTTCAAAGACAGCTATCTTGAATGAACACAGTGCCAGCCACAGGACTGGATGAAGAGTCAAGCTGCCCCGAGTCTCCTTTCTTTTAGAGATCTTAGTTGATTTTGATAATCGAGCATTTGGGCTGCTGGTTTTTCTCTTCCCAGGCCTTTATTTTCTGCTTTTATGTTTTAAACTCATCAATAAAGAATGAGTCTGCTAAACCCTAGGCATCCCACCCTCAATCCCAATAAAAGCAGAACTCCAGCCTCCTGCTCTCTCTTCCTACCCATCACTTTGCTCTGTGGCCTCAGGTGTGCCATGGAATTTGCAGGACTTGTAAGAAATATACTTGTTTTTCAAAGTTTCCTGATGGCTATTGCTGATGGTGTCTTGCAATCATAATAAGAACCACAAGGGCTGGTCCAGCCACAGCATTGGTTATCAATAGGCTGAGACCGATGCAAAACATGATACTACGCATCTCCATTGAACTCATCAGTTTCGCCTTTGCAAAAGTCACATGGATCTTGAAGAATGAGTGAAGTCTACTATAAACTAATGAGGCGATAACTAAAGTTTCAGATGCTGTTTGAGATGTAGTATCTTTCCTGGGGCACGTTGACATGTTCCTTGGCATTTGCTTCACAGCTCCTGACCTGGTATATGTCCTTTCCTCCATATCAATTTGTAAATACCACCAGAAATAGTTTGCTTTTACTTATCAGGGCTGACAGTACACTTTCACAGACTTGCCTCAGGGTAAACCAATTCTGTTGTTACATTTATTCTGCAAGATTTTGATTGTCTTGACATTCCACAAAACATCATACTCTACCTTGCTGATGGACATGATGATGATTGGATTTGATGTTCATAAAGTGGCAAATACTTCAGGGAGGTTCTAATGTGAACTGGAAGGTGGGCGATCCCACAAAAATTCAAGGGCCTGTGACCTCATTGAAGTTTCTGGAGCTTTAATTTTTTTTTAATGTTTATTTATTTTTGAGAGAGACAGAGACAGAGCATGAGCGGGGTAGAGCAGAGAGAGAGGGAGACACAGAATCTGAAGCAGGTCCCAGGCTCTGAGCTGTCAGCATAGAAAGCCTGACATGGGGCTCCAACCCACAAACCCTGAGATCATGACCTGAGCTGAAGTAGGAGGCTCAACTGACTGAGCCACCCAGGCGCCCTGAAGTTTCTGGTGGTTTAATGTCACTTTTCCAAAGTGAAAGTAAAGTTGCTGTTCTTTGGACCACCTACAATGAAAAAAGAGGAAAAATGCTTGCTGAGCCTTTTTGTATTTGGGGAGTACTTGACTGTGTTACTTGGGTCATCTACAGAATCAGCTGTAAGGCTACCAGTTTTAAGTAGAGACGAGCAAAGGGATGCCCTGCCATGAGTTCAGGCTGTAGCCTAAGCCACTGTATCACTTGGGCCTTTTTACCCATCAGGTTCAATGATAGTTAAAATGTCTGTGGCAAATGGGCATGCTGTAAGGAGCCTCTGGGTGAAGACCAACAGGCTAGTCACAGCACCAAGCTGTAGGATTTTGGAGCAAATCTATGCCTTGTGCTGGATATGAGTATTTTCCTTTTGAAAAATAGCTTCTAAAAAAAAAAAAAAAAAATAGCTTCTATCTTGCTATCAGGCCCTGGTAGAGAATGCCTCACCATGGTGTATTGGGTGACCATGTGATCTGAGTTTCCCATCATGAACTAGGTATTGTCTGACCCACCAGCCATAAATTGTGTGTGTGTGTGTGTGTGTGTGTGTGTGTGTGTGTGTGTGTAGCAATCTATGGTCAAATGGGAATGGTTTGTGAAAGATTGAACAAGGAAGGTCCAAAATACAAGTAAGTTGAATAACAAGTGGCTTAGATTCCTTTTTTTAAAATTTATTTATTTAAAAAAATTTTAATGTTTATTTATTTTTGAGAGAGAGAGAGAGAGAGAGCGTGCATGAGTAGGGGAAGGGCAGAGAGAGAAGGAAGCACAGAATTCAAAGCAGGCTCCAGGCTCTGAGCTATCAGTACAGAGTTCGATGTGGGGCTTGAACTCATGGACCACAAGATCATGACTTGAGCCGAAGTTGGACGCTTAACCAACTGACCCACCCAGGTGCCCCTTATTTATTTATTCTGAAAGAGAGAGAGAGCATGTAGGGGAGGTGCAGAGAGGGAGAGGGAGAGAGAATCCCAACCAGGCCCCATGCTGTCAGTGTCCCTTATTTATTTATATTGAAAGAGAGAGAGAGAGAGAAAGAGAGAGAGAACATAGGAGAGGGGCAGAGAGATAGGGAGAGAGAACATCCCAAGTAGGCCCCGTGTTGTCATTGTGGAGCCTGATGTGGGGCTTGAACCCACTGACCATGAGATCATGACCTGAGCCAAAAATCGAGTCAGATGCTTAACTCACTGAGCCACCCAGGCGCCCCTTAGATTCCTTTGACTCTGAAGGTGCATTGCCCCTTCCTTTTCCTTCATCTGTGGCCTCTTGGCCATGTTCCTGATGACCAGTTGACTCAGGAAGAAATAACTTAAGCCTGGTTTACAGATTGTTTTGTATTTCAAATGGGTATCACTCAGTGCTGCTCAGGCCCGAACATGAAGGACACTGGTGAAGGAAACTACTCCCAGTGGGTAGAGCTTCAAGCAGCACGTTTAGTTGTACACTGTGTCTAGACTCAGAGATGGCAGGTAGTATGGAAAGACACTAACTTCTGGATGGTTGTAGTGAGCTGGTTGGATAGTATATTACTAGTCAGGGTTCAACCAGAGAAACAGAAGCCATAGGCTTTTTATATATGAATATGGCTTATATGTAATATATACTCTCAGCCTTATATATATAAGCCTTATATATAATATATAATCTAAGCCATATATATATGTGTGGATATGGATATGGATAGGGGCACCTGGGTGGCTCAGTCAGTTAAGCGTCTGACTTCGGCTCAGGTCATGATCTCATGGTCCATGAGTTCAAGCTCCGTGTCAGGCTCTGTGCTGACAGCTCAGAGCCTGGAGTCTGCTTCAGATTCTGGGTCTCCCTCTCTCTGCCTCTCCCTTGCTCATACTCTGTCTCTTTCTCTCTCTCTCAAAAAAAAAAAAAAACATTAAAAAAATATGTATAAGGATATCTATAGTTACGTATACTTAGAATATAGATGTGTGTATCTATCTATACGCATATACATAAAAGGAGATGAATTGGTTCACATGATTGTGGAGGCTGAACAGTCCCCACGATCTGCCATCTGCAAGCTGGACACCCAGGAAAGCCGGTGGTGTGATTCAGTCTGAGTCCAGGGGCCCAAGAACCCGGGGACCTAATGGTGTAAGTGGAAATGCTTCGTTCACTTTTAAGCCCGATCTTTCATTGGTAGAATTGTTGCTTCCCCTCTGGGCTACCTTGAGCTCTGCTTGTGCAGAACTTAGTCCCCAAAGAGAAGCTGCTTGCCGGAGGACATGCCCATGGCTCCAGGTAATGAACCCCCCATCAGTGAGGCACTCTGCCAGACGTGACAAAGAAGAGAAGCATGACTGATGTTCCCAGTGAGGAGTCCAGAAGAAAGACAATCTCTCAAAGGTGCTTGTTTCTGGAAAATCCATTCTGGGTAGAGTTGGAAGAGATTTGATTCTGTCCGGTTTATACAAGAAGAGAGAAATCAGCCATACATACTGACTTTTTTTTTTTTTTTTTTTTTTTGCTTGTCTAAATGGAAAGAAAAGTCAGGGTTTTAAGGCCTGTTGAAGTGGACAGATCTTTTCCAGGCCTTGGAGACGCCTGAAGATGCATTTGAAAAACTTTCTTACCATCTTGTCTGTATAAATTGCAGCATACGACAAACAGAGCAGGGTCGCCGGTTAATTCAAATTTCATGTTAGTCCAATTACATACTGATTTAGCCATCACTGGTGATTATGCTAAGGTTATTACTCTGCATATATTTACTTCTAGATGAACGGCCCACTTGTACCTTTAAAACACTGCCTATTTTGTCCATATTCTCATAATGTAGTTAAACGCATATATTCTGGAGTCTGATGCTGGGGTTTGAATCCTGGCTCAGTCACTGTCTAGCTCTGTGATCTTGGGTAAGTCAGTTAACCTCTCTGTGCCAAAGTTTCTTTATCTGCAAAAAGAGGACGATAGTAGTATCTACTTAGGAGTGTTGTTTGGAGAATTAATTCAGATAACACAGTCAAACTCCTTACAACTGTGCTTGGTCCACAGTAAGCAATAAATACATGTTAGCAATTATTAATATTGTAATTTGGCAACACTTGCTCTAAGTTGGCTTGCCAGGAATATAAGCCATTGTATATCCCCTCTCTCTCTTTCTCTAGCAAACCTGCAGAATACCTACTAACTAGCTGTTACGGACTAAGTTGTCTCTCCTTCCTTCTCCTCCCAAATTCACATGTTCAAACACTAACCAACAAGGAGACTGTATTTGGAGGTAAAGACTTTAGAGAAGTAATTAAGATCAATGAGGTCACAAGAGTGGGGCTATTCGGATAGGATGGATGTCGTTATATGAGGAGAAAGAGACATCAGATCTCTCTCTCTCTCTCTCTCTCTCTCTCTCTCTCTCTTCCCCTACATGCACAAAAGGAAAGGTGGAAAGGCCGTGTGAAGACACAGAGGGGAGGCAGCCATCTACAAGCCTGGAAGAGAGACTACACCAGAAACTGACCCTGATGACGTCTTGACCTTGGGCTTTTGGCTTCCAGAACAGTAACAAAAGAATTGTCTGTGCTTTGAGCCACCTGTCGGTGGATTTTGCTATGGTAGCCCTAGCAGACGGAGACCACGACATTATGAAATTTCTTAATTTACATATTCAGCGAGAGACAAGCGAGCAGTGCTGATATACGGTGTCTGATGTTATCCTTGAACACCATTTACCCATTGTGTGAAAGTCTGGTATCTACCAGGGGGTTTGGGGGTGGGGGTCATATACCATGAGGGCTACTGTTATCTCGAGCCCCACTCTTTTATTTTTTTAAAGATTTTTTTTATGTTTATTTATTTTTGAGAGAGAGAGAGAAAGCATGCACAAGTGGGGCAGGGGCCGAGAGAAAGAGCATCTGAAGCAGGTTCCAGGCTCTGAGCTGTCGGCCCAGAGCCCAGTGCAGGGCTGGAACCCACAAGCAGTGAGATCATGATCTGAGCCGAAGCTGGATGCCTAACCGACTGTCTGATAGGCGCAGACACATCTGTCTGTTTTTAGGCGCATCACAGAGGGTTTTGTAAGAATAAGAATTTGGTTGATTGAGTCGCTGAGCAGATTCTGGGCTAGTGTGACAGAATGTTAGCTGCGGTTTCCCATTCTCTTAACAGTGCAGGGCTGCCTGGAGTCCTGGTGATCCCACTTCCGGGGATGCCCAAAGCCCTCCCTTGCCCAAGACGGCCTCTCTCCTGGCCTCTTCCTCCTGAGTCCCTGTCCTGCAGGGGAGGGACCTGCACGGAAGAGTTGCCTTCAAAGACTGCCCTTGCTGGGTGGCAAGCAATCATGAATTAAATTCCCCCCGCTGAAGATTTAGGGGCCACAGGGAGAAGACTTGGGAGCCAGGGGGAGGTGAGGCCCAGGCTTGAAACCTTGTCTCCTGCAGCTTTATCCTCTCTTCTCCTTACCTTTCCTTCCAGAATTTCCTGAGTTTTCCCTTCAACGCATCGAAGAATTTAGCTGTGTGCCGAGGCTCAGACTTGTAGAAATAAGATGCTTAAGGAAAAGAGGCTTCTGTTTTAAGGCAGTTCTGCTTATAAATTTATTATAAATATATCATACA
>NW_024412434.1:22301611-22381683 GCF_014898765.1 Herpailurus yagouaroundi
AAAAAAAAAAAGAAACAAACTTTGAAATCAGACTGTTGGAGTTCTGGCTCTGCTCTTCGTGTGATTTTTGAGCAAGTTGCCTTCTGAAGAACCTCCATACTCTCCCTTTCATAATGTGAGAAGGTTGGTGGAGACTAACACACAGTAATCATGCAGAACACCTGGGACAGGTTAGAGGCAGAACAAATAGTCCCTCTGCCATCCCGCCCCCCCTCCCCTCCCTGCTTAAATGCCAAGATAGGAACCATGCGAATGGCAGCCCAGCTGTCCCTTTGTTTCCCCCCCCTTGTCCACCACCGGCAGACCTCAGTGCTGGGCTTTTCAGAATAGCAGAGGTTTGTGTGGGGGCCTGCTGGGGGGTGGGGGGGAAGACACTCTCCCAGTGCTTGGAAGAGAATAAATGAATCGGGCTGGAAGTCCCTCTCTGACTGGAGACTCCTGGAATCTTGTGAAGTTTCGTGAAGTGGCCTGCAGTCATGATGGAATTCACGTGTATAAGAATTCAGTCAATGGGCTTCAAGTTTGAAATAGAGACTGGCAGGTGCAACCCTAAATGCATTGGCTGTCTCCAATTGAATGAGAGTGACACAGAGCAGCTGAGAGGAGCATGGAACTGGAATCTAACCTACGTGTCAAGCGAGTGAGTGAATTGATCCACAGTTAACACTAGTGATGGTTCCAGTCTTCTCAGTCCATAAAGTAGCACTAAGAACATTTGGAATGACTATGACCTCAGTCTGCAGATCACTTTTAGCTCTTGAGATTTCCCACCACTCTGGGAAAGAAAACCTTAAGGTCCACCGAGGGGCGTTCATAAGCTCGTGGCAACACATGTTTTCTGTATCGAAGCCAGATCTCTAAGTTTAGAATACATGGCGTGCTTTGTGTTTGCTGCCGTGGTTTAGCTAGGTTAAGTTGTTTTTCTTCTTTTAATTGCTGTTGCAATATAGTTTCTAAATAAAGGCAGCAAGGAGTGAGACCATATTCTTCTTGATACAAAGAAACTTAGATTTTTCATATTTTTCTTTAGGAAGGACACCGAGAACCCAGCTATAAAGCTATTAATCACTGAAACTTTATCTTCCAAAGAAGTAAGAGCTGGAGAACTTGAGCAGACATGATTTATTTTCTGATTTTATCATGAAAGAGTTTTGTCCAGGGGCTCTGTGGTGGTCAGCCAGCTCTTCCTTCTTTCTCTTTGACATATTTACAAAAACTTAGGGCAGAAATACAGAGTCAACTGGTAGTCTGACAGATTTCCATTTCACAGAGCTGTGTTACCCTGAAGTGTCCTAACAACTGCATACAAATCATTCCTCCGCTGTTACTCCGGACCCAGTGAGGCAAGAACAGATTCTGGGCACTGTCACTGGGGAAAGCGGCAGTGGCCGCTCCCTGGTCCGCCCTGCACCACCTTTTTGTGCTGGAGGTTAACTTCTACCTGCCCTGTCTCTGCGTGATTTATCTTTGCAACAGGCAATTGGTCCTTTGTAAAAATGTTAACATCTGAACTGCACTCACTCCATGCCAGATACTTTTTCTTTCTCTCTTTTTTAAAACTTTTTTTTTAAATGTTTATTCTTGAGAGAGACAGAGCTTGAGCAGGGGAGGGGCAGAGAGAGAGGGAGACACAGAATCTGAAGCAGGCTCCAGGCTCTGAGCCGTCAGCACGGAGCCCGACGTGGGGCTCGAACCCACAAACCTGGAGATCATGACCTGAGCCGAAGTCCGATGCTCAACCGACTGAGCCCCCCAGGCGCCTCTTCACTTTACAATGCAGTTCTTACACTATCACCAAGAAGGTGCTATTCTCCTCTTTTTACAGACTGGCACAGTGAAGCTTAGAGAATTTAGGAAATTTGTGTCTTCTGTCAGAAGACAAGTAGCAATGGCAGGATTCGAACCTTACAACTGGCTTATAACTGGTCCTTATAACTGGCTTTGCTTTCATCAAGAAACAAGGGACACCCTGTGAGAAAGGCCACTTGGGCGATATACAAATAGACCAACACATCTGCATCCCCTCTCCCGAACCCTTCACCCAAACTCATCTGTTGGAAAACCTTAAGGATAGATTCGTGCAATGTGAGGCAGAGAAACCATTAGAAATAGTAAGTCCTCTAATGAGAGCCATGAGAGACATGGTGGTGTAAAGGCAAGATTGTCACGGTCTTGACAACTGTTGATTAAAGCTGGTGTACCCTATGGCTGTCCAGTCTGCAGTTCTGCTTTTTTTTTCCCCCATTAGGATGGATGAAAATTATAACCTCTTGCCTCACGGAGTCAATTTCCAAGATGCCATCTTTCCAGACACTCAAGAGAACAGAAGGATGTTTTCCAGCCTTTTCCAGTTTTCGAATTGTTCTCAAGGGCAGCACCTGGCAACTTTTTCCAGTGACTGGGAGATCCAGGAAGACAATAGGGTAAGAAATGGCAGTGCCCTAAGTCACAGCAAAGTAATAGAAAAGCTGCATCTTGTCTGAATTTTGTGACCAAATGAGTCAAGAATACTCTTCCAGAAGCCCAGACCAAAGAGTATTATCCCTTCCACTCCTCTGCAGTTAAAAAAAAAAAAAAAAAAACCAAAACAGAACACTGTTCATAAACTGTAGCTTCCTGAGCCTTTACTACTTGGTATTGGGATCCTCATAAAGTGAGAGAAAAAGATGGACTGAAGGTGGGCACAGTGCCTCAGTTTCCTCTCCTGTAAAATGGAAACAATCTACATCATAGGGTTGATGCAATATGATTTAGCTATGTAAAAAAAATGAAAATATGTAAAGCCCTTAGCATAGTGCCTGACGGAGTATGTACTCAATACATGAGAGCTGTTATGAATATTATATCATTAATGTTGTTGATAGCATAAGGCTCTGGCAGTCTTTTAAGGGAGAAGAAAAAGTCCTCAAGGAAATGATTGCTATAGCTAACACTTCTTTGATGGTTAACTCTATTTGTTAAGACGTAGAGATACAGGGTGGCCAAAATGGTTGTGGAATGTAAAGGTTAAGATAGTTTTGGGTAAAGGGGCGCCTGGGTGGCTCAGTTGGTTAAGTGTCCAACTCTTGATTTTGGCTCAGGTCATGATCTCACGCTTTGCGAGACTGAGCCCTGCTTTGGGCTGTGCCAAGATGGTGCACAGCCTGCTTGGGATTCTCTCTCTCCTTTTGCCTCGCCCCCTTCCCACCCTCCATGTGAGCACGTGTGTGTGCGCAGTGCTCTCTCTGTCTAAAAATAAACCTAAAAACAGTAATTTGGGGTATGAAAATATAAAAGGGATCTGTCCATTTGGGACAGATGCCAGAGTTGGGGGGAGATTTTGAAGACCGTCCCTTTCCCAAATAGCGTTGGCATATTTGAGCTGGGATGATCATGGGGCTGGCTCAGTAGAGGAGGTGGCCAGTCCCAGTATCTTAAAAACATCCGAGATGTTTTTAAGGCAGTGTGACAGACTGACTTCTGGGAGTGTTCTGATGTGGGGTTTTGGGTATTCCACGGGACAAGGACTCATATTTTTTGAGTTAATAACCTAATTTGCACATGTTGAGTGGCTCACGAGGGTCCCCAAATCTAGAAGTATAAAATGGTAGTCAGTAGTTTCTCTCTCATCTCTGACACCCACCCACCCATTTCCCACCTACCCTCCAAGTAGCTACTGTTACTAGTTTCTTATAAATGTTTAATGAGTATTTTCATCCAAGAAAGAATTCGTACTTGTATATTGACTGTGTTCTTTTACGCAAATGGCAGCCCACTCTATACACTTTGCTATACTTTGACTTTTTTCACAAATAGATCTTGAGGATCTTTCCATACCAATGCAGATCAAGTTGCCTTAAAGAGCTGCATAGTGTATTCCATTGTATGCATGTCACCATGTGTGTGTGTGTGTGTGTGTGTGTGTGTGTGTGTGCATATATATATATATATATATATATATATAATATAATTTATTGTCAAATTGGTTTCCATACAACACCCAGTGCTCAACCCAACAGGTGCCCTCCTCAATGCCCATCACCCATTTCCCCCTCTCCCCCACCCCCATCAAACCCTAGTTTGTTCTCTGTATTTAACAGTCTCTTATGGTTTGCCTCCCTCCCTCTCTGTAACTTTTTTTTCCCCTTCCCCTCCCCCATGGTCTTCTGTTAAGTTTCTCAAGACCCACATATGAGTGAGAACATATGGTATCTGTCTTTCTCTGCCTGACTTATTTCACTTAGCATAATACCCTCCAGTTCCATCCATGTTGCTGCAAATGGCCAGATTTCATTCCTTCTCATTGCCAAGTAGTATTCCATTGTGTATATAAACCACATCTTCTTTATCCATTTGTCAGTTGATGGACATTTAGGCTCTTTGCATTATTTGGCTATTGTTGAAAGTGGTGCTATAAACTTTGGAGTACATGTGCCCCTATGCATCAGCACTCCTTTATCCCTTGGGTAAATTCCTAGCAGTGCTATTGCTGGATCATAGGGTAGTTCTATTTTTAATTTTTTGAGGAAACTCCACACTGTTTTCCAGAGTGGCTGTACCAGTTTGCATTCCCACCAACAGTGCGAGAGGGTTCCCATTTCTCCACATCCTCTCCAGCATCTATATAGTCTCCTGATTTGTTCATTATGGCCACTCTGACTGACGTGAGGTGGTATCTCAGTGTGGTTTTGATTTGTATTTCCCTGATGAGGATTGACGTTGAACATCTTTTCGTGCGCGTGTTGGCCATCTGGATGTCTTCTTTAGAGAAGTGTCTATTCATGTCTTATGCCCATTTCTTCCCTGGATTATTTGTTTTTTGGGTGTGGAGTTTGGTGAGTTCTTTATAGATTTTGGATACTAGCCCTTTGTCTGATATGTCATTTGCAAATATCTTTTCCCATTCTGTAGTTTGCCTTTTAGTTTTGTTGATTGTTTCCTTTGCAGTGCAGAAGCTTTTTCTCTTCATGAGGTCCCAATAGTTCATTTTTGCTTTTAATTCCCTTGCCTTTGAGATGTGTCAAGTAAGAAATTACAGTGGCTGAGGTCAAAGAGGTTTTTTTCCTGATTTTTCCTCTAGGGTTTTGATGGTTTCCTGTCTCACATTCAGGTCCTTCATCCATTTTGAGTTTATCTTTGTGTATGGTGTAAGAAAGTGGTCTAGTTTCATTATTCATGTTGCCATCCAGTTCTCCCAGCACCATTTGTTAAAGAGACTTGTCTTTTTTCCATTGGATATTCTTTCCTGCTTTGTCAAAGATTAGTTGGCCATATTTTTGTGGGTCCAAGTCTGGGTTCTCTATTCCATTGATCTATGTGTGTGTTTTTGTGCCAATACCATGCTTTCTTGATGATTACAGCTTTGTAGTAGAGGCTAAAATCTGGGATTGTGATGCCTCCCACTTTGGTGTTCTTCTTCAATATTACTTTGGCTATTTGGGGTCTTTTGTGGTTCCATACAACTTTTAGGATTGCTTGTTCTAGCTTCGAGAAGAATGCTGGTGCAATTTTGATTGGGATTGCGTTGAATGTGTAGATTGCTTTGGGTAGTATTGACATTTTAACAATATTTATTCTTCCAATCCATGAGCATGGAATGTTTTTCCATTTCTTTGTATCTTCAATTTCCTTCATAAGCTTTCTATAGTTTTCAGCATACAGATCTTTTACATCTTTGGTTAGGTTTATTCCTAGGTATTTTATGGTTCTTGGTGCAGTTGTGAATGGGATCAGTTTCTTTAGTGTCACAATATATTTAAATTTTTTTTTCAACGTTTATTTATTTTTGGGACAGAGAGAGACAGAGCGTGAACAGGGGAGGGGCAGAGAGAGGGAGACACAGAATCGGAAACAGGCTCCAGGCTCTGAGCCATCAGCCCAGAGCCTGACGCGGGGCTCGAACTCACGGACCACGAGATCGTGACCTGGCTGAAGTCGGACGCTTAACCGACTGCGCCACCCAGGCGCCCCGAGTGTCACAATATATTTAATCAAGCTCTCTGTTAATAGGTGGTTGGGTTAATAGGTGGTTAATAGGACATTGCTATTACAGAATGCAGACATGTATGATATTATACATACCTCGTTTTGTAGGATTGCTGAGTCCAATTTTTAGCAAATACTATGTACCTAGTATAAAGCAGCTGCTGTGTTAGGTGCTAGACTTTCAACGTTGAGCAAAATACAAAGTCCCTGATCTCCTAAAGCTTATAGTCCTATTGTTGGTGATTGACACAATCAAAAGACCCCATTAGTGACTTCATAATTTTTAATGGAAGCAAATGATCCAAAAAATAAATAAAAAGAGAAAATCTGACCTCGACTTAAGGGTTAAGAAAGTCTTCTCTCCTGAATTGATACTGGAGCTAAAATGTGATGGATGAAGTGACCTCCTAGTTAATGTTGGGATCAGGGAGAGATGAGTGTAATCCAAAGGAGGACAGTCTGTGGAGAGAGGCCCTGTGGTAGCATAGTACATCGTGCATTTGAGGGCATGAAAGAAAGCTCTTGTGTCTGGAGCAAAGGGAGTAAGAAGGATGAGGCAAGAGCTTGAGGCAGTGCCAGACCTAGTGAAGATTTAGGTTTTGTTCTGTGAATGGGAAGCCTTTTGTGTTCTGAAAGGAGGGGTGATGGGATCAAATTTACATTTGGAAAAAACCAACTGGATTGGAGGAAATCCAAATGATGTGGTGAGAACAGGTAGTGGTTATAAAGCTACCAGACAGTTGCTGGACTAGGGTAGAGGCAGTAGGGATGGAGTAAAGGAGGCAAATTGGAGAGTGATTTGGGAAATGAAATTAGTAGGTATTGCTGATGGTTTTGTGGGAAAGGAGGTGGGCGAGGGTCAAAGATAACTCCTGTGTTTCTGACAGGTAAACCGCATGCCAGGACCAACACTGAGAAATGTAGGCAGGAAAGGTTTGGTGGAGGAATTCATATGGCAGATGTTGGACATACTGGGTTGCAGTGTATTTGAACCATCTGAGTCATTTTGAGCCAAGTGAGATCTGGAATAGGTGGTTGCATCTCTAAGTTTGGAGCTTTGAGAAGAGCTCTGAGTGGAGGATAGACCTTTGGGACTTAACAATAATTGGGTGTCCGTTGAGACTGAATATGAATGAAACTCTCAAGGGGGAATACATAGGAAGAGCAGAGCATGGGCCCTAGGGTAGGACTAAGCCTTGTGGGATGCTAAACCTGGTTGAGAAGGAGCAGTCAGACAGGGAAAGGGAAAAGTAGGAGAGTCATGGATACAGGGTATTTGCATAAGTATGAGTGATTGACAGAGCCAAAATCTGTTGAGAAGTCAAGTAAATTGATGACTGAAGAGCAACCTCTCTTTGGTGGTCTAAATGAGAACCTAAACTTCCCTAAAAGAGGGAGTAGGGTTATGGGGGATGAGTGAGGGTGGACAACTCTTTGATGAAGTTGTTCTGTGGATGGCTTAATACATATAAGGCTGCAGATGACAGGGCAGAGTAGTTGAGGGGAGGTGTCTTGTTGTATTTAAAGATGGCGGCCATTCTGTTCACACCACTTGGTCTTTGTTTTCCCACTCTGGAGACATTGCCTGCTCAAGTAGACTAAACTATCCAAGGGTAGGGAGATCTATTTTATTTACTGTTGTATATTTGGTCCATTTTTTATGGGCCTTAAACATTTGTTAAATGAAAACTGTTTCTCATCCAGAGATATCTGTTGTCCAGAGAGATCTCTGTCTCTTTCTGATTTTCTAAAGTATCTAAAATCCATACACAGTAAAATTTGCTGTCTTTATATGCTGTTACAAGTTTTGATAAATGCCCATGGTTGTATAACGACAACTACAACCACAGTGCAGAAAAGTGCCATCACTGCAAAGAGCCTCACTTCTGCCCTTTTTTGGTCAGACCCTTCCCTAACCTGAACTTGTGGGAACCACTGAATTGTTCTCCAACACTAGTTGTGCATTTTCCAGAATGCCGTATGAGTGGAATCATACAGTATGTTGCTTTTTTTTTTTTTTTAGCTTGGTTGCTTTTACTTAGCATAATGCACTTGAAATTTGTTTGTTTTGTATTTATTCATTTTTTTTTAAGTTGCTGAGTATTCCATTGTAGGGAGGTACCACGGTTTTAATGATCTAGTCCTCAGTTGAGAAGAGACTTTAAGTTCACGATTTTAGGCTATCGGAGCATCCATAAAGATCCATGTACAAGTTTTTGTATGAACGTCAATTTCAGTACGTTTTGGGTAAATACCTAGGATAGGTTCACTGGGCTAGAAGGTAGGTGTATGTTTAACTTGGTAAGAAACTGAAAAATTGTTTTTGAGAGTGGCTGTGATGTTTATTTGCATTAGCAATATATGAGAGCTCCAACTGTTCCTCTCAGTACTTCGTATGGTCAGAAAATATAGACATTCTAATCGGTGTGTGGTGGTATCTCATTGTATGTTTTTTGTTTGTTTGTTTTAGATTCCACATGTAAATGAGATCATGGTATTTGTCCTACTCTAACTTATTTCGCTTAGCATAATGCTCTCAAGGTCCATCCTTCATCCATTGTTGCAAATGGCAGGTCTAAATAATCCTTTGTTGTATATATACACCACAGTTTCTTTATCCCTTTATCTGTCAATGGACATGTAGGTCGTTTCTGTATATTGGCTCTTGTGAAAACTGTTGCACTGAATTTTGTGAGTGCAGATAGCTCTTTGAGGTACTGAGTTCATCCAATTTGGGTTTATACCCAGAGGTGGGATTGCTGGACCTCATGGTAGTTCTATTTTTAATTTTCTGAGGAAGTTCTACATTGTTTTCCTTAGTGGCTGCACCAGTTTACATTCATATCAACAGCATATGAGGGACCTACTTCTTCTCCACACCTTGCCAACACATGGTATCTTCTAGTTTTTAGATAATTGTCTTAACAAGCTTGAGGTGCAACCTCATGGTGCTTTTGGCTTGCGTTTTCCTGATGAGAGTGATGTTGAACATCTTTCCATATGTGTTGGCCATCTGTATGTCTCTGGAAAAGTGTCTAGTCAGGTACTTTGCACATTTTTAAATTGGATTGTTTTTTGGTGTTATGGGAGTTCTTTATGTTTTGGATATTAACCCCCTATTGGATAGATCATTTGAAAATATTTTCTCTCATCCAGTAGGTTGCCTTTTGATTTGGTTCACTATGCAAAAGGCTTTAGTTTTATGTAGTCTCATTTTTTAAATTTCTGCTTTTGTTGCTTTTGTCTGAGGAGACTGATGGAAAAATATACTGTTCAGATTGATGTCTAGGAGTTTACTGCTTATGTTCTCTTTTAGGACTTATATAGTTTCAGGGCTTACATTTAGAGTTTTTAAATCCATTTAGAGTTTATTTTTGTATATGGTATAAGAAAGTAGTCCTGTTTCATTCTTTATGTTACTGTTCAGTTTTTCCAACACTACTTATTGAAGAAACCATCTTTTCTCTGTAGTGTATTCTTGCCTTCTCTTTTGTAGATTAATTAGCCACATATGTGTGTGTTTATTTCTGGGCTGTCTATTCTGTTCTTTTGATCTGTGTGTCTATTATTGTGCTTGTACCATACTGTTTTGATTACTATAGATTAGTATGAGATGTGGGAAGATGATACCTCCAGCTTTGTCATTCTTTATCAAGATGGCTTTGGCTATTCATGGTCTTTTGTGGTTCCATACAAATTTTGGGATTGTTCTGTTTCTGTGAAAAAGTGCTGTTGGTGTTTTGATATGAATTAGATTACATGTGTAAATTTCTTTGGATAGTATGGACATTTTAACAATACTTACTTTTCCAATCCATGAGCATGGTATGTCTTTCCATTAATTTGTGTTCAACTTATTTTATCAGTGCCTTATAATTTTCACAGTATAGACGTTTCAACTTCTTGGTTAAATTTATTCCTAGGCATTTTACTGTTTTTGGTGTGACTATAAGTGGGGTTGTTTTCTTAATTTTTCTTATTGTTCATTATTAGTGTATAGAAATGCAACAGATGCCTGTGTATTAATTTTGCATATTAGGGTTCCCTATATTTAATGTCCTATCATTTGCAAATAGGGAAAGTTGTACTTCTTCCTTACCAGTTTGGATGCCTTTTGTTTCTTGTCTAATTTCTCTGCCTAGGGCTTCCAGTACTATGTTGAATAAAAGTGACAAGTGTGGGTATCCTTGTCTTGTTCCTGATTATAGGGGAAAAGCTTTCAGTTTTACGTTGTTGAATATGATGTTACCTGTGGTTTTTCATACATGGCCTTTATTATGTTGAGGTATGTTCCTTTACTCAGTTTGTTGAAATTCTTTATCATAAATGGATGCTGAATTTTGTTAAATGCTTTCTCTGCATCTATTGAGATAATCTTGTTTTTATTCTTTTTGTTAACATGGTGTATCATGTTCAGTTTTGTGGGTATTGGATCATCCCCGGAATATTTCCCACTTGATTGTGGTGAATGGTCCTTCTAATTAATTTTTGAATTGAGTTTGCTAATAATTTGTTGAGGATTTTTGCATCTATGTTCATCAGGGATATTGGCCTATTGTTTTTTAATTTATTTATTTGTTTTTTTGTTGTTGTTGTTTGTAGTGTCTTTGGTTTGATATCAGAGCAATGCTGGTCTTGTAGAATGGACTTGGAAAACTTCCTTTAGTTTTTTTATTTTAACTCTACTTTATTTTTTTTAAGATTATTCTAAATGTTTTATTTATTATTTTTAGAGATAGAATGAGTGGGGGTGGAACAGAGAGAGAGGAAGATAGATTCTGAAGCAGGCTCCAGGCTCCGAGCTGTCAACACAAAGCCTGATGCAGGGCGCTAACTCAGCAACCGTGAAATCATGACTTGAGGCGAAGTCGGACATGTAACTGAATGAGCCACCCAGGTGCCCCTAACTTTAAATGTTTGGTAAAATTCACCTGTGAAAGTGTCTGGCCCTGGACTTTTGTTTGGGAATTTTTTTTTTTTAATTTTTTTTTTCAACGTTTATTTATTTTTGGGACAGAGAGAGACAGAGCATGAACGGGGGAGGGGCAGAGAGAGGGAGACACAGAATCGGAAACAGGCTTCAGGCTCCGAGCCATCAGCCCAGAGCCTGACGCGGGGCTCGAACTCACGGACCGTGAGATTGTACCTGGCTGAAGTCGGACGCTTAACCGACTGCGCCACCCAGGCGCCCCTGGGAATTTTTTTATTACTGAGTTAGTTTCATAACTGAGTCTGTTCAGATTTTCTGTTTCTTCCTGATTCAGTCTTGGAAGTTTGTATGTTTTTAGGAACTTCTCTGTTTGTTTTAGGTTTTCCAATTTGTTGGTATATTATCGTTGGTAGTATTCTTACCCTTTGTATGTTTGTAGTGTTAGTTGCAACTTTTGTTTCATTTCTGAATGTAAGTCTTCTTTTTTCCTTGATTTGGTTAAAGATTTATTAGTTTTGTTTATGTTTTCAAAGAACCAGTTCTTAGTTTGATTGATCTTTTCTATTGTAATTTTAGTCTCCATATTATTTATTACTCCTCTGATCTTTATTTCCTTCCATCTACCAACTTAGGGCTTTGTTCTTCTTTTTCTAGTTGCTTTAGGTATAAAGTTAGATTGTTCGAGATTTTTATTTTATTTTCTTTTGACATAGGCCTGTATTGATATAAACATCTCCCTTGGAAATGCTTTTGCTATGTTTCCTGGATTTTGGAACATTGTGTCTGTAATTTCATCTGTCTCTAGGTGTTTTTTGATTTCCTTTTTGATTTCTTTCCTGACCCATGGGCGGGTTAGTAGCATATTGTTATGCCTTCATGTATTTGTTTTTTTCCAATTTTTTCTTATAATTTCTAGTTTCATACTTTTGATGTCAGAAAAGATGCTTGATAGGAATTTAGTCCTCTTAAATTTATTGAGACTTATTTTGTGGCCTAACTTGTGATCTATACTGGAGAATGTTCCATGTGCACTTGAAGAGATTGTATATTCTGTTGTTGGATGAAATGTTCTATATATGTCTGTTGAGTCCATCTGGTCAAACATGTCATTCAAAGCCACTGTTTCCCTATTGGTTTTCTGTCTGGTTGATATATCAATACTGTGGATGGGGTGTTGAAGACTCTCAGTGTATTACTGTCAATTTCTTTTATGTCTTTTAATATTTGCTTGATGTATTTATGTGCTCCTATGTTAGGTGTATAGGTATTTATAATTGTTATGTCCTTTTATTGGATTGATTTAATGATAAAGAAGGGCATTATGTAATGCCCTTCTTTGCCTCTTGTGACAGTCTTTGTTTCAAAGTCTGTTTTGTCTACTAAGTATTGCTACCTTGACTTTTTTTTTTAATTTCCATTTGCATGGAATATCTTTTTTCCATTCCTCCACTTTCAGTCTGTAGATGTCTTTAGCTATGAAGTGCATCTCTTATAGGCAGCATATAGATGAGTCTTACTTTTTTGAACCATTCTGTCACCTTATGTCTTTTTAGAGGAGCATTTAGATGACTTACATTTAAAGTAATTCTTAGTAGCTATGCACTTCCATTTTGTTGATTAGTGGGGTTTTTTTTTTTTTTGTAGAATTTTACTTTTTCAAGTATAATCAACCTATAGTGTGATATTTGTTTTAGGTGCGCAATATGATTCAGCAATTCTATACATTCCTCAGTACTCATCACGATAAGTGTACCCTTAATTGTCTTTAATACACGCAGTCCCTCACCCTACTTTCTTTGACAGCAACTGGTTTGGTATCTGTATTTAAGAGACTTTTTTTTTCTCTGTTTTTGTTTGGTGGTTTTGTTTCTTAAATTCCATATATGCGTGAAATTGTATGGTATTTGTTTTTCTTGGACTGATTAATTTCATTTAGCATTACACTCTCTAGATCCATCGACATTGTTGTAAATGGCAAGATATCCTTTTTATGACTAATACTCCTTTGAATATATATACCCCCACATCATCTTTTTTTTTTAATGTTTTTATTTATTTTTGAGAGAGACAGAGTTGGAGCAGGAGAGGGTCAGAGAGAGAGAGGGAGAGAGAGAATGCCAAGCAGACTCCATACTGTCAGCGCAGAGCCTGATGTGGGGCTTAAACCCACAAACCAGGAGATCATGACCTGAGCCGAAGTTGGACACTTAACCAACTGAGCCACCCAGGTGCCCCTACCCCACATCTTCTTTATCCATTTGTCTATGGATGGACACTTGCATTGCTTCTGTATCTTGACTATTATAAATAATGCTGCAGTAAACCTATATATCTTTTCAAATTAGTGTTTTTGTTTTCTTTGGGTAAATACTCAGTAGTGGAAGTACTGGATCATATGGTAATTCTATTTTTATTTTTTGGAGAAACCTCACCTCTTTACTATGTTCCACAATGGCCGCATCAATTTGCAGTCCTTCTAACAGTGCACCAGGGGTCCTTTTCTTCCACATCCTTGCCAATACATGTTATTTCTTGTCTTGTTGATTTTAGCCATTCTGACAGGTGTAAAGTGATGCCTTTTGTGGTTTTACTTTGCATTACCCTAATGCTGAATGATATTGAACATCTTTTCATGTGTCTAGTGACCATTTGTATATCTTCTTTGGAAAAAAAAGTCTATTCAGGTTCTTTGCCCATTTAAAAAAATTTTAATTAAAAAAATTTAAGTTGATTTATTTATCTGAGGGGGGTGCAGAGAGAGGGAGAGACAGGATTCTTTTTTTTAATATGAAATTTATTGTCAAATTGGTTTCCATACAACACCCAGTGCTCATCCCAACAGGTGCCCCCCTCAAGGCCCATCACCCACCCTCCCCTCCCTCCCACCCCTCATCGACCGTCAGTTTATTCTCAGTTTTTAAGAGTCTCTTATGGTTTGGCTCTCTCCCTCTCTGGAGAGTGTTAGGCTAAGTGAAATAAGTCATACAGAGAAAGATAGATACGATATGTTTTCACTCTTAGGTGGATCCTGAGAAACTTAACAGAAGACCGTGGAGGGAGGGGAAGGAAAAAAAAAAGTAAAAAAGAAAAAAAAGTTAGAGAGGGTGACAGGCTTCTAAGCAGGCTCCATGCCGTCAGTGCAGAGCCCAATGCAGGCTCCATCTCTGTGAGATCATGACCTGAGCTGAGATCAAGAGTCAGATGCTTAATTGAATCACTTAGGTGTGCCCCGTCTTTGCCCATTTTTAAGTTGGATTATTTGCTTTTTTTGTGTTGAGTTGTGGAAGTTCTTTATATATTTTGGATACTAACCCTTATTTGGATATATCATTAGCAAATATCTATTTCATTCAGTAGGTTTCCATTTTGTTGTTTCCTTTGCTGTGCAAAAGTTTTTTGTGTTGATGTAGTCCCAGTGGTTTAATTTTGCTTTTGTTTCTCTTGCCAGAGGAGACCTATCTAGAAAGGTGTTTCTCTTGCCAATGTCAGAGGAATGATTGCCTATATTTTCTTCTAGGAATTTTATGGTTTCAGGTTTCACCTTTAGGTCTTTAACCCAGTTTGAGTTTGTCTTTCTATATGGTGTTTTGTAGTTACTCTGTTGCTTTCTTCTCTTGCTCTTTTTTTTTTTCCTTTGTGCTTTGATGACTGTACTGTTATGCTTGGATTGCTTTCTCTTTATTATTTGTGTATCTATTTGAAGGTTTTTTGGTTTTGTGGTTACCATGAGATTTATATATAACATCCTATGTATATAACAGTCTATTTTTTTTTTTAATTTTTAAATTTTTTGAGAGAGGGAGAAAGCACTTATGCAAGAGAGAGTGGGGGAGGGGAGAGAGAGTGACAGACCAGGTGAAGCCTGATTCAGGGCTCAAACCCACAGACTGAGACCATGACCCGGACTGAAGTCCAGAGTTAGATGCTTGTTGGTGGGAATGCAAACTGGTGCAGCTGCTCTGGAAAACAGTGTGGAGGTTCCTCAAAAAATTAAAAATAGAACTACCCTACAACCCAGCAATAGCATTACTAGGAATTTATCTAAAGGATACAGGAGTGCTGGTTCATAGGGGCACATGTACCCCAATGTTTATAGCACTGCTTTCAACAATAGCCAAATTATGGAAAGAGCCTAACTGTCCATCAGCTGACAAATGGATCAAGAAGGTTTATATATACAATGGAATAGTACTTGGTAATAAGAAAGAATGTAATCTTCCATTTACAATAACGTGGATGTAACTGGAGGGTGTGAGGCTAAGTCAGAGAAAGAAAGATTTTATATGTATTCACTCATATGTGGAATTTGAGAAACTTCACAGAAGACTATGGGTGAAGGGAAGGGAAAACATAGTTACAAACAGAGAGGGAGGCAAACCATATGAGATTCTAAATACAAAAACTGAGGGTTAATGAGGCAGGTGGGGGAGAGGGGAAAAATGGGTGATGGGCATTGAGGAGGGCAATTGTTGGGATGAGCCCTGGGTGTTGTATGTAAGTGATGAATCATGGGAATCTACTCCCAAAGCCAAGAGCACACTGTATACGCTCTATGTTAGCTAACCTGACAATAAATGATATTTTAAAAAAAGAGTTCGATGCTTAACTGAGCCACCCAAGTGCCCCTAGAACAGCCTATTTTAGGTTGTTGGTTCCTTAAGGTCTAACACATTCTAAGAGCACTATGTTAAAAACCCCCCACATTTTAGGTAATTTGTGTCCTATATTACATGTTTTTATTTTGTGTATCCCTTAAATAATTGTTGTAGATCTACCTGATTTTGCTGTTTTTTTTAACCTTTATGCTAACTTTATAAGTAGTGAATATAATATCTTTACCCTTTTTTTAATTTAAAAACTTTTTTTAATGTTTATTTTTGAGAGAGAGAGAGAGAGAGAGAGAGCGAGCGCGCGGGAGCGGGGGAGGGGTGGAGAGAGAAGGAGACACAGAATTCGAAGCAGGTTCCAGGCTCTGAGCTGTCAGCACAGAGCCTGATGCGGGGCTCAAACTCATGAACTATGAGATCATGACTTTAGCCTGAGTCAGACACTGAACTGACTGAGACACCCAGGCGCCCCTATCTTTACTCTTGTTTGCATTTATCAATGGGAGTTTTTTCTCCCACAGTTTTCTTATGTTTGTTTATGGCCTTTTCTGCTTAAAGTACCTGTAACATTTCTGTAAGGCCACTTTAGTGGTGATGAACTCCTTTATCTTTGGCCTGTCTGGGAAACTCTTTGTCTCTCTGATTCTGAATGATAACCTTGCCAGGTAGAGTAGTCACAGTTGTAGTGTTTTCTTCTTTGAGCACATAGATTATACCTTGCTCTACTCCCTTCTCGCCTATAAAGTTTCTGCTGAAAAAATCTCATGGTCTTACGGGTGTTCTCTTGTACATGACCAGTTGCTTTGTTCTTGATGCCTTTAATGTTCTCTTTTTATCTTTCACTCTTGACCTTATAATTATTATGTGTCTTGGTGTGAATATATCTGGATTCATCTCATTTGTGGCTGTCTATAATTCTTGGCCCTGGATGTTTGTTTCCTTCGCCAGGTTAGAGAAGCTTTCAGCTGTTATTTCTTCAAATAAGTTTCCTGCCCATTTCTCTTCTCTTTCTGGGAACTGTACAAAGGGAATGTTAATCTGCTTGATGTTATCTCAGAGGTCCCTTAAAATATCTTCATTTTTTAAAATTTGTTTTTCTTGTTGTTGCTCCTCTTGGATGATTTCCACCACCCTGTCTTCCAGATCGCTGCTCAGTTCTTCTGTATCCTTTAATATGCAGTTAAATCCTTCCAGTAGGGTTTTCATTTCAGTTATTGTATTCTTCAGCTCTGATTGTTTTTTATATTTTCTCTTTGTTGAAGTTCTCACTGTGTTCATCCATTCTTCTTCCAAGCTTGGTGAGCATCTTTGTGATGATTACTTTGGCTACCCTATCAGGTACGTTGTTTATCTTCATTTCATTTGGTTCTTTCTTAGGTTTTGTTGTCTTCTTGCATTTGGAACATTCTCCTCTTCCGCCTCATTTTGCCTGGCTCTGTGTGTGTTTCTGTGTAGATCAGCTACATCTCCTGGTCTCGAAGGGTTGGCCTTATGTAGAAGGAGTCCTGTGGAGCCCAGAAGTGCAGTTCCACTGGTCATCAGAACCAGGTGTCCCGGGGTGTCCCCTTTGTGGGTACATGCACCCTCCTGTTGTGGCTAGGCTGAGACATGTGGGCATGCTGGTGGGTGGGGCTGATGAGTGAAGCTGGCTCAGAGTTTCACCTGTGGTTGCTGTGTGCACTGTTGAGTAGGGCTTCATCCCCTAGCCCTAGGCAGGGGCCGCTTTGGTGGAGCCCTGGTTCTGAGGCCATTACCCACATCTGGGGAGACAGGAGCCACTTTGTGGGGGTGCTGGTTCTAGTTGAGACCACCTACTAGGTATGGCAGGGTAGGAGCTGAACTGGGGGGGCATATCTGCCACAGCAGGAGCTGATTGGGGGGGGAGTACTGATTTTGGCCAAGGATGTGGGCTGGGTGTGGTGGGTGGGAGCTGGTTCTGCTAAGGCCACCTGCCAGATATGGAGTGGCAGGAGCCACATTAGAGGGTGGGGTGGGTGGGCCGGACAGGGCATGTTTGCGGTGCAATGCAGGGGTGACACAAGCAGTGCTAGCAAGGTAGATGGAAAGTGTCAGAAGTGGTGTCCATCCATGTCAGGCTAGCTAGGCCGAAGGAGGGCAAGAAGAATGGCACATGCCAGCAGTTAACGTTCCCGGATAAAATTCCTACAGATCCGAGCCTCTCTGGCACATGCCCTAAAATTGGTCAGTTCCTGTCCTTCATGTATGGCCCAGGTGCTTTTCCAGCTGTTGCCTCTGTGCTGGGTCTTGGAGCAAGTGAGTTCATGCATGGGCCCTTTAAGAGTGGAGTCCTGGTTTTCTAAAGCCTTTCTGTTCTCCTGGAGTTAAGTTCTACTGATTTTTCTAAAGCCAGACACTATGGTAGCTCATCTTGGTGCAGGCCCAAGTGGGGTTTGAACCCCTCACCTCTCATGGAGGACTTCAATCCCTGTACTGGTCCTTCTCCTTGTGGGTTGCCATGCTAGGGGTGTGGGTCCTGATCAGACTGTCTGCCTCTTCTATGCTTCTTGATGTGGCCTTTTCTTTATATCTTTGGCTGTGGAAGAGCTGTTCTGCTAGTCTTTAGGTTGTTCTTAGACTTGTTCTACATGTAGTTGTAGACTTGGTGTGTTTGTGGAATGAGGTGAGCTCAGGATCTTCCTATTCTGCCATCTTTTTTTTTTTAAGTTTATTTATTTTGAGAGAGAGGGAGAGAGAGAGAGGGAGGGAGGGAGGGGCAGAGAGTGAGAGAGTGAGCGGTGGGGAGAGAGAATCCAAGCAGGCTTCTCACTGTTAGCGTGGAGCCCATTGTGGGGCTCTAACCCACAAATCGTGAGATTATAACTTGAACCAAAGTTGGGTGCTTAACCAGCTGAGCCACCCAGGCTCACCTATTCTGCCATCTTGATCTTAATCCCACATTGTGTTCTTGAGATCACCATTTACTTTGACAAATATATTCATTAATATAATTGAGTTTTAGTTGTTTCTAATACTTCTATTTTTTAGCTTTTATAGAAGTCAGTGTAATTTGCTTACCACTGTTACTGCAGTGTTCTGTTTTTGTGTATATATTTACCTTCATGAGTTTCATACTTGTTTGTACTCCTAGATTTCTGTTAAGTATCTTTTATTTCAACTTGAAGAATTTTTTTTTTGTAAGGCAGGTGGTGAACTCTTGAAGCTCTTGTTGGTCTCAGGAAGTCTTTATCTCACTTTCATTTTTGAAAGTTAATACTCTTGGCCATTTGTTTGTTTCAGTACTTTGAATATATCATCCCGCTCTTTTTTTTTTTTTGCCTGCAAGTTTTCTGCTAAAAAGTCCTCTGATAGTCTTTTTGGGGAGGAGGTATATCAAGTCACTTTTGTTGTTGTTGCAACTTTGAAAATTCTCCCTTTCACTTTTGACAGTATGATAGTAATGTGTCTTTGTATGGGTCTCTTTAGGTTTATCTTACTGGTGTTCTTAAATTTCTTTTTTTCTCAATGTTTATTTTGAGAGAGTGAGCAGGGGAGGGATAGAGAGAGAAGGAGACAGAGGATCTGAAACAGATTCTGTGCTGAGAGCAGAGAGCTTGATGAGGGGCTCGAACCCACCAACTGTGATATCATCACCTGAGCTGAAACTGGATGCTTACCCCACTGAACCACCCAGGCACACCTATCTTATTGGTGTTCTTGAGATATCCTGGATCTAGGTGTCTGTTTCTTTGCCCAGGTTTGGGAAATTCTCAGCCATTATTTCTTTCAGTGAATTCTCCCTTTCTCTCTCTCTTGTCCTTTTGGGACTCCCATAATATATATCAGTTGGTCTTCTTGATAGTCTCTTAAGCTATCTTTGCTTTTCTTAATTTTTTATTGTTGATCTTTTGATTAGATGATTTCTGCTCACCTGTATTCAAGTTTACTAATCCTTTCTTCCACTCCTTATGTTCTTTTTTTTTTTTTTTTTTAATTTTTTTTTTTTCAACGTTTATTTATTTTTTTGGGACAGAGAGAGACAGAGCATGAACGGGGGAGGGGCAGAGAGAGAGAGGGAGACACAGAATCGGAAACAGGCTCCAGGCTCCGAGCCATCAGCCCAGAGCCTGACGCGGGGCTCGAACTCACAGACCGCAAGATCGTGACCTGGCTGAAGTCGGACGCTTAACCGACTGCGCCACCCAGGCGCCCCCCACTCCTTATGTTCTACTATTGAACCACTCTATTGAAATTTTCAGTTCAGTTACTGTATTCTTTAGCTCGAGGATTCCTATTTGGTGCTTCTTTAATATTTAAAATAGTAGCATACAGATCCTATACATATTTTGTTGGATTTATACCTCATGATTCTATTTATTTGGTGTTATAAACAATGGTACTCTTTTTAATGTTTTTATTTCTAATTGTCTTGTTGCTTGTCTATAGAAATACAATTGATTTTTTTTCATATTAACCTTCTAACCCACAATCTTGGTAATCTCACTAGTTCTAAAAGCTTTTTGTAGATTCCATTTTCTGTGTAAATGATGATATTGTCAATGAAGAGTTTTATTTCTTCCTTTCTAGTCTGTATGCTTTTTGTTCTTACTGTCTAGGGTTTAGCATATGAGCTGTGTAGCAATGGTGAGTGGACTGCCTATTTTAAGTATGTTAGGTACAGTTCTGTGGGTTTTGATTTTTGTTTTTTGTTTTTGTTTTGTAGATAGGTTTTATCAGGTTAAGAACATTCGCTTCTATTTCTAGTTAGCTAAGAATTTTAACCAGGAGTTGGAAGTTTAGTATGCTTTCTGCACCTTACATGATCATGAAATTTTTCTTTAGTTAATAAAGTGAACAGCATTGATAGTCAAATTCTGAACTACACTTATATTTTCAGGATAAGATCTCTTTACATATTGGTGGACTTATTCTGCTAATATTTTGTTGAGCTTTTACACCTTAAAAAAATTTTTTTTGTTATTTTGGAGAGAAAGCGAGAGAGAGAGAGAGAGAGAGAGAGAGAGAGAGAGAGAGAGAGAGGCAGAGAGATACCCCATGCAAGCGGGGCAGGGGCAGAGAGGGAGACACAGAATACCAAGCAGACTCCAGGCTCTGAGCTGTTAGCACAGAGCCTGACACAGGGCTTGAACTCACAAGCCATGAGATCATGACCTGAGTAGAAGTCAGATGCTCAACTGATTGAGCCACCCAGGCTCCCCTACACCTTTTTATGAGGAATATTTATAGTTGTCTTGTAACCACAGAAGGGTATCAGGGTAATCCTAACTTCACAAAATGAGTTTTGTTCCCCCCTCTTCTTGAATGAGATTTTATTTTATTTTTTTTTAACTTTTTTTTCAACGTTTTTATTTATTTTTGGGACAGAGAGAGACAGAGCATGAACGGGGGAGGGGCAGAGAGAGAGGGAGACACAGAATCGGAAACAGGCTCCAGGCTCTGAGCCATCAGCCCAGAGCCTGACGCGGGGCTTGAACTCACGGACCGCGAGATCGTGACCTGGCTGAAGTCGGACGCTTAACCGACTGCGCCACCCAGGCGCCCCTTGAATGAGATTTTAGATAAGATGTTTTGGATGAGATTGTGTAGAGTTGGCGATGTTTGTTGTTGTTAAATATTGATTAGTTTACTACGGGTCCCATAACAAAATGCTGTACAAGGGGTGGTTTAAACAACAATTTTTTTCTCTGGCAGCCCTGGAGGCTGGAAGTTAAGATCAAGGTGCCATCAGGGTTGGGGTTCTCTGAGGCATCCCTTCTTGGCTTGCAGATAGCTGTACTCTTGCTGCCTATTCACATGTTACTCTGTGTGTGTGTGAGCATCACTGGTGTCTTTCCATGCATCTGTGATCTCCTCTACTTATAAGACACTAGTCAGGTGGGATTTGGGCACACCCTAATGGCCTTGTTTTAACTTAATGACTTCTTTAAAGGCCTCATCTCCAAAAACAGTCATATTCTGAGGTAGTGTGGGTTAGGGCTTCAATATAGGATTTTTTTCAGTGAATAATCTGGTCCTGGAGTTTTCTTTTGTTGGAAGGCTTTAAACTATTCATCAAATTTCTTTGATAGGTCAGTTCAGGTTACCTATTTCTACTTGCCTATATCACAATGACCGGGCAGACCTGAGACTTGGTTGGCCTTAGGACAAGGTGGGTGAGAAAAAAGAAAGAAGAAATCCAGAGACTTACTCCATACTCTGTGGTATGCTGTGTCCCCTTTCCTGGGTCTTCTGGATGGGAGTAAGGAATTTGTTCTGGAGTTGGTGCTGCCCCGTTGCATGATTCAGCCTCCTTTGGTTCAGGTTTCATTGTCTCTACTTGCTTAGTTTTTAGAGTCATCAGGTAGTTGCTTTTTGTCCTCTGTGCAGAGACTTTCTTTGTCATCACCAGGAGTCATAGGCTGCGTTCAGCTTACTTTTATCCTGAATGGCACCGGAAGTCGATGTTTCTATTTGGGCCCATTAGGGACATCTGGTCAAGCTTGGGTCAGACCTACTGCAGGGAGGGAAGGAACAGCATTTACTTGATTTTTCTCATGATCAAAAGCAAATAGAAATGGGAAAGAGGATCTTTAGTTTTTAAACTGAGTTTTGAGTCTGCAATGAATCAAGAAAATCATAAAATCAAGACAATACCTCGTCAGAACTCGAAAAGTGAGTCTCTTAAAAGTTAGTTGCAATGCAGGATCTGAAACCTTATCAATGAAATGTTTGCATTCCTACCTACAGCAAAGTCTGTCTTTAGTCTGTCTTGTACTTTATTTATTTAAATAATTGTTTATTTTTGAGAGAGAGAGTGAGCAGGGGAGGGACAGAGAGAGAGGGAGAGAGAATCCCAAGCAGGCTTTGTGATGTCAGCAAAGAGCCCGATGTGGGGCTTGACCTCATGAACCACGAGATCATGACCTGAGCTGACACCAAGAGTTGGACACTTAACCACTGAGCCACCCATACGCCCCCTGTCTTGCACTTTAAATGATTTTTTTTAAACCCATGTGTGATTTGGTAATGTGATGAATTGACTATATGGAAAATCAGTTCACAGAGTGACATAGATCTTGCAGATTGACTTTTAATTGTATTTAAAAATCCTAATATCACCATAGATCTCGTGAAGAAAGTCTTTTAGCCCTGGGAAAATGTCAGGCACACAGTGTTAAGTTGGCCAAAATTCCAATTTTTGCTTGAAATTTGAATTTTATCACTGGAAACAAATACTATGATTTTTTTTTTCTTTGTAGTGACAGGCTTACTTTATCCATTTTAAAGGAAATGACTATGAGATACTCAAATATGAATAAGTATAGTTTGAATTTTTTTTTTTAAGTGAAAATAGTGTTTCGGGAAGAAAGCCACTAGATCAGCTCAGAACGCAATCACCTGAGTGCCTTTCCTCAGGTTCATCTTTGTACTTTGATGAGTAGCAGTAGCACTTTATGTGCGCTTCTGATTTCTTCAGAGTATTAAAAATGTGTATTCAAGGGTCAGGATTTAATTAATGATTTTTACTGCTTTACCAAAGATGCTAATTTAAGCTTGCTTTTCTGCCTACACAGAGCACTGGAGATACAATGACTGTTAGAATTTGATGCTAGTGCCTTGATTTGCACCAGGTGCCAATGCTAGTCTTGCTTCGTTTTGCTTCTGTACCAACATTGCAAATGTCAATCCATTGACAGAGACCTCTCGGTATTATTCTGAAGAAGGTTTGCTCCCTTGGATGAGCTGAAAGGATCTTGGGATCCCCCAGGAATCCTAATACTTTCAGAACCACTGCTGTAGATAAATTCGATGACGGGAGAATGGAAGAGGAGGTGGTATTTGGGCTGACTGTTCAAGTCTAACTGTGAAAGGGGTTATGTGACTTCACATGGAGGCCCAGAGTTTCACAAGACTTGGCAGATGCATTGATCTTGGGATGACTTCAGCAGTTGGGCACCCAGCATTTGAGAATAGTGGACAAATGCATGGTTAGGGTTGGACCACCTTGTGGAAGGCCATAGATGCCTTTGGAAAGAATCCAGGGCTGGGGATTCTGAGACACTACCAACTAAGTAATGTTAATCCTGGGCAAATCCATTTACCTTTATGGATCTTCATGCCTAGCACATAATTACTATATACTTAATATTTTGTTCTTTGGGATTAAATTATATCATCTCTAGAAAATGAAGGTTTTTTTTTTTTTCAAAGGGTTCTATAAACACTAAATGTTATTTGTGTTCTTAATATCCCCACTGAATCAACTGAGTCCAGATAGGTCTAGTGGAATGTGGGAAGACTGTGACAGAGCTGGAACTGAGACCATGGTCTCCTGACTTCAGGTCCATTCTCTTTATTTTCTCCATCCTTTCTGCTCTGTGGTCTCCTGCCTCCCATACCTGCTTACAGAATAACTATTACTTCCCTGACCTGCTTTCTACTTATTTTCCTTCCTTCATCCAGCTGCTCTGGTTTGGTCTTCCAGTTATGCTACTAGACAAACTTCATTTTCTGGGTGGCATCTTAACAAATACAATCAAGTAATTATTTGTGCAAATATTTGTTTGATATCTATGTCCCCCACCCAGAGTGTAAATTCCATATAGACTACTACTACTCATTGTAGTCCCAGGACCCAGCATGGTTTCCTCCCATGGTAGGCCTATATACTATTATAAATGAGGGGCTTATTAAATATCACATCAGGGATGAGGACAACAAAGGCTTTAGAAAGTCAGACGAAGAAGGGACCAGTAAGGCCTTGGGGTCTAGGAAGAATTCAGAGAAGAGAGAGGGCTTGATCTGGATGTTGTAAGACACCCTGTAATAGATGGTTTTCAAAGTGCTTTTGAGGTATGTAGGATTCACTTACTTTTTAGGTGAAAATAATTAACCTACTCTCAGAATGTCATTACTAGGCCATTTCTTTGGTTAGAATGAGCCCAAACTGTGAAGTATGTAGAGTGGTGGGTCTTGCTCATTCATTTATACCTTTATCTGATGCATGTTTATTAAACATCCACTTTGCGTCAGGCACTGAGAGTTCAAAAGAGAACACGAAAAAAAGAGCTCCCTGCCCTTTTGAGGCTTACATTGCATCAGAGCAAGGCAGGGGTAGTCAGTATATCAATCAATACATCAGTCAATAAGAAAAATGTCAGATAATCCTGGGTGTTTGGCAAAGACATAAGAGGATGGTATGATGGGGAGGAACAGGTAGCTACTTCAGGTTGGGAAGATAAACTGAAATCTGAATCCCACAGGGCTAGCCATACAAAGATCAGGTAGACAAGCATTTCAGGTAGGAAAAAAAGCCAGTGCCATTGACAGGCCTAGCATGCATGAGGGATATGAAAATGTGAAGGGAGCACAGTTGTTGGTGAGCGAGTGGAACAAGGTGGATTTGGAGGGGTCAGCAGGGGCCAGACTACTTAGAATTTTCTAAACACAGATAGGAAGTGTATAGCCCTTTGTACTTGGGAGAGCCCTTGAATGGAACAATCTGATCTGAGTGATAAAAGCTTGATTAGGGAATAGCAGTGGGGCTGGAAAGAAATGGCTGGATTCTGGATGTACTTGGGAAGTAGAGCATTTCTTTTGTTCTTCCAATTTGTCCTTCATCAGTCCATTCCTCTATCCCTACTTTAAGATATTTACTCTGTGTCCTGTTCCTACAAGGCCTTGGCCACTACCAAGAGTTGGCTAAATACTCTATTTTGTGCAGCAAAATGTTATACTTGCTTTAAGATCTGCATCTATTAACTAATGATTTGCCTCCTTAAAAGAACTTTAAGATAAATACCATGTGATTTCACTTATATGTGGAATTTAAGGAACAAAACAAATAATAATAATAATGATAGCTAGACTCTTAAATACAGAGAACAAACTCTGGTGGGTGCCAGAGGGGAGATGGGTGGGTGGGGGGAATGGGGGATTAAAAGTACACTTAACATGATGAATACTGATATATTTATAAAATTTTTGTCATTATATTGTACACTTGAAACTAGTATAACACTGTATGTGAATTAAATGTGAAAAAAGTTTTAAGGTGACCGTTTGCATCTTGATAGGGCTTTAGAATGAGTCTTGGGTTCTAACTCTGCCTCAATACCAACTGTGATTTGAATATCATTTAACTACTCTGAACTCCATTCCCTTATCTACAAAATGGGTCTGATTATACCTACTATGCTTCATTCATGGCACTGTGATAAGTGAGATGACTTGTGTAAACATTGAAAGTACCAGGTATGTGTGAAACGTTGTATCACGGCTTTCATGCCCCTATATACATTCTCCTTCATCACATAGCACACAAGACTAAGAAGAGAAGGTCTTGAAGCAGACAGGCTTTGATTCCATCCACAAGAATTTTTGAGTACCCCCTCTGTTCTTTGCACTGTGTCGTGTATGATGGAGCTTACAGAAGACAACTTGGAGTCTGAACTCCAGTGTCTACTTAGATCAAATTAACCCATGTGGAAGGCTGGATACTGCTGCTGGGTCTTTTGAGATGGGAGGGATTTGGATAGGTGTAGAGGAAGGAGGAAGAGCATGAATGAAGGAAGGCCCAGAGTTTAGACTGAGCATGCATTAGAGCACAGTAGAGCTGCAAGGCAGGAAACTGAGGGGAAAATGAGGATACACAAGTGAATGGGTCCATGCTAGAAATTCTTCACTCATTTTTAAAAATTTAAATCCAAGTTAACATATAGTGTAGTAATGGTTTCAGGAGTAGAATTTAGTGATTCATCACTTACATATAACACCCAGTGCTCATCCCAACAAGTGTCCTTCTTAATGCCCATCACCCACTTAGCCCATCCCCCTCAACCCCCCTTCATAAACCCTCAGTTCTCTGTATTTAAGAGTCTCTTAGGGTTTTCCTCCCTCTCTGTTCTTATCTTATTTTTCCTTCCCTTCCCCTGTGTTCATCTGTTGTGTTTCTTAGGATCTCACTCATATGTGGAATTTATTATATTTATCTTTCTGACTTATTTCACTTAGCATAATACACTCTAGTTCTGTCCACATTGTTGCAGATGGCAAGATTTCATTCTTTTTGATTGCAGAGTAATATTTCATTGTGTGTATGTGTATCCTCTTTATCCATTTGTTTCATTTGGTTTTGAGTAGGGGGAGTTCACACTAAGAGGAGGATTCCCTATGACACGTAGAGGTGATGGCTTGTGGTTGTATTGTGCAGGCTGTCCATTCTTTGGATAGCACTACACACTTGGCAAAAGATACCATCAAACTAAGTGTTTCATTGAAACACAACCATTGCTCTTAAACACTGAGGAATGCCATCACTATAGGGTTACTTTTTTTAAAAAAAGTGTTATTTTAGAATAATTACAGACTCACAGGCAGTTGCAAAGAAATGGAGAGCGGTGTCTGGTATCCCTTACCTGTCCACCGCCCCCCGCCCTGGGAACATCTTGGTTAATTATGATGCATTAGCAAAACCAAGCAATGACTGGTCAAGTCCACAGAGCTGATATGGATGTTACCAGTTATAGACTGTACGTATACATATACAACTCTATGAAATTTTGTCACATGGATAGCTTCCTGTCCTTACCACCACATTTAAGGTATAGGACTATCCTGTCACCCCAATGCTCCCTTGTGTTACTTCTTTATAGTGATACCTTCTTTCTTGACCATTCCTGAACACTGGAAGCTACTAATCTGTTTTCTCCCCCTCTAGAATTCTGTTACCTTGGGTGTTCTGTAAGGAGTGCCACACCCTACGTAACTTTTTGAGATTGTCTTTCTTCATTCAGCATCGTTTCTCTGAGGTAATCTGAGTTGTATTTCTTTTTATTGCTGAGTAATACTCTGTTATGGATATACCATTATTGTTCAGCCATGCACTCACAGAAGGATATTTAAGTAGCTTCTGGTTATTAGCTATTATAAATCTACTCTGAATAATCATGTAAGGTTTTTGTGGGGACCTAAGTTTTCATTTCTCTGCAGTAAATTCCCAAGAGTATCATTGCTGGATCATATGGGAAGTTCATTTTTCATTTTATTTATTTATTTTTTTTAACTTTTTTTAACGTTTATTATTTTTGAGACAGAGAGAGCCAGAGCATGAACGGAGAAGGGTCAGAGAGAGAGGGAGACACAGAATCCGAAACAGGCTCCACGCTCTGAGCAGTCAGCACAGAGCCTGACGCGGGGCTCGAACTCACGGACCGTGAGATCATGACCTGAGCCGAAGTCGGATGCTCAACTGACTGAGACACCCAGGCACCCCTCATTTTTCATTTTAAAAGAAACTTGCAAACTATTTTTCAAAGTGGCCAAATCGTTTACTTTCTCACCAGCAATAGGTGAGTGATAGTTTTTGGCATTACTACTAGCATTTGGTATTACCACTGTTCTTGGTTTTAGCCATTCTGACAAGTGTGTAGTGCTATCTTTTTGTGGTTTCAACTTTTTATTTAATGAGCTGAGTGTGTATTTATTCACATGCTATAAAATTCACCTTTTTAAAGTGTACAATTCATCATTGGTTTTTAGTATATTCACAGATGTTTACAACCATCCATTTCCAAAGCCTTTTCATTTTTTTCGAAAAGAAACCTGGTTCCCACTACCAGCCATTCCCAATTCTGCCCTCCTCCTAGTCTCTGGCAACCACTGGTCTGCAGTGTGTATGGTTTTGCCTATGTTGGTCTCTTCATATAAATGAAGTATTATGGCGGCCTCTTGTATCTTGCTGCTGTAACTTCACATAATGTTTTTAGGATTGATCCGTGTTGTAATATGAATCAGTACTTCATTCCTTTATAAGGCTGAATAATATTCCATTGTGTGGTTATACCACAGTTTGTTCATCAGTGGACAGACATTTGAGTTTCCACTTTGGCCTGTTATGAATAATGCTGCTGTGAATATTCATGTACAAACTTTTGTGTGGACGTATATTTTCATTTCTCTTGGGTTTATGCCTAGGAGTAGAAATAGTAGGTCATATGGTATCTCTTTGTCTAGCCTTTTGAGGAACTTCCAGACGGTTTCCCAAAACAGCTGCTCTATTTTACATCCATTCCAGTGTATGAAGGATCCTATTTCTCCACATTTTCAACACTTGTTATTTGCCTTACTGATTCTAGCCATCCTAGTGGCAGTGAAGTAGTATCTCTTTGTTCTGTATGTATTTCCCTAATAACTGATGTTGAGCATCTTTTCATATGCTTGCTGGTCAATAGTATATATCTTCTTTGAAGAAACGTCTGTTCAGGTCTTTTGCCCAGTTTTAATGGCTTGTCTTGTCTTTTTATCACTGGGTTGTAATAGTTCCTTATATATTTTGAATAGTAGACTGTTGGATCAGATTACAGCCTATCAATAGTAATGCTGTTGGCTAGAGATGTCTGAGGTGCTTGCCAGGTGTGTACTGCTTGTGGTGAGCCCCACAGACATGTGACCCTGCTGGAGCCCATGGTGTGGCTGGAATGACCCCTGTGGCTCTTACTAGGATTGCAAGATATACCTCAGGGAACTTTGCTGGGGGAAAAACACCGAAGACTTATTATAGGTTCTGGAGAATACACATGCACTGAAGGCCAGAAAGCAGGGTTACAGGTAGAAAGATAGAAGGGGGTGCACGTACCTGGGGCCCCACCTTTATTAGGGTCCAAGGGCAAGTGGCTAGCATTTTGGAGTTTTATTCTTCATTGTGGAATGGAAAAGAGTAGGAATTGGAACACAGGAATGGGAAAATGGGGTTACTCACATGGTCTGAGTACCTAGATTACCTAGGGTTTCATAAAAGGGAAATTTCATAATTGGGTAGCCTGATTTCTTACCTAGTTGTCTAGCTAGTATCTGTGTTATCCAGCAGGCAGTGTGTTTATTCCAGATGGACGTCTTTGACATGGATGCCTTGGCAATCAGAATCTTTATCATATATTTTACAATAAAAACTTAATGTCAAACACTTCCATTATGTAGACCATCATCAGATTCACGATTTGCAAACATTTTCTCTCAATCTGTGGGCTGTCTTTTCACTGTGGTCTCTAAAAAAAAATTTTTTTTTTTTTATTTTGGAGAGAGAGCAAGCATGAGCCGGGGGGAGAGACAGAGGGAGAGACCGTGAGAATTGCTAGCAGGCACCACAATCAGCGAGGAGCTGGATGCAGGGCTTGATCCCATGACCTTGGGATCAGGACCCAAGCCCAAATTAAGAGTCCAATGCTCAGCTGACTGAGCCACCCAGGTCCCCCTCACTGTGTGTTGATTTGTATTTCCCTAGTGACTAATGATGTTGACCATCTTTCCATCTCCATGTTTGCCATCTGTATGGCCTCTTGGGTGAAATGTCTTTTCATGTCTTTTGTCTGTGTTTGTCATTTCCTCCTACTGCGCCTATGGCTATAGACCTTTCCCCTTATAAATTAAGCAGTAACACCAAAGTGGATCAGAGACACAACTGTTAAGCCACTCATAGCTATAGATTTTTTTATAGTGGTAAAAATACATAACGTGAAATTTACCCTGTTAACACATATAGGCATATAGTGCAGTGTTGAGTATATGCATCTTGTGCTACAGCAGATCTCCAATCCTTTATCATTTTGCATGACTGAAACTCTAGATCCATTGAATAGCAGCTCCCCATTACCCCCATCCCCCAGCCCTTGGCAACTGCCATTCTACTTTTTGTTTCTGGGGTTTTGGCTAGTTAAATAAACATTACAATTTTTTTTTTTTTTTTGGCAGAGAGAGAGAGAGAGAGAGAGAGACACGGAGGGAGGGAGGGAGACTGTGAACAGGGAAGGGGCAGAGAGAGAGGGAGACACAGAAATCGAAGCAGGGTCCAGACTCTGAGCTGTCAGCACAGAGCCCGATGCAGGGATCTAACTCACGGACTGCAAGATCACACCCGAGATGAAGTCAAACGCTCAACCAACTGAGCCACCCAGGCGCCCCAGATTTTGGCGACTGTAGATACTTTATGTAATTGGAGTCATACTATATTTGTCCTTCCGGAACTGGCTTATTTCACTTGGCATGATCTCTTCAAGCTTCATCCATGTTGTAGCATAGGACTATAGCTGCGGATTTTGACCTGTGCTCAGTCACTTCTCATGTTGAGCTCCTTGATAAACATACAATCTCAGCATGACTCTGTTTCTCCATCAGTAAAATGGGTAACAGTAGGTCATTATGGTGCAGAACTTGGGAGTAACTAAACCCAGAACTGTGTAGATAATTAGTACTCGAGTCCTATGAACTGCCTCACAGATGAGCCCCTATTCCAGAAAGTCAGAAGACAGCAGGACGAAGTTCTCATCCTAGTTTGCTAGGAAGTTTCACTGAGTGGCCTCCTTCCTTCCTTAATTTTTAATTTCTTGCATAATGGAGTTCACACTTCAATCCCAAAGCCTTTCCATAGTACCTTGGTCTCTATATACTGAGATGGGAAGAGAGGCAATCGTAAAGGGTCCTTCATAAGGTCCTTCATAAAGGGTCTTATGTGCCCTTTATGAACAGAATCTTCCAGCCAGCCTCCACCTGGCTGCATGAGGCACCCCAGTCCTGGAGGTTTACTATGGAAACGTGCTCCAGGACAGGACTTGAAGGAAGTGAAGCATTTCTAGAGTTTGGTAGGCTGGGAAATAAAAGTTTTGACTTGTGTTCCCCAAGTCTCCTGCAGTTGCTTTGTTCATTAAATTCTTTCTTAATGTTTCATTGTCCCCATGTGGACATGGAGGCTGAATGTGTTGACTGTCCTCGCAGGGGCTTTTGCAAAGAGGCACAAGGGTTTTGTAAGATCTCTGGCCATCAGGATGTGGTTTTAAATAAGAAATGGTGATCATTCTTTTCCCCTTCTGTCTTGGAAGCGGAAAATCTGCCACCATCTGAGCTCTCCCTGTGGGCATCTTAGCTCATGCAGGCTTTTCTTGCGAAGCTGAAACGTGTCTTTGCCTTAATCCCCACCCCCCCCCCCCCAACCCAATCCTCGCTGTAGGCCCTTTGCTTCTGCATTATCCTTCCTGGCAACTGATCAGCAGCTTGGGCCCTTGCCTGTCTGTGCACACACTGTAGTTTTGCAGACAGGAGGGGACATTACTGAGGGTTGATTTCCATGGTTAGAACAAATGCTGCCCGTGAATCTTGGGCCATAGGAGGTGTCCCTTGTCTCCCCCATATTGCGCTGGCTGTCACTGGACAGACCCTCAGAGACACTGTCAAGCTTCAGTGCCCCTGGCTGGTTCTCATCTTTTAGTTTAAGCATGGCAGAGCCATGCTTTCCCCCTCAGCACCTCCCCTACTATAGGGCCTAGGTAAATCCAGATGCTGCCAGCATGTTGTGGGGGTCATGGTCTCTGGAGTGCACTCAGGGTCAGCCCATTATTTCTGCACAGACACAGGATGAAGAACGTCTGGGGCTAGAAGGAGCTGAGAAGCCACCTAGTCCAACCCCTTGATCCAACATCACAAAAGAATTTCCTAGGAAAACAAAGACCCACCCACAGCGACATCTCTTGGCGTGTGGCCTAGTGATGCTGTTTTGACTTTATATAGAATAACCGTCATTTGAATGATAGAACTACTAATGAATTAGAAGCTAGCATAGGGTTCTAAAAGTCTGCAAGCCTTTGTCACAGCTTTGGAGTAAAGCGAAAATAGTCGTAGCCAAAGAGGAGGTGAAATCCCACGTGCACACACAGCCACACACATGCACAAAAAAGTAAAAGAAGGAAACTCTTGCACAGTATCAGATGGTAACTGTATAGGTGCTCTCTGTTTTATTTCTGTTTATTTCCTCTGAGAAGAGGATCCTTTTCCAGTTCCTTGTTCTCTGGACGGAGAGGAGAGTGGACTTCTCAGTTTTCCAGGCAATTGGCTGTAGTTGTGTGTGGAGACCAGGGCTGGTCTCTCTGTCTGTCTGGTTTTCCTCCTGGGCTCTCCCTGCAGACCCAGGTTGGCTGCCCGCCTGATGCCCACGGCTTCTTGCCTGGTCTCTTTCTTAGTGTCCCATTGTCCAGGCCCCACCAGTACTTGGCTGACCCATGTCCTGTAACCCCAAGGCTTTGCTAGAAAGTTGAAGCTGATCCCATAGAATAAGTCAAGTTAAAATGATAAACGGTAGTAGTGACATCATATGTTTTCTGTAAACTTGTACATTTGAAAGCTTTTGATCCCTTAATTCTAAAAAAAAAAAAAAAAAAAAAAGGAAGTGGAGCAGGCCTTTCGAACAAGAGGCAGAAATTAGCTTTTCTTGATGCTATACTGGGTCACTCAAGCCACATGGCTGATCCGTCCATACTCCAGCCATGCACAGCCTATGTCCGAGTTGGTTCCTCTGCCCTGTCTTCCCTAAGGAAGATTAAGTCCACGTTTATTTAGGCATGTGTTTTTAAGTATCTATCTGTATATAATTAGGTCATAAATTAATAATGAACAGGAACCCTAGCTTTTAAATCTGATCATTTTTGTGGATAGTAGGAAGTCAATATGTATCTACTAATGATGAAATATTAATATGATTGAAGGAGTCAGCACTAAATCTTTCCTAGTGTGTGTAAACTGCTTATAAAATAGCCTTATTGGAAAGACCCTGTGAGGGCTTGGATTTTGTGTTATAAGAGACACTAGTGAATTAAAATCCTGTAGTTAAGGTCATTTGTTTACCCTCTAGCCCATGTTGGAAATAGGTTTATTTCGTGGCTAGAATTTTTTTTTAATGTTTATTTTTGAGAGAGAGAGAGACCGAGCATGAGCAGAGGAGGGGCAGAGAGAGAGAGAGAGAGAGACACACACACACACACACACACACACACAGAGAGAGAGAGAGAGAGAGAGAATCCAAAGTAGGCTCCAGGCTCTGAGCTGTCAGTACAGAGCCCGATGTGGGGCTCGAACTCATGAACTGTGAGATCATGACCTGACCTGAAGTCAGACCCTCAACCCACTGAGCCACTGAGGCACCCCTTGTGGCTAGAATTTTGTGCTCTCTGGAGAGAGCTGAGGAGATGAGTTTAGTTCGTATTGTCAGTATTGTGATCAGCTACTCTGTGGGGCAGTAGGTTTACTTTCTTTCTTTGAGAAACTTTGTCAGTGTTGATATCACCAGGCACATAGGAATGCCAGGGAACAATGTAGAAGGTGCTGCTTATGCTTTTTTGTATGCGCCAAAAGTGATGGACGCCATCTTGAGTGTTGGACTAGGGCAGACCCAGTGGTTGAAGCCTAGTGCTGCTCCAAACTGATGCTGTGACCGTAGGAAGGTCACTCAGCTTCTCTGAGCCTCAGCTGCTTTATCTGCAAAACTGGGATCACGTTTCACAGGGTTATTTTGAGATTTTTTTAATTTTTATTTTTCATCTTTGTTTTTGTTTTTTGTTTTTTGTGGGTTTTTTTTTTTTTTTTGAGATTAAAGGAGCTATTCAACAAGCTTGGCACAGAGTAAGAAGCATTTAGCTGGTGAATGGGAGCTAATTTGGTAAATCCCCAAATGGCTTGCTTTTTGGCCCATTTAATCGCCACCTTCGAATGTTGTGTGTGTATACGTATAGAGCTTGCAAATCGAGAAATGGTGGATTCCAAGTGGACATCTCTTCTCTCTCAATCTTAGACCCCAGAGGTTAGACAAGGAGACTCAAAAGCCTGGCATGCTGTGAAATGTCTCCTGTTTTGGCATGTGGGATTTTCTCTCTGGGGAGAGCAGGTGTTTGATGCCTGCCACGGAGAGGGTTCTGTACAGAGAGAGTACTCAGGGCAAGCAGGCTGGCTGGATGCTCAGGACTCCCATTGTCATCGACTGAATGTGTTTCCCCAGATTCATATGTTGAAATCCTAATCTCCAATGTGATGATTGGGAGGTGATCGTGAAGACCACATGGTGGGATTAGTGCCCTTATAAGAGAGACTTTAACAAACTCACTTGTCCCTTCTGCCCTGAGAAGAGGGCCATCAGTGAACCAATAAGCGGTCCTATGCAGACAGCAAATCTGCTGGCACCTTAAACTTAGAATTCTTTAGCCGCTACGACTGTGAGAAGTACATTTCTATTGTTTATAAGCCACCCTGTTTAGTAGTTTTTTAAAAGTTTTTAATTCCAGCTAACATAGTGTTATGTTAGTTTCAGATGTATAATATAGTGACTGAACAATTCCACACATCACCTGGAGCCCATCGCAAGTGCACTCCTTAATCCCCATCACCTGTTTATCTCCTACCCTTTCCCCTCTGGTAACCAGCAGTTCTCTACAGTTAAGACTCTATTTCTTGATATACCCTCTTGTATCTCTTTTATTTTTTTTAATTTACTCATTCATTTTGTGTCTTAAATTCCACATGTGAGTGAAATCATATGGCATTTAGCTTTCTCTGACTTATTACACTTAGCAGTGTACTCCAGCTCCATCCACGTTGTTGCAAATGGCAAGATTTCATTCTTCTTTTTAATGGCTGAATGATATGTCGTTGTATGTATTTATATATACACCACATCTTCTTTATCCACTTATCCATTGATGGGCACTTGGGCTACTTCCCTATCTTGGCTATTGTCAATACTCCCGCTGTAGACGTAGGGGTGCATGTGTCCCTTTCACATATCGTTTCTGTATTTTTTTCTTCTTTTTTTCGTTTTCTTTTTTCTTTTTTAAAATTTACATCAAAAATAGCATATAATGCAACAATGATTTCAGGAGTAGATTCCTTAGTGCCCCTTACCCATTTAGCCCATCCCCTCCCACAACCCCTCCAGTAACCCTCATATTGTTCTCCATATTTATGAGTCTCTTCTGTTTTGTCCCCCTCCCTGTTTTTATATTATTTTTGTTTCCCTTCCCTTATGTTCATCTGTTTTGTCTCTTGAAGTCCTCATATGAGTGAAGTCCTATATATTTGTCTTTCTCTGACTAACGTCACTTAGCATAATACCCTCCGGTTCCATCCACACAGTTGCAAATGGCAAGATTTCATTCTTTTTGGTTGCCGAGTAATACTCCATTTTATATATATACCACATTTTCTTTATTCATTCATCCATTGATGGACATTTGATCTCTTTCCATACTTTGGCTATTGTTGATAGTGCTGCTATAAACAAAGGGGTGCGTGTGTCCCTTCGAAACAGCACACCTGTATCCCGTGGATAAATGCCTAGTAGTGCAATTTCTGGGTTGTAGAGTAGTTCTATTTTTAGTTTTTTGAGGAACCTCCATACTGTTTTCCAGAGTGGCTGTACCAGCTTGCATTCTGATCATAGGGTAGTTCTATTTCTAACTTTTTGAGGAAACTGTACTGTTGTCCAGAGTGGCTGCTACAGTTTATATTCCTGCCAACTGTGCAAGAGGGCTCCTTTTTCTCTATGTCCTTGCCAACACTTGTTAATTCTTGTGTTGATTTTAGCTCTTCTAACAGTTGTGAGGTGTGGTATCTCACTGTAGTTTTGATTTGTATTTCCCTAATGAGTGATGATGAGCATCTTTTCATATATCTCTTGGCCATTTGTATGTCTTTGGAGAAATACAATGTTAGTGTCTTCTGTATTTTTAAAATGAATTATTTGGTGTTTTGGGGGGTTGAGTTTTTAAAGTTTTTTTTTCCCTATATTTTGAATACTAACCCTTTATCAGATATGTCATTTACAAATATCTTCTTCCATTTTGTAGGTTGCCTTTAGTTTTGTTGACTTTTTTTTTTTTTTTTTTTTTTTTTTTTTTTTTTTTTTTTTGTCCTTTGCTATACAGAAGCTTTTTATTTTGTTGAAGTCCGGATAGTTTATTTTGCTTTTGGCTCCATTGCTCTGGAGACAAGATAAGAAAGAAGTTGACTATGGCTGATGTCAAAGAGGTTACTGCCTGTGTTCTCTCCTAGGATTTTTATGGTTTTAGGTCTTACATTTACATCTTTCATCCAGTTTGAATTTATTTTTGAGTATGATGAAAGATAATGGCCCAGATTCATTACTTTGCATGTGGCCCTCCAATTTTCCCATTACCATTTTTTGAAGAGACTATCTTTTTCCCATTGGATATTCTTTCCTACTTTGTCAAAGATTAATCAACCATATAGTTGTGGGTTTATTTCTGGGTTTTCTTTTTTTTTTTTAATTTTTAAAAAACATTTATGTATTTATTTTGAAAGAATGGGGGAGGGGCAGAGAGAGAATCCCAAGCAGGCTCTGCACTGACATGTGATGTGGGGCTGCATCTCCTGAACTGTGAGGTCATGACCTGAGCTGAAGTCAAGAATCAGATGCTTAACTGACTGAGCCATCCAGGCACCCCTGATTCTGGGTTTTCTATTCTGTTCATTGACCTATGTGTCTATTTTTGTGCTACTACCATACTGCTTTGATTACTATAGCTTTGTAAAATAACTTGAAGTCTGGAATTGTGATGCCTCCAGCTTTGCCTTTCTTTGTCAAGACTGCGTTGGCTATTCTGGGTCTTTTGTGGTTCCATACACATTTTAGGATTATTCTAGTTCTGTGAAAAATGATGTATTTTGATAGGGATTGCATTAAATATATAAATTGCTTTGGGTAGGATGGACATTTTAACAATATTTGTCAAGTACATGAGCATGGAATGTCTTTCCATTTCTTTGTCTCATCTTCAGTTTCTTCCATCAGTGTTTTATAGTTGTCAGAGTACAGGTCTTTCTACCTCTTTGGTTAGTTGAATTCTTAGATATCTTTATTTTTGGTGCAATTGTGAATGGGATTGTTTTCTTAATTTCTCTTTTTGCTGCTTCATTATTGGTGTATAAAAATGCAACAGATTTATGTATGTTGATTTTGTATTCTGCAACCTTACTGAATCCATTCATCAGTTCTAGTAGTTTTTTGGTGGAGTCTTTAAAGAGTTTTCTATATATAGAATCATGTCATGTGAAAATTGTGAAAGTTTTACTTTTTCCTTATCAGTTTGGGTGCCTTTTCATTCTTCTGGTTGTCTGATTGCTGTGGTAGGATTACCAGTACTATGTTGAAATAAAAGTGGTGAGAGTGGACATCCCTGTCTTGTTTCTGACCTTAGGGCAAAAGCTCTTACTTTATTCCCATTGAGGATGATGTTAGCTTTAGGTTTTTTGTATAAGGGCTTTACTATGTTGAGGTATATTCTCTCTAAACCCATTCTGTTGGGGTTTTTTTTTTTTTATCATGAATGGATGTTGTACTTTGTCAGATGCTTTCTCTGCATCTATTGAAATGATCATCTGATTTTGAGCTTTTATTTATTGTGATGTATCATGTTGATAGATTTGTGAATATTGAAACACCCTTGTAACCTAGGAATAAATACCACTTGATTGAGGTGAATGATTTTTTAATGTAGTATTGAATTCAGTTTCCTAATATTTTGTTGAGAATTTTTGCATCTATGTTCATCCGGGATATTGGCCTGTAGTTCTCCTTTATAGGGGTATCTTTATCTGGTTCTGGTATCGGGGTAATATTGGCCTCATAGAAGGAATCTGGAAGTTTGCCTTCCTTTTCTATTTTTTGGAATAGTTTGAGAAGAATAGTTTGAGAAGAAGAGCACAATATTCTTTAAAAGTTTGGTAGGATTCTCCTCTGAAGCCATCTGATCCCAGACTTGCATTTGTTGGCAGTTGTTAGATTACTGATTTGATTTCTTTGCTGGTTAATGGTCTGTTCAAATTTTCAATTCCTGTTTCAGTTTTGGTAATTTCTGTTTTTAGGCATGCATCCATTTCTTTTATGTCATCCAATTTGTTGGCATAAGGTTTTTCATAATACTGTCTTATAACTCGATTTCTGTGTTTTTGGTTGTTACATCTCTTCTTTTGTTTGTGATTTTTATTTATTCGGGTCTTTTCTCTTTTTTTTTTCTTGATAACTATGACTAGATGTTTATCAGTTTTATTTTTTTTCAAAGAACAAGCTCCTCATTTCATTGATCTGTTCAAAAAAATTTTTTTCTTAGTTTCTGTATTCTTTGTTTCTGCCCTAATCTTCATTATTTCCTTTCTTTGCTGGCTTTAGGCTTGTTGTTTTTCTAGTTCCTTTAGGTGTAGGGTTAGGGTGTTTATTTGTGATTGTTCCTGCTTGAGTAAGGCCTGTATTCCTATAAACTTCCCTCTTAGAACTGCTTTTGCTGCTTCTCCAGAGGTTTTGGACCTTGGTGTATTCATTTTCATTTGTTTCCATGTATTTTTAAATTTCTTCTTTTATTTCCTGGTTGACCCATTCATTGTTTAGTGGCATGTTTAACCTCTACGTATTTGTGGTCTTTCCAGATTGTTTCATGTGGTTGACTTCTAGTTTCATAATATTGTGGTTGGAAAAGATGCATGGTATGACTTCGATCTTCTTGAATGTGTTCAGGCTGGTTTTGTGGGCTATTATGTGATCTATTCTGGAGAATATTCTGTGTTCACTTGAAAGGAATGTGTATTCTGTTTTAGGATGGAATGTTCTGAATAAATCTGTTAAATCTATCTATTCCAGTGTGTCATTTGAAGCCATTGTTTGTTTTCTGTTTAGATGCTCTGTCCATTGATGTAAGTGGAGTGTTAAAGTCCCCTACTATTATTGTTACTGATTAGTTTTTTTTAATGTTTGTTAATAACTGTTTTATGTATTTGGGTGCTCTTAAGTTGGGTACTTAAGTATTGACAATTGTTCTATCTTTTTGTTGGATTGTCCCCTTTATTATTGTATAGTGTTTTTCTTTGTCTCTTGTTAATGGTCTTTGTTTTAATATCCATTTTGTTTCATAGAAGTACCCAGCTTTCTTTTGATACATTTGCATGATAGATGTTTCTCCATCCCCTCATTTTCAATCTGTAGGTGTTTTTAGGTCTAAATTGAATCGCTTGTAGGAAACATATGGATGGGTCTTTTTTTTTTTTTTTAATCCATTCTGTCACCCATTGTCTTTTGATTGGAGTGTTTAGTCCATTTACATCCAAAGTAATTATTGATAGATATACCTTGTTTAGTAATTTTTAAAATAGGCTGAATAGACTAAGCTACCTGTCAATATTATGATCCAGTGGTCTTACTGGATTTTTTTTTAAATACTTAAAGAGCTTTATTTATTTTTGAGAGTAAGAGCCCGGGAGAGGCAAAGGTGGGGGTGGTGGAGAGAATCCCAGGCAGGCTTTGTACTGCTAGCATGGAGCCCAACATGGGGCTCAAACTCACAACCCGTGAGATCATGACCTGAGCCAAAATCAAGAGTTGGATGCTTAACTGACTGAGTTACCCAGGTGTCCCAAAATACTTTTTTTTTTTTTTAGAGCAGTTTCAGATTCACTGCGAAATCAACTAGAAGGCACAGAAATTTCCCATGTAACTTCTGCTTCCAAATAAGCAGTATCAATATACCCAATATCCCCAATATCAACAGTCCCCACAGAGTCATATATTTGTTGCAATTGATGAATATTTATTGACTGATCATCATTACCCAGAGTCCATAGGTTACATTAGGGTTCAATTTTGATGTTGTAGATTCAACAGATTTGGACAAATGTATAACGACATGCATCCACCATTATAGTATCAAATGGAGTAGTTTCACAGTCTTAACTTTCCCATATACTCTGTCAATTTATTCCTTTGTCCCCACCCTAGTCTTACTGGATTTTCAGAAAGAATTAAATTATTTTGCATATTGGACAGGGAATATTTAGAGGTCTATCTATCTTTTATCTATTTATATCATAAGACTATGAATAAAAGTAGGCTTATGGACCAGGTGAGAAAACAAATTCTATATCCTGTTTCCTTGTGGCCCTGGATTCTTGCCTTGACAATTCAACTTCATGTGGTGAAATTTTGTCTTAAAATTCATGGTCACTCTTGCTCCCATCCCTGCCACTCCTAATCGTTCACTTCTTCTTGCTTTTCCATTATACTAGGTAGTCTGGGGGGGAGGGACCATGTCTTCCCCATCTTTGTCTCCTGGAGGTTAAAGCAATTGCTCAGTGAGTGAGTGCATGAATGCTCACTTACCAGTTCCTAAATTGTCACTTGCTTTCATTCAAGACTTTCCATAATCTTCTGCTGACCACAGGTTGCCCTTCCCTCACATATGCTGCTGCCCTTGCCCATCTTTCTACCAAGCCATCTGACAAAAACAAGGTAGAGACCTGGGTTACCAGAGACATGCATAGATTTCTTCTCACCAAGCCAAGGCAGAGGCTTTGAGCAGAGAGAGCAAGGGTGTGAGTTGGTTAAGATGGCATTGCTCCAGTGTCTGGACCTCATTTGGGGAGACTTGAGAGTTTAGATGTAAATCATGGCAATGTTAACCCTGAACAGATTCTAATTTGTCTTTAAGGCAGTGGGAGGCAGTGTGGAAGGGTATGTCTTAGGGACCAGGGTTGCATGATTGCACCATGTCCTGAATTTCTAGCCTATCTTATTGAAACCTGGTAAAGTTAAATCTTGCATATGCAAACTGGGACTGTGTTAACTGTCACCCTTATTAACACAGTTAAAGGATGATAGGAGTGCAATGCCTTGAGATTGTTCTGTGAAAGTTGCTGGTTAAAATGTACCATGTATCCATTTTTTTTGGTCAACTGCTAGGGGCAACTCTTTGAGTGGCAGAGGATGCAGGCAACAGAAGGACTACTGTTAGCAGGACTTGCCCACCTGATGCCTGGTGGTGGGCCCCTGCTTGATCAGAGCCTTCTGCTGCAGGTTTGGCCCTCTACACAAAGGAAGACTTTTGAGTCCCAAGACCGCAGATGGGGTGTTCAGTATTGATAGGCCCATCCTTCCTCTAATTGAAAGGCAACCAGGGGTGGGTTGGTTTGGTGGATTTTCTTTCTCTTTAAGTCTTTTTCTTCAAAGGCTGCTGAAACCCATTGTGTCCTTTATAAGGCTGTGTTCCTTTATAAGGCCGAATTCATGTCCACTCAGCAGGTAGAGTAGGAGCTGAGAAGAATATGTGAAGGTTTTTGTGTGTTCAGAACTTGGGCCAGTGGCTATGCCCACAACAAACCTTAGTGTTTCTATTGGAGGGTTTCCAGAGGCCTGGTGTGTGCATGTGTGTGTAGGGGGTGGGTGGGAGGGCCAGTGAGCACTTTTCTCACTAAGCCTTCTGAGATGGGCCAGGGAAAAGGAGAACCTGAGTGGAGGACATTTATTGAGAGGGAGATGGCCCCTGCTCTCTGCTGAGTCAGGGGCTTGGGAGGAAGATGTGAACAGTGGGATTGAAGCCCACAGCACTACAATAGTTTAAACCTAAGAGTGGGATTGACCAGAGAAGCCCACATAATGAGTCACTTAGCATGGACCTGACTCCTGGACTTGATAGCTTTTTGAATCTCTTAACCACAGGAACCTCAGATTCTTCATTTATCACAGGGCATACAAGGTAGGCATAACAATACCTGACTTGATGGGGTTATGATTTCATGAGGCAGTGCATACAAAACCCACGTCTCTGATACATAGTTACCATTTTTCAAACACCTCCTATCAATTATTAAGCTGAGGGAGGACTGTTAGCAGGCTTGTTACTGAGGAGACTGTGCTATAGCTCCAATCAAATCCTAAGAAGATGCAAATCTGGTCATCAACCTTCATCCCTGGATAGGATTCAAGAATATGGTGGTGGTTTGTGCTGTACTAAGACTCATCGAGGAATCCAAGATATTGAGACACCAAAGGGCCACAGCAAGCCTCCCAGTTGGGCAGTGATATGAGATGATGGAAGCCTGCCCATGTAGTGGGCCCCAAGGACCCAGCTGCTCAGAATGGTGGGTTCCTCTGCCAGTGGGTCCGCACTGAAGGATGCCCCAGGGCTGCTCAGGGCTGCATCTACTTCTGTCTCCTACAGTCTTACAGAAGCTTTCAACAGCTATATGCCATGCTTCAATTTTGCCACACAGAATGGCATTTCCCAGACATGCTGCCTTTTTCTATTGGGCTACTCAAAGTGACCGTTAAATCATGTCTTGGAGGCCTTGGGGGCATGTTTTTTTTAAGATCTGTGAAGGTGAACCATGAATGTGAATGACTGTATGAGCTCTGGGATCAGTCTACTCATGTAAATGATGGGATAATACAACTTACTTCATGGGGGGTTGTTAGTAGTTCATGCTTATATACTTGATGCACTTAGAGTAAGGGGTCAATAAATAATGGCTCTATTTTTATTTCTGTGATCATCTTCTATTTTCTCCCATCTACCTCCATTTTCTCCTTCCATACTCTACTTTCATTTTGGGTTTCAAGAAGTTTCCAGGAAGGGGTTGGGATTGTTGGGACTGGCTGTCTTATATCTTGTATCCATCCCCTTCTCTCACCCCCACCCCCCATCTCTGTCCTGATGCACTGAGTTAGCCCAGTTTTCCTCCTGTGTGCCTGAAAGAAATCAGATCTTGCTCTCCATAACGTTGGTTCTGCCTTTGCAGGAGCTGGCAAGAGTGTGTCCTTATCAGACCTTGAGGGATGGGTCTCCAGGGCAAGGAGGAAATGAACAGACCATTGGTTTGGGTATACTTGGGGCTTCTCTGGGCTGTGGGAAGAACTCATAAAACAACGTGCAGTTGCTTTTTTGGGATTCAAGGGAGAGATCCTATCACTAGGGAAAACTAGTCCTCTTGTTGACCTTCTGGCTCACCCTTTCTCCTCAAAATCTGGGGGGGGGGGGTAGTCTGTTGGCCTGCAGGGTATAGCTCAGTTTTGGGCTTCTTGACTATGAGCTCAGCTCTGAGCCCCGCTGTTGACTGACAGCCAGAGCTTACTCCATCTTTGCCCCATGCCCTCCACTTGCCATTATCTTCGAGCCAGGTCATCATTCTTTTCTTCCCTCCCCACCCCACACCCTTCTGCTTCTGAAGGATATTAGAAAGCCAAGTTTCAGTGGATACAATGGCCACATGTATGTTTTCCATATTCCTTAAGATTGCTGTCAGTTAAATATATCCATCCACTATCAGTCAGCTCCATTCCCTCTGCCGGTAGAGATAACAACTGTAAAAACAATTTCACTGAAAAATAGGAGGAAAGGAATGTGGCCAGTCCCTGCCAGCAGGATAGTCATTTGGGTGGCAGTGGAAACCTCTGGCCTGTGCTGAACTGCCCTGTTCTTATGTTCTGTTGATGATGATGCCTTGCATGAACACGCCAACCGGCTTGGCCAAGTACAGAAAGCAGCCCGTCTAATAAATGGAAACTCCAGACAGGAAGTTTGAGAATCTGGCCCTGATTTCCGCATGGGGTGAGATTTTTTTTTCACTGTACCTGATAGGTCTTTCCTATCCTTTTTTTTTTTTTTTAATTTTTTTTTCAACGTTTATTTATTTTTGGGACAGAGAGAGACAGAGCATGAACAGGGGAGGGGCAGAGAGAGAAGGAGACACAGAATCGGAAACAGGCTCCAGGCTCTGAGCCATCAGCCCAGAGCCCGACGCGGGGCTCGAACTCACGGACCGCGAGATCGTGACCTGGCTGAAGTCGGACGCTTAACCGACTGCGCCACCCAGGCGCCCCAGGTCTTTCCTATCCAAAACATTTCACTGTAGTGGCCTAGATTATTTCAGATTTGGGAAGCTCTAGCCATTGCTCCTTATCCCTTATCATTTGAGGGGCTCCTGGCCATGTCATTTTACCATCTTGGACAATTCTGGATATCTGCCTAGTTCTTGGGTGTTTTCACTTCTCATTTGACCTTCACAACCACAAATGGCATTATAGGTGAGAACCTAGGAGGTAAGTGACCTACTCAAGATCCTATAGGTTAGTAACAGGTAGGAAAAATAAAATTCAGGTCCTTTAATGTTTTTTTTGGCACTCCCTTTTTCTTTTTGTAGTACATCATGCTACTTGGAGAAGAGCTGAAGTGTCATTCACAAGAGGCCTTGGGCATTTGAGACCTGGGTTGGGTTAATCTGGAAGCCCAAAGTCCAGTACACATTGGGAAACCTGGGCCACGTGTGAGAGGATACCTTCTCATTGACATGGAGATAGCAACAGCCATTAAGTAGCCCTGAGAGCCCACCTGATAATCACTTCCTTTGACTTTTCGGAGGAGACTTTCATATTATAGGAGTATGCTTGTCTCCCCCTACTTTTCCCTGAATAGACTATGTTGGTCCAGACAGGCAAGGACTCCTTCCCCAAAGGATCTCCTTCAGGAGTTGGGGATGAGGCCAGGATGTATTGCTTGCTGTCCTGTCCTTTTCCATTGCTCAGGCCTCCCACCTTCGTTGGACTTTCTGTTGAGCCTCCTTGTTCAGCCTTTTAACTTAGCCTGTGGGTTGATCTGCCAAACCAGTACTCCTGCTGGAGTAAGGGCTTGCACTATGCTACTGATACTGTTTCTTACATCCCTAAGGGCAGGGCTCAGCTAATCTATCCCCCCAACCATGATCCAGCAGACTATTTATTAGCACAAGAGACCTCAGGTCTTCAAGAAATAAAATAAGCTGTGGGCTTTGATTTGTCTTCTCTAGGTCCCTAGCAGAGCACATAGTGAGGGCTCTATAAATGGTTCTTACGTTTTTTATTCCTCACAACAATTCTGAAAGCAAGGTTGATGTTGACCCCATTTCACAGATGAATAACCAGGGTTGTAGGAGAAGCCTGCCCAGTCACACACGGAGTTGCAGCAGTGGGATTCAGACCCAAGTCAGTCCAGATCCAAAGTTGGGGTTCTTCTGTACCACCATACTTCCCCCTGCTGTGCTGTTCACTCTAAGCTGATTTCTGGGGTTCCTCATTTTTTTTTTAATTTTTTTTTCAACGTTTATTTATTTTTGGGACAGAGAGAGACAGAGCATGAACAGGGGAGGGGCAGAGAGAGAGGGAGACATAGAATCGGAAACAGGCTCCAGGCTCCGAGCCATCAGCCCAGAGCCTGACGCGGGGCTTGAACTCACGGACCGCGAGATCGTGACCTGGCTGAAGTCAGACGCTTAACCGACTGCGCCACCCAGGCGCCCCTGGGGTTCCTCATTTTTAAAGGCACTTGGGTTCTCTAAGTGGCTATGGAACAGGTTTCCCCACCCCTCCTGGTGGGAGGGGAGTTGGCAAGAACTAAGACAGGGCTCCAGCAAAGAATGGGGTGTGGCTTAGGGTAGCGAGTCAGGTCCACTAGGGCACCCAGAATGACAGTCTGGAGAGTAAGGCAGAAGCCCAACTAAGTGGTTGGGACCTATGGCAGAGGCTGGGGGGCATTTGAAGTTTGGGCTTTGGAAATTGGGGAAAAGGTGCAAGTGAAGCCTGAATATGCTGTGCTTTCTTGGAGTTCGAGCCTGCATGGCTGTGAGTAAAATGACAAAACCAGAATATCACAAGTGAAGTTGGGGAGAGGGGCTGCCTTGGGGGCCTTGGGATGGGAACAGTGAGCTTAGTCTGGATTGTGGATGGTGTGAGAGATGATGGTTTGACATTGAGGGTTGCTGTCCTGCAGGCAGTGGGTGTGAGAGTTGAGGAGTCTAGGAGGAGATGTGTGAGGGCATGAGGAAGAGTGAGTGCATCCTGGAGGACACAGGAGAGAACCAGGGTTGAGGAGTCCAGCCTTGGGGGCTTAGCTGCAGTTGGGGCTGGGAATAGGGATAAGACTCAGCCCAGCAGACAGATGGAGAGCCATGGGAACCATGGGTGGGAGAACAGGAGTCCACAGTGTGGTGGGATGCACACATGGAGACAGCCAGGAGGAAGAGGGGAGTAGCCAAGAGCTGAAATTCAAGGCATGGAAAGGACACCGGATCTGGCGAGAAGGAAGTCCTTGGGGACTCCAGGGAATGGTTTCTTACTTTTCCATAGCTCCACCTATAGTGGTCTATGACGAGAAGTTGTGCTCTGAGGGAGTGGTCTGAGGTCCTCAAAGAGTAAGTTGTGTTCACTGTGTAGGATCTGTTTAGACAAGAAAATGTCCTAGTTCATTTTAGGAAGGACACTAGCCATTGTGTTTTCTACCCTGGTATTGGTGCAGCTGATCACAGTGGCCCCTTTCCCACTTACTTCAGCAGGGTAGTTTTATTCCATCATGTAAATAGTCTACAAGGCCTCCTCCAGGGATGGCAGGGAGGCAGGCATCTGAGGGCAGTAGATGGCTTGAGGTCTGATGCCATGTCATAGCAGTCAAGGACTTTTCTTCCATTCAAAATACACTAACTTTGTCTATTTCTGTATTAGAGAAATTAGCCTTGATGCCACACCTGTAAGTGGATAGATTCCCCATTTATTTATTTATTTATTTATTTATTTATTTTTTAACGTTTATTTATTTTTGAGACAGAGAGAGACAGAGCATGAACAGGGGAGGGGCAGAGAGAGAGGGAGACACAGAATCTGAAATGGGCTCCAGGCTCTGAGCTGTCAGTACAGAGCCCGACGCGGGGCTCGAACTCACGGATCGTGAGATCATGACCTGAGCCGAAGTCGGCCGCCCAACCGACTGAGCCACCCAGGCGCCCCTAGATTCCCCATTTAAATGATGGACACTGAGAAGTTGAGAAGTCAAAGGATTTAATGACATGCCTGCCTTTGCAAAGTGCTTTATAATTGCTTACTTTATTAGTCAATTTGTGGAGTGACTTTTAAAGAACTTTTTAAGATTCTCTAATTTGTGTAGAGACACACTGTTTAAGAAAGAAAAGTAGGTCATTTAAAATGACAAAAGAATTAATTTAATTATCTTCTTTGCCTGGGAGAAGACTCCAGAGCTTACAAAAATTCAAGTTGGGGCTTCTGGTAAATTAGGCTATTTATTAAATGGCACCAAGATCAGTGCATTGTGTTGTATATTGGATCAGCTTTTGAAAGGCAGAACTACTGTTTCGAAGGGAGGTGAAGAGAGGCCTGTGTCCATGTCCTGCCCCATCTTGGATAAATCACTCAGCTCTTAAGACTCTTAGGGTGCTGGAAGAAGCTGGGAGAGAAAGATATTCCAGAAAAAAAACCAAAAGCACAGGAGGTTGAGATTTGGAACCTTGTGTGGAACTGTGTATCCTGGACAGATCACTTAAAATTTCTGGGTCTCCATTTCCACCCTGGGGTCCAACTGGGATCATAAAACCTGCCTTCCTCCCAGGTTTGTTGAGATGATGCAAAGATAAAATGTAGGAAATTGTTTTGACTGCCATCAAGCACTGTACAAAGTATGGTATGGTGAAGCCTCTCCATTTCTAGAAAATGTTGGGGTTAGAGCTCACTAAGTAGTCCTTGGCTTCCTCACCTTTGTTCTGATTTAAATGTGTGGAGGATTTTTTGTTTTGTTTTTTAAACTGATCAAGATTGTATTGGAAAATCTGGTTCCTATCTGTAGATGAGTGGGCTGTTTCCCAAACTTAGAAGTTTATGGACTGGCCCACCCAGGTGGGCACAGGCAGCCCTAGAAAACCCACAGCCATGTCTGTGGGTCCTGATGATCTAACATTTTCAGCTTTGATGAGAATGCTGGACTGGCAGCTTTCAAGAGGATAAGGGGTGAGGGTAAGATGGAATAAGGCATACTCACTTCCTGGTCCTGAATACACCGGTGAGAATTCACTCTCTGTGTATGGGGCGATGTGAGTGAGGGTCCCAGTAGAGACTGGGAATGTACCTCTAACGAAGGACCCTCTACAGAGAAACTAGACATCAGGGGAGAGGAGATTACTCCCATGGATAGTACCATTTGGAAGTAACTCAGTGCCCAAGAATGGTTGCTGTGGGCTTTGAATTCAATGCAGACTATTTATATCACTTCCAGATGCCTCTTGTCTACAGACCGTGACAGGTATATTGAGACATCACTTTGGGAACATCTGGGAAAAGGCTTGCAAAGAGGACATATAAGTAGGATGCCTGGATGGGAGATTGACTTTCTACGCTGGAGACTCTTAATGATGTGCATTTGATATTCATTTTCATAGAACTCCAGGATTGATCATCCAAAGTGAATTGTATTCTGAATCCCTTTTGCTAGCCACTTGAGTGGGATCTCCTTTTTCCACATGTTATTTTATAGTTTGTATATAGTAATGGAGCCTTCTCTTTAAAGATGAGCTTCCAGAAGTTTTTTTTTTTCTTTAATATATGAAATTTATTGTCAAATTGGTTTCCATACAACACCCAGTGCTCATCCCAAAAGGTGCCCTCCTCAATACTATGAGCTTCCAGAAGTTAATGACTCATGATCGCAGGAGAAGAGAAGCATTAATGATTAACGGAAGATTACTGCCTTGTGTATACATTTTGACTATCATGGCTAATCCTTGTTAAGATGAACTGTTAGTCATTTTTTTTATTAAACTCTGATGGTTTTGACAGTATATTTGCCTCTCTGTGCCTTATGAGACCTTCAGTGGCTTACAGCTATATCACTCACACACACACACACACACACACACACACACACACACACACACACCACACTCGAAATCACAATCTAATCTTTAGGAGTAGGAATCAGAAATACATATTGAGCCCTAGGTGATGAGCTTGCTAACCATAATTTCAAGATTAGTGTACACGTGAAGCGTGTGTGATTGTGAAAGTATGCATACATGCAGTTTGCAAAATATTGGTATTTGGAAGTCCTTCTCTTAACACCTTTTAGAATACTTTTATAGATAAACCTCAGTCCTGAAGGCCTGGTGTGTTTTTAGCACATCTACGACCAGTGTAAAACAACAATAAGGACCCACTTCCCAGGACAGCCCCTCCAGAATAATGGCCATCAAAAAAAGGGTGAAGCTTTAACAGCAGGGTTAATTAGGATGGGGAAAGGATTGAACCAACCAACATCATAAACCCTATAGGATTATTGTGAAGAATATGTGGCATAACTTATGGCTTAATGAGTGAACACACACAGAACTCTTCAAACACTACTTGGGATGTGGGAAGTACTCAGTATGCATTTGCTTATTGTGACGAATTTATGTTTTGGATGAGCTTGAGTGACTCACCAATAAAAATAGCATTGTGAGTGGTGGTGTTTTATTAAAGATAAAAGGAGGGGGGATGCTCAAGGGAAATAGGGGAGGAAATCCAGTTGATACTTGGAGGCAAAGAGGAGGCCAAGCGAGTAGCTGGCCTATATTTGGTCATCCTCTTTCCATCGGGAGGAGCTAGTCCAGCCTTCTAAATAAAGGAAAAATGCTATTGTCCAAAGTGTTAATGAATTCCAGCCCCAGGAGTCTCCTCTTTCCCACAGCTATTTTCTTTCACTGGTTGAAAGTGGTATTTAACAGCAGAAGTATTTTAAAACTGTCAGAGGTTTCTTAACCAAATAAAAACTTTAGACTTTATTGCTTTTCATGAGGGAGGAATGGAGCTAGAAACCCATGTGTTGTGTGTCTGTGTACGTAAATGTAAATATCTTTTTATGAGACGTACACATACACTTGTAAGAAACCATATAAAATTGACAGTCCTAGGCAAGAAAAAGGAAAAGAAAAAAAATTGGCTCTTGAAGCTTTTAGCTTAACTAAAAATAATCTTCCATGTTTGATACATTACTCAAGAAATCTCCTTTGTGTATCCTGATTTTAGAGTTCATTTTCACGCTGTGTGACTTAAAGAGGGTCCCTGTTCAATCTGATGGCCTTTGATGCCATTTGGGACTTTGGCTTTTGTTCTGGCATCGTATTATTATTTTTTTAATTTTAAAAATATTTATTTATTTTTGAGAGAGAGAGACAGACAGAGCATATGCTGGGCAGGGGCAGAGAGAGATGGAGACACAGAATCCAAAGCAGGATCCAGGCTCTGAGCTGTCAGCATAGAGCCCTACACGGGGCTTGAACTCAGACCATGAGATCATTACCTGAGCCAAAGTCTGACACTTAACCCGACTGAGCCACTCAGGTGCCTCTTTCTTTCTTTCTTTCTTTCTTTCTTTTTTCTTTTTTCTTTTTTCTTTTTTCTTTTTTCTTTTTTCTTTTTTCTTTTTTCTTTCTTTCTTAATGATATGGCATTTAAAACATAATGGGATAAGTATAAACCTACTTTTCATTTCTTTAAAAGAAGAAAGGGGGGGGCGCCTGTGTGGCTCAGTTGGTTAGGCATCTGGCCTCGGCTCAGGTCATGATCTCACAGTTTGTGGATTCAAGGCCTGTGTTGAGTTCTGTGCTGACAGCTCAGAGCCTGGAGCCTGCTTCGGTTTCTGAGTCTCCCTCTCTCTCTGCCCCTCCCCTGCTGTCACTCTGTCTCTCTCTCCCTCTCTCTGAAAAATAAACATTTTTAAAAAATTAAAAAGAAGAAAGGAAGAAGCAGTTCTAAATGTAAAAACCCATTTCACATGTTAATGCATCGAGTTTTATTCTGATAGCCTTGAAGAGATTTGGGGGGTTTTTGACTGTTAGGTGTTTTTTTTAAATGCAAAGCAAATGACTTGAAAGGTGTCCATCTGACAGTAGAAGTTGTCATATCAAATCCTTCTGCAGGGAAGCCAAAGAAAGCAGGGAGAAATTTTGGAGCTCTTACTGTGGTGGGAAATCAGTTTCTGTTTTCATGCTTTTTGGGCTTTTATAAATTTTACTTTGAATCTTCTCAGAAAGTAATGTTCCATTATTTATAATCACTTGCAAGAAATTTGATGTTTGCCAGTCTATCTGGTTTGGCACTTAGCATCTATGAGTCCAAGTAATCATCCTTTATCAAAGAATTACATTTCCTCCAACTTACACCCCTTAAAAATGGGTCAGATGTTTCTCTACATTTCTGGAATCTCTTCTTTGAAGTTGAGACTTCAGTTAGCTATTTGGAAGCCATATAAGAGGGTAGTTAGAACCAACTTGGATCACCGGAGAGGATTGAAATGGGACCTGTACTGATTTCAGCTGAGGACTTGGGGGTTGGGAGCCTTTATCCATTTGTTGTGCTTGGAGCTTAAATTCCGTTAACTTAACGCAAAGCCCTCCTTAGGAAATCAACCTAATGGACATGACCAGCTGTACTGAGTTGCTGTAGGCTTAAGAGCAAACATGGATGGAGAGCTGAGGTACATGTATACTGTGGTCCCAGAGCCTTGGGGAAGAAGCAACAGAAAAAACAACCAAAATTATGCATGCCAACATCTCTGCAAGGCTCACAATGACCATTTCTATTAATAGTTTTGCTACATAGACTGTAGCTAGGATAATTTAAGACAGATGAAAGCTTTTTCCCCTTTCTCTAATTTTCATGCTACTTGGCTTTATTCTTGTTATGTTTTTCTTCTTTTTTTAAAATTTACATCCAAGTTTGTTAGCATATACTGCAACAATGATTTCAGGAGTAGATTCCTTAATGCCCCTTACCCATTTAGCCCATGCCCCCTTCCACAACCCCTCCAGTAACCCTCTGCTTGTTATCCATATTTAAGTCTCTTATGTTTTGTTCCCCTCCCTGTTTTTATATTATTTTTGCTTCCCTTCCCTTATGGTCATCTTTTTTGTATCTTAAAGTCCTCATGTGAGTGAACTCATATGATACTGGAATGACCTATTATAAATCTCCCATGCCTGGCAGCTGCCTTCCCTAGGTCAATAAACAGACAAGCCTTGAACTGAGGGATGGGGAATTTCCATCCTCTGAGGCACCAGAACCCAGACACATGGTTCTAGCTCCCCATGATCTGTCTTGCCCAGCCTTCCTCCGCTCTGGCTTTTCTTCCCACCTCTTGCCAAACACACACAATGGGAACATGAAGAAACCATACAGTGATACCAAAGGTCTGTAGAGCTGAAGGATAAAAACACAACAGTTTTTCAAAAGTCTTAGGTCTGTTCTTTTTATTGCCTTTCCCTTCAAGGACCATACAGTTATGCTGAGAAAACTCTTAGGAGGGAAAATTGTAACTTTCCTTAAGTCTCATATTCTGGGTGACCTGTGACACAGGTGTTCTGGAAGAGGACCCAGCCCTGGCTTTTTCCCTGACCAGTCTTGAGTTCCTGGCACAGCACTTACCTTCTCTGGGGCTCTGGTGTTTGTATGTTTACTCTTGGTTGTTTACTGTAAACCGAGGGATTTGCACTACATGATTCACCAGGTGTTTTTCAGCTCCGACATTTTGTTGTTTGAGTGGAGGAGAAATTGTGTCCATTGTGTCCATAAAGATGATTCTCCCTGCACTTATCCTTGGCTCACCCTTGCCCCTGTATATGTAGAACACTTGGGTAATTAGTATTTGCTGAGGAATAATAAAGCATACCTCTAGCCTTTGTAGCTTGTAAAATAATGAGGGTGGGTGAGGAGGGAGTGGTGGCCTGCTCTAGTTTAGGATGAATTTAGGGCAGTTGTAGTAGTCCATAGGTTAGAATCTAAGATGGAATTCTTCATCACCTCCTCCTCACCGCTTGTGGACATGAGCTGTTTTTGCCTGCCTTGTTTTGGGCAATGGTACCCTAACTTTCACTGACTGTCTTTTGCTATTGGGTTCATACATCTTACTTGCCATTGGCTTCATAGAATCTCTGTGATCTAGATCTGGCCATTTAGAAGCCATATTCCCTGGCCGTGGTAAGTGGTTAAGAAATGGGCAGAAATCTAAGCCACGTCAGTGAGATTTGCTAGAACTACAGGGACAGAGGCTCTCTATTCCCACTGGGGTTGCCAGGCAGGAGGAATGTGTGTCTGATGCTGATGGCCATCTTCAACACGATATGGGATGGACCTACTGAGTGTGAGGTTGATGCTGGGGAAACTAGAGCAGAGGAAAAGAGGGGGCTTCTGAAGCCATTGTCCACATACTTGAGTCCAGCCCTGCCAGAATGTAAAGCAAGGCCTGGGCTAGTCAGTTATATAGGCCAATATATTCCTTTTTCCCTGCTCAAGTTTTGGATTGAGCTTCTGTCACCTACAGTTCAGTCTCCATGAAAAGCACTACTGCCTTTCTGTCACATCCTCTGGGCAGCTTTTTACCCTATGGGTTGAATCTGTTGGGATACATTTGACTTCAAGACTGTACCCACAGCAGCTTAAACAGGTAGGGTGTTTATCAGTCTCCTATAACGAGAAGCCCCAGGCAACATGGGTCCAGGATTGGTATTTAGCATCATCAGATGCTTAGGTTTTTCAGGGTCCTGGTATCTGCAGCTGCTGGCTTGGCCTTTAAGGTTGTACCTTCATGATGCAATGTTGCAGCTCTAGAAATTGCTTACTCACATAGCTGCTTGATTTTATTTAGGCTCATCAGGATTCATCTCCTGGAGCTGGAAAGGCCCTTTTCTCTGAGTCAGTGAACAAAATCAGGGTTCCATGGGCAAGAAGAAGGGGATGAGGGGTGGCTTTTGGGTCTACCAATGGGTCTCTATGCCAACTCCCCAGCTGTAATGGGTGGAGGGCCCATTATGGTCCATCTTAACCATATTCCTGCTCCATAGAAATTCTAGAGGGAGGAAAATTGGTCTGAGGTCTCATTTGTTTTGCTCCCTCAGGGACAGCACAGTAGATCTTGAAAGGCATGGAATGATGGGTTAAGAATGTTTTCTTCTTTTTGACCACGGGGATGGTGGTTTGGCAAAACAGCAACATAGTGGCCACAAGTCACCGAGACAAGGATGAAGTTACTGAATCTGGGACTTGGTTACAAACCAGATGATCCACAGGCCTCTCTTTGAACTTCCCTCCCCACCCCTTCACTTGCAGCACCCTGCTCTCTGACAACTATGTACAGGCCTAGAAATAACTGGGCTTTGCTTCAGAAAGATGGTGCTTTAAGACAGGAATCAGAATTTGAGGTGATAGAGTAGCATGAGGAGTGGAATCCTACTTGAGAACAGGTAGAGCATTTTCTTAAGCAAAAGACTACAGGTTGCCTAACAAATGTGTCCTCAAAAAGTTAATTAGATTTTATTTGAATTAGGAGAGCTTAGTAGTTAAATCTTAGAGTGACTCTATGGAAATGGAAGTAAACAATTTTAGTGACTCATAACTGTTATATCAAGAAGTCTAACGGCGGACACATCTGAACAATAATAGAGTTTTCCTAAACATTTAAAAAATAAGTGATAATTTATGTGCCCAAAATGAAAAACAGTCTGCTATCATGGGCGGCGTGTGGTGATCGCGTGAAGTACTGGGCTGTGAGTGACAGACAGCTGGTGATGTCTAGGTGGGCTAGTCCACAGGCTAAAAATTGAGAGGCAGATGGTAATGGATGTTGGCAGGGCTATCATGGCAGTCTCATAGGTGACGGATGCATCGTGACTGTATGGGTCCTGTAAGTTTTCATGGATAACAATCATTTTGGAGTGTTGAATTATAATCGGGCAAATATATATCCTATTCAATAATCTGTATCCTTGAAGGAGGTGTAAGACCACTCAAAATAAAAAAAAAAAAATGGGATTGTCTGAAGCCTTTCATGAACATCATGTTTGTCAGAATTTAAAATATCCAAATTCTAGAAATACTGATAATTTAGAATAGGTAAGATAATGAGCATTCTGGGTAAACTACTACAATATTTGTTTTCAGACTGAGGATTTTCAGATGTTATTACATAGCATGGCTTCTCCACACTACACCAGAGGTGGGCGAACTTCAGTGCATAGGCCATACCTGGCCAGCTGGTTACATCCAGCCCACTGCCTATTTGTGTATGGCCCTCAGCTATGTATGGTTTTTACATTAAACAATGTTTATTTATTTGAGAGAGACAGAGGCAGAGAGAGAGAGAGCATCTCAAGCAGGCTCCAAGCTCAGAGCAGAGCCTAACATGGGGCTCAATCTCCCCAACTATGAGATCATGACCGGAGCAAAAATCAAGTATTGGGTGCTTAAGTGACTGAGCCACCCCAGGGGCCCTTTTATGTTTTTTAATGTAAAAAAAAAAAATCATGCGATGCATGAAAATTGTATAAATTCAAAATTCAGTGTGTTTAAATAAAGTTTTATTGGTTCACTGCTTTGGTCAACCCTTTACATATTGTGTAAGGCTGCTTCTGTGTTACAATGGCCAAGATCAGTAATTGTCAGGCCACGTGTCCTATAAAAGTGAAGTTATTAACTGGCCCTTTACCAAAATAGTTTGCTTACCCCTGCTCTAGAGCCTTTCAATGACTTGTTAATTCTCTTCTTCCCACACAGAAGGTCCTTTCTCTTGGGGTCAGGCTGTCTGAGTGTTCCCTAGTGCTGTTCCCCATGAACTCCCTGGGCCTCTTCCTCAATCACAGATACACAGGGTTGAAACCTGGGTGAGCCCTCCTCTTGGCTCACTGTCCCTCAGCAAATTAAGGGGACTCAGGAAGAATTTTCCTTGCCCACATTTAAATTTAGTTGGTCCCTGAGTAGCAGAGGAATAACATCTCCATGGTATCCCTATGAAAACATGATTAATCATTTACTTCCTATTTTCCTTTTGCTTCGGGCCATATCAGTATTCTATTTGCATGTGTATATTTTAGTCATTTTTTCTAATTCCCTCAGCATTCCCCTACATAAATAATGTGTGAGGATATGCTGAGATGCGCTAAGGGTGGGCAGAGGGGTCCAGGAGGACTGATTGGATTATTCATTCCTGTCTCCTGTAAATGCTTATTGAATAAGATCTCCTGTTACCCTCAGGGAGCTCAAAATCCCATGGGGAAATAAAACACATAATCAGATAAATTGCAACAGCATGTTAGAAATATAGCAGTGGTTGTGCACACATTACAGACGTAGTATGGCTGAGAACTTGGCTGCTGCTTCTTCAGAGGTTGGGCTTAAGGGCACATGGTCAGGAGCAACTTTGAAGAAGTCATACCTGACCTGGAACTTCAGGGAGAATGGGTCTGTTAGGGCTCTCAAAGGAGGCTGGTATTTCAGACAGAGGACACCAAATGTGCCATGGCACCAAGTCCTAAAACAATCTCCTGTGTTTGGAGAATTCAAATTAGTTCATTATTGCTAAAGAAAGAGTTTCAAGATGGAGAGGGAAGAAGAAGGTGTTGTTAGGAAGGGAGGAGGGAACTTGGATAGGAAGGGGAAGAGGTGTCATGGGCCAGTTTAGTGTTGAGTTTAGAGGATGCCAACTGAATATGTCAAGCTGGAGACCAATACTGTTGACTAACTAGTTCCCTAAATCTAGCTGAGCATCCTTGTTACACCTCAGTGAAACACGATTTCTTTGTAGGTTAAGGTAAATGTTCACATTGGTAAATAATTATTGTGGGGTTTCAGGATTGTCCTGACTCATTTGTTAAATTATTCATCCAACTAATATTTACTTATGATCTACTTTGTGCCAGGGACTGCCCTAGGAACTGAGGGCAAGCAGTGAGCTGAACAGACTTTTTCCCTCGTGGAGCTCATGTACTAACTGATGCCCACTAGCTGTTTGTGGCCCTTCGTTGTTTGGCTACATAGAAGGTTTGGAGAGAACCACACAGGCCTGTTTTTTGGTCCTATCTGATTTGGCCCAATCATTTTGGCTTTGTTCTCAGTGTGGCCACAGGAAGTCATTTTCTGTTTGGCACTTTCCTCCTTTTTTGGTCATTATGACCATTTTGGTGCAAACACCTCTCTCAAATATATACATGCTTTCAGGCTTCTGGGAGGTGCTTTGGAGAGAGTTTTCTGTTAGCTTGAATTTATCAGGTCTGAAGCCCTGTTGATCATATTTAGTTTATTTATTCATTTGCTAAGTATTTATTGAGCTTCAGCCTGTCAGAGGGAGCCCTTGGGTTCACTGCATAGTGAGAGCTTCTGGAAGGATGGATGAGAAAAGGATCCACTTCCAGGAGGTGGTGGGGCTGGATCTGTGTCTTAAAGAGAATAGCAGATGCAAGAAGGGAAAGCCAAAGGGACAGGAAATGTTGGTGCTCTAGGAGAGAAGTCAGGTGTGTGTGCACCTGAAGCATGCTCAGAGAGACAGGTACAGTGCGATCCCCAGTCCATTCTTGCCACCGTTTTGATGCATATGTCTCCGGGCCTCTACAGTCACCAAACATGCATAACCTCAACCTGATGTGAGCATCTCATTTCTTGACAGTCTGCACCCATTGTGATCAGGTTTCAGAGGAGTCCATGGTTACTCTTGTCAGAAAACCCAGACATAGTGGTATTAACAGAATAGTCTTGTATTCAAGAACCTAATATGACCTCGAAGAGACAGGCCAGGCTGTTACTTCCACTGATTTAGAATAATGAGCCAGTTGTAACTTCTCTCTCAGTAAGCAAGCCAGCCATGTTGTGTTAGGTACATTGGTATATATTCTGTAGGAGTAGGTTCAGCTCAAGGACCAGAAAACCGAGGAGGCTGAGGTAGAAGTTTGTTCTTCTCCCATGCAGTAGTCACTGGACAGTCTGTGCTGGAATGGAACTCCAAGGGGTCAAGGCCTTCCATCTAGTTGTGGCACTGTGCGCAGCCTCATGGTTCAAGGTGTCCATGCCAGCTCCAGGCATCATGTCTGCATTCCAGCCAGAGTGAAGGAGAAAAGGGTACAAGAAGGACATGGTTTTTTCCTTTATGAAGCACTTCCCAGGAATTGTGTTCACCTATCTAACATCACATGCCAGAACTTACTCATTTGACCACATTTGGCTCAAGGCAGGCAGACATACATGGGCTTTATTCTGGGCAGCTCTGTGCCCAGTTATATACAGTCCTTGTAGGAGCTCTGATGCTGAGGAAAAGGGAGAACCAAATTGAGAGGCCACTGGCAGTGGTGTCTGCCTCTTTTGCCATTTAGCTAATCCAAAGTCTTCCCTCCCAGGAACTGAAAATCTTCTGTGTTGTTGCAATTCACTCATAGCCGGGGATCCTCGTAATGTCACAAGATAAAAGCAAACTGGCTTATGAGCAGTTGTGAGTTGTGACCAGACTGGTTGGTCTTCAGTTGGTCCCCAGATCTTTATTCAGTGTTGTTAGAGATCAAAGGCATTGGACCTTGAGTCAAGGAAGGGCAAATCCTGTCTGACAGCAACCTTCACATTAGAGTTGGAGAGATCAGCTATCACAGGAAAAGTCCTGCAAGTAGAGAGAAAGAAGAAAAAAAGAAGAGAGGTGCAAGGTGAGGGTAGACCTTTACCTGTGCCATGCATGTGTGCTACCTTCCTTCCTTCCACCACATCAGATGCTTATCCCTGACGTCCATGCCTGTGAAGCCGTACTCTCCCCATTCAGGATAGTGTGGTGGCTAAGAGCTGGGCTCTGGAGGTGGACTGCATGGGTTCAAAGCCTGGCTCTCTTGCTGATGACTGGGATATCTCTGGTCAGTCCTGTAGGTCCCAACCTCCTCATCTATAAATTGGGGATGATGCCAGTTATAGAAAGCATCCCCCAGGATTGTCAGGAAACTGAGCTTAGTACTGCTGCTGGCCCTTGGTAAGGCCTCCACAAATCTCAGCCATTATTATTGTATTAAAGGAAATTTACAAGCCACTCATGTCTTCATGCAAGAGGCACGTTCTTTATGAACTCATGATAATGCATTCTACCTAGTCAAGCCCTGATAACCTTCTGTTTGCCTCCTCCTGTTGTACACACACACACACACACACACACACACACACACACACACACACAGAATAATTGGAAGATCTGGGTTCTTGCCCACCAAGAACCTTGTTCTTGTCTCATGACACCAGAGGCGATATGAGAGCTTATAGCTGAGGTGGTGTGCCACACTGTGGAGGGGCAAAGTAAACTCAGCTGGGATTGCTTAAGCTATTTTGGGCACCCAGCAGCCAGGCATAGGGTTAGAGGCTCAAGAAATGTTTGCTGTAGAGAACTAAGCAGAAGATCATGAGTGTGGAATCTCTGGCCATCTCTGGCATAGACTTGAGGAAGAGTGTCCTATCCTCTGGATTAATAGAAACTCAAATCCAGATCATACTTACCAAACGCTTGATATGCGAGGCCCTTGACAAGCTAAACCCCTCGTCAGGAGCCCCTTTGCCACCTGATGTATCCTTCTGAGTTGGCCTCAGAGAAGGAAGGTGGCGGTTGCTTTAAGGCTACACCAGACACACCAGAATCTGGGCAGGAGGCAAGGCTGGGCTTTCCCTTTGGAAACTCTGGGGAAGGGAGCAGTTTTTGACAGAAGTAGAAGATATTTCTATTTATTCTATATGTTTTCTATCTGGGGATAGAAGCAGGAGGAAAAGCCAGGAATAAGAGGGCTGGCCCTTAGTTTCTTTTTTGTTTGGTTTTCTGTGAATTTGATTCCTTCCTGTGGCTTCTGAACTCCCTTATCTGTGTGGGGGAGGGGCTGCAGTGACGTCCAGACCCCTCCCCTCCACTCCCCCAGGCTGCTCCCTGTCTTTGATCAGTTCTTTCTTCAGAACTAGGAACACCAAGGGTTAGGCTGCAGGCTTTCATGTTCAGTTCTGCCCAGTTTAGATTTAGGGGCAGAAGACAAGGCAGAAGGGTCAATTGTCTACCTTCCGTGTACATTTGACTTACATTATTAGCTTAATCCTCACCACCAGTGTAGGAAGGAAATGAGCTTTATGTTCAGATAAGGATCTGAGAGGTTAAGTGAGTAGAAGTTAGGCAACTAGTAGGATTCGAACTCGGATGTATCTGACTGAAGACTTGGGCTATTTCTGCTCTGCCTTCTCCTTTGGGCTAGAGAACGTTGACCCTGACCCTCAGGTGATTTCTACAGACAGGAAGCCCTCCAAGGGTCATGTGGAGTGAAGGTCCTGCAGACCCTGTCATTGCGGTCTCCCATGTGCTGGCCACACATTGGAAAGGCGGCAGCTCTGTCCATATCACGTGACGTGGTGGTACAGCCTCGCTCCCAGGAGGAACCGTGAACCGGGCTGTGGCTTAGGGAAAAAAACTATTTCAGTGACTCTTTTTCCAGATGCCTTAGTTTTCTTTTTGTGTTGTTGCTTCTGTAACTGAAATAGTCTGATATATTTTGAGCTGTTTTCTTTTCTGTGTAAAACATCTGCCAGCAGGGTCCTGTCCTTTTCAGAAAAATCAGTGCGTTTTCAGACATTTAGGTCTGCTGTGTTCATGAAGAAGAAAAATTAGAGATGGTGAAGGCCCTAGGACAGGCATTTAATCCACCCTGGCCAGCTCTATCCTCCTTTTAAGGACCCCAGCCTCCTTTGATGAACTATGCTGGTACTGAACAATCTTTATGTTCTGGAAATTCTTAGGATTAGCCGATTAGTGAATATTTTTATTAAATCATTCTCTGTAAGAAGAGTTATTTTTTGGTCAGTCTTAATGCAATTGACTAAGCCCTTGATTTTCATTACCCTTTTAAGTAATTATTAGAATTTGGTCAGAGTCTCTTTTAAGTCACACAATAGTATTTTGCATGGCCTTCATGTGAGAGAGACTAACCTTCACAGAGTGTCTGATTTATTCTTAGAGGTCAGCTGATATCCGGACAGAATTGATCCACTCTTATCATTTATTGCCTACCAATAATCTTCATTATAAAATATAAAACTTCGGGGCGCCTGGGTGGCGCAGTCGGTTAAGCGTCCGACTTCAGCCAGGTCACGATCTCGCGGTCTGTGAGTTCGAGCCCCGCGTCAGGCTCTGGGCTGATGGCTCAGAGCCTGGAGCCTGTTTCCGATTCTGTGTCTCCCTCTCTCTCTGCCCCTCCCCCGTTCATGCTCTGTCTCCCTCTGTCCCAAAAATAAATAAACGTTGGAAAAAAAAAATTAAAATATAAAACTTCCTTCTCAGGCAGCTTAAAAGCTACAGGTCCAAAGAGAAACAAAAGCAAAAATAAATTATTGGGACTACATCAAAATAAAAAGTTTTTGCACAGCAGAGGGAATAGTCAACAAAACTAAAAGACAACCTACTGAATGGGAAAAGATAATTGCAAATGGCATCTCTAATAAAGGGTTAGTGTCCAAAATATATACAGAACTTCTAAAACTCAACACCCTAAAACAAAATAATCCTACTAAAAATGGACAGAAGACAAGAACAGACATTCCTCCAAAGAAGACATCCAGATGGCCAACAGACACATGAAAAGATGCTCATCATCACTTACCAGAGAAATGCAAATCAAACTTACGATGAGATACATCTTATACCTGTCAGAATGGCTAAAATTAACAACACAAGAAATGACAGGTATTGGTGAGGATGTGAAGAAAAAGGAACTCTCCTGTACTGTTGGTGGAAATGCAAACTGGTGGAGCCACTGTGGAAAACAGTGTGGAGGTTCCTCAAAAAGTTAAAAATGGAACTACCCTATGATTTGGTAAATTACTGAGTATTTACCCCCCAAATAAAAAAATGTTAATCCAAAGGGATACATGCATCTTTACATTTATTGCAGCATTATTTATAATAGCCAAATTATGGAACTAGCCCATGTGTCCATCAATAGATGAATGGGTAAAGAAGAGATGGTATCTATATACAATGGAATATTAGTCATAAAAAGAATGAAATGTTGCCAATTGCAACATGGATGGAGCTAGAAAGTATAATGCTAAGTAAAATATGTCTAAGAAAGACCAATACCATATGATTTCATTCGTGGCATTTAAGAGACAAAACAAATGAGCAAAGGGCGGGGGAGAAAGGAGATATAAACAAACTGAGAAACAGACCCTTAACTAGAGAGAACAAACTGATGGTTACCAGAGGGGAGGTGGGTGGAGGGTTGGGTGAAATAGGTGATGGAGATTAAGAGTACACTTATCATGATGCGCACTGAGTAATGTATAGAATTGTTGAATCACTATATTTCAGTACACCTGAAACTAACATAACACTGTAGGTTAACTATATGGGAATTAAAATAAAAAAACTTTATATAAAAAATTTAAAAGAAAAAGCTACATGTCCAGTGGGTTGGACAGAGGTTGAGCACTGGAGTACAAACTGATCTTACTCAAAAAGAGGACATCTTTTCTACTAGAATTAGAAATTCTAGTAGAAGATTAGAGGGTGTAGATACATGTAATGATTGGGGAAGAAAGTTGAGGGGCCTTTATTTCTGTGTGTGTGTGTATGCCTTTATTTCTCTATAAAGTAGGAAACAAAGTCATCTTCTAAGAGGGAAGAAAGAGTCTGTAGAGAGGAGGGATTTGAGAAATGTGTTACAGGTTAGACATTGTTGTTAGGACCAAGAAAGAGAGTTGGCTGATACACACAAAGGAATGACTAGGTAGAGCTGAAGTTGTGGATTCAGTCACAGTGGTAGAAGGAGGGAAGATAGATTTTTTTGTTATATCTAGGGCTGATGTATTGTCAGGGTGTTTATTAGAAAGGACAAAGGGGAATTGAAGATGTGGTTAAGAATGTAGTTGAAGTCAAGAGTCAGATCATAATCTTGTGGTTCATGGGTTCAAGCCCCGCATTGGGCTCTGTGCTGACAGTGCAGACCCTGCTTGGGATTCTCTCTCTCCATCTCTGTGTCCCCGCTCCCTTGCTGGCGCGCTCTCTCTCAACACAAAAATATGTTGAAGTCCTAGTTCAATGATTAACTCATTCATTAAATATTTATTAAGCAACCATTGGAGACCATGTGACTGGGTAGGGAAGGAGGTCAAGATAGGAGTAAATGGATACTATTGAAGAAATGGAGGGGCGCCTGGGTGGCGCAGTCGGTTAAGCGTCCGACTTCAGCCAGGTCACGATCTCGCGGTCCATGAGTTCGAGCCCCGCTTCGGGCTCTGGGCTGATGGCTCAGAGCCTGGAGCCTGTTTCCGATTCTGTGTCTCCCTCTCTCTCTGCCCCTCCCCCGTTCATGCTCTGTCTCTCTCTCTGTCCCAAAAATAAATAAACGTTGAAAAAAAAAATTTGAAGAAATGGAGAGTCAGGAGACTAGAAGCCTCAGGAGGTTGAGGAACAACCAAGGAAGTGAGGGCATGAGAAATCTGGAAGGATGATAATGGAAGCCAGTGTTTCAGTAGTTCCGTATATGAGCTAGGCACTATTATGGGTGCTTTGCACACATTAACTCTTTTCAATCTCAGCAACTTCATGAGTTAGAACTACATTACCCATGTGGAAAGATCAAGTAATCTGTCCAAGGTCTTTCAATTAGTGAATGTGGCAGAGCTGCGATTTGAACCCAAGCAGTTTGGCATCAAAACTCAAGCTTTCCACAGTGTGCTTTACTGCCTCTAGGAGCTTATGGTCAGAATAGGATGCAGGGTGTTAAAGGTGGAAGGTTCCAAATGATCACACAGTAGGAGAAAGTGACTAAAGCCAAGTGTGGGCAAGGGTCACTGTAGACAAGAAGGCTGAGTGCCTTCTCCATGGGATTGTTGATGTCCTCTAGAATGCTGACAGGGCTAGGGGCTTGAAGCTAAAAGCAGTCACAAATATGGCAGGTGATTAGAAGGCCAGTAGATGTGGTGATTGTGATACAGTCAGATGGCCTGAGTCCAAAAGTTCAAGGGTTATTACGTGTGGGTGGAGGAGTAACAGTTGGGAAATGCCATTGTTGAGGGAGGAAGAAACTAATCCTCCTCCCAACCCTGAGCCTGAGGGATTGGGAAGCTGTGTTCTTGGGAAGGAGCCAGGCTTCAGCTAAGCAGACAGATGGAAGGAGTGTCCTTGGTGTGAGGTGAAGATGTTTAGGGATTTATTTTCTAAACTGCAGGATTCCAGGAATTGGGGAGGGAGGAGAGTTTAGGCAGCCTGGTTCACAAGGGTATAAGAACACAAAAAAAGTTAGAATAGAAGTAGGGCAAAGGGTGAGAGATTGAAGGGGCTCACATTCAGGGTAATAACTGAGACATGGCTGATTGTTTGCCTTCAAGGTTCCATATAGGGCCCTGTATGAAGTTGCATGGACCTCAGTCATGATTCCCATAGTGGCTGTCATGCAAGGGGACAAGGTAGACCATCCATCTGAGCCAGGCCAATGAACACACTTTCCATGAGACTGTCAGCTTTCCCTTAGCCACAGCAACGAGCAGTGAATGGGCTTATTCTGAGCTCTACTCTAACCCTAGCTGATAGATTTTTAACCTTTACTGTACCACTGAGCTCTTTGAAAGTCTGGTGGCACTAATGGATCCCTTTTCAGACTAATATTTTTAAATGCATCAAATAAGATGCCCAGGGTTACAAAGGTAACCAATTAAATGTACGTAGGTTATCAGATTATGAAAAACGAATTTGTGCTATAGAAATATACATGCTCTATTAACACATTATAAAATAAGAACTAGCAGCAGGTCTAATAACAATTATAATTTCAAAGTAATGATGATTGTAAATAATATATTAAGATACAACCTTGAGGTGAAGATTCCTGTGATTTTTATTGCTCACAAAATGTCAGGTAATGATAATACTACTGTGGTCTGTTGACCACATGTGTGATAGAGGGAAATGCTACATTTCAGTAAGAGATTAGTGAAAAAAATATTGTAATAGTTTCCCGCCCAAATCCACACAGCTCCTTTGGGTGGTGGGAACCCCAGATTCAGAACCCAGTGTAGAGGAAGCACACATGTAGGACCCATAGTCTTGAAATGTGGACATTGGAGGATTTCTGGATTTTCCCATTCCATTCTATCTGCCATACATGGTGAATAACTACTTAGAAACTCCTATAGTTCATAATTGTTGCATTTCTGGATGGACCTCATTCATAAAGTTTTGGGAACACAGTGTCATTATCTGAGCTTTGGAGTGATTTGTGCCCCTCACTGCGTTAATTCATAGTGGGACCAGAGCCTGGGACAGCCCCATGTCATTGAAACTCCATCCTTACAAGCATCTCCTTTGCTCTGTGCTGCAGCCCTCTGTCTAGGATGTGGGTTTTCACCCTTAGCACTGGTGACATTGGGGGATGGATAATTCTTTGTCGTGGGGGCTGTGCTGTGTACTGGGGATGTTTGGCAACATCCCTGGCCACTAATGGCAGTAGCATTATCCCTCAAGTCATGACACCTAAATTATCTCCATATACTACCTAATGTCCCTTATGGGTTGAACTCATCCCTGACTGAGAAATTGCTCTAGAACATGGTTTCAGCTGTTAACCCCGATCATTACAGCCCCTATCTGATATGGCAGTTGTCAATTGCACAGGAAGACAGTTGTGCAGTATCAGAATGGCATCCCATCCCCTTTATGTCATGTTAACCTCTTAATAACAGGGGAGAACATTCACAAATTGAGGGGGACTTGTCATTGCGATCGTGAGAACATTTCCCACTGTTCCCAATATTCATCACCAGAAATTAATGCTTTCCCTCAGAATAATAGACGATTATACTTTTCACTCTGTGAAATGTTTGCACATTGCTTTTGTGACATGTGTTTTTTGAGGGCACATGGCAAGTAGGTGACCTGTTGTCACTGAAAAGAAAAGAAACTGAAAAATGTTGAACCATTTCCTAGAACACTTGACAGTCTTCTTTCCTGGACAGCTTTTTAAAAAAGATTAGAGACCTATTTGATGAAAAGGATTTGGCTGAGGTTTTTCCAGGAGCAGGAAGGAGCTTGATGACATCTGGAATTCTGTTCTTCTAACTGTTCAGTTATGGAACACTACAAAAATCATCATCATATGGGGCGCCTGGGTGGCGCAGTCGGTTAAGCGTCCGACTTCAGCCAGGTCACGATCTTGCGGTCCGTGAGTTCGAGCCCCGCGTCAGGCTCTGGGCTGATGGCTCGGAGCCTGGAGCCTGTTTCCGATTCTGTGTCTCCCTCTCTCTCTGCCCCTCCCCCGTTCATGCTCTGTCTCTCTCTGTCCAAAAATAAAACGTTGAAAAAAAAAAAATCATCATCATAACCTGCTCCCAAGTTAGCGTCTCTCATCATTACATACATACATACATACATACGTACATACATACACACATTCATATGTGTGCAGTGGTTTTATTTGAAAATGGATCTTTTAACCATCATTTCTCATTTTATGTTTGCAAACCACTTTCTAACAGTCTTCAATTCAAATTTCCATGTCTTCATTACAAAAAGACATTTCACGGGCCAAGTACAGAACAGAACATTGTTCTTCACTCTAACATTTCTCCTATTGTGTCCTGAAGAATAGGAGATTCTACAGATTACCTTACCTCTCCCTCTTTGATTTCTTAGCCTGCTTTTGTATAGCATTGTACAGTTTTCAGAGACCTTCCATATATATTTCCATGTTGGATACTCCCCCAAATTCTGTCAGATAGGCATCATTGCTTCCATTTTAAGTATAAAGAAACTACCTCAAGAGGTAGAGCTTACCAGCTCAGGATCATGGTGTTGGATTGTCTGAATGAGGTCAGAGGCATGTCGGTCTTATTCACCAGTGGAGAAAGGGTGAACCAGTACTGGGGCTCCATGAAGTCTAAGAGCATCACTGTGAGGGTCAGTGGCTGACAGTAGTGGAGAGAAGCTGTGGCAGAAAGAGGTAGAATGGGCTTTGTGCCCCATGGACTCTACCAGCATCTGTGGATGTCGGTATCCTCACAGGGAAACCGTAGAGCCACTGGAGTAGAGCAACTGTCCCACTTAGTGCTCCCAAGCTCTGCTTCATAAAAGAGCCTCCTCAGAGCCCCTTGTGGCCTTGCTACCTCAATGTTCATGACCTTAAGAAAAGGCAGAGGCAGCTTGAATAGGTCGTCTAACAGGACATGGTGCAGAAATAAAACTCAGAATGGGACAGGGATCCTGTTTCGGCAACATTCCCCCTGTAGAACTTCAGAATTCTCTTTTAGTCTGATGATCCCAGTTGGCCTGGTTCCTCCATGTGTTAATCAGGGCTCTTCAGAGAAACTGAACCAAGAAGATAAAGATAGGAATCTGGGAAAACCTCTTGGAAGGAATTGGTTCACAGGATCTGCCTTTTGCAAGCTGGGGGCCCAGGAGAGCCAGTGGTAGAGTTCCAGTCCAAACCTGAAGACCCAAGAACCTGGGGAGCCAGCGGAATGAGCCCCAGTCTGAGGCCAACAGCCTGGAATGAGGAGGGCTGGTGTCAGGGGACCAGAGAAGATGGAGATCCCCGCTCAAGCAAAAAGCAAGAATTTGCCCTTCCTCTACCCTTTTGTTCTGTTTAGGCCTCAAAAGATTGGATGATGCCCACCCACATTGGGGAGGGTGATCTTTACTCAGTCTACCAATTTAAATGCTAATCTCTTTCAGAAACTCCCTGAGAGTCACACCCACAAATGTTCTACTAACTTTCCTAGGGTCCCTCAGCCCAACCAAGTTGACACATAAAATTGCCCATCATCTCTCATGGTTCCTGAGATTGAGCCCAGTGTCAGGCTCTGTGATGATAGTGCGGGGGTCTGATTGTAATTCTCTCTCTGCCTCTCTCTCTCATGTGTGTTCTCTCTAAGGTAAATAATAAAAAAATTACCCATCGTACTTCCAGTTGAGGTCAACCTGGTACCTGTAAACATCTTGCTCCCTCTGGGGTGGGTATCAAAGCGGTTCCTTTAACAGTGATGATCCAGAGATGGGGACATGCCTATCCCTTCTCTTGGGTGCTGGAGGACTAGGAATGTCCTTAGTGGAACAAGAGCCCCTTGCCACATCAGAAGCAGCTCTGCAGGGAGGCTGACACTTCACAGTTGGGAATGGAATGGGGGTCAGGGAACAGACTACTTACATACCTCACACTCAACTCCAGCAGGGGCTCCTGTCTGCAGAATCACTTCGCGTGCCAGTGCAGACAAAATGACAGATCAGGTGATGTGGGTCAGGGTTAAGATTTGGCTGTTGGGGCCACCTGGGTGGATCAGTCAGTTAAGTGTCTGACTTCAGCTTAGGTCATGATCTCGAGGTTCTTGAGTTCGAGCCCTGCATCAGGCTCTGTGCTGACAGCTTAGAGCCTGGAACCTGCTTTGGGTTCTGTGTCTCACTCTCTCTTCCCCTCCCCAGCTCGCATGCGCGCTCTCTCTCTCTCAAAAATAAATAAATGTAAAAAAAAAAAAAAAAGACCGCTGGTATAAATTATTCACACCTAAGAGGAGTTCTAGGGGAGCTTACTAAAGTTATGCAACATCCTTTATTTAAGAGACAACTTTGTTTGGTGCAGTCCTGAGTGCAGTCCTGCCAAGGGTCAGAAAGATGGGTCCCTAATGCTACACTGCTCTTAGTTCACTTCTTCAACTCACTGAGGATATTAAGCATTACAATTCCTGAAAAAACTGGAGAGAGACTTAGCAGGGAACAGCTGAGAAAAGGGAGTCAATTCATGTTTTGTCTTTCTTTCCTTTTGTTTTCTTTCTTACATTCTTCTCTTCTGGGGCCAGGGTCTTTTGAATGTTTTCTTCGCAAGATTTTGGCTTTCCCAGCTCTCTGAGAGAGAGTAAAGTTTGGGTTTGCTGTGGCAAGTGTTGGAAATAGTTCCTGTGGTACCTGCTGGCTTACATCCTATGCCTTGGGCCCTGGTTTTCTTAGACACCTCCTCCAAGCTTTGAGTATGTCTTTATTAAGCTGTATTTGAATAGCATCGAGATGCCATTTGCTGGGCTGTGTTTGAACACGCTGAAGCCCTGGGTGTGCACACCTGCATTCCTTGATGGCTCCCATATGCCCCAGCAGGCCTTGAGGTTAGAAGAAACTTACTTATGACTTGGCAGTGTTCATCTCCTTCAGGCCTAGGGGCCTCTCTGAAGACCTTTCTCCATTTTCGCTAATTTTCTGGAATTCGCTCACAGTCTGTGATGTATAGAACCTAACATTAGTGCTTTTGAAATGCAGATGGAATTTCACTTGAAATTGAATTGAAAAAATGGCTCTGCCCTTGATGATTCTAGCGGGGGTCTAAGGGATTCTAATGCGGTTCAAATTGAGTTAAGTAGTTTCAGCGAATTCCTTGGACAATGAGAAGCAATCTCTTTGGAGTGTTTTGGAACAAAGAATGTGAATTAAAGAATTCACTCTTAAAACTTTGCTATTATTGCTCTTTATTTATGTGGTGGTACTAATCATCTCTGGATGAGATCTTTGAATCAAAAAGAGCTCTTTTTGCCATTTTTTTGGCATAAACGACCCAGTTTCTCTTAAATCAATGGCTTTAAACTAAGAACAGGAAAGAGGATTATTATAGCATAAAAGAGACTCAGGAACAACCAAATGCAATATAGGAGCTTTATTTGGATCATAATTTGAACAAACCAAAAGAAAAAACAAGGACATCTGTGAGGCATTTGTACGGGGTATTCACTAATATTAAGGAACTGTTATGAGTTCTGTTAAATTATGGCTGTTATGCTCTTTAAAAAATACCTTTATCAGCTAGAGAAGCCTACAAAAGTATTGACAGGTTAGATAATGGGATATCTGAGATTTTCTTTAAAACACTTTTTCAGACAATAGTAGGGGAAGGGCCAGTGGGTAGATGAAATAGAAGATGCAAATACTAGGAAGTGTTTAAGGGGAGTGATGATAGGTACATGGGAGTTCACTACACCAATCCTTTGACTTTTATGTTTGCCTGGAAATTTCCATAACAAAAAGATTTTTTTTAAGAAAGGATTCCTTTTCTGGGTGGAAATGAAAAACAGGAGTGGCAAAAATCACATCAGCTGATAAGAAGAAGATAGGATGTTAGGGTATCTTTTTTTTTTTGCTGTTAATATCTACTCTAAAAAATCTTTAAGTACTTGTTTTTGTTCTTGTGTCTTTACAAGATGTCAGTTTCTCTGGGGAAGTGACTATGTTTCACTAATCTTTCTAATGCCCTCACTGCTAAGTCAGGGCTCCCTGACTTTACTTCATGTATTCTTTTTTTTTTTTTTTTTTTTTTAGGAGTATAAATATCTCTGATTATAATGTCTTCACATTCAGTGGACTCTTGATGAAATAGCACCTATTTTCTTGAGTAATATTTCCACGTGTGGGAGTCTACTTTCCTGATAACAGTATAGCCATACCAGCTTTCTTATGCAGAGTGTTTCCACGATATGTATGTATGTATGTATGTATGTATACATTTTCCATCTTTTTACTTTGAACCTATTCGTGTCTGTGTATTTAGAGTTCATTTCTTGTAGACAGCATACAGTTGGGTTTTGCATCTGTGTCCAATTTGATCATCTCTGTCCTTTTAAGTAGCATTTAGTCCTGGGCCTTCTAGGAGATGCCAGCTTTTCCCTCCCTGCTCTTCCTTGGCTCATAAACATGGTTTGAGCTTTGACAGCCTTGATCAGACTATCCTTATGCACAGTGCTCAGCTCTGGGCACCATATTAGGATGGGATGGAGAATTTCTTGAGATGTAGAATCAGATCATGAGGGGTCTGGAATAACGCACTGTGAGAAATGGTCCAGGTAGCCAAGGATGTTTACCCCAGGATGAGAAGGAAAGCTGGTAAATGCAGATAAAAAGGGCCAGCCAGGAGTCCAAGGCCAGATGCTCCCATTGCATGTTGTTGGCTTCTGCAAACATTCTTGCCTCTGGCATCAGCCAGTAGCCAGGAACCAGAAGCTTGACTATACTAGTTCCGCTCAACCTGGAAGCACATGTGTATAAAAGATTAGTAAATCCTGAGCCAGACGCTCAGCCTTTGGAGGTGACTCCACTGGGCCAGCACTGGTGTGACATAAACAGTCTTTTCTGATTCCCTGAGTGCTTGTGGCTTGTCTCTTCCAGGGCACCAAGTATTTGCTGCAAGAAGGATAGATAGCACATAGAGAAGGTAGGATGTGTATTCAAACATTTTTCTGTGTGACTCCAGAAACAAGAGTTAAAACCACTTATGGCACATTTGGTTAAAAGGTACATGGGTATAATTACCTTTGGGTTAGGTTGTTGTGCTAGAAAAAAAAAATAGTGGCTTGGATACCAGGCGTGGCTGGATTGTGTTGCCATAGGGCGCTAACTGACCACTTGTCAGAGGAGATACTAAGAATTTGCCTTCGTTGGGTAAGAGATTGCCTTTGACACCTTGAAACATATGATTCAGTGGTCTGGATGTTGAAATTATTCTTAACAGTGGGTTACAAAGGATTTTGAAGTGGGAAAAGGAAATCTTGATCTTTTGATGAGGATGACTTACCTGTTGAATATAAGCCAGAGAGTCAGAGAGTACACCCCGGTCTGGGGACATTAACAGTTCTCCTGTTGGCTGTAGATCTTGGCACCTTGAACCATCTGTGTGGGGTTTGCTTCTTATATGCCTTCTGAGATCCGCTTCCCCACCTCCAGCTTCCTGATGGAGACCCAGTGGTCTCACCCAAGGTTGTTGCTCTCTGATTGGGCTCTCCTGGGATCATGTGCCTTATTCAAACCATCTCTGCCTCCCAAACCTGCTTTTGCCCCTGAATGATATGGGTGGCTCCCTCTCCATCAGCACACAGAAGCTTCTAGAACTTAGGCTAATTCCATCCTCTACACCTGTGATGGTGTTACCACTGTCATATCCAGTTCTCACTTTCCAGAACTGTAAGTCTTCCTTGAAATGTGTAGCCACTCTTACTTTATTCTCTTCCATTCTTGTCGATGGTCCCCCATGCTCTTGAGACCTGACTTGCCTGCATATTTTGGAGAGTCTCACACACATGCACATACACAGAGAATGTGAGAGAAGAGTAGGAGTTGGAGCCTGGATAATCCAGTTTGAAAGCCTGTGTCTTAACAGTGACATTCAGAGGAAGAAGTCAGGAAATGGGTTAGGCGCAGGAAAATGGATGTTAACCTGGGCCCTTTATGGTGAGCACACCTGGCTGTGTCACTTAGCCTATTCTCAGAATCATCAGAGTTTAGCTATTCTTAGCCTGAGTGAAATGTGACAGATTGGCTGCCATGGCAACTGAGTTATAAATTTTGTTTTGGCAACGGATTTCCACTTCAGAAAGCATTCTAGGATTTCTTCTTCAACCCACAGGCATAGGATTTCCTAAAACATAACAGAAGAATATAACATGCTTGCTTCTGTTCAGAAGTCTTTGCGGGCTCCTGGTGCAATGGGTTGTGTATAGCAAAGTGGCTTAAAGGCAGAATTGGAAATAAAGAATGTCTAGCTCTTTGACTTCTTTGCAGCTTTCTGGGAGATTAGGAAGGGCTGTAAAAACTCAGAGCTTCATCTGGAAGGTTGTATAGCCTAAGCTAATGATGCCAGATATTAAAGCAGAAATTGAGGCCATGACAATTCTATAGCATCTGAAACCAGTCTCCTCCAAGGTACAAAATTGAGGTCGCAAATGAATCTCACCAGAACTGGTGTTTCATCAGTTCACCAAAGGTAGGAAATTCTAATCCCTCTTGGTTTCACTGCAAAGTGCAGCCATTCCTTGGGGATGTGTGCACTGCTGAGTTCACGTGTCCTTATCAATGTTGGCCATGATGCACATGGTAGAGAAGGTTGTGTCCAGAGGCTGTATGCTCAGAGTAGGGCTCTGACTTGCAAACTCGATAAACTCACATTTATTGAGCACCCAATAAGTTCCGGGCATGGAGTGAGGTGGTGAGTGTTGGAGATGGCGGGGGGCGGGGCGGGGGGTTGCGCAGACACATATGTTGCCTTTAAAGAGCCGATTATCGATTGGGTATAGAGATGAAGACAAGGTGTGCTTGACTGTGATGTGTATCCCAAAGCTAGACCCATCTATCTGATAACAAAATATAACATAATTGGTTTTAATTGCTGCCTCTGCAAGATAAATGCAACAAGAGAGATTCCAAGCGCCCCAAAGTTCAAAGTGGGTGGATTACTTGCAGTGGAGGGATCCGGGAAAGACTGTGCAGAGGTGATGTCAGAGACTGGCCTTGGGGAGGGTGTGGCTAAGCGGATGGGGGTGGAGAGACCTCCCAGGTGGAGGAAGCATCAGGGACAGACTCAGAAGCGATCTTTGGGGGCATGTTTAGGGAACAATAAGAATAGTTCAGTGTGTTGGGGCGCCTGGGTGGTTCAGTAGGTTGAGCGTCTGACTTCGGCTCAGGTCACGATCTTGCGGTTTGTGAGTTTGAGCCCCCCGTCGGGCTCTGTGCTAACAGCTCAGAGCCTGGAGCCTGCTTTGGATTCTGTGTCTCCCTCTCTCTCTCTCTCTGCCCTCCCCAGCTCATGCTCTGTGTCTCTCTCTCGAAAATAAACAAACATTAAAATATTTTTTTAAAAAAGAATAGTTCAGTGTGCCTGGTAACTTAGTACTTGTGAAAGAGGAATTTTAAATTGGGAAGCTAAGTGTGGACCATCTTTTGGCAGGTCTCATTGCCTTTGAAGGTTTCTGAGCAGAGAAATGACATAATGTAAGTGACCAGCATGTGTTCCCCAAGCAGGGGAACATCATCCAGAGGTTACTTTCCCTTCTAGAAGATTAAAGTTACAGACAGTGGGCCTATGGGACGTCTATAGTAGGCCTTTCCAATCTGGTTTTGTCTGCTCATTTTCTTTCCTGTGTTCTGAGGCTTTGAGAGGCTCCAGATAGTCTCCTTCCCCCGACTGACTTTTAAAAAGAAATGATTTATTCTTCAAACCTGTCAAGGGATTGTCTTTCTTGTCTCACAAAGAGAGGAGGCAAAGAAAGGATGACGTAAGTCTGAAGAGTGAAGATTTCATAAGTATCAGAGCATGAGTATGTCTTCCAGAGACTCGAAGGGTCCCCTCCTAGGCTGTAAATTGGCTTTTGGGGAATTGTCTCTTTTTACACATTCTGCTGGATGAGATGTGACATCTAAGGGGGCATTCTTGGCCAGACTCCACTGAAAGGGAAGAGGTTGGAAAGGCAGGCGCATTAGGGTTCAGATAACAGAGAGACTCTTACTTTCTACCACCTCCTGGCCTCCCCCAGAAAGGGGAGTGAGCAGGGCAGTTGTGGGAAAAAGAGCTGAGAAGCAGGAAGAGGAGAGCAGGGAGCAAAGTGATGGATGGGAGTGGGGGCAACAGGGCAGGGCCATTGGACAGATAGGGCACGAATTCAGTGTCCAACACATCTGCTCAGGTGCCTGACCTTGCCAGCCACCCCACCTTTTAGATACGGTGGCCTCATTTTGTGGAGGGATGAATGGGGTCCAGGAGGTTGGGTCAGCTGCCCAGGACCATGCAGCTGCTAGGAGGCGCTAGAGAGTAACCTGGAGCTCCAGACACAGAACGGCTGGAGGGTGGGGGGGGGAGGGGGGGAAGGGGGCGGGGCTGTTAAAGGGCTAGGCTGGGAGGAGGCACAGGCAGCAGACCCTGAGCTCTCCCAGCAAGGAGGTCTAGACCATTTGGAAGGAGGCCCAGGAAGCCGGGGCCCCTCAGGAGCCTGTGCCGTGTAGACTGTTCACAATGCTGCCTTTATTGCCAGACAAAGCACCTCCGTAAAAATTGGAGGCCATTCATCTGTGAGGGCGGAAGCGGACCCACTAGTAGAAGTTAGGGCAGGGTGGAAACACTTGGGGAGTCCAGAGGTAAGACAGCGGTGATGGCTGCACAACAGAGTGAATGTACTTAATGCCACATGTTTAAAATGGTTCGTTTTATGTTCTCTGTTTTTTACCATCATAATAAAAAAAAAATCATTAAAAAAATAAAGGCCTGGGTTTTCCGCTGGACAGTGAAGTCTGTCTCCGGGTAGGACTCCCTGGCTTCCAGTTCATTGGGAGGACCGCTGTTGGGGTGAAGGGGGGCTGCTGCCTGCTCTGGGAGCTTGGGCTGACCTCGCAGGAGACGTGCACCAGCAGCCTTAGGGACAGGATCATGGCACAGAAGCCGCTCTGGCCACAGAGGACGCATAAAGTTTGTGAGTGAAAAGGTCCCCTTCTCAGGGACTGGAGTGGAATTCAGTGTTCATTAATGGAGTTTTTTAAAGCCTGGGCTGACGTCCTTCCTCGCTTAAGTTGCCTTCCTAACTCATTTAAAATTGAATATCCAGACTGCTCGCAAGTGGGATGATGGAAGAGGGAAGAGAAGACAGTCCTCTGGAATGGTGGTTTTGAGTTTTATTTTTTAGTAATTAGAATCCCCGTATCCCGGATAAATATCATACGTAGTGTGTCTGTGTTCTCATGGGAGCAGCTGGAAGGTGGTGTTTCTGCAAGGAGAGTGCCCTTGTTTGTGCTGCCGAGGGTTGAGGGTCAGGGAAAGCCCTAGAGCGGAAAGCCGAGCCCCCTGGAAACTCCACTTGGGGCTTCAGGTTTGCAAAGTAAATCGCGTCCTTTGAAAACCTCAGTAGTCTATCAGTGGAGCTTCGGAGCTTGGCTTTTAAGATAGATGGTCTGGTTGTTGTTTTTTAATGTTTTCCTATTTTTAGAAAAATTTATTTAAATTCAAGTTAGTTAATGGACACTGTAGTATTGGTTTCAGGAGTAGGACCCAGTGATTCATCACTCACATACGACACCCCACATTCATCCCACCAAGTGCCCTCCTAACGCCCATCCCCCATCTAGCCCAACCCCCTACTCCCCTCCCCTCCAGAGACCCTCAGTTTGTTCTCTGGATTTAAGAGTCTCTCATGGTTTGCCTCCCTCTGTTTTTATCTTATTTTTCCTTCTCTTCCCCTATGTTCATCTTTTGTGTTTCTTAAATTCCACATGAGTGAAATCATATGGTATTTGTCTTTCTCTGACTTATTTCACTTAGCATAATACCCTCTGGTTCCACCCGCAACATTGCAAATGCCTAGGTTTCATTCTTTGTATGGCTGAGTAATAGTCCATTGTATATATAAACCACATCTTCTTAATCCATTTATCAGTCGATGGATATTTGGGCTCTTTCTATAATTTGGCTATTGTTGCTAGCGCTGCTATAAATACTTAGATAGATGGTCTGATGTCCAGTTCAAGCTCCATCACATTACCACAGGGCCCTAGGCAAGGTAAGTTACTTCAGCTCTCTGGGCATCATTTTTATAATCTCTAAAATGGGGGAAATAGTACAACCTGCTATATGGGTTGAATGTCAGAATTTAATAAGGGAATGAATCCAAGACACCCAGTACAGTGCCTGGCACATAGTCACTGCTCAGTAAAGGGCAGTTAGTGTTATTCTTTCTCTAGCACCAGAATATAGTGAAGGTGAGGTCCTGAGTCTAGGGAATCTTAGTGCCTTGGGTAAATAACTACCCCCATACCCGGTGACTCAGTCCCAGAGCCATTAACCAGCTCTGACTGGTCAGTGATGGACTGAGACAGTTCGCATGCTTAGCAACTGCCTCTTGGTGACTCGTGGTTGGGAAGCCTAGATGCCACGTGTGCTGGGCTCTGAGTCACTGCCAGTCCCTGGGCCAGTCCTCCTCTTTCCCGAGCACAGGTTTTCTCACCTAAAATGACCTTTGCAGAGTGATTCCTGCAGGGGGCCGAATGCCCACCTCCACTGCAGCGTCTTTGTGCCCTGGGTGCTCGGGGAGCTCACTGTGCTGAGAAGGAGCTGCATGGTGCTAGGCCACCAAGGCATATGTGACAGAAATGCAACCCAAGAGCAGATAATCCATTCAGAGAGTATGACCTGTACATATTTCATCATTTCTAATTGTCCCTGTGAAACATGCGTGCATACGTTATCTGTGTAAAAATGTGTTACAAATAAAAGCACAGCTTCCTTGACACGTGTGCTCAGACCCAAGCCCCTCCTGGCACCAACCGTGCTAACGGTAAAGATCCTTCCAGATCTTTGAGCAGGGCTTTACATGCAGATATGTGGACCTTAAAAATAAAACGCTTTTGTATCCTACAACATGAATGGTTCTAAAAGTTGGTGGGTTTTATTTTTTATTTTTTCACTTGATAATACATGTTGGAGCTCTGTCCTCTTTCAAGTTTGAATTTCCTATAGTATTTCATAGGGTGGATGGGCTGTAGTTTATTTAGCTGTTCCCTTCCCAATGGGCATGGAAGTGGTTCCCAATTTTTCAGTCTTATAAAGAATTCTGCGGTGACCCTCCGTGTTTATGCCATTAGGAACATAACGTGTAGGAACATCTGTGCGTGTTTTTCTAGAGAGGGAAAGAGCAGAGAAGATAATGCAACTTTTATAGGTTAAACCCAGTATGAAACAGAAAATTTCCTGTCTGTATTCCTTGAAGAGGAACAAGACAGGGATAGAATCAAGAGTGTATTTAAGGGAAAATAATGGGCAGGGAGATAGATCAGAAAAGCCTATACTAGGAGCTAATTTTTAAAGTTATGTAATCATCAAATATTAGTCTGCAGTTTTTCATCTATTTAAAATATGTATAGAGCTGCATAGGTCCATTTTAAGGTTTTTCTAGAATCCTTGTAGATCTAAAAAATGTGGCCAAAAAATTTATGTAGTCACATCACATTTACCCAAATAAGTTCTAGGTAAATTCAAGAAAGACACATGAACTATTAAACCTGAAACAAGCACAGTATTTTAAGAAAACAATTTGGCAAGCTAAAGCAAGATTCTTAGAAATACTTATTTGCTTCTAATCTGATAATCTAATAATTTCACTTCCAAGCATTACCCCTAAAGAAACGATCCTGTTAAAGAAAAATGTGGTATATATTTCTCTTTAACATTATTTAAAATAGTACAACATTTAGACACAGTGTGTATCCCCAATAAAAGGATATATGGATAAGTAAATTTAAAAAAACCTTATTAAGGGGCACCTGGGTGGCTCAGTCAGTTAGGTGTCTGACTTTGGCTCAGGTCAGGATCTTATAGTTCGTGATTCCAAGCCCTGCATCGGGCTCTGTGCTGACAGCTCAGAGCCTGGACCCTGTTTCAGATTCTGTGTCTTCCTCTCCCTCTGCCCCTCCCCTGCTCTGTCTCTCTCTCAAACATAAAATAAACATTAAAAAAGAAACAAAGAATAAGTAGACTTGATAATGCTGTTTGGGGGCACAGGCAGGGTACTGAGATAGGCATTAAGGGAGGTCACACACAGGGTGGCAAGGAAACTCATCCGAGGAGGTGACACAGGAACCAGAAAGCTGCAGACAAGCTTGCCATGCAGAGTCATGGAACAGCACTCCAGAAAGATGGAACAGAAAATTGTTAAAGAGGTGGCTAGGAATATCTTGCGTTGCTTATATAATGGAGCCATAAAGAAGGCATACTTAAAATTTCTCCTCACAGCTAATATCTATTTTTCATTTGTCACAGAGTCTGGCTGTAACTGCCCTGGGCAGAATTCTATGATCTCATGACAGACACATGGAAATGTAGCCTGAACCATGTTATTGAAACTTTCAAGCTCACAAGCACTTGAGCCAGACACCGTGCCAGAAAGGACAGCCCTTGAAAGTTGGCAGATACACATCAGTTTGCTTTAGTATTCATTTGTCATCTGTTCTTTAAAGGTTTTCCAATAATATTTTTACCTAATATTAACTGTGAATTGATTCTGGGACATGAGTTGATTGACTGAGGTTGGCAAAATGTAGGGATAACAGTCAGCATTTACTGGCTTTAAGGCTGGCTAAATATATCTGGGCATATTCTCACCAATCTTTTCAGTACCCCTACTTGACAAAAGAAGGAAAATGTCTATATAGCCAGCGACTGGCAGAGCCAGGTTGGAAGGAAGGTCCCAGCAAATCCTACCCCAGCTCTTTCTCTGTCTCCACGAAGAGACAGCACCATGACCACCTGTCTTGATTCAGTAGCAGAAAAGTCTGTTTCTGGGTTTGATAAACTCTCCCAAGCGAACAGACTTTAGGTTGAGTCAGGCCCTGGAGGTGGCTACGTGGACAAGTCTTCAGTTGCTGAGAAGTAAACAGGACCACACTCACAGCTCATAAATTCCCATCCTATTTCCCAGTAGGGCAGGTGGCAGGAGCTCTTTGGGGTTTTCAGCCAGGGATGATGCCAGGAAAACACACTAGCCATTGGGAGGAAAAGTAGAGCCTGGTCCTTAGCTGCCCTTCTCAGAGGGAAGAGCTTGGAGACTGAACCCCAAGTACTCAGAACGCAAGACCTTAAGAGACCCCAGTGAAATGAGCGTCAGATCGGAGGGGAGTCAGGCTGAAGGTGCCTCTGGGGAGAGAGCGTGGGCAGAGCAGACTGGCTCTGGGGGTCCCCTCCTCAGTAGGCTGCTGGGGCCATGGTCCAGCCTCCTCACTTTGAGCATTGTCACGGGCACCGGCTGAGATCAGAGGGGACTGTCTTTATTTATTTAATTTTTAAAATTTATTTTGAGAGAGAGAGAGGGAGAACAAGCTGGGGAGGGGCAGAGAGAAGGAGAGACAGAACCCTAAGCAGGCTCCACACCATCAGCAGAGAGCCTGACACGGGGCTTGATCTCACAGAATGTGAGATCATGACCTGAGTGGAGATCAAGAGCCAGACGTTCAGCTGACTGGGCCACCCAGGTGCCCCGAGAGGGGACTGTCTTTAGATCACCCTGGATCGAGTTCAGAGGCCTACAGGGCAAGGTGGAAGCTTGAACTTGGTTAATAACCTACTGTTCCCTTGGGCAACAGCAGTGACCTAAGGCATGGAGATTAAGTGGTTCAGTGCACCTCACTCTGTAGGGGTCAGCGCACTCAGGGCTGAGGCAGGAATGAGCTTGGCCCCTCACCTGCCATGGTAGCACACCTGTCATCTGCTGGGTTTGGGGAGGAGGTTGAATTATGAAGCCCTTTCTTTTTTCCTCTCCCAGAGGCCGAGATGCCACAGAGCACATACACATCAGAAGCCAAGTGGTCAGATCTTTACAAAAACCTGAGATTCCGGTGACCTTCAAGGGCATCCATCCCTCCGAAGGGAATTCCGGCATCAGCAAGTCTCTAGTGGACCTGCCTCACCTGGGAGTCTTTTCTCCACTGCACCTTGGAAAGTGCTTAGCATTTGCTGAGAGCTGGTAGCAGCCTTACTCAGGGATCTGTGGTTTCACTTTCTTCTCCCCTTGGTAGGTCTAGAAGAGCATTGGGGGTTGGAATTTGTGTTCCGTGGTGTAGTGCTCTCCAGTCTTTATATCATAGGCATTGGAG